>NC_137844.1:34582500-35207500 GCF_948465745.1 Chenopodium album
GGGCATAATGGTCAGCCGTTTGACCAGGCTACTTACCTGGCCGGACCAGCCGCACAATCTCAGCCCATTGATTGGCAATTGCGTCTGTTAAATCTTTGTGACAAGCCGCCTTTGTTTTCTCAAGAAATTCTCAACTCTCTTGAACCAACTAAGGTAAAGAGTGTAATTGTGGGTGCCTATGATGGTACGAGCTACCCAGAAGAGCATTTCACCTCGTACAAGAACTTAAGGTTTCTTCAAAGCGTGAATGATGCCACATGGTGTCGATGCTTCCTGGCCACCCTAAAGAGAGTAACGTAGGATTGGTTTAACAGCCATTCGGCCGGGTGCATCAACTGTTTCACTACTCTCAGCCTATTATTTGTTGGAAACTTTTCATACAACATACCTCCTCGCAAATCTAGCCTTAACCTGGTAACGATCGTCCAGGGAAAAAAACGAAGGATTGCGTTCGTATGTGTAGCGAGTCAACCAAGAAAAAGCCCAAATTCATCATCTACCGGATGAAATGGTCCACTTTGAATTTCTCCGGGGATTAAGGCATAATGGTTTTAAGTTTGATCTAGTTAAGAAAAAGGTTCGGATGTACACTGGCGTGCTGCGGGAAACCGAAGCCTATATCGAAGCATCTGACTTTTGTTCGCTCACCAAAGAGGAACAACCGGCCAAGGAGGCTGAGAAGAAGCAACCTTCTCAATAAGACTTGGCCGACAAAGAAAAATAAGGAAACAACAAGCGAAAGGAAGTCTGGGTGGCCGACAGCCAACAGAAAAAATCAAAGAAGGCTAAGACGTACGAACCACGGTATGAGTTCGACAAGGATTGTTATTCAATGTTGATGGCAATCAAAGAAAAATTTGATTTCGAGAAGCCCCAACAACTGAGAGGCTCAGCCGAGTACCGTAACAAAACCAAGTACTGTCATTACCACAAGGATGTAGGGCATGACACGAATGAATGCAACAATTTAAAGAGATTGCTGATAAACTGACCGAGAAGGGCATACTGAATTCGTACGTCCTGATGTCAAAATTCACATACACTCGGACAGACAACAAATCCGAGAAGAAGAAGAAGAAGAATAATCAAGAAAAATATGATGGAAATAGTACTAACTCAGGGTTCGTGGCCGTAATATCCGGCGGCTTCACTGTAGGTGGCTCGACCATGAAAGGAATCAAGAAGGATTCTTGAAAGTTAGAAAATGTGATGCACGCCGAGGGGGTGAAGGACGAGCCCTTCTCGAAAGTGGCGGTCTGCGAATCAGACTGAGGCGAGATAAAAGCCCCTCACGATGACCCTAAGGTATTTATCTTGAAAGTAGCTAACTTGAAGGTCAGCCAGGTGCTAGTGGATATTGGCAGTTTGTCCGACATAATCAGCTTAGGATTTTTGAAAAATTTGAATTTTCTAGAGGATTCCCTCTAGGTTATTTCCCATCCACTTGTTGGATTTGGCGGGAGTATCACTCACTCAGTTGGACGAATTAATTTGCCCTTTCGATTTGGGAAGAAGGGAGAAGGAAGGGACATGGTCATCCGCTTCCTAGAAGTGAAAGAGCTTACATGATACAATGTAATTCTCGGCCGTTCGACTCTAATAGCTGCCAAGGCGGTAATAGTCCCTCATTTGATGTTGATGAAGTTTGAGTGGACGGACGGAAAAATTAGTACAATTCATGGTAATCAAAAGATGGCGAAAGAGTGTAATCAGCTGGCCATTAAGTCAACAGTTCAAGGACGACCAAGATTGTTCGACCCAAACTCAGATGAAGGGTCACTCCAAGCACTTCAGATCGGCCAAAAGCACTGCTCGATAAAAAAAAGAGCAGGCATAGCAGTTAATGGTCGTCGCTTGGCCCGAAGAGTTAAGGCCGCAGCCGGCTGGCGATCATATGGACGTAGTGCTTGTCTCGGACCAGCCTGACCGGACAGTCAAGGTGGGTACTATGGATATGAGCCTACTTGGAGATCACCTGTTAAAACTGTTAAGAGAATTCAAGGACGTTATTGCATTTGAGGTGCACGAGATGTCGGGCATTGATCCAAATCTGGCCTTCCACAAGATGGCGTTGTATCCGATGATAAATCCTATCTAGCAAAAAAAGAGAAATCAAGGAGAAGAAAGGAATTAGGCGGCCGCAACCGAGGTTAACAAGTTATTGGACGCTGGTTTCATTCGGTAATGTTACTACCCCGATTGGGTAGCGAATGTAGTTTTTGTGAAGAAGCCGAATGGAACATGGAGAATGTGCATGGACTCACCGACCTCAACAAGGCGTGTCCCAAGGATAGCTTCCCCTTTCCTAAAATCGACCGGTTGGTCGATTCAACGGCCGGACACGCTCGAATGAGCTTTATAAACGCATACTCCGGATTCCACCAAATCCCCTGGCGGGAAGAAGATCAAGAGAAAATTGCGTTTGTGACTGAGCAGGGTCTGTACTGCTACAAAGTCATGCCATTCGACCTTAAGAATGCCCCTAGTACATTTTCGAGACTTGTCAACATTGTCTTTAGAGATCAGATCGACCGAAATATGGAAGCGTACATTGATGACATGATTGCCAAGTCAAAGCAACCGATTGATCATTTGAATGACCTTCGAAAACATTTACCGAACTCAGGCGGCATACGATGATATTAAATCAAAGGAAGTGTGTTTTTGGTGTTGAGTCCAGCAAATTTCTCGGATTCGTAATTGATCAACGCGGCATTGAGGCCAAACTTAAAAAAATCCAAGCGGTCCTTGACATAAAATCGCTGAAAACTATTAAAGAGTTTCAAATATTGACTGGCTATCTAGCTGCACTCGGCTGATTTCTGTCAAGGTCAGGGGATAAGGGCCGATATTTCTTTCAGACAATCAGGAAAAAAGCTATGTTTGAGTGGACCGATGAGGCCGAGGAAGTCTTTGTACAACTGAAAAATCAACTGCATACGCTTCCTCGGCTCGTCAGTCCACTCAAAGACAAGAAGTTATACATGTATCTTGCAATTTTAGATCACTCTATAAGCGTCGTCCTCCTTGTTGAGAAGGACGGCCAACAGATCCCCGTATATTTCATAAGCCACGTCCTGCACAATGCCTAGCTGAGGTACCCACCCATCGAAAAATTTTGGCTGGCATTGTTCATGGCATCAAAAAAGCTAATGCCATACTTCCTTGCTCATTCGATTGTGGTCTATACGGACAAGCAGTTGAAGAAGTCGTTTATAACCCTGAGACCAATGGCCAAATGCTTAAATGGGCCTTGAAAATGAGAGGTTTTAATATCACGTTTAAACCCAAAAAAGCAATCAAGGGGAAAGCCTTTGCTGATTTCTTGGCGGAGATGACACGACCGGATTTGCAGCCGACAGGGGATCAAATCTGGAAAGTGTCTATGGACGGAAGCGGCTGGATGTAGTGCTGGTATCATATGTTAGTCTCCTGAGGGAGATAAGTTTGAATATGCAATAGGATTCCAATTTCAAGCCTCCAACAATGAAGCTGAGTACGAAGCTCTCTTGGCCGTCCTTAGAATGTGTAAGGCAGCCGGGGCAAACGAAATCGAAGCTAGTTTGGACCCCCAGCTAATAGTCAGCCAAATTAATGGTGACAATGAAGCCAGGGAGCCGACCATGATGAAGTATCTTCAGTTAGTGAAAGAAGAGGCCGAAGGCCTAGAGCATTTCACCCTACAACAAGTTCCTCGCTCAGAAAATCACCAAGCGGACGCGCTCTCTAAACTGGCCTCCTCGGCATCATGTGATACTCCTAGATCAGTGGTTTGGGAAGTAAAGGAGAAAAGGAGTATTGATGCTGAACCTGTGTAGATCTCAGATAGAAGTTCAACCTGGATGGACGGAGTGGTCTCTTACTTAAGAGATGGAACGCTTCCGAACGATCTAAAAGAAAGTTGGCTGATGAAGAAGAGGGCAGCCTGGTTTGAGCTAAAGCAAGGGGAACTATTAAAAAAAGCTTTCGTTAAGCCATACTTGAAGTGAATCACCCTAAAAAGGGGGCATGATATATTAGATGTCCTTTATCAAGGGTAATGTGGGTCACACATTAGAGGACGAGCCTTAGTAGAAAAGGTCACCCACCTGGTGTTTTACTGGCTGAGTATGAATTCGGACGCCAAGAAAATGGTGAAAAAATGTGACAAGTGCTAGAGATTTGCAACCCTTATTCACCAACCTGCAAATAGCTTGTCGGCCATAAGTAGTCCGCTCCCCTTTATAAAATGGGGCATGGACATCTTGGGGCCGTATACTACAGCGTCCGAGCAGAGGCGGTAAGTGTTAGTAGCAGTAGACTACTTCACCAAATGGGTTGAAGTTGAGGCCGTCCGAGGAATCAAGTGGACAGATGTGTCCGCCTTTATCTAGATAAATGTCATTACTTGTTATGGTGTGTCGCAGTCAATGGTATTTGATAATGGGCCCCAATTTGAAATGCGTCAACTCAAGAACTAACTAAGCGACAAAGGCATCACTCATTGTTTTACATCGGTCGGCCGTCCCTAAGCCTACGGCCAAGTTGAGGCCTATAACAAGCTGATCTCGAACAGCATCAAGCGTAAGCTTGAAAAAGCAGGCGGGCTGTGGGCAGATGAGTTGGTCAACGTGCTATAGTCCATACGAACGATAACAAAAAGTTCCACAGGAGAAACCCCCTTCTTTCTAGTTTGCGATGCCGAAGCAGTGCTCCCAATTGAGATGTACGAGCCTACTCTCCGAGTTATGTGATATGATGAATCGACCAATTGGGAGTCCATAAAGACTTCCCTGGAATTTCTTCCTGAAGCTAGGGGCAATGCGGCGCTCAGACACAAAATCTATCGTCCAAGGATGGCAAGGGCATATAACCACCGAGTGTCTAAGCAGCTGCTGAAGATGGGGGATTTTGTCTTAAGGAAGATGGAAGTTATAGGCCAAGCCAAAGAAGAAGGAAAGTTAACCCCGAATTGGGAAGGGCCCTACCGAATCAAGGATGAAGTGCGAGATGGAACTTACCGTCTCGAAGCCTTATATGGTCGTCCTATTACTTGTACATGGAATACGGACAACTTGAAAATTACCACATTTAAAGCTTATCAGCCAAATGTTGCATCTAAGTCCGAATGTTTGAGTAGTGTAACCGAGCCGTAATGGTCGAGTAATGTTAATAAGCCGAAAGGCCACCAACAATGTAAAAAAATTTATTGACAATTATCAATTAAAAGTCAAGAATTGTTACAAAAAATTCTTTGTTATATACTGATTATGAATGTCTATATTGTTAAGCTAAAATGCCGAATGAAAATAACAACAAGGTGGCTCACAACAATGCTGGTCGGCCACCCGAGAATAGAAATAGCAGCCGCCTGAAAAGAAAATCCAATGCTGCTTATAGCACAGCTGCTCGGTCATCTCAAAAAAAGGCATAGAGTGGAGGCCGTGCAGAAACTCACTAAGAACATGTCAAAAACAGACTTGCTCAGCAACACCTAATTGAACGATGATGCACTATACATCGACCGAGTAAAATGTGAAGCAAGGGCTTCCCTAGATAAACAGCTTGGCCAGGAAGTCTAAACGAACGATCTAACATCTGGTCCTACGTCAAATAGACCGTCCGCACTAAGAAAGTCCTCAAAAGATGCCGACTACAAAAGTGTAGCAAGATCATACTTTCTTCAGCCACTCGGCCACTTAGCCTAAAAGACTAATCTTATCATTCGGCCCCATCAGGCCGAAGTAAAGAAAAACGGGAAGTTCTAAATCTGCCTAAGGTATGTATCACCCATTTAGGACGAAGGTATCCCTAGGCATACAAGCCCTGTAAACGGAAATTTACAAGTTGAGATAATACTTGAAATTTCTTGGGTATGGTTGAGCGATAGCTTTAACGGACAACTCAAACAAAGCCAGTAAAGAGGTCGTATACTAAATGTTGACTCGGCGTTCACCTAGTCCAAGGGCAATCATTATTATGATTTGATTAACTTACTACTTATCATACCCTTCAAGGTGTAAAACCTATTAAGTTAATCAAACCACTCGGAATATGGACTAGACAAACGCCGAGTAAAGGGGCATACCACCAGTGTTCATAAAAAAAGAAATAAAAAGCATAAACAAGATGTGCAAATTGCAAAGTATGAAAATGCATAAACCGCTCAGAAGTCGACAAAATTAAAATAAATTAAAACCGCTTAGAAGGCGGTAAAATATCTTTACAAACCACTCAAAACAAGCAGCAATCAGAAATATAAATGTTCAGCAAAAACAGAAAAAAGATAAGACATAAAGCTTGGAAAATAGCTGTGGTAGGGGATAGCACCTTAGGTGTCCGCCTCACTTTCATCCTGGCCATCGGCCGACTTTTCAGCGGCCGCATCATCAGTCTGCTCGGGATCATTCTCCTTAGCCGACTCCTCAACCCTGGCATGGTCTTCCTCCTTGGTCGGCTCCTTATCCTCAGCCTCCTCCACCTCCTTTTCCCCTGCCTCCTCGTCCGAGTCATCAAACTCACTCGGACCTAGAGTCTCAACAAATGGTGAGGCTGGCAGACCAAAATCTTGGCATTCATCCCTCTTTGTTATGAAGTCTAGCCCCCCGGTAAAGCGCTCAAGGTAGTAGTCGATCTCACTCTGGTCTAACATCATGTCAAACGCCTCGTCGAACCGGTTCTTGAGCCGGGTGGTGGCTGATTTCTTTATTTTGACAACCTCGATCGGGTGATTGGCCGAGGAGCACTATGTTATTTCTTCAGCTCTTCCACCTCCTTTTAGAGAGGCTCAATTTCTTGTTTCGCTCGTCCGCAGCCTTTAGCGCCGTCTCAAGGGCCTCCCTGTTGGTTTCAAGCTCAGCCTTGAGCTTGTCTGGAGTCTCGGCCGCCTCATTCCAAGTGGCCTCTTGAGAGACCGCCTCATCCCTCTCTTTCATGAGAGTTTCATTTGCTCTCCTTTCCTTCCTAAGGGCGTTGCCTAGTTTGACAAGGTACTTAGTTTGTTTGGCCGCCTTCTCAGTAACGACATTGAGGCAGTCTCGTACCAGATCTTCCCCAGGCCCAGTGAGCCCGTATTCTTATCCTGTAGTTTCTAGACATTCTCCTAGGCCGCCTGAAGTTTGCGCCTTTTCTGCGGATGCTAATATTGGAAGGAAAATAGCCTAAGTAAGAGCTAGGATGAATGGAAGAAAGTCAGTAAAAGAAAAATGCAAAATAAACTAAGTGCTAAGGTGGAAAAGTCAATACCTCCACGCAACTTTTGATCATAGGGCCGAGGTTCCCATCATGGATGCCCCGGTACTTGTCTAGAGCCTTAGCCAAGACAACTTTCTGAATAACATCCCGGACAGCTTTTCTCTCGGCCCCCGTCAAAGAAGAGCGAGGAGTCGAGCGTCCGCTTCCTCAGAAATGTTTGCAAGAGAAAAACACAAGTCAGAAAGATGGAATATAAAAGTTATGTTTAATGTCATGAAAATAAGGATTGTACGAATACCTTATGAGAAAGAGGGAGGTACTCGGTGACGCCTTTCTTGGGTTAGAGTAGGCATAGGCTGCTGTTCGACCGACTTCGGCGGGGGCAGTTGCATTTCCTCTGCTTGAGGGTCCATTAGCTGAACCCCTAAGAACTCAACATGTGAAGTTGAATTATCGCCGGCCGTTTGGTCTAGGGACGACTCTCCCTCATCGTCCTTACGGACGGTCTTGTCTCGGACCATGATGGACGGTCGTGGCTCTGAGGGCTTAGAGCCCCCACTAGTTGTCAGCTGGGGTTGTTCTCCTTTAGGCTGCTCCTTGGCAGCCTGCGACTTTACCCTAGCTGCCTGCACCCTGAGGGGGTCTTGGACGTAGAGATTTTGCGAGATTTGGACGACCCCTCGTCCTTTGAAGCCGATGTCGTTCGCTTCCTCGCACGCTTTGGGGTGACCAACTAAGAAAAAGAAAAATTAATTCAGTGTTACTGGCTGAGTAAAACATCACTAAACCCCCTGAAATCTGGAATGGTTCCGTCAGAAGCAGTTAGACCATTAAGTTCGAGAAGAAATGAAGGGAAAGTCCCTCCGACATACATCTACTCATCCAGACCAGGGTATAAGAAGGTTGTCCGGATGACAATGAAAAGTAGTCTATGCAAAGTAAAGCAGATCGAATGAAAAAAAAATTATTAATTTACCATCCGTACCCCCTTTGCCTTCTCGTACTCCTGCCGTAGGAGCCGATAGCGCTCCAAGTTAAACTCGTTCATATCAATCTCTCCTTTCTATTTTGGGTAAAGATGAAACATGGCTTGTTCTGCCAAAAAGAAAAAAAAATACAAGTGTTAGACACCATTTCACAACAACATATGTTCGGATGGGCATGACACGGAATTTCACCTGGAGTGTAGTTTCAAAGCAGGCCGATTGAGGACATAAAGGCCGGATCCCTTAGCAAGTCTACTAAGGGAATCTATTTGGGAAGGACGGATACTCGCCGACCCTTCCGGTACTCCTTCTTGACTTTGAAATAGTCAATCTGATGTGCATAGTCCGGATGTATTGGGGGGCGGTACGACCGATGATCCCCTCGTCCAAGCTGAAAAGGAGAAGAGTTAAAATTGTTCATCTTCTGGTTAAAATTCTAATCCTTGCATCGGACGAGGTAGAACCTTTGCTTCCAGTCCCGCCATTTACAAGGCTTGTGAAGGAAGACCATGTACTATGGACGAGTGTTCAGGACGAACCACCCATCCAGTTTTGCATTCAGCTTCACCATGTTATGCATGGCGCAGAAGACTAGAAAAGTTTGGGGTAAAGCCCATCCTAAGGCATATCACCAAATACCAAAAAATATTAGCCCAGCTGTTCGGCCTTAGCTGGAACAAAGCAATCTGATAATCTTCCAGTAGCTCTTAGACGAACAGATGAAGAAAAAAACGAAGCCCGACCTCCAAGGCGGCCCTATATACATTGAAACCCTGACGAATAACAGTCGAATCATTCGAAGCGGCCAGTAAGATAGAAGTCCGGGGCGACTGGTTCTTGAAACCTTCCCCTAGCATGAGGAACTCCTAAAATTTGACATTGAGGAATCCTAGGGTTGTCCTCCCTATCTCACAGCCATACAGGTTGTCAAAGTTAATCTCCTCCTCTACGGCCGGAGCGTTAGGGTTTTCCTCTCCCTACTTGGCCGGTTGAGGTTCGGGTGCCCTCACCAACAAAAGTCAGCGGACAAAACTCTGTCCAGCTCAGCCGCCTCGGCCGAGCTTCCTCCAACCAAGCCCATCCCTGGCTCGGCCACCACTACACTTTTAGGCACTAAGGGGGCCTTGCCCTTGTCCTTAGCTCCGCACCCCAGAACTGTCAATATGAATTCTAGTTTGAGGCCTGGCCGATCTCGAATGTTATGCAGGGGGTGTTGGTAAAAACTGTTTGGATGCCAGATTAGGCTGTGGCAGATTTTGGACAGATTGAACAGCGACTGATCGAGATAAAGAACGAGGCCTCCTAGAGGAATGTCTCTCGGACGTTCTTATGTCTGAGATGATATGTTGTGATGGGGGGTTATTGGGGTTTGGCCCGGACACTAACCGGAAGGAAAAGTGTTTGGCTGATTTGCATACAGGGTTCGTCCAGATGTAGAAGTACCTCGCTGATTTTGGCGCTCCTCAAAAGAAATGGTCACCTCAATCACCAAGCATGCACTGCCACCAGTAGTGGTAGAGGTGTTTGTGTTTGTGTCTGTATTGGTGGTCTCAACGTCAGTGTTATTCAAATCATAGGAGGCCAAGGGTTGAATTACGCTGCCGTCCGGATTTCTTGCAGCATAACGGTCGTACATCTGCCTCGTACGCGCCATGTTCGACTGTAGGGACATAGAAGAATAGGTGGGGGTGAGTTGGTACACACCAGAAATGGACCCACTCTATAAAGATGAGGAATCGTCCCTGTCCACTCTAGATTCCTCAATCCCAGGCGAATAGACGGCCTCATGAGGAGAAACAGACAAGGCCAAGTGTTGAGCCAGTATGTTTGGAAATAAAACAAGTATAAAAAGAAAAGGGAAAAGAGAAAGGGAAAGGAAAAGTATTCGGTTACCTCTGTCCGAGTAGAAAACGTGAAGACTTTGAAGATCTTATTGATCATTGACCTGAGAACTCAACCCTTTAACCGGAAAACTCCAAATGCACGGTAAAAATCTCGAAGATTCAAAGAAAACCCAACTTTCTCTCTCTAGAAGCTTTAACTTCTCTCTAGAAAGTAAAATAAACCAAAGTAACAAAATGAGGTCAAACCTCTGCTATTTATAGGCAAAAATTTACAAGGGCAGGTTGGTAAAATCGCCTTTCCCACCTAAAGAAGTCCAACAGTTAAACTCTTTGAATGTTTAACCTAGATGTCAAACAGTTGAAAACTGTTTCGTCATAAAAGACGGAAATTCGAACCGGCGACATAAAGACCCGTCAAAGTTAACGTTCCTCTTGGAACTTGAACCATTTTTTTGGAAAATTCGGAAGGAAATTAATTTTTTCTAGAGCCATTTGGCCAATTTTTTCTGCCTGACTACTTAAGAAAGTTCCTTGAGGAAATCAGGCGAACCATACAGAGGCTCTTAGCCGAAAAGGTCCCATGTATACAGACGACTGCGTCCGACCCTTGCCGAAATTTTGGGTTGCTCGCCATAGCCTAAGTTCTCAAGATAAATGAGGTTTAGAGGAGGCGGCCCGTCGTGTACAAGTCACCCCCTCTGAGGGCCAAATTTTTAGGGTAAAAAACACCCCAAAACATAGTCCAATCCCATAGAGACATGTGGCTAAAATTAAAAAGCAACACGTGTCCCTATAGGAAGATGACACGTGTAAACCTATTACATGAGCACCTGAAAAAGAGAATAAAGGGCCTCCTTACATCAGGAGGCCCAAATCCCGAGAAAGTTGCAAAACGGTGCCCCCTAGGACACGTGTCCTCTCCTAATTGTGTCGCCAATCAGAGAACAGAATATTAGGGTAGCAACTCTAAGGGGCATAATCCTCCACCCCTATAAATACCCCAATCATTTATGATGGGAGGGGTGGATTGTGACATAATATTTAAGAGAACACATAAGCTTCTGACACGAGGAAAATGTAGGTCGTTCTCTACCCTTTCCTAGAGCCAAAGAAAATTTATAAACACTCGACCAACCTAATACGAGTATATGGTAAGTCAAGGGTCGAACCCAAGGGAATGAGTAGGTGCAAGCTATAGCCTAGGTCAAGCTACTTCGAAGATTGCGGGAAGATGCGATTGGTAACTAAGGTATCGAGAAAGCTAGATAAATCGAGAAATTCAATATACTAAAAACTAGGGATACAGGTTCCACATGCAAGCTCAATGATTATGCTAATTGAAGGATCACTCAATCAATTCAAACATTGCAAAGGACAAACAATAGTTGCAATCAAAGGAATTCAAGGGCTATCTCCTATAAGCCAAGCTAGGGTTCACTATGAATGGCTAACTAGGAAAATCACAATCAAATTCAATCAATTAAAGCAATTCTCAAATCAAGGGTTCATGTCATTGAAATTTGCAATGCAATCTAGATTAATCTTATAGGTTGATCACTCCTAGTCTAATTAATCACATGCACAACTATGTCAACGATTTTAATTGCACCATTCAAATCAATTTAGCATCATCAACTAGCAAAAATCATCAATTAAGCATGCTTCCCCTTCTCCCTAGCAACTAATCTACTCACTAAACATGGTGAAATTAAGAAACAAAACAAATTCATATTCATTTAAAGCTTAATCAAAAGAAAATCAATCAATCAACAAATTCTAAAGCAAGGAATGTAATCTCAATCAAAATCCAAGAAACTAGAAGGAATTGCATTAAAAGTAAATCAAGGGAAAGAAATCTTACAAACATTCATTGAATTGAAGAAGGAATTTCAAGATCAAATTGAAATCTAAGATCAAATTCAAGTACAAACAAGTAAATCTTAAGCTTCTCTCTTTACTTTCTCTCTCTACTATTTCTGGAAAAATTCTCTCTCTAGTACAAATTTAAGTCGTCCTCAAAAAGAAAGTTAAAAGCTATAAATAAGAAAAATCGAGCGAAGGGGGCCGCACAAGCCGTGCGCACGCACAGACTAGCCGCGCACGCGCACAGCTAGGTCTGCGCGCACGCACCCCTGTGTCGCTCGCGCGCACCCTTTTGCGATGCACTAGGCTTTGGCTCCTTCGCTTGCTTGATCAAACTCCGCGCTCCCGAGCATCCCCATCATCAGTGCACTCGAGATGATGCCTGCGAACACGGCAGTCCCAAAATGAGCAAATTGACTTGATTATTCACCTACAAAACACAAATAAAACAAAGAGAGAAAGCGTAGCAAGGTAAAACTAAAACTAAAATTATGAATTGTCAACTAAAAATATGAAAAAACTCGTAAAAACCAATCGAGAACTAAAGTGAATTATAAAAATGGAAAATCAAATAAAACTAAGAGAATTATATGAAAATGATGAAAGAAAATAAAGAAAATGAACCTAAATCTTATTCTTTTGAGCGCCATAAACGACGCTCATCAAATTCCCCCAAGCTAAACTTTTGCTCGTCCTCGAGCAAAACAAAATCAAACCTAAGGGAAAATGATGACACTACTCAAGCAAAGAAAGAAACAAGAAAATTAGAGAAGATGAGAATATACACTAACTCACTTTCGTAGGATTCACGGTCAATTTTAGCAACTAAAGACAAGCCATTTAAACCCCTAGATCGCTCTAGAGGACGAGTGATGCTCTCGTAAAAGTTTCCAAAGAGGTTAACCTATAACTCTTTTTATTAAAAAGGAGGCAAAGTAAAAAGAAAAGAAAAGAAAAAGTTTAAAACTTTGAAAAGAAAAGAAATGCTTATACAAAGGCCTTTTGCACATGATAAAGGCACGAAGGATATCAAGCTTTCTAAAACAACAATGGTAAGCACGTTCTAAGATATCGAGGGTTGATTGAAACATAGGGTATGCTAAGCGTAGAGAACTAATGAGGCGCAATCCACTTTCATCCCAACCAATCTAACCGCGTTCTCCCTAATGGCTTCAAATCTTCCATTAGTAAGCGTTTCCATGGTTCCACGAAGGAACCGGAAAAGAATAGAATTTGAGGGTTTTCGACATCTCGACCTTGCATCCTCTTTCTTTAGGCTTTAACTCATAATGCCCTCCCTCGATGTATGACTCAACCACTAGGTCGAAAGGACTTTCCCAAAGGTTGTAACATAAGGGCAAAAGGTTAGGGGTAGGCTTAAAATTTAGAATTTGGTGGTACACCTAGATTACGAAGCAAAGGTTGGCCACACCTCGACACCAAAACCAAGAAGTCACCAAACAAAAACAAACTAATACCCCCAAGCTTATTCAAAGCTATATCCACAAGCATATATACAAAAAGCGTAAACGCTTCTCCCCCAAGCTAAAAGGAAGCATTGTCCTCAATGAGAGAAAAGGGAAAAGAATCACATCAAACTATTTTTTGAATTTTTCATTTTCTCTTTTTTTTTTTATGTAATTTTCATTATATCAAAGCAATTGTCCTCGCCTCTTTTAACTTTGGACGGCTTTTTCGATATTGCATTTATTATGTCCTTGCCTTTTTAACTTTGGACGGCTTTTCGATTATATTCACTTGCCATTATTCACAATATATACAAAAGACGAGTTTGCTTACAAATAAAACCAATTTCCAACTTTATAGATCACAAACTCCAAAAGCATGACCATTTGCTTCACAAAAACCAATAATGGAACAAAAAGAAACAAAAGGTTCAAACTTCTAAAGATGTGGCTTCAAAAGAAGGGGAATGGCTCAAATGGTTAGCAAGATGGCAAATGTAAACCCAATGAACTAAAAAGAAAGAAGAAAATCCTAGAAATGAAAAATTACCACCCCGAAAAAATGGCCTTTGTCCTTCCTAGTTGGTTCGGTCTTGTGTTTGAGAATTATGAGTCAAGATTCAAGATTAGGGATGCAAAGGTGGAGGATCCACGCCGCACAATCAAAAGTGATGAACGCTTGAAAAAGAGAAATCCTCACACGGTTGTAGCAAAAACATACTAAAGGTGTCAAATCCACCAAAGGAAGCAACTCCGTCTTACCACAAACCAAAAGAATCCGGCTTCAAGGCCCCAAAAGGTCTAAACCGCTACCTTAGCATACCTTATCCTAGAGTCAACCAAAGATACTCTCAAACCGTGTAAACCATTGTATTTAGGAAGAAAAATAGCCAATGTGCAAGTTCAAGTGGTACTAAGTCCAAAGTAAAAGCAAAAAGACGAAGAAATAAAAGCAATGCCTAAAAACATTTTATTCATATTCAAAAAAACAAGTTTTGTTCTTTTTTTTTAATTTTTTTATTATTTTATTTTATTTTTATTTTTTTTGTATTTATAATAAATTTTTTACAAGAAAAGAAAGGGACTAAAAACAAAATAAAGGGAATAAAAAGAAAAGAAAAGAATAAGAAAAAGAGAAAAGGAAAACATGAAGGAAGAAGAAAACAAAAGAAAAAGAAAAAGAAGAAAAGGAAAATGAAAATGAAATGAAAAATAGAAAATTAAAGGAGAAGTAGAAAGCAATAAGGAAGTAATGCTAACACACATAAATCCCAATCAACAAACAAGTGAACATTCGGCCACAACGCCAATGCTCCCAAACACACTAGGGTGTTAAAAAGCAAACAACCTCGAACCATTCAACTTCTCCTAGAACTAATCCTAGACTAAGAAACCAAGAAAAGAAAAAGAAAAGAAATAGAAAGATCTCACCGGGCGCCAAAGCTATTGCACATTAAACAAGGCGAAGAGCACCTTTGTGAATCGTCGAAATCCAAAGCATAAGCAATAGAGCAAGGTGAGAAATAAACAAACTATATACAAAGAAAATTGTTAGTAACTTCAATACAAAAGAAAAGAAGAAAATAGAAAACTAAATGTAGGAAAATAAAGAAAAAACAAGTAATAGTAGCAGCAAGGGTCAGAATCATCAGACTAAAATAGTATCAGGAGATAAGAAATCAGACAGTCATCATCAGGAATCATCATAATAAAGACACAGAGAAACTCAGCGGACAGCGATTAGTGAAACAAGTAAAAAACTAATAACTGGGCAGAGAAATTAGCAGAAATACAGCAGCATCATTATAAAACCGAACAACACAGAGATCAATACCAGAAGCATAGGAGACTAGGAATGAACTACAAAAGCAGGGGGGAATATGGTGAAGCATAGAAACAAATGCAGAAAGCACCCCCAAGCTTAGACTGGACTACCCCCCTAACTCTAAACCTAAAGACATATAGGCAACCGAGAAACATCAAATAAAGCACATAAGAAGGAGGGTAGCCATGGAAGTATCACTCCGCACTATGGTAAGGGGTAAAATGAGAACTCCCCTCACCGGTGTCCATCACATGACTAGAGCTAGCCATCTCGCTCACGTCCATAGGAGCCTTACCCTTAACCTACCATCCCTCCTAGTTCTATCATCCTCAAAATAATGAGACCAATCATCTAAGACCGGCTCACCCGACCTACCCCACTGCCCAAAAGTCTCAGGGTCCGGAAAAGGCGAAGGATTAGCCGGATCATAAGCATAATCACAACCATCGGGCCGCCGATAGTCGTAAGTGGTGCCTGTGATAGAACTAGGGTGAACATGAGGGCCCTCCCAATAAGGGTAGCAAGGCCGAGGACCAATGGTAGGATCAAAAGGTTCCCATTGAGGAATAGGTCCTTGCTGGACCGGGAGATACGGGTAGTTCACATAGGGCTCGATTTCCCTCCTCCGAACATGCAAATCATACAATTGATTTGTATGATAGTCATAACCAAGATTAGGGGTTTGAATAGAAGGCATAGAATATAACACATTAGCAATAGAATCAAGCCTACATGAATGGTTGACAAATCAAAAGTAGAAGGAGTAGGAGAGGGGGAAGGAATAGGTGTACCTTCCGGTTCAACTGTGGGAATAGTTTGAACATTCTATGAGAAAGCATTGGTCGAGCGGCCTCTTGTATGATTCGTCCTACGTCGAATAGAAGGGTCAATATCTCGCATCGGAGGCCTCCAAGATAAGGAATCTTTCTCTCTTGGTCGGGTAGTTGCCTCTTTGCATGGGATTAAGAACCATTCTTTAACCCGGGAACTTTCCAAATGAAGACATCATCCTTTCTAGTACGATCGAGGAACTTTTGGTTCACAAGGGCGGAGATGTTGAGGAAATGAGAAGAAGATTTTTCTCGAGGATCAATAATTGGGGGAAGCTCATTTAACAAAGTCTTATAGTCGTCAGTGATGCAAAGAGCTAGGATAGAAATCATCCCTCCCAATTGGATGCTCCCCGATAGGCTAACTCCATCACGGATATCCAAGAGTCGATTGATGAAGTGCTCTGTGAAATCCACTAACTCAATCTCAAAGTCATTTTGGTCGGCTATCCACAACCAACAAAGATCCTCTCGAGAGATAGCTCCCAAAGAGTCCTTGGAGCAAAGAGCGTAAGTGAGGAGACGGTTGAAATACCGCATAGCCGGATGAATCATGGAGGCGGTCTTGGAATTTTGAGGCTCATACTTCCCTTCCTCCAAGATACTTCTCCACCAACGTTGCTCATTATATCCATGATCATCTGTCATTCTACCATGCGCCGGATAGATATAATGATCCGCGTCCTCGGCCCATGGAAACTTGAAGTATGAACATAGTTGAGAATTCGTCAATGAGTGATCATGATTGAAAAGTTGGAAAGTCAAAATCCTTGAGGAATTGTCACCCGGTTCTCGGACTACTTCAAGAGAGGAAAGAAATTCATAGGTCACCCTAGGATAAGTAGGGGTGCTCAAATCCAAGAACTCTAAAAGATCAAGGCTCTTTGCAAGAAGCCGAACGTCCTCATCTATGCCAAGAAACTTGGTTGTTGCTTGATCGTAAAATCTTGTTAGTCTTAGCTTTCTCTTGGATAGACGCTTGAAACGATCCCAATGTGATTCTTTAGAAAATTCAATGACGTATGTCTCTTCTACCTTGGGTAGAGGTGGAACAACATGCCTAGGTTTGCTTGAACTTGATCTTGCTCGCTTCTTGTGACGGATTGGAGCCATCTACAAGAAGGAAAACAACTCATGAGCAAATCTTACATTTGTCATATTTCAATAATAAGCATAAGTAATTGCTCAAGAATCAAGCACAAAAGCAATTATCTCAAAATAGAAACAAGTAAGAGACCAAATCATGAGATGGCTATATATGAACAAAATGCCATTAATATAAAATCATGAATTTGAAGCAAGTAAGCATGGATTAAAGGCAAAAATGAACATAAGAGACCAAATCATTAATTAAATTGAGCAAAATAACTCAAACATTGAATTCTCAAAGCAATAAAACCATCATAAAGAATACCCATGAGTGAGAAAATGACCAACAATGGTGAATCAAGAAATCAAGCAAGGTATACAAAATCATCATGAAAAAGCTTCAATTTATCATCTAATAACATCATTCAACACAAATTACAAGCAAAAAGGACCAACAATGAAGTTCTACCATGAGCAAAAACAAGGTTTCAAGCTTGAACAATGAGGAAGAAGATGACTAGAAAATAAGAAATTATACCTCAATGAAGCCTTGAATTACTTGCAAATTGCCAAAAATGAAGATTTAAGATCAAATAGAACACCCAAAGACAAGATTCAAGCACTAAATCATAACATAAAAATTTCGAAATGAACCCCAATTTTCGAATTTCAAGTTCGAATTTCTGGAATTTTTTTGTTTTGGAAGGGATTTGATTATGCTTTGATGTAATTTGTGAAGAAATGAATATGAAAAATGAGTAACTTTGTGAATTTGCAAAGGTTTAGAAGGGTTGAAGATAGAAGAATGAATGAGGGAGTAAGGGGAAATCGGGGAGAGAGAATGGAGAAATAAGGTTGGTGCGTTTTGGGGTAATAAGGGGGGGGTGCTGAACGCACTGGCGCCAGGCGACGGTGCGTGCGCGCAGGCGACAATGCGTGCGCACCTGGCGACATCAGGGGGGGTTCAAAAACAGGCCAAAATTGCTGCCTACCTGGTGCGTGCCCGTAGCCAGGAGGTGCGTGCGCACCAGGTAGGGGCTGGGGTTGTTAAAAAAAAAGGCCAAAATGCTGACCCTTGTGGTGCGTGCGGGCAGGGGTGGGTGCGTGCGCACCAAGGGGGTACGGGCATGGTTCAAAAACCGTCAAATTTTGTCAAAGTTAGTGAAAATTTTCTGACCCCTTTGGTGCGTGCGCGCAACCTATGGTGCGCGTGCACCAAGCAAGAATATTTCGGCCATGAATATACTCTCGTGTTTGCATAATGAGATATTTGAAAGTGCATTCGAAAAAGATTAGAAAATCAATAAAAATGCAAACATGAGAGCATATGACCCCAACAAGCTTTCCACCTAAACTTATCCAAACCTCGAGAAAGCTTGAAATAACACCAAAATTGTTGGAAATTTTCTCCGAACCAATCTCATGGTACCTAAAATCAAGAAAACAAACAAAAAAAAAGAGAAATAAGAAAAATCTCAAGGATAAAAGAAATATAGAAAAATGTAAAATCGAAAGAAAAAGGTTAGAAAACCGGGTTGCCTCCCGGGTAGCGCTTGTTTAACGTCATAGCTTGACGTCCTCCACCAATTAAGGTGGTTGTCGGAAAAGCAATGAGTGAACAAGGCCAACAAAAGCACCGTTGAAATACTTCTTGAGACGATGGCCATTGACCTTAAATGGAGAAGAAGAATCCATCATTGAGACCTCTACAACACCACTTGGAAAAACATTCTTGACCAAATAGGGACCGCTCCATCTTGACATGAGCTTTCCGGGAAACAACTTTGTTTTTGAATTTTAGAGAAGAACCTTATCGCCAACACAAAAATCTTTCTTCTCAATAAGCTTGTCATGTGTTTCCTTGGAACGAGCTTTATACACACTAGCACAATCATAAGCATCAAACCGAAGCTCCTCTAGCTTATGAAGATCTAGCCACCTTTTCTCCCCCGCACTTGCTAAGTCAAAATTTATCTTCTTGATTTCCCATAAAGCACGGTGTTCAATTTCAACCGGGACATGGCATGACTTGTCGTAGACTAGGCGGTATGGAGTGGTACCTATGGGGGTCTTAAAAGCCATTCGATAGGCCCAAAGAGCATCATCCAACTTTTAGGTAAAGCACCCTCCTCAATAGAAGGTAAAGCACCCTCCTCAAGAGTTATGTGATGTGTACATAAAGCGGGGCTTATACCTTTGAGGTCATCAATGGTATAACCCAAAGCACTTCGGTGCTTTTTCAAAACACCACACAACTTTTGAGCTTGATGCTCACTCAAAGAAGAGCTAACAATCACGGGAAAAGTGGAGTTGGGTCCCAAAAATTCATACCTAAGGTGTGATGGAAGAGGTTTGAGCTCAACCATCGGAGCACCTTCACCTTCCTTCGATGTTGCCACTTGCAACGCTTCTTGGCTAGAAATGCTCAAACACATTTGCTCTTCAACATCCTCAAAGCTTCCATTGAGCAAATCTTCATATAAACCCATCTCCTTGTTTGGAGTACCTATCTTTTCCTTATTCAACAAAACATTCTCAAGAGCATCGTTAGAAGTGAGCAATTGCTTATGCATAGAAGACACAACATGATCGAGAGAAGCAATTAACATACTATTTTCTAAAGAAGAACTTGGATACTTCATGCTATCATTCAAATCAAATTCTATCACTTCATCCCCTACTTTGAGCAAAATTTTAGCACTTTTCACATCTATCAAAGCATCAGAAGTAGCAAGGAATGGTCTCCCTAGAATGATGGGAATATTAGCATGTTCATCCATCTCAAGCACAACAAAATCCACCGGAATAACAAATTTCCCAACCCTCAAAGGAACATCCTCTACCTTACCCTTAGGAAACTTAATTGACCTATCGGCCAATTGAAAAGTGATGTTAGTAGGTAAGAATTCCCCTAGCTCAAGTCTTTGGTACACCGAGTATGGCATAAGGCTAACACTAGCTCCTAGGTCACACAATGCATTCTCAATTTGCATTTTATAAATGGCACAAGGGATAGAAAAGTTTCCGGGGTCTTTTAGCTTAGGTGGCATATTATTCATTATGATAGCATTACAAATCTCGGTCAAGTTCACCGTCTCTACACCATCACATGTCCTCCTACCACTCAAAATGTATTTGAGGAATTTTGCGTAGTTGGGAATTTGGGTGACAACTTCGGTAATTGGTAGAGAAAGGTGAAGTTGCTTAAGCATGTCAATGAATCTTCCAAATTGTTCATCTAACTTGTGTCTCATGAATTTTTGTGGATAAGGAAGCTTGGGTTTCACAATCTCTTTCTCCACTCTCACCTCACTAGGCTTCTCAATCTAAACCTCACTCAAAGATGCACCATCTCTCTCATCTTCAACCAAAACCCCTTTTGTGCCCTTTTTGGTCTCACTCTTCTTAAGCAAACTCTCCTCAAGAATCTTACCATTCCTTGTGACAATAGCATTAACCGGTCTCTTAGGATCTAGGCCTTGGGAAGGTAAAGAAGAAGGACTAGCATGGTCTTTCAAAGCATTAGCAAGTTGAGAAATTTGATTTTCAAGCATCTTATTATGAGTCATCATTTCATTAAATTTCTTATCACTTACGATCATGTAAGTGTTCAACAACTTTGTTTGATTTTCAATGATTTCTTCCAAATTTGTTCTATGTGAAGAAGAAGAGGATTTAACATAAGAATTATTATTTTGAGCCTTTGGAGCAAATCCGGGTGGAGTGCCTTTTTGAGCATTATTTTAAAAATTGCCTCTACCTTGATTGTTCCAATTACCTTTATTTTGATTTTGACCATAACCTTGATTATGGTTACCACTACCTTGATTATGATTCCCATAACCTTGGTTTGGATTACCATAATTTTGTTTTGATTTTGGCTACTATAACCTTGATTGTTATAATTACCTCGAGAACCTTGGTTCCTATAGCCACCACCTTGGTTATAGTTGTCAAAATTGCCATGATTGTTGTAATTCCTATTCCATTGACCTCTTTGAGTCTCAAACCTAGAATCATGATTATTTGACACATAGTTCACATGCTCATTCACATTTCCATCTTGATCATCACAAACATCCATACATGCATGAGGCAACTAGAAACATCATGATCATACGACCCACAATAACAACAAAAATCACAAAACAAGCATCCACCAGGCATGTTACTAGAAGAAGGAAGGGGTTGGGAATTAGGAGACATACCTCTTCCCTTAGACTGGGAGGGAAGACTTGAAACTTGGTAGGTAGCACTTTCCAACTTTGCCTTGATAGCGGACATCTCCTTCCCCAAGTTTGTCATTTAAGAGGATAGATTGTTGATTGCATTTAGATGATCAACTGAGTACACCAAAGAGCTACTCTTGCTAGTTGACTCTCTTTCTCCATCTTGCCAATCTCTATAATACCTCACTACGTCCTCAATTATGTCCACGACTTCCTCTTCTGTTTTGTTCATGATAGGACCTCCGGCTCCTCCATATAAACATGATTTTCCTTGAGGGCTAAGGCCTCCATAGAAGATTTGAATGATTTGATAGGTTGGAATTCCGTGATGAGGACATTCTCTTTGATACTCCTTGTATCTCTCCCATGCTTCATAGAGGCTCTCACTTGGCTTTTTATTGAAACCTTGAATCAAAGCTCTAGCCTCCGCCGTTTTCTTCTGAGGATAGAAATGGGATAAAAATTCCTTGGTGACCTCATCCCATGTCCTTAGAGAATTCGGCTTAACCTCCTTGTCTAGCCATTCCAAAGCACGCCCTATGAGAGAAAAGGGAAAGAGCTTGAGGCGGATGAATTCTTGGGAAATTCCGTTCACCTTGATAGTATTGCAATATTTCTTGAACTCCTTGAGATGGTTTAGTGGGATTTCATGCTTGGCCCCACTAAATTGTCGCCTCTCTATCAAAGTGATCATTGCCGGTCTTATTTCAAAATCATTTGCCGGTGTTGTAGGTGGAGCAATCCCACTCTCAAATCTATATGCACCGAGAATCCCCAATTCTTTCAATGCCACTCTCGGATTCTCTCCCATTCTTGCTTGTTCTTCTTGTTGTGGCTCTTCTTCACTTGAAATGCTAGGGCTCAAAGATCGTCTAGCACCCCTCAACCTTGCAATAGTTCTCTCAATTTCCGGATCAAATGGCACTAGTGAATGATCACCTGCTCTATGCATAAAATCTCAAAAGAAATGGTTAGTAGCACGGCTAAAAGAAAATCTTTTTGTATTTTCAAATAATGGTGAAATAGACTCAACAACTATAACAAAGCACCAATATCATTCCCTAGCAACGACGCCATTTTTGACACGAGGAAAATGTAGGTCGTTCTCTACCCTTTCCTAGAGCCAAAGAAAATTTATAAACACTCGACCAACCTAATACGAGTATATAGTAAGTCAAGGGTCGAACCCAAGGGAATGAGTAGGTGCAAGCTATAGCCTAGGTCAAGCTACTTCGAAGATTGCGGGAAGATGCGATTGGTAACTAAGGTATCGAGAAAACTAGATAAATCGAGAAATTCAATATACTAAACACTAGGGATATAGGTTCCACATGCAAGCTCAATGATTATGCTAATTAAAGGATCACTCAATCAATTCAAACATTGCAAAGGACAAACAATAGTTGCAATCAAAGGAATTCAAGGGCTATCTCCTATAAGCCAAGCTAGGGTTCACTATGAATGGCTAACTAGGAAAATCACAATCAAATTCAATCAATTAAAGCAATTCCCTAATCAAGGGTTCATGTCATTGAAATTTGCAATGCAATCTAGATTAATCTTATAGGTTGATCACTCCTAGTCTAATTAATCACATGCACAACTATGTCAACGAATTTAATTGCACCATTCAAATCAATTTAGCATCATCAACTAGCAAAAATCATCAATTAAGCATGCTTCCCCTTCTCCCTAGCAACTAATCTACTCACTAAACATGGTGAAATTAAGAAACAAAACAAATTCATATTCATTTAAAGCTTAATCAAAAGAAAATCAATCAATCAACAAATTCTAAAGCAAGGAATGTAATCTCAATCAAAATCCAAGAAACTAGAAGAAATTGCATTAAAAGTAAATCAAGGGAAAGAAATCTTACAAACATTCATTGAATTGAAGAAGGAATTTCAAGATCAAATTGAAATCTAAGATTAAGTTCAAGTACAAACAAGTAAATCTTAAGCTTCTCTCTCTACTGTTTCTGGAAAAATTCTCTCTCTAGTACAAAGTTAAGTCGTCCTCAAAAAGAAAGTCAAAAGCTATAAATAAGAAAAATCGAGCGAAGGGGGCCGCACAGGCTGTGCACACGCACAGACTAGCCGCGCGCGCGCACAGTTAGGTCTGCGCGCACGCACCCCTGTGTCGCGCGCGCTCCCCTTTGCGATGCACTAGGCTTTGGCTCCTTTGCTTGCTTGATCAAACTCCGCGCTCCCGAGCATCCCCATCATCAGTGCACTCGAGATGATGCCCGCGGACATGGCAGTCCTAAAATGAGCAAATTGACTTGATTATTCACCTACAAAACATAAATAAAACAAAGATAGAAAGCGTAGCAAGGTAAAACTAAAACTAAAATTATGAATTATCAACTAAAAATATGAAAAACTCGTAAAAACCAATCGAGAACTAAAGTGAATTATAAAAATGGAAAATCAAATAAAACTAAGAGAATTATATGAAAATGATGAAAGAAAATAAAGAAAATGAACCTAAATCTTATTCTTTTGAGCACCATAAACGACGCTCATCAACTTCAGCTTCTTTGTACTTTCTCTTTCTAGCTTTTTCGATTTCCGATTACTAGCTTGACTATCGGAGGCGAATATTCCGGCAACGGGATATTTGTTCTTTTTTAGGTGTCCGAGCCAATCTTTTCGAGGAGTGCAACCAGTATCCCAAGGGAAATCCAAAAAATCCCCGAAATAGTAATTTTCATTGATACGACACACTGATTTGGAATCTACTATTATCTATTGAACTTGTCTTGCAATTTTCCTTTGATTGTCATTCGTAGAGACCACTAGCTTGACCCTAGGAAATAGTTCTTCAAGTGATTTTGATTGCAAATACCATTTTTGCTCGCATAATTTTATTAATCAACTTCCTGTAAAATTAGCATGTTTATCGTGAATGCATGTGGATCCTAAATCCTTAGTACCTTGATATTGATTTCTATTCTTAGTTTTTGTTGCGTTGATTTGCTTGTTTTAGACCAAACCGCTTGCCTAGACTTCGGAATAGCTTGATTAGAGACCATAGCATATACCACATTCTCTTGGGTTCGACCCAGACTTATGCCTATACTAGGGTTATGTTTGGTTATAAATTTGGTTTGATCGGGGGGAGTTTTAGAACTCAATGACCTAGGATTTCCCATCCGTCAAAGCTAGAGCAAAAAAGTTGCCAACAAGTTTTAGGAACTTGTAAACCGTTGACGAGGTGAAGGTTACACCCAATTCACGATCACAAAGATCACTAACTCCATAGTGGTCTTGAACCATGACTGGATATTCGGGGATGATGGTATGAATCCAACCCTAAAAGAGATTGAACTCGCCCTAGATAGGCCTCTACTTTGTTCTTCTCACATTCATGTGCGTTTTGCAATTAACATGCAATCATTATATTAATCCTAACCTGTTTAATCTATGTTGGTTGATTATTAATGCACAATAAATATATTATTGGCGTTCACTTGAATTAAAATCATATTAGCCTAAAATCTTATTGAGCGTGATTTCAAGTATAAATTCCATTTAAACCTGCAAGAGAGGGCGTGATCAAGCAATAACAATAATATATCAAGCAACATAATAATATTAACACAACAAATCATCATCATCATCATCATAACAATCTCATCAAAGCATAATATTATTAGCAAGATCCTAAGCATGATACTAACATAATTAATAACAAATCCTAACATGTCACTAAATAATAAAAATCAAAGCTTTATCCCTAACATGATACTAGGATGGAATACAGGCATCCTGACATGATACTAGGAATATACATGATATTAGGAATATTAATTAATTTCCTAAGCATGATACTATAAAGCAATAAAAGCATCCTAACATGATACTAGGAAATAATAAAATAATCTAAACATGATTTCTAAAGATATAGAATAATTAATCAATCAAATTACATACTTTAAAGCTTTGTACCTCTTTCTATTAAAACAATACACACGTTAGTAATTTCAATAAAAATATCAAATCAAACACTTAAAATAATATTAATTGAATTATAGATTTGGGACCAAACCCTCAGAATTATCAACCTTTCACGTCGAGGCCTATGGTGAATTCGAGCTACGCTAGGTGTATTAGTGTCTCGCAAAGGACGTATGGTATATGTGTTTATGAAAAAGGTTTAGAAAAGGGTTTTGAAAATCAAAGAGAGCGAGAGAAAGAATTAGCTTTAGCTTAGAAAGAAAAAGAGATGATTAATGATGATTATTGTTGATTGTGGGTGAATTGAAAACAGGGAAAATCGCCCCTATTTATAGAGAAAACGACCGAAAAAAAATTAGAAAAAGAGTCAGAATCCGACTCGAGATAAAACAGGATTCATCGCGGCGCAATAGATTTATGGCGACGCTATGACTTTATCGCATCGCAATGGATCTGTCGCGGTGCAATAAATTTCGTACGATAAGATTTCGTACGGAGTCCGACTTCCAATCAAATTGGGTTAGCCGGTCATCCGTACTTATCTTTATTTAATCAGATTTAAATCCATTAAAAACACTTGTTTCATCCAATGTAGAATTCTTAATCATTATCTATTCAAAATAGGATAAATTAGAACCTTCTAGAAGATACTAATTAAACCTAATGCGTTTAGGACTTAAAATAAACTTCTAGATAATTCTAGAAAAATAAGATAAATCCTAATAGTTTTAGAAATATAATAAAAGTTATTGGACCCTCCACATGATCATTGGGTCCGCATATAAAGCTCGATTTAGGCCCATTTTAGTATTTTGGCCACAACTTCCGCGTTATAGCTCAAAATTCGGCTTATAATATATCGTTGGAAAGCTCTTTTTGAGCCCTATCTAGTTATACAATTATTGGACCCAAATTATAGACCATATTAAACTGGATTGGACATTTTTCATAAATAGGACACAAAATGATTTTTGAAATATGAAATGAATTATTATTATTTAAAACATGTTTAGAAAAGGAAGATTCACGAGACTCTTCAAAATTTAACCATATTCGATAATAAATGACGTGAAAAGTACACATCATTGGGTTTAGTTTTTGGGGAGACACAATCAAGTGTCTATAGAAAGCCCCCGCTTTGACTAAGTTGAAAGAAACATAAGTATTGAAAACAAAAGTCAAAGAAGTTGATAGGGATGAAAATGATTAAGAACGTTCTGTGATGCTAAATCGTTCTTTGTAACGTCGATACCTACAAACTAGCGTTAGTTATACAAGTAAAGGAGTTAGAAACGCGTATCTTGCACCGCCGAGTACACGCCTCTAGGTAACATCTTTTGCTGTATTTGTGACAACCTCCATAGTGCTTCGTGAACGCCGCCAAAGGTAATAGTGCTTCGCTATATTCATTTGCTATGACAATCCTCTACATCTTAGGGAACATCGTCGAAGATGACTATGCTTCGTCATCTTCAGTTTTGTGGCAGTACCTTGCCACGGAAGTACTTCGCCGCTTCTCTTTTTTTGTTGTGGTCGTGCTTCGCCATGGCATTGCTTCGCCGCTGTAGACAATCTCCTCCATTCTTTGGGACATCGTCGAAGACCGGTGTATGTTTTCATCTCCAAAATCTCGCCATTACTTCGACGGGACCAATTATTGCTGATAATTTTCACACCCTAGGGATAAGCCGTCGAAGACCCCGGTATTTTGTGATCTTAAGTTTTGCTAATGCTTCGGTATGTGGAATGTGCACTCCTCCCATATTCCGGTGGACTTAACCAGTGCTTTGGTACAATTTTCGCTGCTTAGAGCGTTTTTTATAGGTGTAACGAGCCAGTGCTTTGGCGATTGTGCTTTGCTTGTGAACCAATATTTCGGTGCCTGTGCTTTGTAATGAGTAAATGTTTAAGAGTTTAAGTCAACGACATTATCATCGTCCGATCGATCACCAATTGAGATCGTACTCGAGCTGACTACTAATCATGTCATTTACTTTAGGGGCTAAACGGCGTACCAAGGAGCCCAAAATCCCGAAAAGAGTCCACATAATCCGTCTATAGGACCTGCATCGGCCATCGCTGGAGGAAGGACGCTCAACGCACGTTTGCAAGTGGCATCGTGACGCATTGAGTGTATTGCGTTGTGCGTCAAACTTATCGTGCCACGATAATTTTATCGCATCATGATAATTTCACGTTTCTGGGATTTAAACCCCTTCTTCTTCATTTCACTGTTTGTTTGTCATTTTCGCTTCGAAGTTCGTCAAAAGTTCAAATTGCTTGTTCTCTTTCGTTTCTCAACCAAATTCGCTCAAATTTGTTGCAAATCGAAACTCTTCTAATTTAGTTTCCCATTCTATGTAAGTTTTGCCCGAACTCCCCTTATTTTTGACAAATTTTGTGCATGTTCTTTGCGAATTTCCGGAAAATCTGAAAATAAATTTGCTTAATTCATGATGTTTTGTCAAATCTTTTGCCATGAAATTGCTTGTGTATGTTTTTATATTTCTACATCATAGTTTTGCAAGAAATTGTGTGGTTGCCAAAAAATCTTGTTATTGTGCGAATCAAAATCATTCTCTGTTTCTGTACTACATACACTATTTTAGGAACATAGTATCATGCGGCTAGGCGAACCTTAGATCCTATGGAACCTTAAATTTTTTGTTTACATGTTCACAATAGCTAGTATGGCTCGACATCGAAGTTCGGGGGCACGCTCTCGTTCGGCTCACCAAGAGGATGAGCCCACTAACGGCGGTGAGGATGCTTCCACTAGCCGTAGTGGATAGCTGTCTGAGTGTGATGGGTATGCCTTGTTTTTCCATCCTATCCATCATATTTCCCAGCGTGTCCGGCTGATAATTGCTGATGAGAGAGTTCGTTGCCACAACTCCGGGAACGATGACATCGGGAAACTCTTCGAGCGCTACACCGAGAAGGTGTAGAGTTAAGTACCCTTTGGGAGTCATGTGACTTGACTCCCCTTCTTCGGGTTGCAATGGCTATTCATCCTTGGCAATACTGTCGGTTTATCGTTTGCGGGTTAGTGGAGTTCTTTTGGGACACTACTAACACTTTTCACTTTCCATGGGGTGAGAAGACTATCACCACTCTCGACTTTTCTATCATCACTGAGCTAGAGTTCCGGTCAGCCGTACTTCCAATCAGTAAGAACCTCTCTCTCACTTCTTCTTTGGCCGTAGAGTTGCTAGGCCCTATCGTCCTTCGAGCTCATGCTGAGGCTGGGACGATACATACTAGTATGAGGTCTATCCGCAAGTCACATCTTGTGGAGACCTTTCGTGAAGATGCGACTACCCTAGAGCAGGGGGTGCGCATCTTTGCTCTGATTCTCCTGTCGGAGAAATTTTATCCTGACAGGGGAAGTCGTGTGCTGCTGTACTATCTTACTGCTCTCTGTGACCTTCGATTGGTCTGGACTTGCGACAGGACTAGCCTGGCCTATGCTGACTTCCTCCTTGGGCTGCGACAAGCCTGTCGTTAGCATTCTTGTGAGACGGAGATCACCCTCTCTAGAATTTGGAAGGTTGTGGAGGTATATACTCTTACTTAGTGAAGTCCAGCCTTTTTACATCGATTTTTATCGAATCGTAAGCCTTTTCTTCTATTTTAGGTCTAGTTCTACGAGTATATCCCATCTTTGTCACTGGCAAGGCCTTAGCTTAGAAGGCTCCTTATTGCTGCTAGTTGGGGATGCCGTTATCTTGGCCTAGTTTCCACTGCTCATGTTAGAGAGGCGCTCCTTAAGGTAAAGACTATCTCTTCGTTTGTCGTTTTTGCTTGATTCTTTTGCAGAGTTTTAACTTATAGTTCTTCTATTTTTATTGCAGCACCCTGAGGTTTGCTACCGCCCATGGGCAGGTTTCGATTGTTTTGCCCTGGCTTATCAGTACACTACTTAGAGACGCTACTTTTGGGGGACCTACGATGGAGTAGTTTATCTAGGTGAAAAAGTAGTTATCCAGCACTCTTCCACTGTGCATGTATTCCAGACCATCCTCCTGGGCATATGATGAGTCAAAGGCATCTCTAGACTCATATAGAGAGTGAGGCGATAGGGGAGAATTGGCGGATCTATAGCCATCTAGACTGATCATATGCTGAGGCGGTTCTATCACAGTTGGCTCCACCACCCTACTGTGAGGAGGAACTACTACATAAATGGCTAAAGAGACCTGTCCAAAAAAGCCAAAGAGACTGCTTTAGAGGCGATCTCTAGCTAATCGGTCTCTTTGGCAAAGAGACTGCTTTGATGGAAGCGGTCTCTAGAATGAATAAACTAAGACCGCCTATTGCTTAAAGGCGGTCTCTAGAATGAGAAAACTAAGACTGATTATTGATGTTAGGCGGTCTCTTTTTTGGGAAAACTAAGACCGCCTATTGAACTTAGGCAGTCCCTGGTTTTCGAAAACAGAGACCGCTTATCTGACTTCACAGGTCTCTTGGGCATCATTTAAAAATAAAATAAAAAAGCTTATTTTATTTGATTTTTAAATTGTAAATTAAAATTAGTCGAGAAATGAAAAAAATGATAAGAAAACCATTAAAAGCATGCATTTCTCTAAACTTACTCACAAACACGCAAAACAAGCATTATTATGTAAAAACATAGCAAAAAGGACTAAAAATGAGAATAAAACTATAAAGAAAACCTAGCCTAAGAGTGCCATAAATGACACTCATCAAATTCCCCCAAGCTAAACCTTTGCTTATCCTCGAGCAAAACAAAATCAAGCTTAAAGGAAAATGATGACATTAATTAGGCAAGCTAGAAATGAGAAAGACTAGAGAATAAGAGAATATACACTAACTCACTTTTGTAGGAATCACGGTCAATTTTAGCAACAATAGACAAGCCATTTAAACCTCTAGATCACCCTAGAGGAAGAGTAATGCTCTCGTAAGGGTTTCCTAAGAGGTTAACCCATAACTCTTCATTAAAAGGAGGCAAAACATAAAAGGAGAAAAGAGAAAATTAAAACCTTGAAAGGAAAAGAGGTGCTTATACAATGAACTTTTGCACATGATCAAAACACGAGAGGATAACAAACTTTCTAAACAACAATGGTAAGCACGTTCTAAGATATTGAGGGTTGATTGAAACATAGGACATGCTAAGTATAGAGAACTGCCAAAACGCAATTCACCTTCATCTAAAAACAATTTTAGCACATTTTCCCAATTGGCTTCAAATCTTCTTTTAATTAGTAAGCATCTCAATAGTTCCTCGAAGGAACCGGAAAAACAAAAGATTTGAGGTTTTCTCGACATCTTGACTTTGCATCCCCTCTCCTTAGGCTTTAACTCATAATGCCCTCCCTCGGTATATGACTCAACCACCAGATCAAAAGGGCTTTCCCAAAGGTTGTAACGTAAAGACAAAAGGTTGAGGGTAGGCTTAAAATTTAGAATTTGGTGGTACACCTAAGTTGTGAAGAAAAGATTGGCCAAATCTCAACACCAAAACAAATAGATCACCAAACAAAAACAAACTAACACCCCCAAGCTTATTCAAAGCTACAACCACAATTATACATACAAAAAGCGTAAGACGCTTCCCCCCAAGCTTGAACTAAGCATTGTCCTCAATGCTTAAAATAGGGAGAAACGTTTACATCAAAATGTTTTTGAATTGTTTCTTGTTATACTTTTTTTTTTCAATTTTTGCCAAAGCTTTTTGAATTTGCTTTGCTTTTTCTAATTATTTCAATGTTTCATTATTCACTTTATTCATTGTTCTTGCCTCTTTCAACTATGGACGGCTTTTTTTCATTTATTCACTTGCCATTATTCACAAGATATACAAAACACAAGCTTGCTTACAAATAAGAACCAATATCCAAACTCATATACCACAATCTCCAAGAACATGACCATTTGCTTCACAAAAACCAAAAATGGAACAAAAAGAAACAAAAGGCCCAAAGTTCTAAAGATGTGGCTTGAAAAGAAGGGAAAAAGGCTCAAATGGTTAGCAAGTAGGCAAATGTGAACCCAAGAACTAAAAATAAAGAAAATTAACCTAGAAAAGAAAAATTACTACCCCGAAAAGATGCCTTTGTCCTCCTTAGATGGTTCGGTCTCGTGTTTGAGAATTATGAGTCAAGATTCAAGATTAGGTCCGCAATAGTCAAGGATCCATGCCGCTCATGCAATTGATTGTAGAAGGCGTGAAAAACAATGAAACCTCACAAGGATGTGGCCAAAACTCACTAAAGGCTTCAAATTCACCAAAGGGGAACGATTGCGAGTTTTCAAAAACAAAAGAATCTGGCGTCAAGGTCCTAATAGTTCTAAAAGGACTACCTTAGCATACTCTATCCTAGAATCAACCAAAGATACTCTCAAACCGTGCAAACCATTGTTTTTAGGAAGAATAATAGCCAATGTGCAAGCTCAAGTGGTACTAAGTCCAAAGCAAAAGCAAAATTTTAAGAAAGAAAAGCAATGCCTCAAAAACATTTTATTCATATTTACAAAATCCTTTTTGGTTTTTAAATCTTTATTTTTTCTCTTCTTTTCTCTTTTTTTTTTCTTTTTTTTTCTTTTTATTTTTTTTTATTCTTTTATTTTTTTTTATTTTTTATTTTTTTATTTTTTTGCAAAGGAAAGTATAAAATCAAAATGTATGAAAGTAAAGTGTAAAAAGGAAAGTAGAAGAAAATGGAAAAAGGGAAACAAAAAGAAAAAGAAAAACATAAGACAATAGAAAAGGAGGAAAAAGAAATAAAATAAGAAATAGAGAAGCAAAAGAGAAGTAGAAATGCAACAAGGAAGTCATGCTAACACACATAAGTCCCAATCGACAAACAAATGAACATTCGGCTACAACGCCAATGTTCCCAAACACACTAAGATGTTAGAAAGCAAACATCCTCGAACCGTTCAACTTCTCCTAAGCTAAACCTAAACTAAGCATCCAAGAGAAGAGAATAAAAAGAAGATCAGAAGGATCTAACCAGGCGTCGAAGCTATGCTACATTAAACAAATTGAGAGAGCACCTTAATGAAGAATCAATATCCAAAGCATAAGCGACGAAGCAGGGTGAGAGAGAATATAGACTATATACAAAGAAAATTGTTAGTAACTTCAATACAAAATAAAACAAGAATATAAAAGATAAAATATATGTAAATAAAGAAAAAGTAATATATGATAGCATCACGAATAGGGTCAGCAATGAAATCAGGAAGCAGAATCATCAGACAGAAGCAGAGTCAGGAAACAAGATATCAAACAATTAATCATCATCAAGAATCATAACCATAAAGAAACAGAGATACACATCAGACATCGATCAGTTGAGCAAACAACAAAACCAAGAACTGGATAGAGAAATCAGCAGAAATACATCAGCATCATCACCAGAGAAGCAAGAGATACATAGAGATCAATACTAGAAGCAAAAGAGACCAGGAGTGAACTACAATAGAGAGGAGGGAAACAATGAAGCACATAAACAACATAAATCACCCCCAAGCTCAGAATGAACTATCCCCCAAACTCCAAACCTAATAACACATAGGCAAAAGAGAACATCATATAAAGCACATAGGATAAGGGGTGGTAGCCACAATAGTCTCACTCCGCACTATGGTAAGGGCTAGAATGAGAACTCCCCTCACCGGTCTCTAAGACATGAACCGAGCTAGACCTTGTTACCCCTATTTGGAGGGTCCCGATAATCCCCACCTACCAAAAGTCTCGGGGTTCGAGAAAGGCATAGGGTTCGCGGGATCATATGTATAATCGCATCCACCGGGCCGCTTGTAGTCGTAAGTGGCCGGGGTGGTTCCCACGATAGCACTAGGAGGGATATGAGGACCCTCCCAATAGGGGTAACAAGGTCTAGGACCCACGATAGGGTCAAAGGGCTCCCATTAAGGGATATGTCCTTGTTGAACCGGGAGGTATGGGTAGTTCAAGTAAGGTTCAATCTCCCCCCTCCTCACATGGTAGTCATCCAATTGATTAGCATGAAAATCATAGCCAAGAGAAGAATCACGCCCCAAAGGCATGGAAAACAAGATATTAGCGATGGAATCTAACTTGGCATGAATAGTAGATAAATAAAATGTAATAGAAGAAGTAGAAGGAGGGATAGGAGTACCTCCCCCTTCAACCGGGGGTAAAACTTGGAAATCCATCGAGAGAGCATTATTGGAGGCAGTTCTTGTATGATTTGACTTCTTCCGAAGAGAGGGGTCGATGTTGCATCTTGGAGGTCTCTAAGTCAAAGAATCCGTCTTTGACTTACGGTTTGTAGCCTCCTTACTCGGAATCAAGAACCAATCCTTTACTCAAGACACCTTCCATATGAAAACATTATGCTTCTTGGTACGATCAAGGAACTTTTGGTTCACAGGGGCATAGACATTAAGGAAATGAGAAGGCGTCCTCTCCCTAGGGCCAACTATTGGAGGGAGCTCGCAGTAAATCTTTATATGAATCATTGAGGCAAAGAGCGAGGATAGAGATCATGTGAATCATTAAGGCAAAGAGCGAGGATAGAGATCATGCCTCCAATTTGGATACCCCCCGAAAGCGAAACACCATCTCGGATATCCAAAAATCGTTTGATCAAATGTTGAGTGAAATCTACAAGCTCGATCTCATGCGACTCTTGATTGGCAATCCATAGCCAACAAAGCTCCTCACGGGAGATAGTTCCCAAAGAGTCCTTACATCATAGGGCATACGATTAAAGTATCTTATGGCCGGATGAACGATCGATGCGGATTTAGAAGTTTGAGGCTCATATTTCCGCTCATCAGAGATACGCCGCCACCACTTGAGTTCATCATATTCATGGTCGCTAGTCATTTTTCCATTGGCCGGATAGACAAGATGGTCTTAATCAACGACCCAAGGAAAATGGAAGTAGGAACCAAGTTGTGACTCTGACAACCGATGATCATTATTGAAAAGTTGAAAGGTCAAAGTTCTCGAAGAGTCACCACTTGGCTCTCGGACCACTTTAAGGGATGATAGAAACTCATACGTCACCCTAGCATAGGTAGGGGCGCTCAAATCCAAGAACTCTAAGAGATCGAGGTTCTTGGCTAGGTAGCGAACGTCATCATTTATTCCAAGTAGCTTGGTTGTTATTTGATCGTAGAATCTTGTTGACTTGAGCTTCCGCTTGGATAGTTGCTTGAACCTATCCCAATGTAATTCCTTAGAGAATTCAATGCCATATGTCTCTACCAACTGGGGGGGAGGTGGAACAACGTGCCTAGCTTTGCTTGAACTTGTTCTAGCACGCTTCTTTGACGGATGGGAACCATCTGAGTAAAGCAATTCATGAGCAATTCATTTACAATTATCATTATTCAAGAATATTCAAAAGAAATTGCTCTAAAGCCAAGCACAAACATTATTCAATCAAAAATGAAACAAGAAATGGTCACATATGAACTATGCCATGAATATTGAGACATAAGCTTAAAGCAACTGGTCATGAAGTTAAGGCAAAATTGGACACAAGAGACCAAATCATGAATCATTATGAGCAAATTAATCCCAAAACATTGAATTATCAAAGAAATGAAACTATCATATAGAATACCCATGAGAGAGAAAATGGCCAACAATGGTGAATCAAGGATTTAAGCAAGGTATACAAATTCATCATGAAAAATATTCAATTTAACATCCAATAACAACATTCAACACAAATTACAAGTTAAAAGAACCAACAATGGAGTTCTACCATGAAAGCAAAAACAAGGATTTCAAGATTCAAAAATGAGGAAGAACATGACTAGAAAATGAGAAATTATACCTCAATTAAGCTTTGAATTACTTGCAAATTGCACAATTGATGAATATAGAACAATTAGAACACCCAAAGTTAAGATTCAAGCACCAAAACAAACCCTCAAAAAGTAGAATTTTAGCCCCAAATTTCCGAAAATAAAATCGAAAATTTTTAGTTTTTTTTTTATTTTTGAAAGATTTAAATGAGATTAATGTAATTTTGTGATGAATTGAAATTAAAAAGGATGAATGTGCTTGAATATTCAAAGAGATTGAAAGGGTTTATGAGGAATGAAAGAGTAGAGGAATAAAGGGGAAATCGGGGTAAGAGAAAGGAGTGAATAAGGGGGTGAACTACGGAGAAGAGGGCACGAAATAAGGGGGCTTTTGTGCTGTGGCTGGTGCGTGCGCACAGCTGGGTTGGTGCGTGCGCACCAATTATGGTAGGGGTAGGGCATGCTGCGTGCTAGGGCTGCAACACGAGCCACAAACGCTGCCTACCTGGTGCGTGCGTGCAGCCAGGTGGTGCGTGCGCACCAGGTAGGGGCTTGGGGGGGCTGACTTTGCTTGAGACGCACCAAAAGAAGGCCAAAAATCTGACCTTCTTTGTGCGCGTGCGCAGGGATAGTGGTGCGTGCGCACAAGGGGGTACGGGGGGGTTTAAAAACCGTCAAATTTCATTAACATGAGCTTAGATTTCTGACCCCTTTGGTGCGCGCGCGCAACCTATGATGCGTGCGCACCAAGCAAGAAAATTTCGGCCATGAACATACTCTCGTGTTTGCACTAAAGAGATAGTTGAAAGCTCACTCGAAAAAGAGTAGAAAATCAATGAAAATGCAAACACGAGAGCATGAAACCCCAACAAAGTTCTTCACCTAGGCTTAACCAAACCTCGTGAAACCTTGAATTAACACCGAAATTGTTGGAAATTTTCATTGATCCAATCTCATGGCACCTAAAATCAAGAAAACAAATAAGAATAAGATATGTTCTCAAAAATAAAAGATATAGAAAAATGAAAAATCAAAAGATAAGGGTTAGAAAACCGGGTTGCCTCCCGGGAAGCGCTTGTTTAACGTCATAGCTCAACGTTCTCCACCTATTAAGGTGGTTGTCGGAGAAGCAACATGTGAATAAGGCAAACAAAAGCACCATCGAAATACTTCTTGAGTCGATGGCCATTGACCTTAAACGAAGACGAAGAATCCATCATTGAAACCTCTACAACACCACTAGGAAAGACATTCTTAACCAAGTAAGGACCGCTCCATCTTGACATGAGCTTTCCTGGAAATAACCGTGGTCAAAGACTATGTTCTTCGGCACCCCGAACCTTGTGATGATGTTTTTCCATATGAACGTCCTCACTTGGGTTGCCTTTATGTACTTAGTGGGCTCGGCCTTTATCCACTTGGTAAAATAGTCTACTTCCACTATGAGGTACTTCCTGCCCGCTGACCTAGTGGTGAAGGGTCCCAATATGTCTATTCCCCACTGAGCAAACGGGATCGGGCTGAGGATTGGGGTCAGATCATTTGCTGGCTGGTTTATGACTGGGGAATATTTTTGACACTTGTCACACTTTTTCACATATGCCTGTGCGTCTTGTGTCAGAGTTGGCTAATATGCACCCCTTCTGAGAACTTCTAATCCCAATGCTTTTCCACCAATGTGGTTGGCACATATTCCTGAGTGTGCTTCTTCCATGATTTTCTCCTGCTCCCACTCTAGAGTACACCTTAGCAGTGGTTTTGAGAAGCCCTTCTTGTTGAGCTCCTCATTCATCACCACGTACCAGTTAGCGTCTTTCTTCACTTTCTTAGCTTGCACTTCATCGTCCGGCAGCGAGCCATGAACTTTGTATGCAAGTATGTCTGTGAACCAAGCTCGTAGCTGTCCGATGCAGTTCACCTGCTCTTTTTCGGTGATGCTGCTTTCCTCCAGGACTTCTACCATCACTGCTCTTGTGAGGCTCTGCAGGGTGGAACTAGCTAACTTTGATAACGCATCAGCTTGGGAGTTTCCCGCTCTAGAGACCAAGACTATCTGGAAGTGAACTAGCTGAGCTGCCAGCTCCTTTACCTTGGTTACATACTTCAACATTGTTGATTCCCTAATCTCATATTCCCCCCTCAGCTAACTGGCGACAAGCTGAGAGTCAGTCTGCAGATGAACTTTCTTGGCTCCGGCTGCGATACTCATACGCAGGCCTGCCAAAGCTGCCTCGTACTCTGCCTCGTTGTTTGATGCCTTGAATTTGAACTTAATGGCATACTCAAATACATTTCCCTCTGGGGATGTCATTATGATCCCTACTCCGCTCCCTGTTTGGGCTGATGATCCATCTACCTCTACCTTCCAGATTCCAATATCATCTTCTTTCTCATCGTACGAGGCTTCCACGATGAAGTCTGCTAGGGCTTGCGCTTTGATAGCTGCCCTAGGTTTGACCTCGAACTCATACTCGGAGAGCTCAATGGCCCACTTTAATAGTCTGCCTAACGCGTCCATTTTTGTAATGCTTTCTCTAGTGGGTGATTTGTGAAGATTTGTATTATGTGCGCGTCAAAATATGGTTTGAACTTCCTTGCTGTAGTTACAACCACAAAAGCTAGCTTCTCCACCAATGGGTACCTTTGCTCGGCCTCAGTCAGCACGTGGCTCACAAAGTATATTGGCCTTTGCTGCTTTTGTCTTTCACCAAGGAGAACGGCTGCGATTGTTTGAATTGACGCAGAAATGTACAACTGTAATTTTTCCTTCATCTCTGGCCTGATCATTGTTGGGAGCTTAGTCAGATACTCCTTGATGCCCTCAAAGGCTTCTTTTTTTGCGGCTCCCCAGTTAAATTCCCTGTTCCCTTTCAGCAGCTGGTAGAACGGTAAAGCTTTATCGGCTGACTTGCTGATGAACCTAGTCAGTGCGGCCATTCTGCCTGTCAGCCGCATGATGTCCTTAATGCACTTAGGTTCAGGTAAGCTCAAGACTGCTTCAACCTTCTCCGGATTTGCATATATCCCTCTCTCATTGATCAGGAAGCCCAAGAATTTTCCCGAGCTCACCCCGAAGACACATTTCTTCGGGTTAAGTTTGATGTTATACTTGTTTAGGGTGGCAAATATTTCCTCCAGATCCATGATATGTCCTGCCTGCGTGACGCTCTTGACAATTAAGTCGTCCACGTATACCTCAACATTCCTACCCTTCTAGTGCATGCACACACTATCCATTGTCTTCTGAAAAGTAGCTCCGACATTCTTCAACCCGAAGGGCATACCTATGTAATTGTACACTCCCCCCTCGGTGATGAATACGGTTTTCTACCGGTCTTGGTTGTGTAATCTGATCTAATAGTACCCAGAGAAGGCATCCATGAAGCTTAGTAGTGCGTGCCCACTGGTTGAATCTACCAGCTGATCGATTCGCGGCAGCGGGTAACAGTCTTTTAGGCAAGCTTTGTTGAGATTTGTGAAATCAACACACATCCTCCACTAGCCATTTGCCTTCTTCACCATGACCACGTTGGCTAGCCACTCCGGGTAGTCGCAAGGCTCAATGAATCTAGCTTCCAGGAGTTTTTCCATTTCTTCCTGGATTGCCTGATTTTTCTATGTGGGGAAGCTTCGTTTCTTCTGCCTTACTGGCTTAATATCTTCTCTCACATTTAGCCTGTGGACCATGACTGCAGGGTCAATTCCGGGCATCTCATCTGCTGAAAATGCGAAGATGTCTTTGTTCTTTCTCAGCAATTCTATGAGGTGTACCCCCACTCCAGGATCAATATCCTTTCCAATTTTCACTGTTCTTGAAGTATCACCTTCTGTGAGCTCAATTGTAACATGCTCCCCGCTGGAAGCGGTCTAGCCATTTCCTCCTTTGCAGGCTCAAAATTTTCCATGGCTAGCTTTTGCTTTTCCTTCTCCCTGTGATATTCTTCGCGCTTCCTTTTTCTTGACTTTTTCTCGGCTTGCCTAATGGACCTTTGCTCTGAGACAGGCTGCTGTCTGGTCCTAGCGGGCTGCTTTAGAGCAGTTATGTAACATTGTTGAGCCGTCTTTTGGCTTCTTCTAAGCTTTTCTGACCGCCCTTCATTAGTTGTGTAAGCCATGGCAAGATGATAGGTGGAAACCACTCCGCCGATCTTGTGGATGAGCGACCTTCCCATGATCACATTGTAAGGTGAAGGAGAGTCTATCACCAGGAACTCTGCTCGAACATCGCGCCTTTTTGACCTTTCACCTACTCGGACTGAGAGCTTGATTATATCCTCCGGGGTCAGTCCAGAACCGTTAAACCCGGTGACTTCATAACTCACCCTTTTTAGATCTTTCATGTCTAACTTCAGCTCTTTGAACGCGCTGATATATATATGATGTTGGCTGAGCTGCCACCATCTATCAGTATTCGGTCCACTTCCCAATTTGCAATTCTCATCGTCACCACCAGAGGATCATCATGAGGATAGATTATGCCCTTTTGGTCATAATCATCAAATGTAGCTCGTGGTTACGGGGGAAGAGGTGGCCACCTGTGCTTCTCATTATAGTTTATCTGGTGTATCGTTTCCCGCAGGTCTGCTCGTGCCTTGTTCACTGTTCCCCCATGTATTGGTCCTCCACTGATCACATACACCCTGCCTTCTGGATTGCTATCTCTGTCTCTATCCTTAGCGAGACCCCTGTAACCTCCTTTACGGTCACGGCCTGTTCTGTCCTTGTCTCTTCTTTTGGGGAGATCAACATGTTGTTTAAACTTATTCAGGTACCCCCTCCTGACTAGATCTTCTATGTTATCTTTCAGATGTGTGCATTCATCGGTTGTGTGGCCATGATCCCTATGGAAGTCACACCACTTGCTGGGATCACGATTCCTATTAACCATCCTCGAGGGTCTCTGCCACTTATCGTCAGCTTTGTTCACGCTGAAGATGTGGGACCTCGAGTGAGTGAGCGGGGTATACTGGTCGAACCTTCCAGGTCTTTCTCCTCTCTTCGGATCTGACCTTCTCACCCCAACAGCTCGATCCGCCTCTCTACGACCTTGTTCAGCTTTGCAGCGCTTGTCAGCCCTGGCTGTGTTTCCTGCCCCGGTGACTTCTGCCCGCTTAACTGGGTCGTTTGGTGCCTTTCTGCTCAGCATCGCCCTGTCAGTCTCATCTTCCTTGATGAACTTGTGCGCTTTACCTAGCGTTTCGGCTAGCGTTTTGAGGCTCTTACACTTCATATACGCTCTGAATGGTTAGCCTGGTAGTAAACCGCTCTGCATTGCCAGTAGCGCTACCTCCTGGCTCATATTTGGGATGGTTGTTGCCTCCTTGTTGAATCTGGTGATAAACTCCCTCAGGGGTTCATCCTTCCCCTGAACTAGTGACATTAGCTCAGTTTTCATCTTAGTTCGGTCTACTAAGGTTATAAAATGCTCCATAAACATCCTTTTCAGCTGATTATATGAGTACACAGAACCTTTTGGAATGGCTCCATGCCACTTCGCTGCCAGCCCCTCCAGGGTTGGTGGGAATGCTTTGCACTAGACTGAATCCGTCACGGTATAGAGCACCATGTGACTCTCAAAAACCGAGATATGGTTTTTAGGTGTTGTAGTTCCGTTGTACCTGCAGCTTGGCATCTTTATCTTCTCCATTGGTTCCTCCAGAATCTCCAGGCAAAATGGGGAATCATCTGGAATAACCTCGGTCCCCGCTCAGAGGCTGGCGACCTGCTGCGGGCGACTCATCTCTCCGAGCTGCCCTTAGCCTGGGTTATTTCCTCCACACTCCATTCTCGGTTCAGATTCCGAGCTTCCAACTCCAACACCTTCTTCCTCAGCTGGACGAGCTCCTTCTGCTCGGGAGTGAGGGTTGTGGGTGTTGCCTTCTTCACCGCTGGTTCTGCGGCTGCTGCTACTGGTGACGAGCTCGCTCCCTTACCAAAGTTAGCAAGGACTGCTGTGATCGCTGCCAACTGCTCCTTATGGCACTTAGAGAGGTTTTGCAGAATGGCTGGCATGTTTACGGGTTGCAGTTTTTAGGCTATGGGTGCTGAAACAATGGGTTCATTGTTCGCGCCTGTCAACGGCATACCGTATTTGAAAATGGAAGTAGATCCCACCGGATCGACTGGTTTCGACACTGCTTTAGCTGCAGCAGACGTCGATCCAATGGGGTTGGATTTTTGTGAGATGGTGGATTTGGGTTTCTCGGCAGATCCTTTGAGATCGATGGTTGCTGGTGGTGTTTTTTGTGGTGTTTGGTTATGGGCGTTGGGTATGGGCGTTTGTATAGCTTCCTCCTCGGCCATGGTGGTTTGTCAACTAGTCCCTAACTCAGTTGGTGAACCTCAAGTAAGATGATCCTTCCCCTCTTTCTAGCGCCAATTGTTCTAGGTATGGATCCAAGGGTTCTGCTGGGTGACCTGGGCCACGTCGACAACCTAGACAAGGCAACACACGTAAAATGCCCTCGGGGGTGGCTCGAGGAACCCCCCTCCGATGCCTAAATTAGAGAGAGAAAGTGTACTTAGAGAGATGTAGAGAGTATAATAACTTGTGTGTCTCACCTCTTTTCCGTTGTACTTTTCCCTCTATTTATAGGTGTACGATCTCCTTTGTGGAGAGTTCGACCTGGTCAGCTCTACGGGCTGACTCCATCGGGCTGGTGAGCCCCTCACAGTTGTTCTCTCGGCCATGATTGTGCACCCTGGGAGCTGGACGATAGTTCAGCGGGAGCTATCCTATACAGTTTCCCCTTTAGCCATCACTCCATGTTTCTTTTCTACCCACACTTTCTTTTCTGCAGAGTCAGCTTTTCTTTTCTCCTTGCTCTTAGCAGTATTTTTCTTCTTAGGCATAACAGGAGTCTTGAATTCAACCTTTTCACCTAGGCGTTCCTTAACAAGAGCTTTCTTGTTTCTAAGACGATTCTTTACATTGGTCTTGTGTTGAAATTTGTTCTAGTCCTTTTTAGATCAACCAAGTATCCATTGCTTCACATCTTTAGACAAAGAAGGAGGAACCTTTTGGATAACAACTTCCCATAAAGGCCTAGCACTCCAATAATTATCAAACCTCTCCATGTCTTATGAAACAGGAAATTCATAAGGGCGACGAAGATCACCAGAAGGAATAGTTTGAGCAAGGCCATATTGTCTTTTTACCCTGCAAGGGTAATAAAAAGTCAACTTTGACAAGCTAGGATGACGACAAAAAGGTTGATTATTGACACCAACCATCTTCTCAATTTTCCACAAAGGAATGACCCACTTGATGGCAAAATCACAAGAGGCAAATATTTTGCTCCACTCCCGGCGGCCTATATTTATGGAAAAGCATTTCTTTCGCCTTATAAAGCAATTTGGCATATACTTGTCAATATTATCAGGAGGACTAATTAATTCTAGCCTCTCCATTAGCCACATCTGCAAAAATTCAATGCAAATAATTAGTATTACAATACAAAAATATATATTTTGATTTTCATACTTAAAAATATTGATTTTCTACCTGTAATAAAATTGGAGAACCTCGAAAAGGTGCTTTTGGATTTTTCTTTAATTCATCTAAACTAAGCATAGTTTCTCCAACGATTAAAGGCATTGGATTCCTCCCTGATTCAATTTGTTCCATCACAGATACTAAAATTGCTTGACCTTCACGAATATTACCACTAGTGAGGAGATATTGGCTAAATATGCAAAAGAGGAAAGCTCTCCTCCTATAAACATGAAAAGATTCGGAATGCGGTCTATCAAAATAATGGCGTGCAAATTCTTTCAAATTAACTACATTCCCCTCAACGACATTTGTTAGATCCCTGTCCTTAAGATTAAAGAAACGCTCGAAGTCTTTATAATAATATTCACTCACATTATGAATTACCGCAAGATCCAAAGAAGGGAAGCCTAGAATGGCACCAAATTCTTCCGGTAAACGACTAATTTCATCATAGCCTAGTTTAAAGCAATGGGTGTCTGGATCCCAATATTCTAAGGCGGTATGAATAAAATCTATATCTACGTCTATCCCCTTAATACCATAAATACCTCCCTAGTGAAAAAAAGTCAAGCTCCTTTCTCTTCTTAGCAGTCAAAGACCGACAACACTTACGAGTAAAATCACTAAAACTCTTAGACATGATTGCTTGATGAGAATAAAACTATAAATTTTTTGATCTGTTCGAAATATACAAAATCGGCAGATTTGGGGGCTATTTATGCACAAAACTGGTAAAATTCGAATCCCGAAAGGATTCGGAGAAAACGAGATCAGCGCCAGGCGAAAGGTGCAGCGCCTGGCGACAAGGTCCCAGCAGCAGCGAGCCGAACTCAACCCACACCACCTGCACCACCGTCAACCTCCAACTTGCAACATTCAGCCCGCATTTCTACCTTCTCCATCTACAACCCACCATCAAACACCAATTTCATCCACCCTCAAGCTATAATAGCCCCCTCGCTGCTGCCACCATACAAACAGCAAGACCAGCCACACCCGCAGCAATTGCGCAAAACTCCGGCCAGCAGCAAACTTCGGTAGCTATCATCAGAGCAACTTTATTTCGGCTTTTTTGATCCAATTTTGATTGGAATTATTCACGGCTGTGCAGCCCTGTTAGAAGGCACAAAGTCGAAGTATAGAAATTGCAATTTGAGGCAGTAACCTTGCGCGACCTTTGCGCGATGTTTTTACGGGCGCGCAAATCGGGGTTCAATTTGAACCGAATAATGAGCCTCGCACGTGATTGTTAATGATGATACATGGTGATGATTGAAGATGATAATGGTTGATGATGATTGATGAGGACAATCGAACGGTCACGGTGATGGCTGGTGATGCGCTTCAATGGAGAACATAGCAGCCAACGAAAATCGAAGGGTAGAGAATTCGGGTTCTGACTTTTGGGTTCGTGGGATTTATTTATCGGCTATTTCACCAAATGCCACTAAATACTTAAAAAATTCAACAAATATCATCAAGGTTTTCAAAATTCACCAAATGCCATCGAGCTTTTAAAAAATTCACCAAATGCCATTAATGACTAACGGTCGTTAACTCCGTTAGTCATTAAGATTAAATCTTGACACGTGTCATATTATGATTGGTTCATTTTAATTATTTATTTTAAGTAATAAAAATAATTTTTTTTTCTTTATTTTCGTGGCAAAAATTGCTCGGGTATAATTTTGGGGGTCATATTGATCCTTTACGGATACAAATTAAGCTCGGAATTGACAAAAAAATAACGTAAATGCTCCGTTTTGTGTGTTGAAAAATATTTTGATTAGCGTGTCGTTATTTTTTAACCATCAAAATTGATCGGGATAGGTTTTGGGGGTCATTTTGATCCTTTATGGATACAAATTAAGCTCAGAATTGACAAAAAATTAACGTAAATGCTCCGTTTTGTGTGTTGAAAAATATTTCGATTAGCGAGTCGTTATTTTTTAACCATAGAAATTAATCGGGTAAGGTTTTGGGGGTCATTTTAATTCTTTATGGGAACAAATTATGCTCCGAATTGACTAAAAAATAACATATATGCCCTGTTTTGTATGTCGATATCGTAATTTTTTTGGAAAAAAATGCGAAACAGGGTATTTACGTTTTTTTGCCAATTTCGAGTTTCATTTGTTCCCATAAAGGATCAAAATGACCCCCAAAACCTTACCCGAACAATATTCGTCACGAAAATAAAAAAAAAAAAGTATTATTTTTATAAAAAAAAGTAATTATTGTGTATTAATTTTAAAAAGTAATGTCATTTGGTGAAATAATTTTACAAAGTAATGACATTTGGTGAAATAAGAATTGCATTAATGGAAAACTAACGTCCATATGTTATTAGTGGCATGAGGTGTCATTGTATTGTTTGTCAGTGACATTTGGTGAATTTTGAAAATTTTGATGACATTTGGTGAATTTTGTAAGTAATCAGTGGCATTTGGTGAAATAGTCGTTTATTTATTTTTAATTTCCTTTTTTCTTTCTTTATTCCTTTATTCCCTTTTTCCTTTTATTACTTTTTATTTCTTTCCGTCTTTCTTTATTTCCTCCTTTTATTTACTTTATTTTACTTTATTTTCCCTTTTTATTTTTCTTATTTTTATTAACTTTGTATAAATACCCATTTTTGGGGTAATTTTTTAGAGGAACTATTATTCTATTCTCTTAATTAGTTTTTAGGAGAGCTTCTCTCTCTATGTTTAGCTTAGGATTAGAGTAATTTAGGGAGAGAAAGTGAGGGTTTCTCGATTGTTGAACTTGGATTTTGAAGATGAAGCTTAATCAACCTCTTTGCAGACCTTCAATTTCAATCAATGATCATCTACTTACTCTTTTCTCTTTATCTTGCTATTTTATTCTTGTTTGACTTGTTAGTATTGCTTGTTAATCATGTTAATGCTTGTTTATTTATTAATTAATCTTGTTGTTGGCATGATTAGTGAGTAATTTCCCCATTAAGGGCATGGTTGTGGTGTACTTGGATCTTTAGCATGATTTAGGGTTTGGAGTTGATTTGTTTGTGATTAAAGTCTTCATATGCTTGATGTTCTTCAATCTACTTGCAAAATGCATGTTGTTAGTTGATTGGAGGTGAATTATTGCTTGATGATGCGATAGCGGACCTAGCAAGATTCATTTGTATCGATTGTTATTTGATTACACCTCCTAGTATATGGTTCTAATGTGAAAACATAGAGGCTATGTTAGGAGAAGCCAATTGACCTCAAAAGGTGGCTAGATTGGATCCCTTACATCAATATTCGAGCATGTTTAGTTCATGATTAATTCAACTTCTATGCCTTTGTTTATGTTGAGTGAATGTTATACCTAAACCGTTTCCCTTAATGTTTTATTTATTGTTTTAGAATCTTTAGACTTTAGTTTACTTCTCCTATTTCGGACTAGTTTAGTTGTTGATAACATTTGGTGGTGTTTATTCGTTCCCTATGGTTCGACCCCTATGCTTGCCTTATACTCGTACTAGGTTTGTTTAGGTTGTATAAATTGTATTTGATCTAGGGATAGACATTTGACGACGCGTTTATTTCCCTTGTCATTTGGCTAGGGATTGGGTGAAACTTGTATGATTGATTGATTGTGATTAATTTGGGAACTGTGTTGATTGATTGTTGAGATTAAAATGATTAATGTAAGTTTGCATGTGTGTAATTGGATTAGGCCTTGAGAATTATGCTAGATGGCATTGTAATTCCTAATGACACGACCAATTGATTTAAGAATTGCAATTATCGATTTGTTTGGATTGTGATTCTCCTAGTTTAATTTGTTATTCGTAGAGACCACTAGTTTAACGATTAGGAGATAGCTCTTTGATTCCAATTGATAGCTCTTATCATTAGTCTTCATAACCTTTGATTGGCATGTTCTTCCCAAGTTGTTGCAATTGTCATGATTACTTATTGATCCTTATTCCCTAGTGTTTTATTTGTTTGGTTGTTGGTAGCGTTACCTCTTCACCTTTGACTTTTGACCTAGCTTAGGCGCACATTGAAAGCACTTGAACATAACCGTCCCTTTGGGTTCGACCCTTGACTTACCTCTATACTTGTATTTAGCTTTGTTAAGAGATTATAAATTTTGTTTGACATAGGGAGGATTAGTCAACGACCTAGTTTTCCCCTCGTCAACCCATTGTCTACAAGGGTCATTGGTACATTCATTCTTTCTTGCAAATCACCATGAGATTCAATGCTTTGTTGTATTTATCACCTTTCGAAGGTGAACCTTTGTCGGAAAAGGTAATCAAGTTGATGGGAATAGGAAGATCATTTGTGAGGAAATTGGTTAAATCCTCCAGAGTGGTTTTTGAGTCTTTCCCTAATTTAGCTAAAGCGTCCATCAGTGCGAGCCTATGCTCATGGGATGTGGCTAGTAGCTTCCACACCTTCATCTCAACTTTAGTCTTCTTAAGTTGCTTGACAACATCATTGTTTTCTATGAGTGATATAGGAATTTGTTGAGTAGTAGGTGTTCTAGGTATGGATCCAAGGGTTCTACTAGCACGAGCTGGGTCCGGTTGGTGACCTGCGCAAGGTAACACACGTGAACTGCCCTCGGGGGTGGCTCGAGGAACCCCCCTCCGATGCCTAAGTTAGAATATGTTTTTAGAGAGAGAAAGTGTACTTAGAGAGATAGATGATGTAATCAAATGTTTATCTAACCTTTTTTTCGTTGTACATTATTCCTTATTTATAGGTGTACGATCTTCTTTTTAGAGAGTCTTACTGGGTCAGCCTGCTGGCTGACTCTGCCGGGCTAGTTAGCATCTCAAGGTGCTCGTTCAGCGGTGATTACGCAGCTCTAGAGTGGAGCCAGGAGCTCGGTGATAGCTCAGCAAGAGCTATCAGAACTAGCCCCTCAAGAGGTGGTATGAGGTTACTTATGCTGACTCTTGTTTATATGTTGTTGTCCTATCAAGACGGGTTCAGCTAGGAGGGAATAGCTCAGTAGGAGCTATCCCTACAACTAACCCCTCAAGAGGTGGTATGAGGTTACTCATGCCAGTTTTTTTTGAACGTACACTTCTGTCAGTGTTGCTCAATACGTCGTCTGACTGAGTCTTCCTATATACCTCTAGCTCCTCAAGTCTCGAGATTGGTTACACAATTTTGATACTTAAGGTGATATGTAAGGTGTGAAGTTTAGGTGTGCTTTTGTGTGATGACAATGTTTGACTCTGCTTAGGGGAGTTTCTCTTACTCCCACCAAAGTCTAAGAAATGACGAATTTATAGGGAGGAATTTCAATCACTCCCGCTGAAGTCTAAGAACTGACAAACTAACAAGGAGGAATTTCGATCATGTTTTGGGTGTTTTTGTCCCTCGGAAGAGTAACAGCTCGAAGGCTGATCCGGTGGTGCCTGTACCTGCAAAATAACGGAGACTCCAGGTGGTTGGAGCTCCGCCTCCGACGATCAAGTTAGAACATGTTGGAGAATACGAAAAGATGCGGAAAAGTAGAGTGAGATCTTCTCGGATTCCGAGATCAAGTGCTTTCTCTGATGTAAGAGAATGTAGAGTTGTAATAAATGTATCTTCCCCATAAATAGGGGAAATCTCCGTATTTATAGGGTCATTGGGAAAAGTGCCCTTTCTTAGGCCATTCTGACCTATTTGGTGGGCTGCGTCGTAATACGACTTTCTCGAGATTTGGGCAAAAAAAGCAGCATTTTCTCCGATTTGTTTGGAGTGCCACGTGTCATTAGGTAGGAGATCCATTTGGACCTCTCAGAGGCTAACATGTGTCAGCTTCTGATATGGCCACGTGTCTTGGGTAATTTTACCCAAAACATTTGCCTCTCACAGATGTGACGTGGCTTGCCACGGGGCATCTGTGACATTTGTCACACATGCATTGGGTGGTCAGTTTTACTGTTCACCCATCTGGGAAAATTGCAGGGTTGCCCTTAGATTCACCCTCTATAAATATTATCATTGCCCCTCATTTTTCGCATATTCACGAAGAAACTCTTGAGAGAATCTTTAACTTTTCGCAAAAGAACTTTTCGCCTGCCGTTTGCTTTCAACCGTCTAACATATCTGGCTCAAGAAACTTTCAGCAGTACCTTCACAAGGTAACCGTCTGCTCTTTCTCTCTCTTTATATTTCGCTTTTTCGTCTGTGTTTGTTTTTTTAATTTTATAAATGGTATCACAAACACACACGGCACGGCCTAGGATAGCTGTCAGCCGGTCACCTGGGACGGCTGAATGTCGGACTAGGGGTGCTGCCTGCCCCAATCTGCACTCGTCCCCGAATCAGACCGTGTTAGTGTTTGTGCAGGACATTATGGCCAGAACTAAGAGGACAACTAAGGCGTCCAGTGATGAAGAGGACGAGAGTCCTATTAGGGTGCCTAGGAATGAAGTCTCCTATTATCCGTTTGGCATCCTAACTATGCTGGATGACTCTATTTTGGATGAGTCAGAAAATGAGTCTAGCGAAGAGACATCCGGCTCTAGATAGGGGTCATCCTAGTCGGAAGCTATCTTAGGCGGCTCTAAGAGCGAAGAGAGGCCGCCTAAGGCTGTCGAAGTGGAATCTGAGGGGGAGGCCGCCTCTGTTGAACGAGGCCAGGAGGAGACTTCTTCCTCTCTTCAAGAGCGGTACACCCCATACTTTACTCACATTTCCGCTGCAACTCAATGGCTCTTGTGGAAAAACTTAAAAGAGATCCGGGACAACTATATGATGGGGGCCGGCTATAAAATAAATGTCCCAGCTCTTGACGACACAGTCGTCTGGCTGCCTGGCCAAAGCTATGGGGATTCTTGCTTTGGATGTTATGCGGCCACAATACAGGCGGGCCTTCGATTCCCACTGGATCCACTCGTCGAAAGGAACCTTGATGGGTACCGCCTGGGGGTATGGCAGCTAGCACCCAATTCTTGGGTCAATATTTTAGGTTACGTATCCACTGTAGGATGCAGGGAGTTGAACCTTGCTTTGAGGCATTCGCCCATATGCATTACCTAAGTAATGCTCCCAAGTCATCCGAACCCGATTGGTACACTTTATCTTGTAACAAAGGTTACATAATGACTCTGGGGAAAGAGAACAAGTGGAAAGATTGGAGGAATAAGTTTTACATTATCTCTTCCCCAAACACCATCCGGAACAAAAAATTCAACTCTTGGAACCAGAACCCTTATCTTTTGGGTCAAAAAGCAATTCTCCCGCCTGTGTCTGATGAAGGTTGGGATCAGATTTTGACGCCTAGGCTGTTTAAGGTTGAAATAAAAACGGTATAAGGGGGATCTGAGAAGGAGATCATCCCAAATAGCTACATCCGTAGATTTGAATGGCTTATGGATCCCTTTTTCCTGGTCGCCCGTGGCCTTAGCACAGAAAACGGAAGAGGTGGGCAGCCGGATGAGTGTTTTGTGGACCATTTTGTTAAACTTTTACTTTGCTTGTTTTACTAACCACCCAATCGACCTTTTTGTAGAGGAAGCTATGTCTCAACTGGATTCCAGCAAAAAGCGCGGCAACTCAGCCGCCACATACCACCAGATGGTCCGGTAGAAGAGCCAGATCTTCAAAAAAGATCAATTGGAGCATTTAAGCTCTCTTGCATCCGCCAATTTCCTTTCGGACTTGAATTTTATGGTTTTTCTAAGTGTTGTGTTTTTTTAAGAAGGATCAGTAAAGCCACCCATACTGCCGGCTTTGGAGCAGAGGCCCTCCAAATAGCCCGCTTCAGGGGAGGGGCCAACGCCCACAAAGCAACGGAAGACGATTGCTCACAAACCTTCTGTGAGCCAATCTGAATCTCACCCCTCAAAAGGCGGCAAGTCTCCGGCTGCTATGGCTACTCTTAAGTTGGCGGAGGAGTCCAAGACTTCAAAGGATAAGCCTCCGACGGGTGCTGTCGGCTCTCCAAGTGGTATTTCCAACATGCGGATGGACAAGAACGCCCAGGATCTAGTCGTGGTTCCAGGTATCTCCACCTTTAGCCCTTTGCCTTACCCTTGCAGGGTTAAGACATATAGCTAGTCGCCACTAAGCTTTGAAGCTAGCCGGTCTATTGGCCGGATCTATGCCAGCCTCTCACCCAATGTTGCATGTGCAGATGCTCCTCAGACACCGGATGTGCGAAAAATAGCAAAGGACATGCTCAAGGCCGTCTCTGTTGAACAGCGTGACTCCATTAAAGGAATCGGCTCCCTCAACTTCGATGCCATTCTGGCAAATCTAGCAGAGGTAACTTTCTTTTTAAGTTAGATTATTTTTCAAATTTTGACTTGGCCGACTGCATATTAATTGCCTTTTCTTTTGACCGGATGTAGGCCATGCTGAGAGTAAATGGTCTTAAAAAACCATTCAACGACAAGCAAAAAGAGGTAGGGGCTGCCAACCTAAGGGCCTCTTCCAATTTTGATAAAGCCATGTATGATGTAAATAAGATTGAGTTGCTGAATCAAGATATCCTATACTCGTAGGCGGCTGAAATTTGTAAGTCAAGAAAGATTTGAAGGCGCCCCAGAAGAAGGTGATTGAGCTGAAGGCAGAGCTGAAGACGGCTAAATTTGAGTTGGAGAAGCTACAAGATGTTGACAGGGACACGGATAGTCTCAGGCACCTAAATGAGATGTTGCAAAATAAGCTTGCCAACCATGAGAAGCAGCTCACATCCAAGTGGACCGCCTGGGTTGAAGAAGAGAAGAAGCTGCTCATACAGGAGAACGAGGCCGACTGCGTCACTCGAATGAAGATGGCGTAGAAGTCTCTTTTCCCCAATGATGATTACGCTGTCTGGGAGTATCGTTATGAGAAAGGGACTGATGAGCTTGATGAGCAGGCGGACCTTGAGGCTGAGCACAGGGTGGATGTACAGGATGAGAATGAGGACGAAGAGCACAACGAGCAGCACCCGGCTAATGATGAAGTGGCGGATGAAAATGAAGCTGAGTCCTCTTCTAAAGCTGGTTGATTTAGTTTTTTCTACAGCCAGATGGCCATTTCAAATACATTTCCACCCTGCGTGCCGAGTATCTTTGTTTTTACCGACTGAGGAGTCGGGTGATTTCAACAATGTCTCTGTTTCCCCCGGATGTATTTCGGGTAACAATATTTAATTTGCTGGCCAAGGGGTCAGCTTTTATTTATGAATCAGCCGGCCATCTGGTCGATCTTTCTTTAAAAGTTATGCTCCTTAAATGTTAGCATGAATGACCGCATCTTATTTGATATAGGCGGCGTACCGAGGGTTATTGCCCCTGGATGGCTGTATGCTTAGGTTTAAGAGTGGGTTGATTGACTTGGAAATTTTTGATAATTAAAAGAGTATGACTAGTTTCTAAGTCAATCAATCACTATGGTGATTGCCCTAAACTAAGCGTACAGTCGGCCACTAACCATCCGGTTATTTAAGACAAACAGCTTTGGACCTTTTTCTAGGTGGCCGAATAACTATAATGTTCGAGCCTTAGCCCTTAAATTCTTGCCATTTCACTCGAAAGGAGCAGGCGGACTAAAATGTTTTATTTGCTTTTGCCCGCCTACTTCGCTTTGTTGCAAATACAGACTGCCTTAGAGCTTAGAGGTATAGCAAGCGGGCATATAGGGTCCACCTGCCCCCACTTAAACAGGTTTGTAGGGCATACTTAACCCACATAAGTTATTAACCCAGACGGCTATGAGTGAACCAATTAGGCTACTTAGTCTAGGTCGTCTGAGTATATTAGAAACAATGACATCATTTAAGTTATACTCGTTGCATCAAAACCACCCGGATGCATTAAAAACAGGCCGGTCCCCTACTCCCAAGCGGAGTAGTTATTATTTTATTATACACCCATCCGTCTACCCCATTGGGAATACTTCGTATGGGCTAATAAATTCAAGCCGTAATCTAAGTAAGGGCATTATGCAAATTTCGGATGTGTTATTAGACACATCCTCTCTCAATGTCCGCTTATATTCCCTTTAGATTACTTTTGTAAGATGGCTATGAGTTGACCAATTTGATCGTTCCATCTTTGCCGTCTGTATGCTGTTGTAGAGCACTTTGTCACCCGGATGGGAGTTACTCTCGGCGACGATTCCACCCTGATGGGCATCGCTGGACGCCTTACTCATGCTGGAGAAGACAAATTATAAAATTTAAAATCATCCGGCCACAGGTCTCCATTGTTAGACATTCATTTAGCCACTGAGTTTTTAGCTCAGTTTATCATCCGACAAGTAGCCTCGTTTCTTCAAGTTTAAGTTGACTATCATATAGTTTATTAGCAATGTTCGTCTGTACCTTGTACAGGCGGTACTTGGAAAGTTACGCTTCCAAGGAATAAACAACAATACTGAGAACGAAAAGAACTTTCCATGGAAAAGTTTTTCATTTACAATAATTTACAACCCTTAGAAGTAGTACTTTTTCAAGTTGTCTACATTCCATGTTCTTGGCAGTCGCCTGCCGTCGGGAGTTTTCAGGCGGTAGGTGTCGTCTCTTACTTCTTCATCGATCCGGTAGGGGCCTTCCCAATTAGAAGTCAGCTTTCCGTGCTCATTGGCCCTACCGGTTGCCTCCATCTTCCGTAACACAAAGTCTCCAACTTGCAAGGGCCGTTTGTGTACTTTTTTTGTTGTAGGCACGGGTCATTCTCAGACTGTAAATCTCATGACGCAAGGCGGGAGTGCCACTGTGTTCCGGGAGCGAGTCCATTGCTAGCCACATGGCCTCCCAGTTTGCCTCTTCATCGTATAACATGACTCATAGCGTCAGCTCATAATGCTCGATGGACAAGACGGCTACAGCACCGTATACCATGAGAAATGGGGTTTTGGCAGTTGCCCCTTTTTCAGTTGTCTGAATGGCCCATAGGACATGAATTAATTCTTCAGCCCATAAACCACCGGCTCTTTTAATTTTCTTTTTGATGTCGTCTGAGATGAGTTTGTTGAAGGCTTCAACTTGGCCGTTTGCTTGGGGTCAGCCGACTGATGCAAAATAATGTGATATCCCTTGATCTCCCAACCAAGTTTGGAACTGAGGTGTTTCAATCTGAGGGCCATTATAAAACACCATAGACATAGGTACCCTGTACCGGGTGATAATGTTTTTCCAAATGAAAGAGATGACATCCTTTGTCTTAATGCTCTTGACCACCTCTACCTCCACCCATTTGGTGAAATAATCCATAGCCACTAAAATATAACGCTTTTTGCCTGGAGCAGGCATGTAAGGACCTAAAATGTCCATGCCCCATTTAGCAAATGGGACTGGGCTGTGGATTGCTGCCAGGTCAGTAGCCAGATAATAGATGAGCTTGCCAAATCTTTGGCCCTTGTCACACTTTTTTACCATCTCCATGGCGTCTGACTCAAGAGTAGGCCATAAGTAACCTTGCCGTTTGGTCCTGACATCTTGAGATCTGCCGCCTATGTGAGAGGCGCAGTATCCCGAGTGCAGCTCTTCGAGAACTTCTTTCCCCTTTTCCGGGGTAACACATTTCAAAAGAGGTTTTAGGAAACCCGTCTTGAAGAGCTCTCCGTTTCTCATCTCGAAGTTTGCAACACGTTTTTTTTATACAGCTGCCTCCTGTGTGAATCAGGAAGCATACCGTTTGTCAAATACGCCAGGATGCCATCCATCCAGGTAGTGCTTTGGTCAAGTACTCCAATGGGTTCTTCATCAAATATACTCATTTTTTCCATAACTTCTCAGAAGACTGACCGAGGCGTATCACAGGAGGCGAAGGATGCCAATTTCGGCAGTGCATCCGCCTGGTTGTTTTCAGACCGGGGCACTTAACTCACATGGAATTCTTCAAGTGTCCCAGCTTTAGTTTTGACTGCTCGAAGGTATTTGATCATTGTCGGATGGGTGGCTTCATATTCACCATGGTATTGGCTAACGACCAACTCAGAGTCAGAGCAAGCGTTAATTTTTGTTGCCCCTGCCGCCTTGCACATGCGGATGTCGGCTAACAGTGCTTCATATTCTGCCTCATTGTTTGAGGCCTGGAACATGAACCGTAATGCATACTCATATTTGTCCCCCTCAGGAGACTGACATATTACACCTGCACCACAGTCGTTCATAGTAGAGCTCCCGTCTACATACACTTTCCAAACCTAATAAAAATTGTCCAGAACAACCGGCCTTGTCATTTCGACAATGAAGTCGACAAACGCCTAACCCTTCACTGCCTTTCTTGGTTCGTAAGTGATTTCAGGACTTTGCATTTCAATAGCCCATTTGACCATCCTAACCGATGACTCCAAGATTGTCATTGGCCGCTTGAGAGGTTGGTCTGTATAGATCACAACCGGATGTACCAAGAAATAAGGTTTCAACTTCTTGACAGCCATGTAAAGGGCGAGGCCAAATTTTTCAACCATGGGGTACCGTAGTTCAGCATTTCCGAGCACATGGCTAATAAAATAAAATGGGAGCTGGATGTCATCTCTCTCAGCTAGGATAACGACACTAAGGACATGATCTGAGACGGCTAAGTACATGTAAAGTGTCTCCTTAGGCAAAGGGCTTACAAGCCTTGGCAAAGAGTGCAAATGTTCTTTCAATATTTAAAAGGTCGCCTCAGCATCATCTCCCCATTCAAATCTAGTCTTCTTCCTGATTGCTTGGAAAAAGTAAAGGCATTTGTCACCTGACGGTTTGAGCAATCTCCCCAACACAGCCAGACAACCGGTGAGCTTCTGAACTTCCTTGATAGTGCGGGGTGACTTTATGTCAATTACCGCCTATATCATCTTGGGGTTAGCCTCTATCCTCCTTTGATCAATCAGGAATCCGAGAAAATTCCCAGACTTAACACCAAAAACACACTTTTTGGGATTTAACATGACCTTATGCCGCCTGAGTGTGATGAAGGTTTCTCGGAGATCATCAAGGTGATTCGTGTATAGCTTGGATTTGACTATCATGTCATCAATGTACGCCTCTACATTCCTCCCAATCTAATTAATGAAGACTGCATTAATCGTCCGCTAGAAAGTAGCCGGCGCATTCTTCAAGCCAAACGACATCCCCGTATAACAGAATAACCCCTGATCAGTGACAAAGGTCGTCTTCGCTTGATATTTTTCCACAGGGGTATCTGGTGGAAGCCTGAGTAGGCATCCATAAAACTCATCAAGGCATGCCCGGCTGTGGAGTCGACCAGGCTGTTGATCTTTGGAAGCGGGTAACTCTCCTTTGGACATGCCTTATTCAAGTTAGTGTAATCTACACACATGCGCCAGGTACCATTCAGCTTCTTTACAAGTACAACATTTGCAGCCCAATCAGGGAAGTTACATGGCCGAATGAACCCAGCGTCTAATAGCTTTTTGACCTCGGCAGCTGCCGCCTGACTTCTTTCCTCGCCGCGATTTATTTTCTTTTGCCGGATGGGCTTCTTTTTAGGATCCACAGCGAGTTTGTGGACAGCAAGATCCGAGCTGATGCTTGGCATCTCTTCCACTTCAAAGACATAGATGTCTTTGAACTCTTTTAGCAGGAGGTGCAAGTCTGCACCTAACCTTTCAAAAGCAGCCGTCCCCACCTTAACAGTTCGCTCTGGACGACTAAAGCTTTCCCAAGTAAGAGCTCGGGTTACGAGCAAAGCACGCGTCAAAGGTATTAATCTTTCCTTAATTCTTGTTGTTTAAGTTAATTGTGTCTTGTGATTATATTAATTGTGAGTGTAGTCTTGGCTCGGGTTTTCTTCCGCGGTGAGTTGAAACCCAATAGCGGTATCGGAGCCTTGCTCATTTATTTTTATAATCATAATTTTCAAGGTGTTTTTATGGCTTAATTTTTCTTGTTTTATGTTGCTAATTAGATTAGTAGCTCGATTTTATTATTTTTAAGCCCGTATTAGAGATGACTTCAACCCCGAACCCAGATTTTCACCCAGAAATAGTGAATTTTTGGTGGAAAAGGTGTTCTGGAAATGGTTTTACCCTTTTAGAATTGTTTTTTGGCCAAAATCCGACCAGAAATGCCTTTTTCGAGGGATTTTTCATTTTAACGAAAATTTTTAAGTCTTTCTAACCTTGAATCTTAATGGCATATTTATGGGGTTATATATTTGGTTCTTTCCTTAATTTTTCTGCAATTTTAAACCTCTTTTAGCATGGTTACTTGGTAGTAATTGGTGCTTGAAAGATTGGTTTATATTTTCACATGATTGCAAATCCATTGCATTAGGTGTGAAAAATTTGTTCTTTTAGGCTTCTAAGTAATAAAGATCCAATCTTTAATTCTTTTAAGTGGTTTGAATTTTGAGTTGCTAAATTCCATGAATTTTTGGTTGAACTTTTGATTTAATCATGTATTAAGTTGATTGGAATCATAAAGTTTGAATCTTGTGATAGAAATTTCATTTATCTTCATATTGTAAGATATAAGTTTTCAAGGATTCAAAAATTAAAGTTGGAATCTTTATTTGAATATTTGTGTTCATAATTCCAACTCCCCTTTATGTTGTCAAAATCTCATGATTAATTTAAATTAATTAAATTGATAGTGAGTTATTACTCTTGTTCATTTTGTTGCACCAAGTTAAACCAATTTTTATTAAAAATGGTTCTTGGAAATAATTTTTGTTATGTGCACCTTGATGAATTTTTATTTAAGTTGGATTTGTAATAATTTTTCATTTTTGGCTCATTTTATTAATTCTATAATTAATTTAGAATTAATTATTTAGTCACGCAAAATTTGGGTTAAAAACCCGGGGATATTGCACGGAAATCGAGGGCAAAGCATCCCTTGGCGAGCCGGGCTGCATAGCAGCCCGCATGTGGCTGCCAAGGGGCTGCCTCGAGGTGGTGCTGCCTGTGCGTGGCTGCTATCTGTGGCTCGCTTGCGCGTGCTCGAGCTTTGTGGTGCTTGGTATGCTATATATGTATGTATGCGAGTTGGTGCTTGATAGGGGTTAGTGTGCGTGGACATTGCTTGCGAAGAAATGTGGTGCAATGAGCACTCCAAGTCTTGGTGCTAGGCATTTAGACATTTTGGACTACGCATTTTTTGTGTTCTTTTGCCGTTTTAATTTTTTTTGCTTTAATTATTTTAATTAAATTTTGAGGCTAGGTCTCGGTTTTAACCAGCATTGGCAAAATTTTAATTTTCGCAATATTTTGGGTTTACCGACTTAATTAATTGGATTAATTAAGATGGATGCGGAATTTAGTGGGAGCTTCAATTTTAATTGCGCTAAATTACATAATCAGTTAAACAACTTTGACTAGTTTTAGTTAAGCGCGTTAATTGGATTAACGACCTAAATTAGTTACTAGTTTACGCGCGTTTGTGCATTGTTACTTGTTTATCGTTGTAAAATGCATGGGCCATTAACAAATAGTGAATGGATGAATGGAATGTATATTCTCCCTCAGATTTTATAAAAATGGCAACTAGTGGGGCCTGATTAGGATAGAAAATACGAACTGCGTTCCGTCTCGTTTTTTTTTTGTAAATCTAAATGCGGTCTGCGAAGCGTTGAGTATTTTTGTACCTTAATATTTAGATTAGTCCTAATCGTAGGTAGATACTAGTATTTGCATAATTGTGGTCATGTCTTGACGACGGAGGTTCTTGGAAGACGAAGCCATGAAGTTGCAAAAGACGTCCCTTGAAGACTTGAAGACTCAAGAGGTCATGCTAGTTGTCAAATGCATCTTTATTTATGTTTTCGATATATATATATATATATATATATATAATATATATATATATATATATATATATATATATATATATATATATATATATATATGATTATATATATGTGTGATTTATATGTTAGATGTATGTTTAGGATTTCGAATGTTAGGATGATTAATTAAGTTCACTTAAATCATCCAACATAGAAACCCTAGGTCCCTAAAATATTGAGTAAAATTTTCCATTCCAAAATAACCCTTATCGATCTATTGAGAGTAGTGATGGGCTACGCCAAAGCGAGGCATCACTATTATTCCCTAGGATACGTAAGGTATGATGATGGGTTTACCAAAGCAAGACATCGCATACATGTTGGTTTTGGTTATACTCAACGATATGAGTGATGGAGTCCTAACATGTCGTGGCAAAGTGGATAAGTTGTTGAGAGAGCATTGGATGCGACGATTTATCCAACCAAGAGTGGCTTGGAGCCATTAGCAAAGAGTTGCTTACCTTAGAAGATTGAGTGTTAAGACAAGCCAAAGCATGCCTAACCACTCATTATTTCTTTGGATCTTGGAATCGCCTTATTCTCACCAAATGGGGACAAATTTAATGCGTGGATAAGATGTTTAATAAGATTGAAAATTTGCATGAATGCTTATAAATTTCAAACTTATTATGTTCTTCTTTTGATAAATGGTTATACTTTGCAGTTATATTAGTAGAATTCCAAATCAAACTATATTGTTTTCCGTGATTGGTAGAAAGACATTTCTAAAATACAATTCTCATAAATTACTTTCATAAGTCCGAAAAGACGGTTGGACATCATGTATTCAAAATACTTGGTAGTTTTGATAAACATGAATTATTGAGTTGGAAACTCAACAATTGTCAATGCTTGGACATCATGTATTCAAAATACAAACTCATTGATGTATTAATTCAAGTACGAATTAAAGGAAAAGATGGAACTTTGTTATACGGCGCACAGATGCTTAGTCATGCTTAACAAAGTATAAAAGTCAAAGACTCTTAAAGAAATGGTTCTTAAAGATTATGAGATGAAGTATGATAAGAAATATAGGAAATAAGGAACAAAGAAAAAAGAAAAGGAATTATATTCCATTTCTACTAAAGAGTTCATGTTAACTTAGCAAGTCATTATCTTCACAAGTATCAGATACTGATTGAGTGTTACACTTTCAAAGTGACCTTAAACTATTGAAGATAAGCTAAGTAATTGACTTACAAGCTTAGAATGAAGCAAGAAGAGCTACATCAGTTGTAAGGTCGTATGCTTTGTTTAAAGACCTTTTAAGCTAAGGCTGGAACAAATAAATGTTTATTGTGTCCCATAATCAGCAAACAATCCGTTAACACACGAAAAGACTTACATTCTAAGAAAAGAGCAATAGTTGCAAATTTATTTGAATGTCATGGTTGTCTAAACCATGAGTCAAGAATGCTTGATTATAAACAAACATTTCCCTAACATGACAACTCACAAAGTTCAAATCATAGGCATGATTTGTGTTCCGAACATCTTTAGCAATGTCACATTAACAAGAACGTACTCAAGGGTATATAGGCTCTTGACAGTTGATCGATTCGGAATCGTTCTAAGACAAGCAAGTCTTACTTGTTAAAAACCGACAAAGTAAAGAGCTATTGTTCTTGGTGTAGACAATTGACTCCGAAAGCTAAAGAGGATTCAATTACTTCAACATTTCACGAAGAATTTGAAAGAATATGGCTATATTCATCAAATGTGAACAAACTTGACCTTGAATAGCTCAAGAGTTCAATGAAGTACAGAATCGACTTGGCAAGATATCAAAACGTCTAGATTAGATCAAGCGATGTTTGCTTGAGCCAGGCGTGACCATCATAAAGTTATGAAATTTAAATTTTCATAAATTTCTCCACAAAGAACATAGTGTGTCTTCACGGAGACCTCGATGCCATTTAAAAATGACTTGAACAATGATGGATCACATCCCTTCCTATAAAGTTCTTAAAGATTTGCACAAATGACTAATAATGTTACACTAAACAAAATGTCGGAGCTAAGAAAGGACACCATATTCAATTATTGATAGAATTAACTTCTAAACGTCTTTTCAAGTATATGTCTAAAACTCTTAGCCTCAATGGAAGCTCACTAGCTCAAATGGTGCTAAGTGACTCAGTGGGAGCTCACCAGCTTAGCAAGAGCTTGGTGGCTCAGTGGGAGCTTAATGGCTCATTAAAGGCTAAGATAGCTCAAGTAGGAGCTAACTGTTTGTTTCACAACGAACTTTTTTCCAAAGGCAATATACATGTCTCTTTGTAAGCATTTAAGTGAGACTACGGGCATTTCCTCCAAAACCTAAATGATAACATTGCATAATGTTTGTTTCTCTAAGTGGTGTCTTTATGGAAAGTAACACATTTCCAAAGACAAGTGGGAGGAAAATGAACTCGATGACTATCGAGCTTAGCAACAAACTACAACTGAGAATCTCGGAAGACTCAAAAGGGCTTCATGAGAACGATTGATCTAGAATACTCAAAAGGACTTTACAAGGGCCTTAAAAGAGAATTCATTACTCACAAAACTACTGATAAGTTGGAGTAAGATCAACATAATGAAAAGGCTTTGGAAGCGCCTTGAAACTCAGTGTTTGATGCAATAACCCCGTATAGGTATAGAATTCACCAAAGTTTTGGATTGAATCCGATAAATTTTCTATTAAGTTAGAAATAAACCTAAGACTTACAAGCATACTATTTACTATTAGATAGTAAGGGAATAATTCCTTGTAAGATAGCTATGACAAATCCAAATTTCGAGTAATGGTTAGAGGCCATTAAATCAGAAATAGACTCCATGTTTGAAAATCATGTATAAAACTTGATTAATTTGCATGAAGGGTGAAAGACCCATCGATTGCAAATAAGTTTTCAAGGAGAAAACTAACAAATGTGGAAACGTATATGCATACATAGCTAGATTGGTTGAAAAGGATATAATTAAATTTACGGAGTTGATTTTAATAAAGACATATTCACCAATCGGAATGCTCAAGTCTTTTCGTGGTTATTCTAGAAAAATTGCACATATGAAATATGGCAAAATAAATACGAAAACCGCCTTCCTAAAATAGGATTTTGGAAGTGACTATGAAAATAGTCTAAGGGTTTTGAAAATCTAAATAATGCTAGATTTGAAAGCAAGCTCAAGAAATCCATTATGGGATTGAATGAAGCATTGCATAAAGGAATTGGAATGTGTTTTCTCATAAAGTTAATAAAAGGATTGTCTTATGAAGAAACATAGAAATTCTTATGAATAAGATGTTTAGTGGGAGCAAGAGTCAATCTTGTAAGGTCCAACAAGAAGTTTACGAACTCTGATGTAAATTAACTATCAAATGCTAAATGCTTAGATTTAAAAGTATTTTCGACAATGGACCAAGCTAATGATGATACTTAGTACAAATTGGGAATTAAGATCTATTGTATAGACTTAATAAAATGTTTAAACGAGTAAAGGAATTTACCATGTTAAACATGAATTGAAGGACTTTGAAAGGCTTTCGACCCATATGTATAAAACTAAGTAATTGTCTTAACTAAGTATGAGCTAGGCTAAATACTAAGTCAAACAAGAAAGACTCTTGTAGAGACTTTCAAACGTATCACATAGCAAATAGTTTAGCACGACTCGGTAAAACTAGATGAGCTAAAAGGTAACGTGGATGGAAAAGATTAAGAATCATTCTACAATTAAATCCATCATGTACGCTACGATATGGAATCGTCACACGACTTACTTGCTTAGATCATGTGAAGTATGAATATAGTACCAATCAACCTAAATCTATGTAATAGATCGTTAGATTATGGAAAAGAACATCCAAAGTACTTGGATAAGTATGAGGATGAGTTCTTGACGCATGGAAACAAATATGATTTGAGTATTGATGTTACAAGCACAAACCCTAACAAGGATCAGATCCTTAACAAGGATGCCATTTGTAAGCATGAGCTAAGAAGCGTCGTGGCTTGAAAATGGTGACATGGATGTGCATCTATGTGTAATGTGCGGAAATTTAAGGTGAATTTCCACGATCACAAGTGATTAGGGTATCCCAAAATCATTGTGAGCCGCTTGAAGTGAAACCCAAGCAAAGCATCATCGGGAAGTCTACTAAAATATATGTTGAGAATATGGTTGCCTTAAAGGCAATAATAAGGAAGATGTTCTATGAAAAGTTCGTTGTTGAACGTTAATGAGTATAGGTTATCAAGTTGAAGATCTCAATCATGAAAATGAGTGGGAGCCATCACTTGGACAATAAATCCTAAATCACATATAATCCATGACACTCCCAAATTTTATCATCTTATTATGAAAGTGATCAGTAATGAAGATGCTAAGATTAGCAAAGTAATTATAACTAAACCTATTCAATAAGTGAACGACAACATTCACAATTACACGAAAGAAATCAATCATATTAGATATGGGTGTGATTTCTATAAATGTTTTATAAAGAGTGTTACTATTGAAACATTCGGAATAACCATTTATCATAAGATGAACCATTCAGGTTTTGGAGTAATTTAAATTTCATGCAATATTATCACTCCGTTTGCTATTTAATTGTGGTTTAGGATTAAATAATGATTCCATCCAATTATGAGAATATTCAAAATAGGGTATCAAGACCAGTCTTGAAAAGGAAACACCTATTAAGTGAACATTGAATATTATAATCTAAAACTATCCCTAATCGAGGTCATTTTAACGATGGAAGATTAATGACCACTTGAGATTAGTGTGTTGTTTGATTTATAGCACCGTTTCTTGTGCTACAAGGACATGATCGTCATAAATCATTTGCACAGGTATTGGTTTAGAACCATAGTGGATCGACCTATGAGAATACTTTAAGAGATTTAAACATCGTCATAAGTATACTTCTCATTATGGCTATCATAACTTATTTCCTCGAGCATGAGAATCGTGAGTTCTCTTGTTTGAGTACTAGTCCGCTTTGATGTTAGTCAAACATCTGCCATAAAAGGATATTATAACGGCAACACTCAGGCGGCTAGGTCCTCTCAGTAAGAGAAGCTACATTACAAGACTGGGAATGTCCCCCTACTAAAAATAAGGAAGATGTCTTTGTTGTTTACAAGGCCAATTGAAGAGCGAGACTGTGAAAAGGCATGGCCGTGCTCCGATGGATTTTAGAAATCATCTGTTTATTGACAGTCAGACTCGAATATCGAGAAACACTTTTGGACATAATAAGGATGACGAATAAATCTTACCCTATAGTTCATGAAGAGACATTAAGTGACATAGGAAAAAGGCTATACACTAAAGGCACACTTGTGTGGAAGGACAAGTGGGAGACTGATAGGAATGGTGTCCTTCAAGCAAGTGTATTATTCCGATAGAGGGTTCGGAACTCTTAGAAAGCTAATTATTCAGCGAGGTCAAGTGATCGGAATGACTAGGTGAAGGCCGCTTCCGATCAGTAATACTAATGAGTAATTAATATTACTGATTAATCTTGACTAAACCCTTCGGGTCAAACCCAAGCAACTAACAATCTGATGATACGAATTAATCCGAAAGGAATTAATAAGCCACTCGAGTATTGTGAACAAAGATGTCGGATTCCGAGCTTAGAGCGTCAAAACCAAATCTTAAAAGTCGAGCAAAAATTTAGGAATTGGCGAGATGGGAAAATTCTTCAAGTAACAAGTAAAAACCCTAGCCACGTGAAGGCTAGGGAAGTGCGCCACGTGGAAGCGTACATGGCAGCACGCCATGTGGCAGCACACGTGGCATCCCACTACGCAGCGTGCCAAGGTGGCGGCATGCCACGTGGCAGCGCGCTACGTTGGCAATGCCATGTGGTAACTGGCGTGGACCCAAGTGACGGGTCATGGACGCGGGCCCAAAAGTGGTGGCCCAACCGAACCTAACTTGGGGCTCAAGGTTGGGTGGCACATGGTTAGCTCATAATGCATGTGAGTTGCCTTGGGGAGCAAGTGAGGAAGTGTTCTTCACCTAACCATGTGACACTTGTTACTTTGTTATTCCTTTGTTTATTTAACTAAGGATTGAATTCAACATTCTTTCTATGTGGGATCTTTTTGTGAAAAAGTCCAACGTTAAAAGATCAGTGGAATTCATAAGGATGCACTCCTTATAATTTTCCAAGGCATACCTTGGGATTGTTCACTTGAGTAAGGTGTTAGAAAAGGAATCTCCATTGAGAAAACCTTTAAACACATATAATTACTTGAGTATCGGGTCCGGCCTAGCTAACTTCTAAGCATTGGACCTTGTCGGGGTCGAGTTGCGGGTGGATTTCCGTAGGAGGTCTTCGCGTGAGGGAGACTAAAGCTTTCCAAGTAAGAGCTCGGGTTACGAGCGAAGCACGCGTCAAAGGTATTAATCTTTCCTTAATTCTTGTTGTTTAAGTTAATTATATCGTGTGATTATATTAATTGTGAGTGTGGTCTTGGCTCGGGTTTTCTTCCACGGTGAGTTGAAACCCAACAAAACCAACACATTCTTAACCTTGGTCGTATGTGCCGCCTCGGTTATCTCCTTGCTGGACGTAGAATTTTGTTCACCAAGTTTAAGCAGACAGAGCTGCTAGTCCAAGGGTTGGACATTATATGCCGCCTGTCCCCCAAAGTGGGCCGGCTGCATGAAATGAGGGGCGTACGACCCGTATGCCATCTAAGGCACATACGGGGCATTCCCAATCATTTAAGGGCCAGCATGGACGGACTTGCCGCCGGTGTGGCTCTTATGCAAGGAATGAGTATTCCTTGCGGATGTATTTTTGAAACTATCCGGAAAGCTCGACGTAGAAGCTGACACAGACAGCTGCTGGTTCTGATTTTGCTCGATAACATGTCGAGCATCGGTAAAGGTTTTCTTGCTGCCATCCAGCTGAACAGCTTGGAAGACCTTCCTTTTGCCCATCTGGGGAAGAAGGATCTTAGACCAGTCAATGGCAAGCGTATTCTTCTCCTTTGGATGTGGAGTAGGCTGCCTATCTTTGAATGATTTCCTCTTCGCAGCTTCAAGAGATTTTTTGGCCCACTGACCCTTGCTAGAGCCAGCCGTCCTCTGGTTGATCAGGTCCTTGATCACACCCTTGAAACATGTCATGAATTTTATGAGTTCGTCTCGGGTTACTAGAGCCTGACGTCCTGCCGCCTTGGTATTCCCAGTCGGTGGTCCAGCAGACTTGTTGGGACCAGCTTTATTGTTTACTCGTTCCAGCTTCTCTGTGGAATGGATGTGTTTAGCAATGAGAGACCTGTTAGTGGCCACATATGTTTCGACGTCTACATCGTGGTCGTCCTCATTGTCAATAAAGACCTCCCCATCAACCGTGGGACGGCTAGGGTCTAGCAGCCGTACAGACTCTTGAACCATCTTTGAGGTACTCTCCCCACAGATGGCGCCAAATGTTTTGGGTGTTTTTGTCCCTCGGGAGAGTTACAGCTCGAAGACTCCATGTGGTTGGAGCTCTACCTCCGACGATCAAGTTAGAACGTGTTGGAGAACACAAAAAGGTGTGAAAAAGCAGAGTGAGATCTTCTCGGATTCCGAGATCAGGTGCTTTCTCTAATGTGAGAGAATGTAGGGTTGTTGTAATAAATGTATCTGCCCCATAAATGGGGGAAATCTCCCTATTTATAGGGTTATTGGGAAAAGTGCCCTTTCTTAGGTTATTCTGACTTGATTTGGTGGGCTGCGTCATAATACGGCTTTCTCGAGATTTGGGCAAGAAAGGCAGCCTTTTCTCCCATTTGTTTGGAGTGGCACGTGTCATTAGGTGGGAGATCCATTTGGACCTCCTGGAGGCTGACACGTGTCAGCTTTTGATAGGACTACGTGTCTTGGGTAATTTTACCCAAAATAGATCACTCCTGCTGAATTCAGAGAAATGACGAACTGGTAGGGAGGAATTTCGATCACTCTCGCTAAAGTCTAAGAAATGACGAACTAGCAGGGAGGAATTTTGATCACTCCCGCTGAAATCTGAGAAATAATGAACTAGCAGGGAGGAATTTCGATCACTCCTGCTGATGTTTGAGAAATGACGAACTAGCAGGGAGGAATTTCGATCACTCCCGCTAAAGTCTGAGAAATGACGAACTGGAAGGGAGGAATTTCGATCACTCCCGTTGAAGTGTTCGCATCATTTTTTTTAGGTAGGAATAGTGTTTTGCATGAGTGGGACACGTGTTAGCCATCTGAGGGTCAGTTTATTGTTATTAAAGTGACATGGCGGGTTGACTTTATTGCCTATCCTACCGCCCATTTACTTCCCATTTAATTCGTTGTCTCCCTCTTTTCTTTTTACCTTCTTCATTTTTCATCTTCTTCCTTCACTTTTCAAATTTTTCTCCTTTCATTTTCCTCACAGACACGCGTCGCTCCTCCATTGTTGTTGTAAGTTTTAATCTTCCTCATTTTCTTTCGTCTTTGTTTTTGTTCTATTTTTCTGTTTTGTTTGCTTATTTTCTCTCGCTCTTCGTTCCTCATTGAGATTTCTTTCTTTTTTATTGTAGCTTGAAACCCTGTTCTTCGCTTGGCTTCCTGGTGTTGCCATTGTTGTAGTGGTTCCTTGCTTCTACAACTTTTTTCGTAAAGGTACTTTCTTTGTACCTTTTCTTGTATGCATCTGCCTAATTTCATTTCTTTTTGCATTTTTTCTTCGCAAGATGGCGTCTTTTGATCAATTTTGATTATTTCTACACAATTCTTCCCTTTTTGTTGTTGTATTTGTACTCGCAATTCTTTCTTCCGAATTCCTGCGTTGTTTTTCTAAGCTTGCTATTTGGGATTTGACTAATCCTTGATTTTTTAACACCCCATTTTTTTCGTCTTCTTTGGGGGGATTTTTTGTCCTTATAGATCTTAGGATGTCAGACACTGCTGACAGCCAAAATGTGAGTGACCCTTCTGTGGGTGCCGAGTCAGGCTTTCTTTCTGAGTTATCTCACTCAGGTGAGCGTTCTACGTGCACTTCTTTTACTTCCCCTACTTCCTCCCCCTCTTCCTTTGAAAATGGTCATTCCATTCGATTGCGCTCCTGTTGCGACTTCTCCTGTTACACCTGGATCAGGTAGTAGTCGTCCTACTGACGACATCGCTTTTCGTCCTTTTCAACCCAGGCCTCGTCCTAATTTCTTTGACCCTTATTGCGAACGGGTACTTACTTGAGACGGGATTCCTTTGTCCCATCTAACCCGTTTAAGGATGCGCGCAATGCGCCATAAACAATTAGCTGACCAGGTCAAGGCTAATCCTCCTGATGTGTCTCTTGTTTGCCCCAATCCCCATGTTCGGCCTTTAAAAAATTTTACCTGGCTTGATGATATGGCTGAAGTGAATCGATTTGATCGTTATGTAGTGCGGGGTGGCAGCGTTGCGATTTCTTCACCATCTCCTTCCCCGGCTGTGAATATGGGTGGGATGGTTGAGTCTCCAAGTGAGCGTGCTTTTCATGACTACCAGCCTACTTATGTGGTGGAGCCCATGAAAGAGGGCAAATATGATTTCTTCCTGGATGAGAGGTGTCACGGTCCCAAAAATTGTGTAATGGACTCCAATTGGCGTAAGGACGCTAGGAGGTTGGATCTGGCTATTGTGGGACAAAAGTTTTATGGGTTTGGCTCGGGCAACTGGCTGGTTTTGCCAGCTGAGGGCTCTAAGTTGTCTGCTCCTCCTGCTGATCACATTGTCGTTTTTGCCTCTTAGCTAGACTTAAGTTTGCGATTTCCTTTTGACCCCACTCTGGACATGGTGTTTCATGCCATTAGGATTTGCATTGCCCTATTACACCCTGCGTCTCTGCATACCCTGATATGCTTGTTGTGGTTTTTACGATTTCGGAGGTACCCCGAATTGCTACATTTGTTTAAGTCTTTAATGAGCCTGAAGAGGTCGTCCTCTGGCTGTGTGTCTGGCTAGTATTATGTGGCTTCCAAAGAGGGTAAAGTCCTTTCTTATCCTAAGCTTGGTCGCTTTAGGGACTAGACTAGTAAATTCTTCTCGGTTGTAGTGCCTTCTTCTTTTGTTATGCCACACAATTTTCGGGAGATTCGTACTAATATGGATGGAGTTACTGTTTCTCCTTCTGAATCTGCTCGAGAAACAAATGCATTTGATGTGCTATAGGGAGCTGGCATAGGTGATTTAAAGTTTCCCAAGTTCTAGCTGCCTAACTCTTTATACATTGTAAGCAATGCGCAGCTTTCTGCTATGCGCTTGTGTTCCATTCATGAGCCTTGTAAGTCTTGTTTCTTGCTTTTCCAAGTGTTTTCCTTCCTTTATTTCTGCCTACGATGTATTCTTATGTCTTTTTCATTTTTTTCTCTTTTTCTACCTGATTTTTCAGGTTATGACAAGCTGGATAGGCGCATTCTTGGGCTGAAAGACAACTGGAAGGATCTGTTAGGTTTTAAAAAGTCCAACTTTTCGCAGAACAAAACCCTACCCCAAGACCCGCTTATAATTAATATAACTAAAAGACATAAATAACAAGATAGAGTGAAAAAACCATCTTACCCTTGACGCGTGCTTCGCTCACACTACGGAGCTCTTACATGAAAAGCCGAGTCTTGCAAGTGCAAAGACCTCCAATGGTATCCATCCGCAACCTAACCCGAATGGTCTCTTACTCGAAGTTTAGCCGAGTCGGACTAAAACAACAACTCGAGTATTACGTGAACTTAAAGGTTTTCTCTTAAGTGGAGATGCCTTTTTGAGTTCCCACTCAAGTGAAGTTCTCCAATTCCCAAGGTGGGTATTTATAGAGAATGTCATATGAGGATTCCACTCTCCCATCAATGTGGGATAGTTGGTAGAATCAATTTTCTCATTTTATTTTTAAATTAAAAATAAAAAGAAAATCTTAAACAAATAATTAATCAACAAGTGGCAATCATGGAGGGAGAGAGTAAGTGAGGACCACAAGGGGAGGGGACCATTTCCTTCCTCCCCAAGCTTCCCCAACCGCCACTCTCACACTCACCCAAAGCCAACCATGCAACGCCGCGTGGCACGCCAAGCCTTAGGTGCCAATGCTGCCTTGCTGGCGCCTGGGCTGCTTGGCTGGTCGCTAGCATGCGCGGCCCAGTAAGCGTGCTTTGGTTGCTAGCAGGCCGCTGCTGGGCTCTGCTTGCTTGATGCGCCAGTAGTAGCGTGCTGGCCTCGCACCAGCCCGCACATGCGCGTAGTAGGCTACGCACGCATTGCTGGCTGGTGCTGCTGCTTGCGCGTGGATGGTGCTGCTAGCATTGCGTCAGTAGCTTGCTAGCCATGCGCACGCAACACTCTAGCCTTAGTGCGGTGCGCATGCTAGCACCATTGCCTATAACACTCGGTTTGCTCAGGGCATTCCGATGCTAGGGTATTTTGGTAATTTTTGATTAATTGATTTTTACTGTCTCGTCTTTTATTAATTTGACTCGAGTTGCTGCTCGGTCTCAACGCCCCTAGCTCTATTTCCGACGTCTAAGGTCATAATACTCGTATCGGATCGTCAGTTGTTTGGGTGTGACCCGAAGGGTTCAATCAAGATTCAGTTGTAATATTAATTATACATTAATATTACTGATCGGAAGTGGCCTCTAACTACGCATTCCGATCACTTGACCTCACTGAATAATTTGCTTTCTAATAATTCCGAACCCTCTATCAAAATATTACACTCGTTCGAAGGACACCATTCCTATCAATCTCCCACTTGTCCTTTCGAACAAGTGTGGTTTTTGTGTATGGCCTACTTCCTATCTCACTTAATGTCTCTTCATGAACTATATGGTAAGATTTTTCGTCATCCTTATTACGTTCAGAAGTTTTTCTTGAAATCCGAGTTCGACTGTCAATAAACAGATGATTTCTGAAATACATCTGAGCACGGCCATGCATTTTACAGTCTTTGTCTTCGAGAGGCCTTGTAAACAACAAAGACATGTTCCCTATTATTAGTAGGGGGACATTCCCAGTCTTGTACTGTCAGCTTCTCTTACTACGAGGACCTAACCACCCGAGTGTTGTCGTTATAATCTCCATGTACGACAGACGTTTGACTAACATCATAACGGACTAGTACTCAAATAAGAGAACTCACAATAATCATGGTCAAGGAAAGAGGTTCTGGTAGCCTTAATGAGAAGTATACTTATGACAATTCTAATCTCTTAAAGTAATCTCATAGGTCGATCCAGTATGGTTCTAAACCAATACCTATGCAAATGATTTATGACAATCATGTCCTTGTAGCACAACAATGCTATAAATCAAACTTCACACTAATCTGAAGTGGTCATTAATCGTCTATCATTTAAATGACCTTGATTAGGGATAATTTTCGATTATAATATTCAATGTTCACTTAATAGTTGTTTCTTTATCCAAGATTGGTCTTTATACCCTATTTTTAATTTTCTCAGAATCGAATAGACTCAATATTTAATTCTAAACCACAATTAAATAGAAACGGAGTGATAAAATTGCATGAAATTAAATTACTCCAAACTTGAATGGTTCATCGTAGTGTGTTACATTAAAATGTTAAAAATTAATTAAAACACTAAACAGGGAAATCAAAGCCAGTCACCAACGTGCCTGATTCCCATTGCTTTAACGTGCTTGTTGTGCTTCACTTGAGGTAGAGATTTAGTAAGTGGATCGACTACATTGTCGTCCGTTCCAACTTTACAAATTCTGATTTCACCCTCTAACTTCCATTCCCTTATCATGTGAAATCGCCACTGGACATGTTTGACCTTCTAATGTTCCCTTGGCTCTCTACTTGAACAATAGCTCCATTGTTGTCACAATAGAGGGCTATTGGACCCTTGATGGAGGGTACAACATCAAGTTCACCAACGAACTTACAAATCTAAACTGCCTCCTTAGCCGCTTTAGAAGCTGCCAAGTACTCGACTTCACTTGTAGAAACTGCAATTGTGCTCTGCTTGGCACTCTTCTAACTAAACGCTCCTCCATTTAGACATAACACGTATCCAGACTGTGATTTGAAATCGTCTATGTCTGTTTAGAAGCTTGCGTCGGTATAACCTTCAAAAACTAATTCATGTGAGCCACCATATACCAGGAATTTATCCTTGTTCCTTTTTAGGTACATTAGGATATTCTTCGCCGCAATCTAATGCGCCTCTCTTGGGTCTAATTGGTATCGGCTTGTAGCACTCAAGGCATACGATACATCTGGCCTAGTACATATCATTGCATACATGATAAATCGAATAAGCGAAGCATATGGAATCTGATTCATCATTTCCTGCTCATTAGGTGTCTTTGGACACTGCTTCTTACTTAGGTTTATGCCATGTGACATGGGTAAGTGACCTCTCTTGGCCTCCTGCATGTTGAATCGAGCCAGTACCTTATCAATGTAAGTACTCTGACTCAATCTAATCATCATCTTAGATCTATCCCTATAGATCTTGATCTTTAATATGTAATGAGCCTCTCCCAAGTCTTTCAGTAATAAACATTTTCCAAGCGAGGTCTTTACAGACTCTAGCATCGGAATACTGTTTCCAATGAGCAATAGTCATTGACATATAAGACTAGGAAGACGATGTCACTCCCACTGACCTTATTGTAAACACAAGACTCATTTAGATTCTTGATAAAACCAAATTTACTGATGGTTTCATCGAATTGCAGAATCCACCTTCTGCTAGCTTGCTTTAGCCCATAAATGGACTTTTTAAGCTTGCACACCTTCCCAGCATTTTTCTGGTCGACAAAACCTTCAGGTTGAGTCATATACACAATTTCTTCAAAAATTCCATTGAGGAAGGCGATTTTGACGTCCATCTACCATATATCATGATTGTAATATGCATCAATTGCTAAGATGATCCGAATGGATTTATGCATTGCGACCGCAGAAAAGGTTTCATCATAATCAATACCATGAATTATCCTAAAACCTTTTGCTACAAGTCTAGCTTTGTAAATGAATACATTTTCATCTTTGTTAGTTTTCAATTTGATTTTTAAACATGGAATCCATTTCAGATCTCATGGCCTCTTGCCATTTAGTAGAGTCGAAGCTCGCAATCGCTTGCTTGTAGGTTCCCGGTTTGTCTCCAACCACTACTAGGATGTTCTGATTCTCGGTTAATACAACACCAAGATACCTATCAGGTTGAGACCTTGGCCTCTGTGACCTACGTAGGGTAATGGACTGAGCATTTGCATTGTTGGTTTGACTTTACACATTTTGACCAACGTCAACAGATGCTGTTTGAGCACTTTGCCTGTCTATTTTATTTTGTTTCTCATCCTCTCGAACTTTATTGAGATTCGATTTTCCTCCCACTTGTCATTTTGGAAAGGTCTTCTCGGATATGTTGTAGAAGTAATACCCTTTGGTTTCTTTTCGGTAGCCCACAAAGAAAACCTTTTCAGATTTGGGGTGAAGGTTGTTAAAAATTAATTTTTTGACATATGTTTCGCAACCCCATATCTTTAGAAAAGACAACCTTGAAGGTTTTTTCGTCCATAATTCGTATGAAGTCTTTTCCACAGCTTTTGATGGATCACGATACAGTATAAGTGTCGCGGTTAGATGTGCGTGTGCTTAGAAAGTGATAGGAAGATCACTAAGGCCCATTGTTGATTGTACCACGTCTATCAAGGTTTGATTTCTCCTTTCAGATACTCCGTTCCATTGTGGAGTTCCAGGAGGTGTCAATTCCAAAAGTATACCCTTTTCTTTCAGATGGTCATCGAATTCTTAGCTTAAATATTCACCACCTCGATCTGATCGAAGGGCTTTGATTTTCTTGCTAAGCTAATTTTCAACTTCACTCTTAAATTCTTTTGGCTTGGTGTGGTAAGCACCGAGGCATGGGTGCCTAGTGAGGGGTCACGCGCACAGCCATGGCTCGTGCCATGCGTCACACCCAAAGCCTAAAGCATCGCAAAGCGCGTTATGCTGCCTACAGGGGGTTGCTCGCAACATCATAGCCATGAAGGCCACTCGGGCTTGCTGTTGTGCGTGCCCCATCCTGCCTACCAGCAGCACACCGCACACACAGTGCACCCATCGCCGCATCGAGTAGCACACCAGCCTTCGCTCGCACACGCAGCATGCATGGCGCGCACAGCAGGCGTCTGCTGCTGCGCCATGCTGCTGCCTCGCGCGTAGAGCATACGCAGATGGAGCACTGCTCGCACCAATGCACAACCACACTCCTAGGTAGCCACATATGGGCTGCTATGCAGTCCAGCTAGCCGAGGGTGAGTCGTGGCTTTTTCCTTGGTTTGCGTGCAAGTGTCTCGGGATTAATTCCTGAATTTTTGCGTCACAAATGTAATCAATTCTAAAATAAATTTTAGAATCAATTTATTGAGCAAAAATGAAAATTATAACAAGTCCAACTTAATAAATTCATTCAAGTGTACAAAACCAAATTAATTCCATGAACTATTCTATAATAAAATTTGGTTCAACTTGATGCAACAAAAGAAAGAGCTATTCCCACTATTAATTTGACCAACATAAATTAATTATGAGATTTGAAAAAAATTAAAGGGGAGTTGGAATTATGAACATAAACATTCAAATAAAGATTCCAACTTTAACTTGTGAATCCTTGAAAATTACATCTTCCAATATGAAGATTAATGAAATTTCTATCACAAGTTTGAAACTTTATGATTCCATTCATCTTAATAAATGATTAAATCAAAAAAGTTCAATAAACATACATAGAATTTAGTAACACAAAGTTCCAATCACTTAAAATAATTAAAGATTGAATCTTTAGTACTTAAGAACTTCAAAATACAAACTTTTCACACTTAAAGCAATTTATTTACAATTATGTGAGAACTTGAGCCAAATTTTAAGCACCAATTACTACCAAGTAATCATGCTCAAAAGTGGTCTAAAATTGCAGAAGCATAAAGAAAAGAACCAAATGCATAATCACAATTAATATGCCATTAAGATTCAAGGTTTAAAATATTTAAAAATTTTCGTCAAAACGAAAAATCCCTCGAAACAGGCATTTCTGGGCAAAATTTGGCTTTTTTGCAACCCTAGTAGGATCAGAATGTTTCTAGAATATCGGTTCCACCTAAAATTCACTAGTCTTTGCCAAAAATCTGGGTTCTAGAGCCGAAATTCTAAATAGAACGAGATTAAAATTAATAAAATCGAGCTACCAATCTAATTAGCAACAACAACCAGATATTAAATCCATTTTAAACACCTTGAAGATTTTAGTTACAAAAATAAATGAGCAAGGCTCCGACATTGCTGTTGGGTTTCAAAAAGTCCGACTTTCCGCGGAACAAAACCCAACCCCAAGACCCGCTCACAATTAATATAACTAAAAGACATAAATAACAAGATAGAGTTAAAAGACCATCTTACCCTTAACACATAATTCACTCACACTACGGAGCTCAAACTTGAAAAGCTGAGTCTTGCAAGTACAAAGACCTCCAACGGTATCCACCCGCAACCCGACCCTAACGGTCTCTTACTCGGAGTTTAGCCGAGTCGGACCAAAACAACTACTCGAGTATTATGTGAAGTTAAATGTTTTCTCTCAAGTGGAGATGCCTTTTTGAGTTCCTACTCAAGTCAAATTCTCCAATTCCCAAGGTGGGTATTTATAAAGAATGTCATATGAGGATTCCACTCTCCCATCAATGTGGGAGAGTTGGTAAAATCAATTTTCTCATTATATTTTTAAATCAAAAATAAAAAGAAAATCTCAAACAAATAATTAATCAACAAGTGGCAATCATGGAGGGAGAGGGTAGGTGAAGACCACAAGGGGAGGGGACCGCCACTTTCACACTCACCCGGAACCAACCATGCAATGCCACGTGAAGTGCCCAGCCTTGGTTGCCAAGGCTGCCTTGCTGATACCTAGGCCCTTGGCTGGGCTGCTTGGCTGGTCGCTAGCATGCGCGGCCCAGCAAACGTTTCTTGATTGCTAACGGGCCGATGCTGGGCGTTGCTTGCTTGGCACGACAACAGTAGCGTGCTGGACTTGCACCAGCCCGCACATTCGCGCAGCAAGCCATGCAAGCAATGCGAGTTGCTGGTGCTACTAGCATTGAGCCAACATCTTGCCAGCGAGCGCACCCAGCACTCTAGCCTTGGTGCGGTGCGCATGCTAGCACCATTGCCCCTAGCATTCGGTTTTCTTGGGGCATTTCGATGCTAGGGGTATTTTGGTAATTGTTGATTAATTGATTTTTACCGTCTCGTTTTGTATTAATTTGACTAGACTTGCGACGCTCGGTCTCGACGCTCCTAGCTCGATTTCCGACGTCTAAGTTCATAATCCTCGAGCGACTCATTAATTCCTTCAGAATTAATTCGTTGTGTCGGATCGTCAGTTGCTTGGGTGTGACCCAAGGGGTTCAGTCAAGATTAAGCTGTAATATTAATTATACATTAATATTACTAATTGAAAGCGACTTCCAATTAGGCATTCCGATCACTTAACCTTACTGAATAATTAGTTTTCTAATAATTATGAACCATCTATCAAAATCAAGCTTTTGATGATCCTAAAAATGATAATGCTGATAGGTTTATGACCACGTTTTTTAGTTTCCTCCCTGAGGAGGAGGCTGAGATTAACGCTACGGTGGGTGAGAAACCCACAACTTCTTCTGAGCATGTTCTGCTCTATTCTCCCAGCATTGGTGCTACCATTGTTGCTAAGGACGCTACTTGTATTTCTACTGAAGCTTCTGCCTTCCAATTATCTAATGAAGCTGTCATGGAGCTTCCCAAGATCCCACCTCACTCTGCTAGCCTTCGAGGCCGTCTGCGAAGTTCTAGTAAGGGAGGGCACTCTTAACCTGGGAGTTTGCACAAACAGGATCATCTAGTTATCAACTTAGATGATGATCCTCTGGTCTCTCCTTCAGATGACGTCGACCAGCTCGCTTGTACTTCTTCTGCCCTTGATCGTTTTTCTTCACATTCTGCCAACACTAGGCTTCCTGATGAAAATGCTGCTAAGGATACTGGTACTCATAACTCTAGTGAACTTAACCACTACGTTCACCAGTTTTTGAGTGATGCGTTTCAGAATCCTCTCTCTGCGACCTCAATCTCTGCTAGAGGTACTTTCCGTCCTAGTACACCTATAGAGTTTGGGGAAGTGCCCATTGATGTCTCTCTTTGTCCTTTTTTGTGCCCTGATGGGGCTAAGAACGCTCTATTTCGCCCTTTGATGAATGTTCTGGCTGACGAGTCCTTGTTTGTGGATAACCCGTAGCAAGGTGGCACCTTGGGTTATCGCCTTACTTAAGGCATTCGTCTTCCTGCTGACTCTACTTGCGGTTCAGTTAGTCTTCCCGCTGCCACTGCGTGTCATGACTTGCTGAAGGTTAGCTTTCGTATATCTGGTTTTCTTTTTTCCTACTTCAACCTTCTCCTTCTATTTATTTTATTGCTTTTGCCTTAACTTCTTTTCATTGATTTTGCCTTAGGTTATTTTCATTGCTTTTGCTTTAGCTTATTTTTATCGTTTTGTTAACTTGCAGCTCACCAATTCTGTTGGCGACATGGCTAATGCCTTGCTTACAGTGGAGAAGGAGTACCAAAATCAGAGGGCAGCCCTTATTTAGAATGATAAGAAGTTCAATTGGCTCGCTCTAAGAGGGACGTGATGGCTGGTGAGGTGATTCCCCTATGAGAGTGAGCGGATGCCCTACATCTTCAGCTAGGAGAATTTCAGCTCACCAAGACTAAGCTGGTAGACTGTGAGGGGCAGCTAGGAGCATTTCATACTAGAGTGCGAACGTTGGAGGCTGAGATGGCCGATTTGTGAGCTGGGAGGGAGAATGAGCTAGAAGCTGCTATAAAGGAGGCAACTAAATCTTTTGTACTTTCTCCAGCTTTTGCTAAGTTGCTCGGTGATTGTCATGATGGGGGCTGGGAGGCCGCAGCTCGCTGCGTGAGTGGTCTTTATGGTGAGGGTGTGGAGCAGCAGGCTCGTTTCAACGCCTTTTGGGCTAAGATTGATGTTGCTGGAGAAGTGGAATTTTAAAACCTGCCTTCTGACCATCCTCGTGTTGCTAATTGCAAAGAGCCTAATCACGCTGTGCTGAATATGGTGGTGTCTTTATGCACCGATATTGCTGCTACCATTACAGTGGAGACTTTGGCTAATGAGCAATAAAGGTTTTGACGACTGTCTCCCCCTTCCTCCAACGGTTCATCAGAGTTTCCCTCACCTAGGTCTGTAGTTACTAGGTAGCTTTTGTTATTGTCTTTGGATGTATAGCCGTCAAAGATTGTATTTTTTGTGTGTTTTTACTTAACACTTTATGTTTCTGTCTGTTAGGTTTGTCCATCTGAACTTGAATACTCTTGCTTTTCTGACTATTCTTGCTGAATATTTCCTCATCTAGGTGAATGGGGTTTCATTTTTGTGAATGCTGTAACCTTTTGCTGAATATTTTCTCTGTCTTAGTGGGCAGAGGTTCAGCTTGTTAGCATATGCATCTAATAACTTCTCTGTTATTTCGTTTATTACTTACTTTGCTGCCAGTATGCTTGCATAAGTCTGCTGCTTAGTCATGGTATAGTGGTACCTAAACCTTAACTCAGCAGCCCCTTCACTATACTAGGTAAAACCTCATAGGTTTGGCTTTCCTATTGCGTTCGCTTTTACTGCTCCTTAATTTTGCTCTCCAACTTCGCTGTACAAGGCTTCATTAGTTCTTTGCCTTTCACTACAGTGGATGGGAACTGTCAAGTTTTATGCTATTTATCTTTTTATGATGAAGGCTTATATGTTATGTCATCTACTTAACTTTTTGCAAAGACTTGTTCGCATGTCATTTAGCTTGTTTGGTTGTGACATGTTCGCATGTCATTCAGCTTATTTGGCTATGACTTATTCGCGTGTCATTCAACTTATTTAGCTGTGACTTATTTGCATGTCATTCAGCTTTTTTGGCTGTGTCTTATTGTTCATGCTCCTTACTTATCTCTTGTAAGGGCTTATTGCTGATCCATCTCTTTTGTTCCCACAAAAGAGGTGAGCTGGGTGGGACTAAAAGAACCTTGGTTAAACTTACTCCTTTGCCTTTCGTTCACTTCTCCCTGCTCAAGTTGAACGTGCCAGGCCTCCTTTAAGGCCTCCTTGAGGTGGCGCCCTGTTTTACTTTGAGCAAGTAGGTTAAACATAGGGAAGTCAGATCTTCACTTGTCTAATGATGTCTTGCTGCATCTTATTTTGATGCTTTCTACTTTGACTTTAATGTATGTATGTTATTTTCTACATGTTAGTGTACGACACTAAAGCATAATTTAACAAATAAACATGTTTAGGCAAGCTCAGATAGTATACTCCTCACGTATAGGCTCGTATTTCATTGAACTCAAATGACTTAAATTGCCTTGATTAACACAACATAATCTTAAACAAAGTTATTGCATAACTTAAACAAAGTTTTTTAGTTTCTACTTAGCCACATTCCCTTTAAATAAAATATTTCTTTAACACATCTGCGTCGAAACTATTCCTTAAGACCTGACCTTCTAGATCTGCGAGGAGGAAAGCACCTGGCCTCACCTGCTCATGGATGATGAAAGGGCCTTCCTAATTGGATGACAATTTTCCATGTTGGTTTCCTCTTCCCACTACTGCATTCCTTCTCAGAACCAAGTTCCCAAGTAGAATTTTCCGGTGCTTGACCCATTTGTTGAAGGCTTTTGAGATTCTACTCTTCTTGGCTGCCAGCTTGAGGGATGCTTTTAGCCGCATCTCTTAAAGGAAATCTAGCTCTTCCAGCAGACGCTTCTCATTCCCTTGTTTGCTTCCTCTGCCTGGCCGTTGCTTTGTAGGTGGCAGACTGATCCGTGCCATTTATGGCACCTTTAGGCTATGTTTTCTTTATATTTCTATGCTCGTTTTTAGTCGTTTGTGTCGTGTTTATAGAGAATAATGCTCGATTTGTGTTATTTTGTGTTAGTTTAGAGAAATGCATGCTTTTAATGGTTTTCTTATCATTTTATTCATTTCTCGGCTATTTCTCTCGCTTCTCCGTTTTTTTGTGTTGTTTTGTAGGTACGTCGTGGGTTATATGCATGAAAATTGAAAATAGCACCCACTAGCATCAATATGCACTTTTCGGAATTGAATTTGAGTTTGACACAAAGGAAAACGAAGGATTGCAAAGTTTCAAATAGGACCTTTGTTCATTGTTTCAGCCATATCTCAAGTTCTACAACTCGGATTGATGTGATTCAAGTTGGGTTGGAAACTAGACTTAAAGAGCTTTCCAATGATAGGCTGCACGCCCTCATACGATTCAAAGATTGAGAGTTACAGCCTTCCGAAGTTAACCCTGAAATTCTGCCGCGGGCGCGGGCTACAGTACCCGCGGGCGCGGGGTTGCTGCAGCTCCAAAACTGCCGTTTTTGGGCAGTAAGCACCCGCGGTTGTCCCGAGGGCTCCCCGAGGGCGCGGGCCTTGGCCCAGCGGGCGCGGGCTTGGGCCGCGGGCGCGGCTATCGGGGTTTCCGTCTTCCTCCGCGGGCGCGGCCGAGTTCTCCGCGGGCGCGGGTTTCCGGGTCTTTTACGATTTTTAAGCTTCTTTTCTCCTTTTTGTTTATATAGTTTTTGTTTTCCTTTTTTCTTCATTCATGTAATTCTTTAGTTTTAGGATAGTTTTCTCTCTCTTAGGTTGAGAGCTTCTCTCTCTAGATTAGGCTATTTTAGGAGTAGTTTTAGAGAGAGAAAGTGAGAGATTTCAATGGTGATTGAGATATTGAAGATGCAAGTGTGACAATTGTGTTTGAGATTTTCTCTATTATCAATGAGCATTTCAAAACTCTATCTCATTTAATTGCTTTGTTTAATTTGATGTTTGTTTGGTTTGATTTTGTTATTTGATGTTTGATTAGAGTAATTGTTCTGTGTATTTTGTTCTCTATAGTTGATAGTAGTTTTGATCATGTTTCTTGAGTAGTTTACTCGCTAGGGTTTGGGTAAACATGTGTGATTGATGGATTGAGATTGATTTGGGAATTAGAGTAGTTCTTGTGTTGTGATTAAATTGATTCATAGAGGTTTGCATGATGCATAAGTTTGATTGGAGTAGCTAACCATGATTGCTAGCATTGATTGCATGATTGAATTGATTGACATGACCACTTGATATTGATTTGATCATAATTAGTTGAGTATTTGATTATGGTTCTTCCTATTGTTTAACACTAGAGAAATCTATGTTAGAGAGTGTGAGGATGATTAGTTGAATGCCCCTAATTGCTCCTACTATTTGTCTTTGCATTGCTTGGATTGCTTGACTCCCTAATTAGCCTGATTATCATGAATGCATGTTGATCCCCACTCCCTAGTGTTTCATTTGTTTGGTTCTTGATTTAGGAAGTAGACTAATGTTACTTTTCACTTTAGACTTCGACCTAGCTTAGGCGTTAATTAGAAATACTTGAACATAACCGTTCCTAGTGGTTCGACCCTTGACTTACCTCTATACTTGTATTTAGGTAGTTGAGTGATTATAAATTTGTTTGACCGTAGGGAGGATTAGTTAAACGACCTAGTTTTCCCCACGTCAAAATGGCGCCGTTGCCGGGGAACGGTGTCTATGTTTGAGTGTTTTTGATTGCTTGAGTCTAGGTCTTTGTGTATACTTTTCTTTTATTTCTTTTTGTTTGCATTAGAAAAAAATGGCATGTCTCTCATTTCCTCAATTTGACAATGAGCCTTTTTGTGAATATTTTAATAGACTAGAGGGATTTCTTGATTGTAATTGTTGTAATATTTGGGAGGCTTGTGAGATTTGTTATTTTGGTTTGAATGAGCAAACTAGGGATGAAGTTGAATGCATGCATAATGGTGAATTTAGAGCATTGTCTATTGATGATGCTTGGGATTTTTATGTTTGGTTTTCTAGGAATGTCTATAGTAGGGGTAATCATGATCCTAATATTGATATACAATGTGTTGATTCTTCTAATATTAGCATGAATTCCCATGATTTGTCACATGATCCTATTGGTGAACCTAGAATACATGATTTCAACTCTATTTCCCCTTTTGTTCATGATGATGAAGTACATGCTCAAGTTGATGCTAATGGTGTGTTTCAATATTCTTCATTATTTACCATGCCTTCTTGTGATGTGCTTCATTCCCTTAATGATGAATCTCATGTTCTTGATTTTGCCCCCACTCCCCAATGTGATGTATATGCTCATGATCTTAATGTTGATTCTTCCAATCTTGGTTGTATTTCTTCTCCTCTTGTTGAACCTCAACCTTCTACATCTTTTGAATCTCTTGTTGATGTATTTGAATCTCAAATTAGGCACATTGAGCTTGATAATGAGTTTGGGCCTAGTAAGGAGATGATTCTTAATTCTATGAGAGGTCAATTAGAGATAATGAAAAAGAGTGAGGAGCGTCTTGAGGAGGGAAAGAGAAGAAAAGAAGAGTTAGAAGGCCAATTGTCATCCTTGATGCTTATTTGTGAAAAATCCCAATTTAATGTGTGTGTTGAGGATGATGATGATGATTTTGAGCGACCAAGAGAGTGTGAGGATCCCATTTGTGAGCATTTGAGTGATGGTGAAGGAGTTGAGAATGAAGAGAGTGTTGATTTTGAAAATCCTATCCCTCTTTCCCATCTTGACGAGTCTCTAGTGCATGATTGTGATTCTTCTATCCATGAGTATTTGGATTCACTTGAGGTTATGTCTAATATGTTTTTTGAGTGTCAAATGAAAACCCATAGCCTTTTGAGTGAGTTTATTAAGAATGCTTCATGTGAGAGAGATGAGTTTGAAATGAATTTACATCCATTCATGCATGGCTTTGAGACTTTAGGCTTTAAGGAAGTTGAGGGAGTTGTTGTTCATGGTTGTGATGGAGGGGATTATGTAGTTCCTCTTGGAAGTTGGATGTTTGAGGGAGATGTTGATCATGAGTGTTCTTCTTTTGAGGATTCTATGATTGATTTTCATGCTCTAATTGGTGATTTGAGGCATGGTGGTGAGGAAGAGTTCATTTGAGAGACCATAGCTCCTATTCCCTCCTCACATGTCCCTTTTTCAAGGAATTTCAACCATATCCCCTACACTCCTATGTCCCTCCCTTCCTTTGTTAATGAGCCTATTGGGGACCCTCTTGTTTATGATGGTTTTTATGTGGCTCATTTGTCCCCGATTGAGGAAAGTGGTGATATTGTCACCCAAAAATATTCTAGTGAGGAGGATTTGCCTTTTTCTTTTTCTTTCCATTCTTTTATTCCCCCTTCTTCTTCTTCTTATTTTCTTATTTTTCCTTTTGATCCCTCTTCTTCTTTCTTTTGGCATCTCCCTTCTCACTTGCGTGCAACGATCTTGTTGCACGTCCTTATCCCGTCATTTGCCTACCTCCTATCATATGAAATGTGTAGTAGTACATTTGACAAGCTCTTGCGTGCGTTGAATTATTATTTTCTAGAGCGGTCATGCTTGGACCTTAAGCGAGCCTTTCTCGGGAAGTAACCCGTGTTTTATTTCTTTCATTTTATTTTCTTTTTAGATTAGATTTTATCTCATGGAAATGTTTGTGTGCCTTTTGCTAGGTACATGACTTGATATACTTTGGTACTTCAATATGGATCAAGAATCAAGGAAGGTTGACTCTTATTTTTGCTAGCATAAGGAAGGCAAGTTCAATACTAGAGGTTGTTAGCCTTGAAAGGGTAAAATTGGGTCATTTGCGGGTATTTACACCCACCTTATATCCGGTAATATCCTTCCTTGCTCTTTCTCTAGTGGATGATGACTTGTTCGACATATGTTGGTTTGTTTGGATTGATCTCCTTGTTTTCCCCTCCCTTGAATTGTTTGATTTATGTTTGAGTGTAATGTCTCATTCAAGCTTGGGGGAGGGTATTCTATCATGTTTGGTGGGATGTTGATTCATATATACTATGCACCTTTGTATATGCTTTTCCATGTTCTTATATTTTGAAAACTCCAAAAAGATTTTTGTTTCTATCAAGGCAATTTTGCAATGTGTTTTGTTTTGTTCTTGCTTTGGACATAATAACATTTGGACTTGTATAATTGAATGCTTTTCTTCCTAAATGGTAGTGGTGTGCACGGTTTGAGATTACGTTTGGTTGATTCTAGGATAAAGCATGCTAAGGTAGTTGTCTAGAACTAGGGGGATCATGAAGCCGGATTCTACTTGTTTGTGGCATGTTTGGTAGTTGCTCCCTATCTTCGATTTGACAACCTTAGTGAGTTTTTGCTACAACCATGTGAGATTTATAATTGTTCAAGCTTTCATCATATTCTTGCATGAGCGGCATGGGGTCCTTGACTTTGCAAGCCTAATCTATAAAGCTTAATGTATGATTCTTAAACCCGAGACCGAGCTATCTAGGGAGGACAAAGGCACCTTTTTCGGGGTGGTATTTTTCATTTTTAGGTTAGTTTAATTCATATTTGTTTTTGGGTTTCCATTTGCCTTCTTGCAACCATTTGAGCCTATTTCCTTCTTTTCAAGCCACATCTTTAGTTCTTTGGCCTTTTGTTTCATTTTCTTTCTATTCTTGTTTTTTTTTTTTGTGAAGCAAATTGATCATGTATGATGGAGTTTGTGTTAGATAAGTTGGATGTTTGGTTTTTATGAGTGCTAGTTTGTGATTAAGTCTTCTTTGTGAATAATGGCAAGTGTTTGAGTAAAAGTCGTCCTTAATCATAAAAGGCATGGACTAATAAATTGCATTATAGAAAAAGCCGTCCGAATTTAGCAAAAGGCGAGGACATTGCAAGTTTAAGTAAAAAAAAAAAAAGAAAAAAAAAATTGATTGAAAAAGTGAAAATTCAAAAATATTTTGATGTATTCTTTTCTCCTTCTAAGCATTGAGGACAATGCTTCATTTAAGCTTGGGGGAGAAGCGTTTACGCTTTTTGTATATATTTCTTGTGAGTATAGCTTCAAATAAGCTTGGGGGTGTTGCTTTTGTTTGGTTATTTCTTGATTGTGTTGTTAAGGATTGATCACCCTTTTGCTTCACTTTTTAGGAAAACCGCCAAATTTTAAAAATTTTAGCCTACCTTCACCCTTTATGCCTTACGTTACAACCTTGGGGAAAGACTTTTCGACCTAGAAAGTTGAGTCACTATTTGGGGGAGGGAATCATGGGTCATTGCCTAAGGAAAGGGGATGCGAAGTTAAGATGTCGAGTAGCCCAAAAATTTGATCTTTTTCCGGTTCCTTCGCGGAATCTATGAGATGCTCACTAAGGGGAGATATGAGATTAGTAGGGGGAACGCGGTAAGACCGTTTGGGATCAAAGTGGAGTGTGATAACTAGTTCATATGCTTAGCATATTTATGTTTCAATCAACCTTAGGTATCTTATAGCGTGCACTCCCTTACTTGTTTAGAAAAATTTGCATTCACTTGTGGTGGTACATTTGCAAAAATCCTTTCATGAACATTTGTTTGCTTTTCTTGTATTTTATTTTCTTTTTCATGCTTTGCCTTGTTTGTATTATTATGAGAGTTATGGGTAAACTCTTAGGATACCCTTACGAGAGCATCACTCGTCCTCTAGGGCGATCTAGGAGTTTAAATGGCTTGTCTTTAGTTGCTAAAATTGACCGTGATTCCTACGAAAGTGAGTTAGTGTATATTCCCATATTCTCTAGTTTTCTCGTTTCTTTCTTTGCTTGAATAATGTCATCATTTTTCCCTTGGGTTGGATTTTGTTTTGCTCGAGGACGAGCAAAAGTTTAGCTTGGGGGAATTTGATCCGTGCAATTTATGGCACCTTTAGGCTATGTTTTCTTTATATTTCTATGCTCGTTTTTAGTCGTTTGTGTCGTGTTTATAGAGAATAATGCTCGATTTGTGTTATTTTGTGTTAGTTTAGAGAAATGCATGCTTTTAATGGTTTTCTTATCATTTTATTCATTTCTCGGCTATTTCTCTCGCTTCTCCGTTTCTTTGTTTTTTTTTGTAGGTACGTCGTGGGCTATATGCATGAAAATTGAAAATAGCACCCACTAGCATCAATATGCACTTTTCGGAATTGAATTTGAGTTTGAAACAAAGGAAAACGAAGGATTGCAAAGTTTCAAATAGGACCTTTGTTCATTGTTTCAGCCATTTCTCAAGTTCTACAACTCGGATTGATGTGATTCAAGTTGGGTTGGAAACTAGACTTAAAGAGCTTTCCAATGATAGGTTGCACGCCCTCATACGATTCAGATATTGAGAGTTACAGCCTTCCAAAGTTAACCCTGAAATTCTGCCGCGGGCGCGGGCTACAGTACCCGCGGGCGCGGGGTTGCTGCAGCTCCAAAACTGCCGTTTTTGGGCAGTAAGCACCCGCGGTTGTCCCGAGGGCTCCCCGAGGGCGCGGGCCTTGGCCCCGCGAGCGCGGGCTTGGGCCGCGGGCGCGGCTATCGGGGTTTCCGTCTTCCTCCGCGGGCGCGGCCGAGTTCTCCGCGGGCGCGGGTTTCCGGGTCTTTTACGATTTTTAAGCTTCTTTTCTCCTTTTTGTTTATATAGTTTTTGTTTTCCTTTTTTCTTCATTCATGTAATTCTTTAGTTTTAGGATAGTTTTCTCTCCTTAGGTTGAGAGCTTCTCTCTCTAGATTAGGCTATTTTAGGAGTAGTTTTACAGAGAGAAAGTGAGAGATTTCAATGGTGATTGAGATATTGAAGATGCAAGTGTGACAATTGTGTTTGAGATTTTCTCTATTATCAATGAGCATTTCTAAACTCTATCTCATTTAATTGCTTTGTTTAATTTGATGTTTGTTTGGTTTGATTTTGTTATTTGATGTTTGATTAGAGTAATTGTTCTTGGTATTTTGTTCTCTATAGTTGATAGTAGTTTTGATCATGTTTCTTGAGTAGTTTACTCGCTAGGGTTTGGGTAAACATGTGTGACTGATGGATTGAGATTGATTTGGGAATTAGAGTAGTTCTTGTGTTGTGATTAAATTGATTCATAGAGGTTTGCATGTTGCATAAGTTTGATTGGAGTAGCTAACCATGATTGCTAGCATTGATTGCATGATTGAATTGATTGACATGACCACTTGATATTGATTTGATCATAATTACTTGAGTATTTGATTATGTTTCTTCCTATTGTTTAACACTAGAGAAATCTATGTTAGAGAGTGTGAGGATGATTAGTTGAATGCCCCTAATTGCTCCTACTATTTGTCTTTGCATTGCTTGGATTGCTTGACTCCCTAATTAGCTTGATTATCATGAATGCATGTTGATCCCCACTCCCTAGTGTTTCATTTGTTTGGTTCTTGATTTAGGAAGTAGACTAATGTTACTTTTCACTTTAGACTTCGACCTAGCTTAGGCGTTAATTAGAAATACTTGAACATAACCGTTCCTAGTGGTTCGACCCTTGACTTACCTCTATACTTGTATTTAGGTAGTTGAGTGATTATAAATTTGTTTGACCGTAGGGAGGATTAGTTAAACGACCTAGTTTTCCCCACGTCACAGACTGAGGCGCTTGCGTACTTGGTACCCATCTCTTCCAAGTAATCCTTGATGGTGTCATAGTCGAACTGACACCTATAGTCAAAGACTATGCACTGTGGCACCCCAAATATTGTAATGATGTTCTTCCATATTAACGTTCTTACTTGGGTAGCTTTTTTATACTTGGTGGGTTCAGCTTCATACCACTTGGTGAAAAAGTCCACTGCCACTATGAGATATTTCCTGCCCGCTAACCCAATGGTGAAAGGTCCTAATATATCCATTCCCCACTAAGCAAATAGGATCGGGCTGAGAATTGGGGTTAGATCGTGGGCAAGCTGATTTATAACTAGAGCGTACTTTTCACACTTTTCACATTTTTTGACGTATGCTAAGGCATCTTGCGTTAGGGTTAGCTAGTATATTCCTCTTCTAAGCACTTCAACTCATAGGGCTTTTCCGCTAATATGGTTGGCGCAAATTGCTGAGTGTGCTTCTTCCTAATTTTCACTTGCTCCCATTCTAGAATACACCTCAGCAGTGGCTTGGAGAAGCCCTTTATGTTGAGCTCCCCATTCATCACCACGTACTAATTGGCATCCTTTTTGACTTTTTTGGCTTTGGCCTCGTCACTAGGCAGCGAGCCATGTACCTTATAAGCCATTATGTTTGAGAACCACGCTTGTTGTTACCTGGTGCAGTTCACCTGCTTGCTTTCTGCAATGCTGCTCTCTTTCACGACTTCCACCATGACTGTCCATGTGAGGCTTTGGAGAGTGGAGCTGGCTAACTTTAACAATGCGTCAGCTTGGGAATTTCCGCTTTAGGGACCAAATCTATCTAAAATGCATTAATTGGGCCACTAGCTCTTTCACTTCGGTTATGTATTTTAGCATTGTAGGCTCTCTAGCCTCATACTCCCCTTTCAGCTAGCTGGCTACTAGCTGAGAGTTAGTCTGCAGGTGCACCTTTTTGGCTCTTGCTACAATACTCATCCTCAGACCTGCCAGAGTTGCTTCATACTCTGCCTCGTTGTTAGATGCCTTGAACTTGAACTTAATGGCATACTCGAATACATTACCTTCTGGCGATATTACTATTATTCTTGCTCCGCATCCTGTTTGAGCAGAGGATCCGTCCACTGCCACCTTCCTTTATCCACCCTCATCTTCTTTTTACTCGTAAGAGGCTTCCACTATGAAGTTTGCTAGGGCTTTAGCTTTGATGGATGCCCTAGGTTTAACCTCAAATTCATATTCAGAGAATTCTATCGCCCACTTTAGGTGTCTGCCCGAAGCGTTCATTTTCTACAAGGCTTTTTTTAGTGAGTGATTTGTAAGGATTTGAATTGTGTGTGCATCGAAATAGGGTTTTAGCTTTCTTGTTGTTGTTACCACTACGAAGGCCAGCTTCTCTACCAGTGGGTATCTCTGCTCAGCCTCTGTCAGCACCTGACTTACAAAGTATACTGACCCAATTGTCAGCATTGAGGGGGAGATGTATAGCTAGAGCTTTTCACTCTGCTCTTGGCTGATCACGATTGCGAGCTTGGTTAAGTGCTCCTTGATCCCTTAAAAAGCTTCTTCTTCTGCTTCTCCCCACTTAAATTCTTTGTTTTCCTTCAACAACTGATATAATGGTAAGGCTTTGTCAGCTGACTTGCTGATTAATCGGGTCAGCGCTGCCATTCTCACTGTCAACCGCATAATACCTTTGGTGCACTTGGGATTTAGGAGGCTTAGGACTGCCTCCACTTTTTTTGGGTTAGCATCAATTCCCGTCTCACTGACCAGGGAGCCTAGAAACTTCCCAGAGCTTACCCCAAAAACGCATTTCTTTGGGTTGAGCTTGATATAATATATGTTCAATGTGGCAAATGTTTCCGCTAAGTCCATGATATGCCCTGCCTGCGTGACGGTTTTGACAATTGTGTTGTCAATGTACACCTCGACATTTCGTCCCTTTGGTGCATGAACACCCTGTCCATTGTTTTTCTTGAATGTAGCCTCTGCGTTCTTTAGCCCGAAGGGCATGGCTATGTAATTGTACACCCCCCTTCAGTGATGAACGCAGTCTTCTTCCTGTCCGGTTTGTGTAGGATGATCGGGTGATACCCTGAGAAGGCATCCATGAAGCTCAGCAGGGAATGACCGTTGGTTGAGTCTACCAGCTGATCAATTCGCGGCAGCGGGTAGCTGTCTTTTGGACATGCATTGTTAAGATCTATGAAATCAACGCACATCCTCCACTGACCATTTGCCTTTTTTACCATGACAACGTTGGCTAACTACTCTAGATAACCACAAGGCTAAATGAACATGGCTTCTAGCATCTTGTCCACCTCTTCCTAGATGGCCTGATTTTTCTCCGTAGAGAAGTTTTGTTTTTCCTGTTTGACTAGTCTGATACCTTCTTTCACATTCAAGATATTTCATCTGGGTCAATTCCAGATATTTCATCCGCTAAAAATGCGAAGATGTCCTTATTTGCTCTTAGCAGTTCTATGAGGTGCACCTCTATTCAAGGGTCAATGTCTTTTCCAATTTTCACTGTCCTTGAGCTATCGCCCTCAGTGAGCTCAACTGTTATATGCTCCCCGCTGGGCAATGGCCTGGCTACCTCTTCTTTTGCCAGCTCAAAATTCTCCATTGCAAGCTTCTGCTTGTCTTTCTCCTTATGGTTTTCTTCTCACTTCCTTTTTATTGAATTCCTCTCAGCCTGGTCCTTTAACCCTGGTTTTGGGCCAGATTGTTGCCTAGCCTTAGCTGGTTGCTTCAAGGTTGTGATATAGCATTGTTGGGCTGTTTTTCGATTTCCCCTGAGCTTTGCAAATCATCCATCATTAGCTGTGTATGCCATGGCAAGGTGATAAGTGGAGACCACCCCACCTATCTTATTAATGAGCGGCCTTCCCACGATTACATTGTAGGCTGACGAGGAGTCTATCACTAAGAATTCAGCTCGGACATCACGACACCTTGACCCCTCTCCAACGCGGACTGACAGCTCCATTATGCCCATAGGAACTAATCCGGATCCATTGAACCCGAGGACTTTGTAGCTCACTCTTTTTAAGTCTCTCTTATCCTGTTTTAGTTCTTTGAACACGCTGATGTATATTATGTTAGCTGAGTTGCCACCATCAATTAGTACTCTATCCACGTCCTAGTTTGCAATTCGCAATGTAACTACCAGGGGGTCGTCATGGGGGTAGATTATGCCTTTCTGATTGTATTCGTCGAATACGGCTCGCGACTGCGGATGAAGTGGCGGCCAACTGCGCCTTTCGTTATAACCTATTTGATGAATCATTGCTCGTAAGTCGGCTCTTGTCCTGTTTACAATTCCTCCGTGCACCGGTCCACCGTTGATTACATGCACCCTGGCCTCTTGACTACTATGTCGATATCTGCCCTCTACTGGGCCCTTATAGCCTCCTTTGCAGTTGTAACCTGACCTATCCTCTTCCCTTCGCCTAAAGGAGTCAGAATGTTACTTGAACTAGTTCAGGTACCCTCTCCAAACCAAGCCCTCAATGCAATCCTTTAAATGTGTACACTCATCGGTAGTGTGTCCATGGTCCTTATGAAAGTCACGCCACTTGTTGGGGTCACGATTTCTGTTCACCATCTTAGGTGGCCTCTGCCATTTATCATCAGCTTTATTCACGCTGAAGATATGGGACTTCGAATGAGTGAGCGGAGTATATTGATCGAACCTTCCAACCCTGACTTCACGCTTCTAATCTGATCTTCTTACTCCCACTGCCCTGTCTGCATCCTTGGAACCTTGTTCAGCTTTGCTGGCGTGGTCTACCCTGGCAATACTTTCTGCCCGGGTGACCTTAGCCCGCTTGACTGGGTCACTTGGTGCATTTCTACTCAGCATGGCTCTGTCCGTTTCATCTGCTTTTATGAACTTGTGCGCTTTGCCCAACGCCTCAGCCAGCGTTTTGAGGCTCTTTCATCCCATGTACGCTCTGAATGGTAAGCTCGGCAGCAAGCCGCTCTTCATTGCCAAAAGCACTACCTCCAGACTCATATTAAGGATGGTGGTTGCTTCTTTGTTGAACCTGGTAATGAACTCTCGGAGGGGCTCATCCTTTCCTTGAACCAATGACATTAGCTCGGTGGTCTTTTTTGTACGATCCAATAGCGTGACGAAGTGTTCCATGAACATTCTCTTCAGCTGATTATAGGAATAAAAAGATCCCTTCAGCACTGCTCCATACCATTAGGCAGCCATCCCTTCTAAGGTCGGTGGGAACGCTTTACACCAGACTGAGTTTGTCATAGTGTATAATACCATATGATTCTCAAATGCTGAGACATGATTCTTAGGTGAGGTGGTACCGTTGTACTTACAACTGGGCATCTTGATTTTCTCCATCGGCTCTTCAAGAATCTCCCTGCAAAATGGGGAATCATCTAGAATCACCTGGATTCTCGCTCGCTTCTCCCTTTCCAGATTCAATCCCCGCTCAGAGGCCAGTGACCTACTGTGAACAACTCGAGTCTTCAGGCTGCCCTTATCCTAGGCTGCCTCCTCCACACTCCACTCTCAATTTAGATTTTGAGCTTCTAGTTTCAGTACCTTCTTCCTCTGCTAGACTAGCTCTTTCTGCTCCAAGGTGAGAGTTACAAGTGTTGCCTTCTTCGCGGCTGACTCTGTAGCGGTAGCTACTAGTGGAGAGCCCGTCCCTTCACCGAAATTGGTAAGGACTACTGTCATGGCTGCCAATTGCTCTTTACTGCACTTAGAGAGGTTCTGCAGGTTGGCTGACATGTTGACGGGCTACGGCTTCTAGGTTATTGGTGTTGAGATGATGGGTTCATTGTTCGCGCCTGTCACTGGCATTCCAAACTTAAAAGAAGAACTAGATCCTACCAGATCTACTGGTTTCGCCACAGCTTTGATCGCAGCTGACGTCGACTTAGTAGGATTAGTTTTCTAAGAGATACCGGATTTGGGTTTTTAAGTTGATCCTTTGGGATTGACGGTTACTGAAGCTGTTTTTAGCGGTGTTGTGTTGGTGTCGATAGCCTTTGAGACTGGTGTTTGTACAGCTTCCTCTTCGGCCATGGCGGTCTACCAACTAGTCCCTTACTCAGCTGGCGAACCTCAAGTAAGATGATACTTCCCCTCCTTCTAGCGCCAATTGTTCCAGGTGTGGATCCAAGGGTTCTGCTGGCACGAGCTGGGTCCGGTTGGTGACCTGCGCAAGGCAACACACGTGAACTACCCTCGAGGGTGGCTGGAGGAACCCCCCCTCAGATGCCTAAGTTAGAATGTGTTTTTAGAGAGAGAAAGTGTACTTAGAGAGATAGATGATGTAATAGAATGTTTGTCTAACCTCTTTTCCGTTGTACTATCCCTTATTTATAGGTGTACGATCTCCTTTGTGGGGAATCTTACTTGGTCAGCGGTCAGCCTGCTGGCTGATTCTGCCTGGATGGTGAGCCCCTCAAGGCGCTCTTTTAACGATGATTACGCAACTCGAAAGTGGGGCCGGGAGCCCGGTGATAGCTCAGCGGGAGCTATCCCATACAATTGGGATAGGCACGTTCATGAACGGAGGCTATAATCTTCATGTCTTTGAGGTAGACATCCTCGTCGACATTGTCCTAAACCTTATTGATACTAACATCTTTTTCTGAGTATTCTCGCTTTATTGGAATGAGTTTTCCACTATCTATGAATCCTTGGATAAGATCTTTGAATTTGAAGTAATTTTTTATCATGTTCCCCCTAGACTGATAGTAATTGCAGTTAAATCTATTTATCGTTTTAAGTGATTCAAATGGTCTTGGCTCGAGAGGTTAACTTTTCCCAACTCGGAGAGCATATTGAACATTTTTTCATAAGAGACTTTTGTCATTCTTTCTTAGTGGTGTAACTACGTTAAAAAACGAATGGCTTCCTTTCGGAAGACGTTGAGGAAGAAGCACACTTCATTTTTTCAAGGGTACATTTCCTTTCGGCTTCCTCTATTTGCTTGCAGAAAGTTCTAAGTAGTTCGTCAGCTCTTCTAATGTGTTTATGAGGACGCATACCTCCTCCCTTGAGGCGACCTCTTTAGTCAATGGCTTAGCTTCTTCCTGAAAATCTTTTATGGCAACGAAGAAAGTTTCCTCCTCTTCTTTGATGGCATAAACTTCTTTTATTGCCTTGATGAAGGGTGATGAATCCATAGGATCTTGTTCGTCAGAAATCACCGGAGAATCCGAAAGTGGAGCATTGTTGATACTTGCTTTCTTGCTTGCAGGGGGCAATGGGAGTTTGTTGTTATCAATCAAGTCTTGAATAGCTTCTTTTAACTTCCAACAACTTTTGGTGGCATGGCCCCTACCTTGGAGATATATGCAATGTGCGTTTAGATTCCGACTAGTTGTCCTCCTTTCAACTGGAGGATCTTGCATGGGTCCAACAGGAGTAATGAGTCCTTTGGCATGAAGGCAATCAAAGGCCGTGTCAAAGATTATTCCAATAGGAGTAAAGTTTCTCCAAAATGGTTTCTTTTGCCCTTGATTATTCATGGCAAGGACTTCATTCAAATCGAAGGTACTAACGTTATTGTAGTTCTTCTTACCCTTCCAGCCATTGTTGTTATTGTTAGCAGCTTTCTGCTTTGCAAGGTCATCTTCAATGTCACTGCCTATGTTGTAGATAGCTTTGAAAGTATTCAAATTATTTTGATATTTTAAGTGTCTTGAAGCAGCTTTCTGCTTTGCAAGGTCATCTTCAATGTCACTGCCTATGTTGTAGATAGCTTTGAAAGTATTCAAATTATTTTGATATTTTAAGTGTCTTGAATACTTGTCATGGAGGTTCTTAATGAACATCCTTATAGATTTCTTTCAGTAGGGACTTCAATCATCTTAGCAAAAGTTTCCTTCCAATTGTTGTAGACAATAGTAAATCCTTCATTTTCTTTATGTTTTAGCATTTCAAGTTCCCTATGATCAGTTTTAACTTGAATGTTACACTTATATCAATCAATGAAGGCATTTGTAATAGATTCCAAACAGTGATCTTTTCTTTATCTGAAGAGAAAAACCATTATTGACATATAATTTAAAGATAAAGTGGGAAAGGTGAAGGAAAGACCCTCTTATCAATTCCCTTAATATTCATAATTGTCTCGAAATCCTTTAAATGAAAATAAGTATTGTCAGTTGGCTTGAACTTAGGGGTGTCATTGGCGTTAAACTTTTAGGAAAGAAGTTCTTTGTTCACTGAGACCCCTTGGGAGCTAATCCCATGGAACTTGTAGTCATTAGACATTTGAATAAAGCTATCTTCGATGCGCTTAATGGTATCGACTGATACTTGCCTGCTAGGATCATTAACTTGTGTAGCAAGCCCCTTGAACATCTTAGTAAGTCCTTTGACAGTCTGTTGAAGCTCCTGAAAATTCTTCTTGAGTGGCCATTATCTTGAACTTCCTTCTTTGACGGATAGGTTTATCAAAGAGTAGTACTTGAACAAAGGTGTTGTCCTTAATTAGACGCCCTTCTTTCCTTGACCAAGTGATGTAATATTAAATCATTGACTCTTTTAATTACTCGACTTGAATTGACTTTGACTTTTATTGGTTTAAGAGAAAGCAAAAAATCGAATTGACTTTGACTTTTATTGGTTTAAGAAAAAGAAAAAAATGAGTGAATATTTTGGGAATCAAGTATGGGGATAAAATTGTGGTTCAAGCAACATGGTTTATGTTGGGAGGATAATATCAGACTTACCCCCCTAAAAAAATGACTGAAAATGCGCACACAAGACTTTTAAACATGGTCATGCTGACATATATACAAAGTGTGTGCACTTGACTAGTGAGTGAAAGTGACATGCTTAAGACTCGTGTAAAGACCATAGGACTATGTGACTAGACTCGAACAACAACCAAATTATGACCTCAGTTATTAATTAACTATGGGAATTAGACATGATGCGAAGACTTGAAGTGAAAGCCGAACCATCGCACAACGATGGAATTGTCGCGTCGGGCGTTAACCCCATTGCTACGCGATATTTCTATCGCGTGGCGATGAACGCTGGCGCTTCACATCACAAGTTAAAACTTCCGCTTCAATACTGAAATGTTAGTTTTAACTTGTTTTTGTGTTCTGTTCGAAAGGGTAAGCCTATATTCTCTCTAAGTCAGGTATGATTAGACTCTATTAATCCAAATTAATAAATTGATTAATTAAGTAAAGTTTTTTTAGTCATTGGTCGGTTTATTAAGACTTATTTATAAACACAAGTTAAAACAAACCGTTAGTTTAATCACATATGAATATGCACAAGCAAGGGATGCACAAGTAGTCATAATATGACGCAATGAGTCCGGATGCATGGCGCGGGTGAAACCTAGGTCATTGATTTTTAAGATTCCCCGATCAAAACCAAATTTATAAAACCAAACCCAATCCTAAGTGTAGGGGTAAGTCCGGGACGAACCCAAGGGAATGTGGTATATGCTAAAGTCTCTAATTAAGCTATTCCGAAGTCTTAAACAATAGGGTTGGTTTAAGCTATGCTATCGAATCAACTCACCCAAAGCTAACAAATTGAATCCAAATATCAAAGCACTAGGGAATTTAGGATCCACATGCACTCACGATAAACTCGCTAATTTATCGAAAATTTGATCAATCAAGCAATGTGAGGGAAAACGATATTTGCAATCAAAATCACTCAAAGGGCTATTTCCTAGGGTCAAGCTAGATGTCTCTACAAATGTCTTCAAAGAAAAAATCGCAAAATAAGATCAATCGATAATAATAGCTTCCAAATCAATTTTTCGTGTCATTGAAAACTAATATGCAATCTAGCTTGAAAATCAAGGTTAGCTACTCCTCTTTAAATCAAAAACATGCACAAATTTCATCCACCAATTTAATCACATCAAAAAATCAATCAAAATCCCCAAATTAGCTATAGCTCATCATTCATACATGCTTCACCACATCCCTAGCAAAGGAACTACTCACTACACATTGTAAAATTGAAAAGCATAACAAAACTAATCATCAAATTCATCATCAACATTGCAATCCCAAATATCAACAATCAAATCAAACAAACTATAGAAATTAAACAATATATCAAGAATCAAACACTAAAATTGCAATAAAAGGAAAGAATTCTTACAAAACTTTGATCAATATAGAAGAGGAATGAAGATAAAAATGTAGCAATCATCAATTACCAAGTTTCTCACTCTAAAATCCAAGAACAAAGTTTCCAAAATCTTGAGCTTCTCTTTCTAAATTCTCATCAAAATCTAATTCTAAGCTTATTCCCTCTCTAGAAATGAAGGAATTCTATATATATTAAAACTAGCTAAGGAGAAGTTAGTTAGATGTCCAAAAAGAACCCCAAAAGGCGCGACCTCTCCTCTTAATGCACGGCCGCTCAAAAATGGGTACGAAACAGGGGGAAAGGAGGTGCGCGGCCGATCCTCTGCCTTGCGCTGCTGCTCCTCCCTCGTGCGCGCCCGCGCTTGGGAGCAGGGGAGATCTCCTCGTATGGTCGTTAATGCTCCCGTGCGCTCCACTTGATACTTGTTAGGGGAGGCAGTCTCTAGAGGTCTTCACGGTGTGTTCAACACCGATTTTAATGTCCACGCAGCATGGGAGCGCGGCCTTGAGGACTTGGTTTTTGCACTCCTTCTCTTTTGAGCTTTAAGGGGAGAGTCGAGCTTGCATCTTAATCTTTATATACCCCGAGAAAACGCCATTGAGTTCCTTGAGCATCACTAATCTCCTGAAATTAAAGAGAAGCAAACAAGTAAAGGAGAAAAGGCAAAATAAACTAAGAAATGTAAGAAAATGAAAAAACAACTAAGGAAAACACAAACTAGAGAAATTACAGGTAAAACTAATGAAAAAGAGATAAAAGAGACATAAAAGCAATCAAAATTCATCCTAAAAGAGGCTAAATGAGTGCCATAAATGACACTCATCAAACTCCCCCAAGCAAGAATTTTGCTCGTTCTCGAGCAAAACAAACGCAAGTAGAAATAGGATGAAAGATTCATTCAAACAAGAAAAAGGAAAGAAAGAGATAAGAATGTACACTAAAACTCACTTTTGTAGGAATCACGGTTGTTTTTAGCTACAACAAGCCCTTTAAACTCCAAAGTCGCTAATGAGGACGAGTAAGGTCTCGTAAGGGTATCCAAAGAGTTTGACCCATATCTCTTGAAGGTAAAAAAATGAGGCAAATCAATAAAAGAAAGTAAAATAAAAAATTTAAACAACTAGCTTTTGAAATGGACTTTTACAAATGATCAAATGCAAGTGAATAAACAACTTTCTATACAATTAGGGTATGCACGTTCCAAGATATCTAAGCTTGATTGAAACATAGGACATGCTAAGCATAGAGAACTAATGAAACACAATTCACCTTCATCTCAAACATTCTTACCACGTTCTCCCAACTAGCTTTAGATCCACCTTTAGTGAGCATCTCAATGATTCCTCGAAGGAACCGGAAAAGAAAGAGATTTAAGGCTACTCGACATCTTGACTAATGAACACCGCTCTATAGGCTTGACTCACATCTCCCTCCACCGATTTGTGACTCAACCACAAAGGTCAAAAGGTCTTGAAAAGGGTTGTAATGTAAAGGCGAAAAGGGTGAAGGTAGGCTAAAATTTTAAATTTGGTGGTATACCTAAATTGTGAAGCAAAGGGTGATCAATCCTCAACACCATAATCAAGCAATCACCAAACAAGAACATTAACACCCCCAAGCTTATTAAAAGCCAAAATCACAAACATATATAAAAAGCGTAAGAACGCTTCCCCCCAAGCTAAGATGAAGCATTGTCCTCAATGCTTAAAATAGGGAGAAAATACTTACATTAAAATATTTTTGAACTTTTTCATTTTTCACAATTTATGCACTTTTGCCAAAGCGTTTGAATTTCCATTGCTTTTTCTCATTTTTTTTCATTTTTTCAATTTTTTCAATTTTTCACTTTATTTAATTGTCCTCGCCTCTTAACTATGGACGAATTTTTCATCTTGACATTTGCCTTTTATTCACAAGATATTTACAACACAAACTTGCATACATTATGAGAACCAATAGTCAACTAATCCACCATAATAACCAACAATAATGATCAATTGCTTCACAAAAACCAAAAATGGAAAAAAGAATGAAACAAAAGGCTCAAAATCTAAACATAGGGCTTGAAAAGAAGGTTTATGGCTCAAATGGTTAGCATGTAGGCAAATGAAAACCCAAAATAAAGAAAACAAAACAATCCTAGAAAAGGAAAAATTACTACCCCGAAAAGATGCCTTTGTCCTTCCTAAATGGCTCGATCGCGATCTCGGGAAACAAGAGTCAAGTTCTAGATAAAGCATACAATAGTCAAGGATCCATGTGCCGCTCATGAAAAATATGTAGAAGGCTTGAAAAGAATGAAACCTCACATGGTTGTAGCAATAACTCACTATTAGTTTCAAATCCACCAAAGGGAGCAACTCCAACTCTCCACAAACAATTAGAATCCGGCTTCAAGTTCCCAAAAATTCTAATGACACTACCTTAGCATACTTTATCCTAGAATCAACCAAAGATACTCTCAAACCGTGCACACCGATACCACATAGGAAATCATTCATTCAAAAGCAAAAGTTCGGATGATATTATGTCCAAAACATAAGCATAACATGAAAAGAAAATGAAAAGAAAGCCTCAAAATCGTATTTTTGTATTTTTGCATTTTTGAAAAGAATGAAAAGAGAAAGGAAAATAGAAAAGATAAGAAAAGGAAAAAATAAAGGAAAAGATAAAGAAAAGTGCAAAGATGCATGCATGTCATATAAATCCCAATTGTCATACAAGTGGTCATTCAACAACATCGCCAATGACCCCAAACACCTATGGTGTTACAAAGCAAACATCCTCGAACTGTTCAACTCTTCCTAAACTAATCCTACTCTATTCAAACAATGAAAGAAAAGAGAGAAATAAGAAACATCTGACCGGATAATCCAAGCTAATGCAAAGAAAAGTGGGGTAACGAAAAAACCACCTCCATGAAGCGCCAATCAAGCATTAGTAGGAAATGTCAAAATCAAACTAAGTGAGAAAGAAAAGGAGAAAATGGAACTATATACAAAGAAAACGGTTAGTAACTTCAAAACAAATTAATAAAAAAGAAAAATCAAAAATAAAAAGACAAAGTAACAAAATCAAACTACTCTACAAAATCAAAATCGAAACAAACCAATCAAAATATCAAAACCAACTAAACACTCAAAAAAAGGAAAAGCAACTATACATCTAAGCTACAATCATTTGGATTAAAGGGTTTTGGATTTAGGGAGTTGGATTCAAGGAAACAAAATCATCAACTAATCATTAAAGAGCAATCATCATCAATTTCAACGTCAAAAGAATCTCAACAAGAAAAACATGATATAATCATGGAAAGAAACAACACTCGACAACATCAATTATAGATCAAGAAAGGCAATCACAAATCATCAAGGCATGAAAAATCAAGGCCATCCAACAACAACAAAATTGGCCATTGAAATCCTTCCATAAGACTAGTGTCCCCCCAAGCTAAACAAAAATACATCTCAACATCCCATCAATACAAAACAAAGATCACATAATAAAAGGGATAGAGGTAAAAACACAAAGAGGGGGAACTAGTTACCACTAGGCTCGGCACCGTCATCATCATCCTCCCTATCATATGAGAAGCTAGATGGGGAACCATAAAGATCCCATCCCCCGGTATAGCCGGGTGGCCAAACATAATGACCCTAAAGTTATTTTGTTGCCAAGGGGGCGAGGGAGTGTATTTCTCGGACAACTCTAGTGGCAACGGATGGGTGGGATCGACATAGGGGTAGTTAGGATCACCCCTATTGTCGCTCCCATCGAGCACATGGTAATCATAGTTACCGTGCTCATTCGGAAATGAGCGAGTCTCGATGTTGGACCCTTAAGGTCCTTACCAAAATGGATAGGTAGCCCTCCCATCATCTCCCCAAGATGGTACGGGACCGAGTTGAGGAGGGAAATACGAGTAGTTAACCGGGGGAGTGATCTCCCCACAGTTAACACTCGCATCATAGAGTTGTTGTAGGAAAAATATACCTTGTTGCATTTCAGAGATGCCTCTTATTTGGTTGTAGATCGCCTCAAAGTCTTTATCATACATCCCCTCCATTCGAACTTGCATGCCCTCCATTTAGGCACTCAAAGCCTCCATGTCGGGGTTGGAGAATTGATGTTGTTGATGTTGAGGTTGAGGCACTTCTTGCACTTGTTGTTATTGTTGTTGTTGTTGTTGTTATTGTTGTTGTTGTTGTTGTTGTTGTTGTTGTTGACGTTGACGTTGATTTTGTTGGATTTGTTGCTCTTCATTGAGGACATCTTGCATGTCTTCATCTTCACTGGGGATGCAGTTGCTTAGGGGAACAAACCCCACATTCGAGACATGCCGGTGGAGGGAGGTGAAAGAGGGGTTAGGAAGGTAACAATGATGAGCATTCCTCAATAACAAATCAAAAACCTCGTCGTCATTGCTCTTTGATATAAATTGCACTTGCTTAAGCTGAGTAATGTTGAGGAAGAGAGTGTCGGCGTCCCCCACCGGAGTACAAGAAGGGAGATATCGACCATAACCAAGCTTGGTAGCTAATCTTGTCACTATGCTACCACAAGGAATGTCCCCCGACTTCTTGCCACGCATGTCTATGCAATTTCTCAAAAACATGTTCCCAATGTTCACCCTTCCATGCAACTCTTCTCTAGTTGACATCCAAAGAACACGCAACTCGGCCTGCGACATCTTTCCTATGTCTTACTTTCAGAATACTGAGTAACCCAATAGCCGATGAAGCACTCGAAGGCACAGTTGAAAAATGTTTCTAACAAGAGAGTAGCAAACGGTGAACTCATCTAACACCGAGATATCATGCCACCATGCATTTTGGGCGTACCCATCCAAATAATCATGCTCGAGAAAAAGGATATCCGCTCTTGGATTGAAATCAAGGGCCGCATTGAATTCGGCCAAAGACATGGTAATCTCCACATTGAAGAGTTGGAAGGAAATTCGGTATTCCTTGTCACCAATCAGAGTGGTAGTCAATGAAGCTAAGTACTCCCTAGTCGGCTCAAGGTAGGTTCGGTAGCATTTGTTGACAAAGGTACCCAGACAAAGATTGTCAAACAAGATCCACAAGTCCTCATCGATTCCCAACTTAATTATACTCTCTCGATGATAGTGTTGTGAAGGCTTTATGGTTCTTTTCTTGAATTCGGTCCAAAGTGGTTTGTGGCTTAAGTTGGTGAATCATGTTTTGGGTAATGGTAGAGGGTCATCATTTTGTTGTGTTTGGGATGAAGGGGAATTTGAGGGTGAAGGTTCTTCAATTCTTATTTAAGTTTTTTTCTTTTTGGAAGTGAGGGCTTTCATGATTTTTGACATGCTTGCTTCACCATGTTTCAGAACCGAAATTCAATCACAACTACACAATCCACTACAATCACAATACAATCACAACACTACCACACTACTTGGTTCAACCAACCAACACTTCAAACACCACTTAGTATCAACAATACCAAATTTCAATCTTCAACAAATAGCCACCAAATTTCACAATTAAGCTGCACAATCAACAACATAATGTAGGGCAATATTAATTAAAAAACAACACATATAAGCAACTAAATATATTAATCAATCATCAAATTAAACCGAAACAATACTACTACTATTCACAAGTAGGCATAATCAAATTCACGCTACAAATTGATGTAACAATGTAAAATAAAGGTAGAGATGATGATTATACCATACAAGAAGCAAGTTTGATAAAGTGTCAAGCACCAAAATCCACCAAAACGAAAATCCCCAAATTGCTCTTCAATGGAGGAAAGAGAATAAAGAAGATGAATTAGAGAAAAGTAGTATGATATTTGATGAAAGTGATGAATTTTGAGTAGGAATTTGTTGATTTTGTGAGTTGTTTAGAGGATTTGAGTGATGAAATTTGTAGTTTGAGGGTTAAGGTTTCGGTTTAAGAGAAGGGATAGTGCGGACGAGGGTGAGGGTAAGAAAGATATGAGGGAAAGAAAGGAGAAAGAAGAAGAAATAGGTGAGGCCTGGGAACCTGTGCGGCCGCGCGGCAGGGGTTCGGGCCCGCGCCCCTGATGCTCCTCTTCTTTGCTTGCTTCTTGCCTTGGTGCAATCATCTATGAGCTTAATGATCTTTATCATCTCGGGATTATTAAACCCACTAAACACATCAGTTTCTAAACCCCTTAGTAGTGGGTTCAACATCCCAATTAATGACAGCACCATAATGAACCCACCGAGCACAAATTTACTTCTCATTAAAACACAACTTTGCCAATCTTACCTCCTTGATTACCTTACCCATTTAACTTGAAATTTAATAATATCGAGCATACTCTCACCAATTACCACGAAACATCCTTCCCATTGTGCTCATGCTCATTTGAGGGGTCTGATTCCCATGAATTATACCTATTAATCCGAACATAAAACATGTGAAAGAAAGAAAAGTAATTTAAAGAAAACTAAGAAATATAGAATTATAAGAAAAAGTAAGAAAACTTGGTTTCCTCCCGGGAAGCGCTTGCTTAAGGTCCTAAGCTCGACCCTTCCTCCAAATCATAGAGGGTCAAAGAACACCACCTTGTCCAAAGTGGTAGAGGAAAAAAAATTCTTGTCATTCCTTGGCGACTTCTCATCATTGTTGGATGTACTCCCATTTGTTGAAACTTCTGAATCAAGTTTACTTTGCTTCAACTTCATTTTCTTCTTCATAAAACCTCTCTTTTTCTTCTTTGTATCCTTGCTCCTTGTAGTGGACGGCTTCTCACCATCAACACTCTTGGAGTCAATCTCATCCTCTCTTGGGTAGAGCTCAAACCATGAAGGTATATCAATCACCTCCTCATCCACAAGCTTTGGAGGTTTCATGTTGTCTTCACTAACCTTCTTGCTTTCAACACTTGTAGGCACATCATCACAAACTTAAAGAACATTGTTAGTTGAAGAAACAATCATGCATACATTATCGTTGGAGTGAGGTGAATTGATGCACATAATTTCCTTAAAAAAAAAACAAAGATTCATGCATCGATTTAAGCTCAAAACTAGCCTTATTGTTACCAACCCTCAAATTAATAAGGCCACCCTTAACATCAATCAAAGATCCCGAAGTAGCTAAGAAAAGAATCCCTAAGATAATAGGTATGTTGTCATCTTCTGTTATCTCAAGCACAATAAAGTCAATCGGAATTGTGAACTCGCCTATCTTGAGGGGGACATCCTCAACTCTTACCTTTGAAAACTTAATAGAATGATCGACCAATTGTAAGGTCATGTTGGTTGGAAGAAGTTCACCTAGTTTAAGCTTCCTAAAGACCGAATAAAGCATGATGCTCACACTAGCACCAAGATCGCAAAGAGCATTTTGAACAATTTTCCATTGATTTTGCAAGGGATAGAGAAATTACCCGATTTTTTCATTTTCTTGAGTAAATCATTGTGAATCAAAGCACTACAACACTCCCCAACCTTTACCGAGTCAATCTCATTAAACTCTCTCTTGCCACTCAAGATTTCCTTAAGGAAATTAGAATATCTTGGGATTTAGGTAATGGCTTCGGTGAAAGGGATTGAAAGATGAACTTCCCTAAGCATATTAAGAAATCTCCCAAATTGTTCATCAATTTTGTTTCTCAAAAACTTTTGGGGATATGGAAGTTTGGGTTTGATCACATCCTCATGCATTTTTTCATCATTTTTCTCTTCCTCTTAGGCTTCTTTGCTCACCTTCTTTGACACAACAAGCTCTTTCTCCTCACTGGAATCACTCACCTTCTCAGCTTCCTCACTCTTCCTAGAAACTCTCTCTTCAAGCACTTTACCACTCCTTGTGGTAATGGAATACACGGGTTTCTTAGGATCAGCTCCTTATGAGGGTAAAGATGAAGGGCTAGCATTCACGCTCTCTTTCAAGGTGTTCGCTAATTGGGTGATTTGTGTTTCAAGCATCTTGTTGTGTATCATCATCTCATTGAACTTTTTGTCACTTACCGACATGTAAGTGTTCAAAATTTTAGTTTGGTTCTCAATGATCTCTTCCAAGGTAGTTCTAGAAGATGAAGTTTGAGCATAGGAATTCTCACCATTACCTTGAGTTCTTGGAGCGAATCCGGGTAGGGGTCCCCTTTGATTGTTGTTTTGAAAATTTCCCCGGTTTTGGTTGCTTTAATTACCTTGGTTTTGATTTTAGCCATTGTTTTGGTAGTGGTTACTATAGCCTTGAGACTTTGATTATTATATCCTTGATTATTATAGGTGCCTAGTAAATTTTGATTTCCTTGGTTCCTATACCCACCATTGTTATAATTATCAAAGTTCCCTTATTGAAGAGCATTTCTATTCCTTATGTTCTTTGGTCCATCAAATCTTTGTCCATTGTTGTTATTTGAAACAAAGTTCACTTGTTCACAATCATTATTATCAACATCATCACAATTATCAAATGCATGTGGACAATTAGAAGCATCATGGTCATATGACCCACATACATCACAAAACACACATCCATTTGGCATATTATTCGAAGTAGAAGGAGGAGTAGAGTTAGAAAATTTACCTCTCCCCTTATTGTGGGGGGGAAGAATAGGTACTTGTGAAGAAGCACTCTCAAGCTTTGCCTTAATTGAGGTCATCTCTTTTCCCAAGTTTGAGATTTGTGAGGACAAATTGTTGATGGCATTGAGATGGTAGATTGAATACACCGTAGAACCGCTTTTTCTTGTCGACTCTCTCTCACCTTCTTGCCAATCCATGTGATACCTTACTACATCTTCAATTAAGTCCACCAGTTCATCCTCCGTTATGTTCATGATAGGGCCTCCGGCACCGGCATCTAAGTAAGACTTTCCTTGGGGGCTTAGGCCTCAATAGAAGATTTGGATGATTTGATATGTGGGAATTCCATGGTGTGGTCACTCTCTTTGGTATTCCTTGTACCTCTCCCATGCCTCAGAAAGACTTTCATTGTGTTTTTTCTTGAAGATTTGAATGAGAGCTCTTGCTTCGGCCGTCTTCTTTTGTGGGTAGAACCGAGATAGAAACTCCTTAGCCACTTCATCCCATGTTCTTAAAGAGTTTGGCTTCACCTCTTTGTCCAACCACTCTAGAGCACGTCCAATAAGAGAGAAAGGGAAAAGTTTAAGTCGAATGAACTCTTGAGAAACCCCATTCACCTTTATGGTATTACAATACTTCTCAAACTCCTTTAGATGGTTGAGGGGACTCTCATGCTTGGCTCCACTAAATTGACGCCTCTCTATCAAAGTAATCATCGCCGGTCTTATCTCAAAGTCATTTGCCGGTGTGGTAGGAGGAGCAATTCCACTTTCAAACCTATATGCTCCCGGAGTTCCCAACTCCTTCAATTTTACTCACAGATTAGCACCCATGCTTTCTCGTTCTTCTTCTTCTTCTTCTAGATGGATTTCCTCTCTTGTGGGACTTGAGCTTGAGGAACGATTGGCAACCCTTATCCTTGTTATGGTCCTCTCAATTTCCAGATCAAATGGCACTAAATTTCGATCTCGTCCCCTACGCATACAAATCTCAAAGACAAATATCAATAGCACGGCTACAAATGTAGCCTAAATGAAATTAAATATTTTTGTATTTTTCAAATAAAGTGGAATAGACTCAATCAACAATAGCAAATAACCATGCTATTCCCCGGCAACGACGACATTTTTAACGCGGGTGAAACCTAGGTCGTTGATTTCTAAGATTCCCACATCAAATCAAAATTTTATAAAACCAAACCCAACCCTAAGTATAGAGGTAAGTTCGGGTCGAACCCAGGGGAATGAGGTATATGCTAAAGTATCTAGTTAAGCTATTCCGAAGTCTTAAACAATAGGGTTGGTCTAAGCTATGCTATCCAATCAACTCAATAAAAGCTAACAAATAAAATTCAAATATCAAAGCACTAGGGAATTTAGGATCCACATGCACTAACGATAAACTCGCTAATTTGTCGAGAATTTGATCAATCAAGGAATATGAGGGAAAACTATATTTTCAATCAAAATCACTCAAAGAGCTATTTCCTACAGTCAAGCTAGATGTCTTTACAAATGACTGTAAAGGAAAATCGCAAAATAAGATCAATCGATAGTAATAGCTTCCAAATCAATTTTTCGTGTCATTGAAAACTAATATGCAATCTAGCTTGAAAATCAAGGTTAGCTACTCCTCTTCAAATCAAACACATGCACAAATTTCATCAACCAATTTAATCACATCATCAAATCAATCAAAAACCCTAAATTAGATATAGCTTATCATTCATACATGCTTTACCACATCCCTAGCAAAGGAACTACTCACTAAAATATCGCGTCGTGATAAAGCCATCGCACAGCGATGGACACTGTCGTCTCGCGACAGTTCCTACACTCCTCGGCAGCTTTCTGTGTTCTCGGGATTTTTCGATTTTCGTAGTATTTTTTCGATTCTAGTTGTAAAAGATATTTCCCAATTTTCCTACGTGTAAAAATCCTATGTTTTTTACGCATTACAGATGGTATTTCTAATGTGGATCTTTTTATGCTTATGCCACAATGCTAATCAAAATTATGCACATGAATATTTAGAACTTTTCAAGTCTCATCCACTCATTCTAAATCAATTGCCAAAATAAATTTCATAAACTAAAATAGAAATCCTGTAATTCCACGGAAATTCCCTTTCTTTAAAATACCTTCTAACTCCAAATAGAACTCATTTTTAGGAAATATCCAAGTATTACCGCCACCGTGATAACGGTTAAGGCTATTTTCAAAGTCACACAACGGTAGACTAACTTTTAAAACTCAAATAAAATAAAGTTTCATAAATCCAGACTCAACTTTAAAACCAACTTACATTAAACCAATAAATTGGAACCATTAAAGGCCCTTTTAAAAACGAAACTAAAATATAAACAATAATTAACGTTAGTGTCACAATTACATAAATAATCCAATGCAATAAAAATTAGACAAAGAAACATATAACCCTCTTCGCTCAATCCCATCATGCTTGATATCCTCTTTCTACCTATACTTCTTTTTATTTCAACTTCACTACTCGCCATATAAAATGGGTCATAGTAGGGCCAATCCAAAGAAAAGCCAAACACAAACACAAAAGTATGAATCAGCAAAAGCTAAGTACATATGCACTAATAGGAATAATCAGACTAACATGAATATCCTAGAAATAGACAATAAATACAACATGCTTGCCATACAACACAAGTCAACTTACCTTTGACTCATAATTAACAATATTAATTATTAAAAAATAGCTTTGGATTACACATTGAATGGGTTTCCTTCCTTAAAAGAACCCATTAAAAATGGATCTTCTAATCAGGGAGCCACCCCCAATTGGCACGTACTATGTCACACTTGGTGACGGAATTCCAGCGCATTAATAATTAAAGAAAGTTTAGCGTCTTGTACCCCTATAGAAGCTATGCTCAAATATAAAGTCGCATAACTCCCCCCATATGTTCATACTCAAGGTGTATACGTTCCAAGAGTTTTGGTGCGTATCCTCTTATACTTTACGTGATTTACCAATTTAACATGTGATGAATCCAACCAATCAATCAAGAAGAAACATAACAACATTCAATACATACTTCCAATTCATTATTAAATTAATTAGTGAGCACATACTATTTATTTTAATTAAGGTTCCTTGCCTAGTTTTGTACACAAAATGGCACGATTACTTCCTTGGTGCATAAAATGCACTAATAACTTCCTTGACTCAATCTCAACTTATGTGAGTGAGTAATAAACTAACTTCTTGACTCAACACCAATAATAAATGAGTGAGAAATAAAATCATGAATCATGCTCAACAAATATAACTTTAGCTCTTTTCAATAAACATAAGTCTTGCTTATTAATTACATGTCTTCTTGAAAATGAATAATAAATAATATAACATGATTCAATTACTTTCAAATTGTATCAAGCTCATAATAATCATTCTAATATTGATGAGTGTCATAAATGACACTCATTTGATGAGTTTTTAGGTTGTTTTTACCTTCTTTTCACGGCTTTCTTCAATAATAAATGCTTAGTTTTATGCATTTGCTCTTTAATTTCCCTTTTCTCTCTTATTTTGTATTTTTATGGCGTTTCTAGTGTTTTCTTCTTTATTTGTTATCTTTTTGTTGTTTTAGTTGCTTTTCCTTTATTATAGATTTTATAGATTTAGTTTGTATTTTATTTTAATTTATTTTATTTTCATTTCATTTTCCTTTCCTTTATATTCTTTTCTTTTTATGCTGATTTCTTTCATTCCTTTCATTTTCATTTTATTTCTTTTACTTTTGCTTTTTAAGTTTAGTTTTATTTTACTTCATCTTCTCCTCAGTTTTAATTATGTTTTGTAGGTGAATTATTCTAAGTTCAATTCCTTGCGCTCGCAAAGCTGCGCTCTCAAGCCGGGTGGTGTTGAACCCACTATGGAAGCGTTTCGGGATTGCTTGTTCCAGTGGGCATCACGAGCTTGCTATGAGGATGATGCTCCGCCACCAATTATACCCACCTCATGCACCTCCAACAGCTCGTAATAACAACTCCCCTATTCCCCCAATAGAGCACCAATCAGCCACGCAATTTTACAACCCAAGCCACCTAATTTCTCCAATCCGTCACCAATTCACACTCCGATTACACGCCATATCAGACACGCCTCCAGATCACCAAACATGCCACCAATTGCACCTCTGCAGCCACCAGCCTCCAACATCTCGCAACAGCAAACTCCGGCAACCCACTCATCTCCACCCGCAACCCTTGCTCCATCTACCTATTAATCAAGCCACTCGTAAATAGCAAATCAGCAGTCGTTGGTAGCTCATTCGACCATCAAGACCCACTACTGCGTGCCCGAAGACCCCTTTGTGCGTGCGCACAAGTTGGGTTTGATTTTGATGAAGTTTGATGATTGAATAGTTGTGATGGTGTGTGTTCAGTGATGTGCAAAGAAGGGGATAAAACCCCATTGTAAGAGCAGCCAAACAATCGAGAAAGAAGTCCAACTTTTATTTATTTTATTTATTTTTCCTTTTATTTTGATTTAATTTTATTTCTTTTCTTTTCTATTTTCTATTTATTTTTCTTTCTTTTATTTTCTATTTTCCCTTTTTAGCCTAATTTACTTAGTTCTATTTCTCTAATATAAATACCTATTTTTAGGGTAAATTTAGGGGAAGAATTTTAGAATCCATTTTTAGATCTCATTTTCTTAGCTTAGTTAGAGCTTCTCTCACTAGATCTAAGGTTAGTTTTAAGAGTAGATTTAGATAGAGAAAGTGAGGAATTTCATTGGTGATTTGAGAAATTGAAGATTCAAGGTGACAATTGTATTGAAGAACTCCGTAATCAATCAATGAGGATTTCTAACTCTATCTCATTTTATTGCTTTGCTTAATTTCATGTTTGTTTGATTTTGATGCTTGATGTTTGATTCTTAATTAGTGTAATTGTTCTTCATATTTTGTTGATTCTTGATTTCTTTAGTTTCTTGTTATTAGATGATGATTCTTGAGTAGTTATTTTGCTAGGGATTGGGTGAAACTTGTATGATTGATTGATTGTGATTAATTTGGGAATTATGTTGATTGATTGTTGAGATTAACGTGATTAATGTAAGTTTGCATGTGTGTAGTTTGATTAGGCCTTGAGAATTATGCTAGATTATATTGTGATTTCTAATGACACGACCCATTGATTTAGGAATTGCAATTATCGATGTGTTTGGATTGTGATTCTCCTAGTTTATTTTTTGTAGAGACCACTAGCTTAACGGTTAGGAGGAATGGCTCTTTGATTCCAATTGATAGCTCTTATCATTAGTTTTCACAACCATTGATTGGCATGTTCTTCCCAAGTTGTTTCAATTGTCATGATTACTTGTTGATCCCCATTCCCTAGTGTTTCATATGTTTAATTATTTGTTTTGGTAGTTGATTACCCTTGAACTTACCTCTATACTTATATTTAGGTTTGTTAAGTGATTATAAATTTTGTTTGACACTAGGAAGGATTAGTCAATGACCTTGTATTCCCCCTATCAAATATATTCACATGCTTACATATAAGACATGGATAACTAATCAATCAATTCAAGTAACACAACACAACTTAACATGATACTAATCTCATACTTGATACCAATTTAACTTCCTAATATGGTACTACGCACTATTAAAATATCCTACACGCATACGTTTCTCAAATCTTCTTTTCAACTAGCCACAATGCTAGATGTTACTCAACTTAAAGTCTCCTACAATACCGGATACATAAACTCAATTACTTTCTTGATTACACAAATTTCCAGCAACTTTTAAACATCTTAAAACCTTTCTAATAAGCTGAAATTTTGGTTTAAAACCCTTAAAACTCTTTCTTTAACTGGGTAATTAAAACCACAAAGTGAAAACGCAACTATAGTGTATATATAAAAATTCCAACATACTTTTTTAGGATTAAACCCCTCAAATAAATTTGAAAATTATATTAAAATCAATTAAAAAATTCTCTACTTTGGGTAATCAACCCCTTTTTATTAAAACACAAAAGTAGTGCTTAAAATAAAATTCCAACATTATTATATTAACAAAAATCCATAAAAACTCCATAAAGATATAATCTTTAAGCTTTATAATCACTTACAATCAATGTTATAAAACCCCCAAATTAATTGCAAGTTAGAACCCTAAAAATAAACACTTTAATAATAAAAACCCTAACTTTTAATACTTTATAAACTATGAAATTAGAACCCTTTATAATCTGAAATTTATACTATTTAATCATTAAAACACAATTATAAAACATACTAATCATAATTTAAGTATTAATATCAAAGCCCAAAATACATACTACATAAAATAAATTAAAAACAAGAGGAGAGAGAAGGGAGGAACACCATCGTGGGTGGCAGCCGGTTGGCCGGACTACCGAAGGAAGGTGGCGGAGGTGGTGATGTGGCGGTGAGGTGGTGACATGGCAAGGGGAGCTGTCACTCCCATGCGTAAGAATTCACGCATGAAGCACAGAAGCAGCATCTAAAGAAAATAGGAAGAATAAGAAAAGGAGAAATAAAGGGAAAAAAAGAAAAGAAAGAAAAATAAGGAAAAAGTAAAGAAAACTCACATGGGAAAAGCTGATTTGTTTTAGGCTTTTTGTGTGGGAAAATTTTGGGGTTTTGAAGGATATTTATAGAGTGGAGAGTATAAGGTAGGTTTGGGTTTAGTAAATAAATGGGCTTAGATTATGAAATATTTAATCCACAAGGGTCCAAATACAAGGATTGAGCATAGTTAAATGAAATGGGTAAGCCCACCAGGAGTATTTGTAGGGAGTATTTCAAGCATCCCACACTTGAGCCCCACTGTGATCATGCACTTAAGCATACATGGTGGCGTCCAAAGGGAATGAAGCTAAAGCAAAAGAGTCGCCAACAAGTTTTAAGAACTTGTAAACCGTTCACGAGGTGAAGGTTACACCCCTTCACGATTTCAGAGATCGCTAACTCCATAATGATCCTGAACCATGACTGGATATTCGGGGATGATGGTACAAATAAAACCTAAAAGAGATTGAACCTGCCCTAAATAGGCCTCTACTTATTCTTCTCAGATTCATGTGCGCTTTTCACTTAACATACAATCAATATATTAATGCTAAACCTGTTTAATCTATGTTGGTTGATTATTAATGCACAAACAAATCTATTATTAGCGATCACTTGAATTAAAATCATATTAGCCTAAATCAAATTATAAGTTATCTTATTAAGCGTGATTTCAAGTACAATCAAATTCCCTTTAAACCTGCAATAGAGGGTGTGATCAAGCAATAACAATAATATATCAAGCAACATAATAATATTGACACAACAATCATTATCATCACCATAATAATCTAAATCTCATCAAAGCATAATATTATTAACAAGATCCTAAGCATGATACTAACATGGTTAATAAAAAATCCTAGCATGTCACTGAGCAATAAAAATCAAAGCTTTATTCCTAATATGATACTAGAAAGCAATAAAAGCGTCCTAACATGATACTAGGAATTAATAAAACAATCTAAGCGTGATTTCTATACCAAAAGAATAATTAAGTAATTAAATTACTTACTTTAAAGCCTCGTACCTCTTTCTATCAAAACAAAACACACGTTAGTAAGTTCAATGAAAATATTAAACAGTAAATCTAATCAAAGAATTGAAATAGAGATTTGGGACCAAATCCTCAGAACTATCAACCTTTCATGTCGAGGTCTAAGGAAACTTCGAGATTGGCTAGGTGTATTCCAGACTCGTGAATGAGGAATTGTGTATTTTATAAGGCTAGGCTTAGAAAGAGAACAGAGAGAAAAGAATAAGCTTTAGCTTAGAGAGAGAAAGAGATAATAGATGATTGTTGATGATCTGGGGTAATAGACCCTATTTATCGAGAAAAATCGACCGTAAATGATAGAAAAAGAGTTAGATACAGAGTCGGAGTAAAACTGGATCCATCACGACATGACAGCACTATCGCGATGCGATAGCTCCATCGCAGCGCGATGGTTGCTGTGCGATAAAGTTTTCGTATGGAGTCCTTCTCCTAATCAAATTAGGTTTCTTGGAGTTTGTACTTATCTTTAATCAAACTGCATTTAATCCTGTAAAAATACTTGTTTTATTCCAATTAGAATCCTTTATCTATTCAAAACCAAATATAATCATAATTAATAATCCTAATCCGATTAGATCTTAAAATAACCTTCTAGAAGATTCTAAAAGACTAGAATAAATCCTAATGACTTTAGGAATACAATTAAATTAATGGACCCTCCACATGATCATAGGGGTTTCCTTAAAACTCATTTAGGACCAAGTTTAGTATTTTGGCCATAACTTTTTCATTATAATAACTCGAAATTGGGCTTATAATATATCGTCGGAAAGCTCTTTACAAGCCCTATCCAACTACACAATTATTGGACCCATATTATGGACCAAATAAACTGGATTAGACGTTTCTCATAAATAGGATACAAAAAGAATGATCTTTGAAATAAGAAATGAATTATTATCATTAAAAAACAGAAGAATTTAAGAGACTCTTCAACATTTCACCTTGTTCTATATTCAATGACGTAAAAGGTACTCATCATTGGGTTTTATTTTTGGGGAGACACAATCAAGTGTTTACAGAAGCCCCCACTTTGACTGAGTTTGGAGAACATAAGTTTCTAAAACAAAAGTCAATGTAGCGATAGGGATAGAGAATGATTCAGAAATTTTTGTGATCCTAAATCATTCTTGTAACGCCGATACCTGCAAACTAGCATTAGTTAAACAGATAAGAGTGTTAGAGACATGTATCTTGCACCGTCGAGCACACATCTCTAAATAACTAATTTGTGTTGCATTTTTATTGTGAAAACCTCCACAGTGCCTCGTGAACGCCATTTGAAGGTAAAAGTGCCTCGCTATCTTCATTTGTTGTTAGGATTTTCCACATCCTAGGGAGCACCGTCGAAGGTGACCTTACCTCGCCATCTTCAGTTTTGTGGCTATTCCTAGTCACGGTAATGCCTCGCCGCTGTAGACAATCTCCTTTGTGCCTTGGGACATTGTCGAAAATCTCATCTTTACCTTAACTCGATCAATTTGATTGACAACCTTCACACCCTAGTGAAAGCCATCGAAGATTTCGATGCCTTGTGATCCTCAGTTTGTTGATGCTTCATCATGTTGAATGTGTGCTTCCCCTAATGCTTCGATGCAGTTTTCTTTGCCAGTACCACGGCGCATTTTGTAATGAGCCGGTACCTTGGCGCTTGTGCTTGTTTGTGAACCAATACCTCGGTTCTTGTGCTTTGTAATGAGCCAATACTTAAGCGCTTTAGTCAAGTGAGATGATCGTTGTCAGGCTGATCACTAATCGCGATAGTAATCGAGCTGACTACTAATCATGTTAATTGCTTTTAAGGGGCTAAATGGCGTACCAAGGAACCCAAAATGCTGAACCAGGTCCGACGCCTTTCTCCACGTGCCATCGCGACGCATCAGGTGTATCGCGTCGCGATAGCATTATCACGGCGTGATAATTTTATCGCGTCGAGGTAAGGTCGCATTTTTCTAGATTTAATTCCTTTCTTCTTCCTCATTTCATTCGTGCCTCATTTCACTCGGCTTTCGCTCGAAACTTCACATCACTCGTTCTTACTCGTTTCTCAATCGAATTTTCTCAAATTTGTTTTAAATCGACGCTCTTCATCTTTAGTTTTCCGATCTATGTAAGTTTTTCTCCAACTTCTCTTAGTTTGGAAGAATTTTATGCATTTTTATTCGCGGATTTCCAGAAAATTTTAGTGTGTTCTTACTTAATTTTCCATGTTTGTTGAATTTCTTACAATGAATTTGCTTGTTTATGTTTGGGTATTGCTTTGGGAGTGTTTTGAAACTTGTTTGGCTTGATTTGGTGAAGAAATGAACGATTTGCCATCGTTGAACACCTTGTGTTCGTGAGCACAATGTGACTCGTTCTACATGTTCTTGCTTGATTTTTGTGCTTAATTTGTCACAATTTGTCATAGTATTGCAAGAAATTGTTTTATTGCTAAAATATCTTGTTATTACTTGAATCAAAATCATGCTCTATTTTAGTACTACGTACTCTGTTTTTGACGAACACAGTACCGTGCGGCTAGGCGAACTTTAGATACTATAGAACCTTAATTTATTGTTCTTATGTGTTCAACATAATTAGTATGGCTTGACGTTGAGGTTCCGGCTCACACTCTCGTAGGGCTCACCGAGAGGATGAGCCCGTCGACCCGGGTGAGGGTACTTCCACCAGTATGGGGGAGTTTCCTTAGTGGGACAGATAAGCTCTATACTTCTCGCCCGTCTATCACATTTTGGAGCGCATACAACGCGGTGTAGCTGACGATCGGGTTTGTTGCCATGGTTCGGGAAACCCTGACATTAGGCGGTTGTATAAGAAATACCTCCGGGATAACCCAGAGTTGTCTACGCTTTTGCAGCTTGACTCTCTTCTTTCAGGCTGCATTGGCGCTTCAGCTTTTGCAGTCGAGTTGTTACCTGGTTCGAGCGTTGGTGTAGTTCTTCTAGGACACCACCAACACTTTTCATTTCCCTTGGGGTGAGATGACGGTCACGCCTCTCGACTTCTCCATCATCACCGGACTAGAGTTCTGGTCTACCGTTGTTCCTCTCAATAAGGATCTCACCCTTTCTTCGTCGAAGGTTTACGAGTTGTTGGGTCGTATTGTTGTCCGGTCGCGTGCTGAGACCGGATCAGTAGGGACCAGCCATCGGTCTATCCGCTGGTCTCTACATGTGGAGGCCTTTCGAGACGATGCGACCACCCCAGATCAGCGAGTGTGCATCTTTGTTTTGATTCTTCTGTCAGGGACCTTTTCTCCTAACAAGGGTAGTCGAGCACTACTCTACTACCTTCCTACTCTCTATGACCTTCGATTAGTCGGGACTTTTGATTGGGCCAGCTTGGCCTATGCCGACTTCCTGCTCGGGCTGCGACTCGCCTATCGTCGCCAGAGCTTTGGGGAGGAGATCACTCTTTCCAGTTTCTGGAAGATCGTAAAGGTATACTCTATTCTTACTCGATGGGATTAGTTATCTTGCGCGTCGGCTTTTGCTAACTCTTAAGCTTGTCTTGTCATCACAAGTCTTGTTCTACGAGTAATTCCCATCTTCAGGGACAGCACGATCTTTGCCTGGGGGGCACCCTATTGCTTCTAGTTGGGGAGGCCGCTTTCCTGACGTGGTTGCCACTGCTCATGTGCGAGAGGTGCTTCTCGCGGTTAGGATCGTCTCTTCTGTCGTCATTTATTTCTTTTAAACTTCTTGTAGGATTTTTGACTTATAGATATCCCTTTTGTAGGGTCTTGATGTTTTATATCGTCCATGGATGGGATTGGATGGTTCTGCACTAGCTTACCAGTACACCGCCTAGAGGCATTACTTCTGGGATACATACGATGATGTGGTGTACCTGGGCGAGAGAGCTGCAGTTCAGCACTCCGCGGAGGTTTTCGTCGTCCCATCTCGTTCTCGAACGCACATGATGGACTAGGCGCGTATCCGAGCTCATATGGATTCATTGCCGATCGATGCGGATTGGCGGAGTTTTAGCAATCCAGGCCGATCTTATGGGGAGAGGCTTATGCCGCGATTGGCCCCTCTGCCTTGCGTAGAGGAGGATGAGGAGTTTTGCTCCTACGTCCTTTGCTTTGTCTTTCTTGGTAGCCCCCAACGATACTAAATTGTTGGAGTTTACTTTGGCAGGCTGCAGCAGCTACTGAGTTCGTGCCTCTACGTATGTCCATCGTGTACCAGGGGACATACGGTCTGATTGAGGAGATGGTGCCTCCTATCCTTAAGGAGTGGCGTCTGGTCTCAAGGTCCATCCCTCGAAGTCAAAACTAGGTGAGTTATCTCTTTGCATTTATCAGCATGTATATCTTGATTATTTCTGACTTTATTACTTTTACAGTTCTCACGGGAGGTGATGACGAGGATGGTGGCAGCCATGGATGTCTTCCGGTAATAGCTGGTGAGGCTGAGTCACCGAGCCTCGTGCCATCGTGGTGATGACGCTGCACCGGTATGCTTCATGACTTTTATTATTTTGTTTATTTGCCACTTTGCATTTGACTCATTTTATGGTTTTTTGTTTTAGCCTGCCCCTCTGTCGCGTACTCACTCAAGGCCAGAGGGTTTGAGGGAGAGAGTTGGTTCAAGGCATCGCCGTACCTCGGTCGAGACTGAGGATGGGAGAGATGCGTCGGATCATACCGTAGTACTAGATGATGCCGTCTCTTCTTCTGAGGGAGCCGGCGAGATGTATGAGGTGGGCTCGTCGTCGCGGCAGCAGTAGCCGGGGGAGCAGCAACAAGGTCAGACGGGATGGGCTGGCCCTACACTCTCTACTCCGACGTTAGAGGCGCTAATGATAGTCAGGGGGGTGACTCCTCGGACTTTGCAGTTCTACGATACATTTGGCATCCGTCCTCCGGTACCATAGCTTTTGTACATGTGTAGATTTTGTGTATATTTTTTACTATGTAGGACTTTTCTTATTACGGATTTATGACTCTGTTAGACGTGATGTATATATTCACTAGACTTTTTATGTACATTTTTATTCTTTGCATTTTATTTTTACATTATGTGCATGTTAGTGTGTCAAATTTGTGACAAATTTTGCAATTTCCGTTATTTTTATTATCATTGGAGGGTATCCGACTTTCTCCCCCAAAAAGAAAAAATATGGAAAAATATAATGGAGTTAACTAAAATAAGCTTAAAATAATTTAAACTTAAAATAATTTTTTTCAAGATCATAAATGTTTGAGGATTTGTATTTCCAAAAAGAGAGTTGAATAAATTTTCAAAATTTAAAGGGAAATTCTACATGGTGGCCTCCAGATTTCTATTTTTCTACGTGGAAGACACACTTTTTCCAACTCTCTCAAGTGGCACTATGGTTATGCAAAATTATGTATAGTGTCCGTTTTTTAGTTTATGGCTAATTTTTATAACTAAAATGGTTAACTTAAGGTTTTTTAGTTTAAAAATTAATTAAATTATATTTTAAAATAATAATAAAAAAAGGAAATTTTAAAAAAAAAAAACCATCCCAAACCCACGACCACCCTCCCACCACCACCACCACGTCCACCATCCACAACCCCAACCCCCATAAACCGCCGGCGCCCAGAATCCCCTTTTACCGCGCCGACGCTAGCGGCCCCATCCCCCTACCCACTGAACCCACCACGGCACCACCTAAACCCCATATCCCAAACCCGAAACCCCAAAATACCCAACCTGAAACCCCTTAAAAACCCTCTCCCACCACTTTAAACCCCGAATCAGGCCCTCCCCCACCCTTGAAACTCCGACGCCCAAGGTTTCGAGGGTGGGAAAGGTCCATATTTGGGGTTTAACGTGGCGGTGGAGGGTTTATTCAGGTTTCGGGTTGGATATTTGGGGGTTTCAGGTGGTGGGTTTAGTGGGTAGGGGAGAGGGGGAACAGATCGCCAGCTCCGGCGCGGCAAAATTAAAGGTTACCTGGGTGGCGGCTAGGGGTGGGGGTGGGCTAGGTTGTCGGAATGGTGAAGGTTGCCGCCTTCCGGGATGGTGGTGGTGGCAGGGTTGTTGTAGGTTAGGGGCGATGATTTTTTTTTTTTTTTTTTTGAAGAATTTGATTTTTTTTAAAAAAAAAATTAGTTGTGATTAACCAAAAAATTAAAAGGTTAGCCATAAAACCCAAAAAAGGGCACTATACATGATTTTTCAAAACTTGGGTGCCACTTGAGAGAATTGGAAAAAAGTGTGTCTTCCATGTAGAAAAATTGAAACTTGAAGGCCACCATGTAGAATTTCCCAAATTTAAAATTCTCCAAAAAAACGAACTACAAATCTGAGTGAAAGTTCAACTAACATGCTCCGAATAATGCGTTAGCGCTAGCCGCAGCTTTTTATCGCGATGCAATAGTCCTATTGCGGCGCAATACGCTCGTCGCGGCACGATAGTCCTATCGCGGCGTGATGGTCTCTATTTCCTCGAATTCGAATTAAATTCGGTTTTGCGTCGATGTGTTTATAAAAAGCCCCTAAATATGCCGATTGCAGCATAATTCGAGCAAATAGCAATTTAGATTTTTTAATTCCCAATCAAGTAGTAATGGCTTGGAAGTTTTATGAAACAACCTATGAGTGGTGTCGGTCTTTAACTGCTAAGGAGAGAAAAGAGCTTGACTTTTTCCACATGGGGGGTTTATTTGGCATAAAAGGGGTAGATCTTGATATTGACTTTATTCATGCTGCTATAAAACATTGAGATTCCAGTACCCATTCTTTTAGATTTGTGGATGATGAGATTAGCCCTTTGCCGGAGGAATTTGGTGCGATTCTTGGTTTCCCTTCCTTAGATCTAGCAGTTATTCTCACAATAATTGAGTACTACTATAAGGATTTTGACCGATTTTGACCGATTAGACAATGATTTAGAAGTCATAGTTGATGTCACCGAGGTTGATCTTAAAAAGTTTGCTTCTTTTTATTTTAATAGACCAAAGTCGGAGTCTTTCCTTGTTTATAAGAGAAGAGCCTTCCTTTTTTGCATGGTTAGCCAATATTTACTCACCAATGGTAGCACGCATATGGGTCAAGCTATTTTAGCATGTGTCATGGAGCAAATAGATTTCGGGAGAAATCCCATGCCATTAATTGTTGATGATACAATGCTCAACTTGGATGGATTGAAAGAAGACCCTAAAGCTCCACTTCGAGGATCTCCAATTTTATTACAGGTAGAAAATTAATACTTTTAGTCACAGAAATTAAAAATACAATTTTGTAACAATAATAATAATTCTATTTTATTGATGCAAGTTTGGCTAATGGAGAGACTTGGATCAATAAGTCCTCCTGACAATATTGAAAAATACACTCCTAATTGCCTTGTAAAAAAAAAGAAGCACTTCTCTTTGAAGATAGGTCGCCGGGAGTGGAGTAAAATCTTTGAAGCTCGAGGCTTCTCTGTCAAGTGGGTCATCCCTCGGTGGAAAATTGAGAAGATGGTTGGGACCAATGCTAAACCTGCCTGGCGTATTCCAAGTGCATCAAAGATGACCTTTTATTTCCCCTGCAGGGTAAAAAGATAATATGGCCTTACACAAACTATCCCTCTAGGGACCTTCAGCATCCTGTTTCTCATGACATTGAGCGTTTTGATGATTATTGTATGCTCGTCCCTTATAGGAAGTCATTCCCAATCGAGTGATCTCTCCTTTGTCTAAAGAAGTGAATCAATGGTTACTTAGTAGATCCGAAAAGGACAAAGATAATGCTAAGAGTGTAATACAGAGAAGACACATATTAAAGATTGTTTAGGTGACAAGATTATCCCTGCCAAAGACCGTCTGGGTTCAAAAGTTGAATTCAAGACTCCTGTTATGCCGAAGAAAAAGAGTACTAAAGGCAAGGAAAAAAGAAAGACTAACTATGCAGTTAAAAAGGCGTGGGCTGAAAAGAAAGTTGTTGTGTTTGTGCCAGGGGAAACTATTTCTACCAAAGTAGCAGTTAGATCATCTAAAGGGTCCCTATTAGTGAAAGATTTAGATGAGGAGGAAGAAGCAGAGAAGAATTGGAAAACGGATAGATGGAGAAGGCAAATTAGAGCATTGCATTGCTTTCAACTTATTAGACAATTTTTAATTTTTAAGTCAATTTTATTTTTAAACTTTATTTAATTCCATCAATAATGTAATTTTTTATTTATTAATACAATTTTTAACATTTAATTAAATGAACGTTATTTTAAATTTTTTGTTTTATTAAAGCAATGAAAACAACTTGAACAATTTCAAAAAATGATTCGAGTACAGAAGCTGAAATCTTTCGAAATTAATCGAAATTTGCCCAGATTAATAGCATTTACTCGACAATGAAAATTCGAAGTCAACCCAGGGCGATGATCCTGTCGCGACGTGTTGATCCTGTAGCGGCGCGTTGATCCTGTCGCGGCACAAAAGGACTATCACAAAGCGTTGGTATCGTTTTTGATGCGACATTGACGCTAACTCAGCGTGTTGATGCGAGAGTGCGATATTTATAAAATTTAAAGTGGTCGCGCCCCATAAAGGGTTGCCTACGTATCCTTGTTAAGGAATCAGACCAAATGTTGCTCTTTTGAGTATAATACTCAAGTAATCATGGGTAGAATTTCTTATGTTGGTCAAGATTTGTCATGTTTGAGAATTTATTACCATCCATATCAGTTAGTTTCGCGGCACCTCCTTATAGGATAGCTTTGATGATGTATGGTCCGGACCAATTAGGCCTAAATTTGGTTCTTGGGTCCAGAACATTTTTCCTTAATGCTTTAACACCAAGTCTCTTACTTTAATGTTTCTCATCTTGACCTTCTTATTAAAGTGTCTAGCCATGCGAGTTTAGTAACATTGAGTATGATGTAGAGCTTCTTGTCATTTTTCATCGAGTAGAATTAGCTCTTTATACCTTTCCCTTGTCCATTCAACCTCATCAACTTTACATTCCAACACGATGCGTAAGGAAGGTATTTCCAATTCTACAGGTTGTACGGCATCCATTCCATAGGCTAGGGAGAATGGCATATTTCTAGTAGATGAACGGATTGATGTGCAATAACCCTAGAGAGAAAAATGGAGTTTGTTAGGCTAACCCTTATAGTTTTCAGTTATTTTTTCAATGATAACTTTTAAGTTCTTATTGGCTGCTTCTACTGCACCATTTGCTTGAGGTCTATATGTGGAAGAGTGATGGTGTTAAATACCATACTTTTGAAGCAATTCCTCGCATTCTTCTTGAAAGTAAGTTCCATTGTTACTTATCATCTCATGTGGGACTCCATATCGACATATGATGTTTCTTTCGATAAAGAGCGCTACATGTTTCGCAGTGAGTTTCGCGTATGAGGCTACTTCAACCCATTTTGTAAAGTAGTCTATTGCAACAAGGATGTACTCATGGCCTCCTATCCCACAAAGGGTTATTTTTCCAATGATATCTATTCCCCATGTTGAGAATGGTCATGGAGATGTATAGGTGTAAAGGAGGGATGGTGGAACATGTTGTAAGTAAACGTATATTTAGCATTTGGGACACCTTTTCAGATATTGATGGCAGTCCCTATTCATGGTAGACCAATAATATCCTTGTCGCATTATCTTTTGGACTAACATTTTTCTATTCATATGAGTTCTACATGCTCCTTCATGGATTATCCTCATTGCCCTTTTGGCTTCTTTCTTACCTATGCATAGGAGAGCTTTACCGTTAGGTACCCTTTTGTGAAACTCGTCATTTATGAGCACGAATTGGGAAGCCAAAAGTTTTAGAGCGCGTTTAGCACTTTTGTCAGCATGAGATGGATATTCTCCTTTTGTGACATAATTGAGGATGTCGGTATACCAAGGTTCTTCTTCTTCCTCTTCTTGGACTACTTCCTTATCTTCGATAGCTTGAATATAAGCTGGTTTATGCCTTATCTCTATTATCAAAGGCATTTGCTCAATTTCCTTAGGAATCCTAACCATTGAGGCTAGTCTTGCCAGGGCATCAGCGACATGATTCTCTTCTCTTGGTAAGTAGGTGTATTCTACTTTCTCGAGTTGATCAGTTGTGTTGCTAGATATGTTTGGTAAGGAGACAAACTTTCACTTCGTACTTTCCATCTTTTGGAGATTTGGTTAATAATAAGGGAAGAATCTCCAAATATTCGTATTTTCTTCACTCCTAATGCCAAAGCAGTTTCGAGGCCTACCACACATGCTTCATATTCGGCAGCATTACTGGTAACGTCGAAATCTAACTTGATTGAGATTAAGACATGCTTTTCTTTAGGTGATACCAATAAGACTCCTACACCACATCATTTCTAGTTTGATGCTCCATCGAAGTATAATGTCCAAGTATCATCTTCTGTGAGCATTAAGTCTTCATCCGAGAAGTCATTTTCATGCATTGGCATTGAGTCTTCGATTGGGAAGTCTGCTAAGAAATCTGAAACCACCAATCCTTTAAGGGATTTTTAAGGCATGAACCTTACATCAAATTGGGCTAGGTTGACTATCCATCTAGATATTCGCCCGTTGAGTTTGGATTTCTCAAAAAGGTACTTAAGGAGATTCATTTGGGACACAACATATACTGTATGGACAAGCATGTAGTGTCTTAGTTTTGTTATGGCCCACACAAGTGCGAGGCACAACTTTTCGAGAGGTGTGTAGTGTACTTCATACTCAAGCATCTTCTTACTTAGGTAGTAGATGGCGTTTTCCTTGCCTTCTACTTCTTGTGCGAGCATAGCTCCCGTTTTTTCTTTGGTGATTGTTAAGTATAGACGAAGAGGGATTCTTGGGAAGGCAGGTGCTAATACGGGAGTGTTTAGGGTAAAAATACCCTAGACACGTGGCCTAATCAGAGAGGGACACATGTCACTCTTAGATAGGTCCAATATGGACCACTCCCCAGTTGACACGTGTCAGCCTCAGATGACAAATGGACCGGCGGCCTTCAAGGCCCAATTCCCAAGAAATGCCGCAAAAGCAGCGCAGCCCATTAAGTCATTAATGAGCGCGTATTCCAATGACCCTTTAAATAGGGAAATTTCCCCTATTTTGGGGACACCTTCATTTATTACAACATACCTACATTCTCTCACATCAAAGAAAACACCTGATCTCGGAATCCGAGAAGATATCACTTTTACCTTTTCTGCACCTTTTCATCTTCTACAACCAATACTAACTTGATTGTCGAAGGCGGAGCTCCTACCTAACGGAGTCTCAATGTTGCAGGTACAGACCGCACGAGACTAGTCATGGTGACGTAACTCTCCGGAGGGACCAGAAAACACCCAAAATATTTGGCGCCGTCTGTAGGGAGAGTACCTCTAAGATGGTTTCAGAGTCTGTACCGCCATTTGAACCCAGTCGGCCTAGAGTTGATGAAGATGTCTTTTTAGTCCAAGATACATACAACGATTGTGAAGTCGAAACGCATGTGGCCACTGATGGGTCACTCATCTCTAAGCGCATCCGTCCCAGGGATAAACTTGAGCGGAGCAACAATGGAGCTAGTCCCAGTATAATGGAGATATTCAATACAATTGTCATCTTGAATCTTTAATCTCTCAAATAACCATTGAAATCCCTCACTTTCTCTCTCTAAAACTACTCCTAAACTAACCCTACATCTAGAGAGAGAAACTCTCAACCTAAGCTAAAATATGAGATCTAAAATTAGATTCTAATTGTCCTAAAATTGTTCTTCTAATTTTACCCCAAAAATGGGTATTTATATTTACAAAGATAAAAGAAAATAAAAGAGAAAAGAAAACAAAAGAAAAATAAAAGAAAAGGAAATGTAAAATAAAATAAATAAGAAAAAGATAAAGAAAGTAAAAGGAAAATGAAATAGAAAAATAAAAGGGAAAATAAAAAGAGAATTAAAAGAAAAGAAGAATCGAAGAAGCATCTTTTGATTTCGGCTGCTCCAATACAAGGGAATTAATCCCGTGCTTTGCACATCATCACCGCAAATCATCACAGCTGTTCGATCATCAAAACGGTGATGAATTGGTGCCCTGTTGCGGGAGCAGGGGACTTGGTGTTATGGTAGTTGGAGGTACGTTAGTTGCGGCTGGTGGCTGGAGCAGGGGGCAGCAGCTGCGTTTGTTGCTACTCGAGTTGGAGCAGCTACTAGGTGGTTTGGAATTGCGCGACTGGTGGTGTTGTGGGAGTTGGTGGTTGTAGCTGTTGTTCGTGAATTGGGAAAGCAGGGGAAATGCGTAAGGTGGTAGTTATTGTGGTTGTTGGGAGCTAAACTAGTGGCTGGTCGTGAGGTGGCAGAATAGGAAATTTGTTGCGGCTGGAAGGTGTGCGAAGGTGGTGGTGTGAATTGGTGGCAAGAAGGCTAATTAGGGGCAGCAAGGGAAGTGTGTGAGTGAGAGTTGGTGTGGCTCATCTGCGCTTTCGACTGTCGGGCTCATGTGATGCCCACGAGCAAGGCAGCCCAAAATGCTCAAGTTTTGCGTGTTCGTCACCAAAGTTAATGAGAGCGCAATCACAAGAGCGCGGTAACTTAAACTTGCAAATAGACTTAAAATGAATATCTTGACCCCGAACAAACACCTACACAAAACACCAATTAAGAGAAGAAAACAAAATAAAATAAAATTAACTAAAACTACGAATTAAGAACTAAAATAAGAAAAACTCGTAAAAACTAAACGAAAACCGAAAAGAGTTATCAAAACAGAAAACCAAATAAAACTAAGAAAATTATATGAAAATAAAGAAAGAAAATATAGAAAATGAACCTAAATCTTATTCTTTTGAGCGCCATAAATGACGTTCATCACTAACTATCCTAGGAGTATGTTCTAAACTAGGAGAGATGGAAGGAGGTGCAACTATAAGAGGCTTAGAAGACTCAATAACAGAAGACTCGGACTCAGACTCGGACTCGGACTCAGATGATCCAGACTCATCAAACATTGGCCCTTGTCTTGTGGTGATGAAGATTCTTCTTCCACTTGGTGTAGTCACCTTCATAGTCTTTCGCCATCCTTAAACTAATCCTTCTGCCAGAGTAATGAGCTTCGAGGGGTCAAAGTTTTAACTTTGCAACACTGTTTGGATAAGCGCGGAGTTGTCATCCACACACTTAGGCTTATTTTTCTCGTATCCAAATAGGAGACCCATAACATTGAAGTCGAAGTAAGGAGGTGCTTGCTCCTTGTGGATAGGAGTTGGGATCTCATTTAAGAAGTTGCAATCCAAGAATATTTTGAACCCTGGTTGTCTTATCCCATCTTTGACAAAAGGTTTAGGGAATTCATGGCATGGATAATCTTCACCCTTTTTTATGAATTGTCCATTTAGAGTGAGCAGGTAGCGATCCATCGGGATTGCTCTTTTCTGGGTACGAGCGTTTCTTCGTGCATTGAACTTTTCCCAGGCTCGCTTAAGATCTTTTAGAGTTGGTTCGAAACCAAGTCCAAATGTATCTAACTTAGGGAGGCCAGGCAGTCCCATTTGTATTATTATTCCTTTCTTCTTTCCCAGAGTAATTCCAAGAAAGAATTAATGAGTCACTCCAGTAATCAATATTTAGACGTCGGAAATTTGAGCTTGGAGCGTCGACTCCAAGCGTTGGAAGTCGAGTCGAAATAATAAAGGACGAGACGGTAAAATTACTAATAAATCAACAATTTACCGAAATACCCCTAGGATCGAAATGCCCCGAGCAAACAGATGCCTAGAGGCATTTGGTAAAAGCCGAGGTGGCTAGCAAATGCACCAAGCCAAGCCTAAGTTGGTTGGTGCATGCTAGCACACCACGGCTAGCATGGTGCTAGCCACGGCAGCCGGCCAAGGACAGCTGCCGCAACCAAGGCCAGTAGCTAGCTGCGGCGAGGCTGCAGCCGTAAGCCGCGCCTTGGCCGCAGCTTCTGGGTCGTGGTAGCAGCCCAAAACCGGCTGCCTTGGTGTTCCTCTTGGGGTGCCACGTGGCAGCCGGGGATTAGTCATGTATGGGGATAGGTGGTCGGCTAAATGGAGCTCCTTGGGGATCAAGTTTGGTCCCCTCCCCTCCTTGTGGTCCTCACCTAACTCTTCTCCTAAATATGCCACTTGTTAATTTATTAGTTGCTTGATAATTAACTTTATTTTGATTTAAAAATAAAAGGAATAATCAATTCTCCTACATTGATGGAAGAGCAAATCTCACTCAAGCTTTTCCCTATAAATACCCGAGTTGGGGTATGGGGAAAATCACTTGAGTAAGGTGTTAAGAAAGGCATCTCCATTGAGAAAACCTTTAAACACATATAATTACTCGGGTTTAGGTCGGGCTTAGCTAACCTCTAAGCATTGGACCATTGTCGGGGTCGAGTTGCGGGTGGACTTCCGTTGGAGGTCTTCATGCGAGTGAGACTAAAATGTCACTTCAAGCCTTGTCAGTCAAGCCCACGTGCTACGAATGACAAGGCTATTCACTCACTTGGCGATCATAGGCAAGCCAGTGGAGGATGAGCAAGCTGCTCTCATGCTAGTGAGTTCTCTCCACTCGGGCTATATCGCATTGAAGATGCGGCTAACTGCCAATCGTGACAAACTCACTTTGATGGAGGTTGTCAATGAGCTTCAAATGGTCGACCCTTGGGGAAATGATAGGCTCAAGCTTGTTATAAAGGCAAAGAGAAAGGAGTTCAAGAACAAGGCAAAAATGCGATGCTTCTACTGTAGTAGGCGGGGCCACTACAAGAGAGAATACAACATGTACCTGGAAGATGAGGCTAAGGGAAGAGAAATCTCCACCTCAAGTATCTTCTTTATAAACTACACTTGAATAAAAGCAAGGTATTAGATACCATTAACAACTCACTATATGCTCCTATTTCAGGAACCAAGTGAGAAGAGCTTGCCAAGTGGATGTGGATATACAAGCGGAAGAAGAAGATAATCTTTCTGGAAGGCTTGTAATCATATAGTTTGTCCTGACATAGAACTTGTTTAAGTTTTTGTTATCAACCATACATTGATCTTTTGACGTTGGACGTCATGGTTTTGTTTGATCTCTAGACTATTGTTTTAAAAGTCTTGATGTTTATGGTATGACATGTTTTATCTAAAACATGTGCTTTGTTTACACAAACAAGTTTATAATGTGAATAGTACCGCCAAAAGGACTAAGACCATGGAGTCAAATAAAACGTACTTGTGGCATTGTCTTCTTGGCCACATTAACATCAAACGCATCAAGAAACTTCTATAGGAAGGTGTTCTTGACTCTTTCGATTTGCAATCGTTTGAGAATTGCAAAGGATATTTATTAGGCAAGATGATTAAGCAGCCATTCTCCAAGTTGGGAGAAAGGGCATGAGATTTGTTGGGTCTAATACACACCGATGTATGTGGACCAATGAGCTCCGCCATAAGGAACGGACATCAATATTTTATCACCTTCACAGACGACTATAGTAGATATGGCTATGTCTACCTCACATCGCAACAAATCTGAATCGTTTGAAAATTTCAAAGAATTTTAGAGTGAAGTTGAAAATCAGCTTGGCAAGAAAATCAAAGCCCTTCGATCGGATCGAGGTGGTGAATACTTGAGCCAAGAATTCAATGACCATCTGAAAGAAAAGGGTATACTTTCAGAATTGACACCTCCAGGAACTCCACAATGGAACGTAGTATCCGAAAGGAGAAATCGAACCTTGTTAGACATGGTACGATCTACAATGGGTCTTAGTGATCTTCCTATCTCTTTCTGGGGACACGCACTTCTAACTGCAGCACTAACGCTGAACCGTGCTCCATCAAAAGTTGTAGAAAAGAATCCATAAGAGTTATGGACGAAGAAACCTCCTAAGTTGTCTTTTCTAAAGATATGGGGATGCGAAGCATATGTCAAGAAATTGATTTCTGACAAACTTCATCCCAAATCTGAAAAGGTTTACTTTGTGGGGTACCCAAAAGAAACCAAAGGGTAGTACTTCTACAATAAATCCGAGAACAAAGTGTTTGTTGCTCGCGATGGTGTCTTTTTGGAGAAGGAGCACCTTTACAAAATGACAAGTGGGAGGAAAATCGAACTTGTTGAAGTTCGAGAGGACGAGCAACAAAATCAGATTGATAGTCAAAGTGCTCAAACAGTATCTGTTGATGCTGGTCCAAAAGGTCAAAATGTGCAAAGTCAAACTGACAATGCAAATGCTCAGTCCGTTACCTACGTAGGTCTTAGAGGCCGAGATCTCAACCTAATAGATATCTTGGTATTGTATTAACCAAGAATCAGGACATCCTGGTTATGGATGGAGATGAACCGGCAACCTACAAGCAAGCGACGGCAAGCACTGACTCTGCTAAATGGCAAGAGGCCATGAGATCTGAAATGGATTCCATGTTAGAAAATCAAGTCTGGGACTTGGTTGACTTACCCGAGGGTTACACACCTATCGGATGTAAGTGGATTTTCAAATTGAAAACCGATAAAGATGGAAATGTATTTATTTACAAAGCTAGATTGGTAGCAAAAGGTTACAGGCAAGTTCATGGTATTGATTACGATGAAACCTTTTCTCTAGTCGCAATGCTTAAATCCGTTCAGATTTTCCTAGCGATTGCTACATATTACAATTATGAAATATGGCAGATGGACGTCAAAACCGCCTTCCTCAATGGTATTCTAGAAGAAACTGTGTATATGACACAGCCTGAAGGTTTTGTCGACCAAAACAATGCTGAGAAAGTTTGTAAGCTTAAAAAATCCATTTATGGGCTAAAGCAAGCTAGTAGGAGTTGGAATCTGCGATTCGATGAAGCCATCAGTAAGTTTGGTTTTATCAAGAATCCAGATGAATCTTGTGTTTACAAGAAGGTCAGTGGGAGTAACATCGCCTTCCTAGTCTTATATGTCGATGACATATTGCTCATTGGAAACAGCATTCCGATGTTAGAGTCTATAAAGGCCTGGCTCGAAAAGTGTTTTCAAAGAAAGACTTAGGAGAGGCTCAGTATATATTGGGTATCAAGATCTATAGGGATAGATCGAAAAGGATGATTGAATCGAGCCAAAGTACTTATATTGATAAGGTACTGGCACGATTCGGCATACAGGAGGCCAAGAGAGGTCACTTACCCATGTCACATGGCATAAACCTAAGCAAGAAGCAGTGTCCATAGACACTTGATGAGCGGGAAAGGATGAATCAGATTCCATATGCTTCACTAATTGGATCGATCATGTATTCCATGATATGTACTAGGCCAGATGTATCGTATACCTTGAGTGCTACGAGCCGATACCAATCAGATCCAGGAGAGGCCCATTGGACTGCGACCAAGAATATCCTAAAGTACCTGAAAAGGAACAAGGATAAATTCCTGGTGTATGGTGGCTCAAAAGAATTAGTTGTTGAAGGTTATACCGACGCAAGCTTCCAGACAAACAGAGACGATTTCAAATCGCAATCTGGATATGTGTTCTATCTAAATGGAGGAGCATTTAGTTGGAAGAGTGCGAAGCAGAGCACAACTACATATTCTACAAATGAAGCCGAATACTTGGCAGCTGCTGAAGCGGCTAAGGAGGCTGTTTGGATTCGTAAGTTCGTTGATGAACTTGATGTTATACCCTCTATCAAGGGTCCAATAGCCCTTTATTATGACAACAATAGAGCTATTGCTCAAGCCAGAGATCCAAGGGAACATCAGAAGGTCAAACATGTCAAGCGGCGATTTCATATGATTCGAGAATGGAAATCAGAAGGTGTAATCAGAATTTGTAAAGTTGGAATGGATGACAATGTAGCCAATCCACTTAGTAAACCTTTGCCTCAAGTGAAGCACAACAAGCACGTTGAGGTAATGGGAATAAGGCACGTTGAGACTGTCATTGATTTCCCTATTTAGTGTTTTAGTTAATTTTGAACATTTTAATGTAAGACACTAAGAAAAACCATTCAAGTTTTGGAGTAATTTAAATTTCATGCAATTTTATCACTCCATTTTCTATTTAATTGTGGTTCGGGATTAAATAATGAGTCCATTCGATTATGAGAATATTCAAAATAGGGTATCAAGACCAGTCTTGATAAGGAAAAACCTATTAAGTAAACATGAATATTATAATCGAAAATTATCCCTAATCGAGGACATTTAAACGATGGACGATTAATGACAACATGAGATTAGTGTGTAATTTGATTTATAGCACCGTTTCTTGTGCTACAAGGACATGATTATCATAAATCATTTGCACAGGTATTGGTTTGGAACCATACTGGATCGACCTATGAGAATACTTTAAGAGAATTAAAAATCGTCATAAGTATACTTCTCATTATGGCTATCGAAACCTATTTCCTCGACCATGAGTATTGTGAGTTCTCTTGTTTGAGTACTAGTCTGCTTTGATGTTGTCAAACGTCTGCCGTAAAAGGGGATTATAACGGCAACACTCGGGCAGCTAGGTCCTCTCAGTAAGAGAAGCTGTATTACAAGACTAGGAATGTCCCCCTACTAAAATAGGGAAGATGTCTTTGTTGTTTACAAGTCCTCTCGAAGAACGAGACTGTAAAAATGCATGGCCGTGCTCGGAAGGATTTTAGAAATCATCTGTTTATTGATAGTCGGACTCGAGATCGAGAAACACTTCTGCATATAATAAGGATGACAAATAAATCTTACCTTATAGTTCATGAAGGGACATTAAGCGACCATAGGAAAAAGGCTATACACTAAATGCTCACTTGTCTGGAAGGACAAGTGGGAGATTGATAGAAATGGTGTCCTTCAAACAAGTGTATTATTCCGATAAAGGGTTCGGAATTATTAGAAAGCTAATTATTCAGTAAGTTCAAGTGATCGAAATGCGTAGGTGGAGGCTGCTTCCGATCAGTAATATTAATCTATAATTAATATTATAGCTTAATCTTGACTGAACCCTTCGGGTCACACCCAAGAAACTAACGAGCCGACGAGACGAATTAATTCGGAAAGAATTAATGAGTCACTCGAGTAATTAATATTTAGACGTCAGAAATTCGAGCTTGGAGCGTCGAATCCGAGCGTCGGAAGTCGAGTCAAAATAATAAAGGACGAGACGGTAAAATTACAAATAAATCAACAATTTACTGAAATACCCCTAGGATCGGAATGCCCCGAGCAAACCAATGCCTAGGGGGATTTGGTAAAAGCCGGGGTGGCTAGCAAATGCACTAAGCCAAGCCTAGGCTGGCTGGTGCATGCTAGCACAACACAGCTAGCATGGTGCTAGCCACGACAGCCGGCCAAGGGCAGCAACCGCAACCAAGGCCAGCAGCTAGCTGGGCTGAGGTTGCAGCCGTAAGCCGCGCCTTGGCCGTAGCTGCTGGGCCGTGGCAGCAGCCTAAAACCGGCTGCCTTAGTGCTCCACTTAGGGTGCCACGTGGCAGCCGAGGATTGGTCATGTCTGGGGATAGGTGGCCGACCAAATAGAGCTCCTTGGGGATCAAGTTTGGTCCCCTCCCCTCCTTGTGGTCCTCACATAACTCTTCTCCTAAATATGTCAGTTGTTGATTTATTAGTTGCTTGATAATTAATTTTATTTTTGATTTAAAAGTAAAAGGAATAATCAATTCTCCCACATTGATGGAAGAGCAAATCTCACTCATGCTTTTCCCTATAAATACCCAAGTTGGGGTATGGGGAAAATCACTTGAGTAAGGTGTTAAGAAAGGCATCTCCATTGAGAAAACCTTTAAACACATATAATTACTCGGGTTTAGGTCGGGCTTAGCTAACCTCTAAGCATTGGACCATTGTCGGGGGTCGAGTTGCGGGTGGACTTCCATTGGAGGTCTTCGTGCGAGCGAGACTAAAAGCTTTCCGAAGTAAGAGCTCTTGTTGTGAGCGAAGCACGCGTCAAAGGTATTAATCTTTCCTTAATTCTTGTTGTTTAAGTTAATTATGTCTTGTGATTATATTAATTGTGAGTGTGGTCTTGACTCGGGTTTTCTTCCGCGGTGAGTTGGACTCATCAAAACCCAACAATAACAACTCCACTAAGCACACATCATTAGGCTTAACTACGCTACACAATTATGAAGTACAAATTTTGCCACAAGACTTCAAAAATGTTTCTCCTAAGAACACAGGTACAACAACTTATGAAACAGTGAGTTTTGTTCATCTACCATGCATTAAATTACATCCATCACTTCTTAATCCTCTTCACCATCGTTGTACTTCAACTTGACACGAACATCGCTGCTTCACTCTTGCACCAAACGTTGATATATAATAATGATCACTTGTGGATACAATTAAAGAGGACACATCCTACACACACCAAAAAAACATCTCTTAGCTCAAACGTTTCCCCATTTCAGTTAATATATCACTTATTTATTGAAAATGCATAGAGCACAATCAGTTTAAGAGGCCTACACATTCATGAACAACTATTCCACGGGGCGGTTCCCTGTCCCTTGCTACCCTCCTGTGACTTTCGCGATAGGCGACATCAAACATCTACATCGAAAAAATACCATAGACATCACAATTACCTTATACAATATTTGTCTAGCAAAATACTTGACATGTTAACCCGTATAATTCTATGCATACATAAAACCATTACTTTACAATCACTTACCCCTAACTTCCCAAAGTCACCTGATCGGATGCGATCTTCCTTCGCCGCTTTGCCTAATTCCTTCATGGTCCATACCTTGATCTGAGGGTACACATCCCAGTGTACAGGATGTCTGTCTAACCGAACAAGGTAGAAAATATGCAAACACACAAATACAGGGTTTTTTAAAATTAGGACAAAATCATACTATACACATTCAAGGAACTATAGTTCCTCACCACAATAAATATTGCACAACCACCACATCCTCCAGCGAATCCATTTGCATAAAATCGATGTGCAAAACTCGAGACACTGTCCATCAATTTCTTCAAGACCAAATCACACCAATCATAGTCTACACATCCATTACATAGCTTAAGGCAGGTAACAAATCTGAACCAAGTCGAGGTGATTGGGTTATACAAAGCACCATATGTAGCACAACAATAAGAAATAAAGTCTTGAATTCTTCTTTTCGATCTTCTTCGTCCCCAACGCCGTCCTCTAACCTATCCATGATACCTATGGGCGTGTAAACATTTCCACAACCTCTGCTCGATTTGGCTTTCCATCAACTCCCATATTTCATTAGCACATGCTATACTTTACCACGCTAGTCCGAACTCATCATTTTTAAAGTTGGAACAGGCTTGCTACCGTTAGGGATTATATTCCTAATATCATCGAACTTGGTGATTTGAAAATAAAAACACACGCCCATCAGGGGTAATCATGCTTCTATTCAAGGGGTCTATCCTTGGCATTACCCAAGCTAACTGTCTTGGTAAACACATCTCTGTAACCCAGGCCACCTAGTCCTTTTCTCATCAAACTTCTTACATATACGCCCAAAGGAGTGGATACGGCATCACATATTCGGTGGCTGGATACATTTTCCAAATTAGCTAGTCAGATTAATGTTCTCAAGGTTATATCAAAAGCATTAAATCTCAACTTATAAAACATTACTGAACATACATGAACATCACACCTTAATCATTCATTTAATACCATGTTTTTAACATAGATCCTTTACACTATCATATATTAACCAAGACAATTCATGTAAAATAACATGATGTTTAACTACTAAGCACATTACATGTAACAAGTTCTTATAAACACCATATGGACTATAAAACATATGAACTACAAATAACAAGATCTTAAAAGCATCCAACACAACAGCGCTTGTCAATAGGCCCTTATAAAAACAAAATCTTTTATATTCATTCCAATGTATGTGTACTACAGAATATGTGAAGTAGACAAATAGAGGCTAAAAATTTAAGCTGCCCTTACTCTACAAATTTAATTAGATTGCTCCTTCAATACTTGCCCGGCTACATTCACCATACCCCCGAGACTCAACCTATTATCCTACCCAATTCATGGAAGACTTGTAAACAAGCTAAGGGCATCACTGCGACTTTCAATTGATCGGTATCCACCTTCAATGGCATAAAGAAGGATAACTTTTATTTTAAATAGTTTAGGATGCAATTCAATTAACTTCTTATAAGATATGTTGTACCGAACCTGCAAACATTTCTTTATATTAAACTCGCCATATCAACAGACAATCAAATTTTAGTACTTAAGACCCAATTCGAACCGTTTTTCCTGCTTACTTCTTTGGTTTCACATTGTAGCGATTTCAACTCGCGTGACCCATTATTTGATTCAACACTACAAGAAAGTATACTGCAAAAGTTGGAATGAATTTCACTTTCAATCGAGAACCATTGTTATCTAAATGATACCATTTCTACAAGCATAATAGCACCAAGTTTGGTGAATTATGTACAACCAGGATATAACGGGGTTTCTGCAGCTCTCAAAATACTATCATATGTCTGGGGACACTCTGTGAATTGGTCTTCAACATCATGCATCATTTCATCTATCCTGTCCTTCTCCACTTCACTCTCACTTTCAACACCAATATCAGCTGTATCGATATCCTCACCTTGGTGTTCATTATCATCATCACAATGATTCTCATTTTCCCTTGGGCAATAACTAGAACTTGCCTCAATATATATGCTCTAACCATGCCATGTCCACCTTGTGTAGTTTTCTTTAAACCCACGACGAATTAGATGATCTTTAACATCATCTATATCACCATATCCCCTTGAATTATTACAGTCACAACAAGGACAAAGAATAATCTTTGATTTATTCTCTATTTGGTGTTTTAAGGCAACATTGCTAAACTCTTCAATTCCTCGTAAAAAACTTGTAGAATTTCGTTTACCATACATCCAACTTCGATCCATTTTCAACCACTGAATAACAAAATTAATTTTAAGATAATGTGTATATTTTCTAACATATATAGCTCCTTAACCATAAACAAGAATATAAGGCATCAAACATTTTCATTCAAATTTTATCTCATGTAAATGCAATGACATGATCCAACAAGGTCCTTATCACTCCAACCTAACCCATTCTTGAATGTCCTATCTCACTAATAACTACTTGTAAAGTTTGGTTCTAAAGAAAATCCGGCAGCATTTCCCTATAGTTCTCCAAGCACACAATGTAGATAATCGGCTATCTACATATGTACCCAGAGAACGATCGGGAAATAGTGAGCCATGATCTTCTTAGACCCAAAAACAGTTCAAGTAGTTATCACCTAAATGAGATAGAACATTCAAGAACAGTCCCAAACCGGGGACTATTCAAGACTTACTCCTAATGAGTAAGCCCTGAACAGGTATCTAAGCCAATGATGCAAGTATTATTGCAATTCCAATCAATTATATCATAATTAAAAATCTCATACAATTCACAATCATTATACCAACCACAAAAAATAAGTTAATACAAAGAATGGTTCAAATATATATACCACAAGTGAAGACAATCTCGTATGTGTACTACCGCCTTAATCGTTTGTCCACAACCAGAACCTCGAGCAACTTGTGGAATTCACTTCCGCATAATTAAGAATCTGCCATATAAAATTACATATATTAAACCAACAATATTCAATCATACTATAAAATAGTTTCTAATTAATTCTATCTACAAATAAAATTACATATATTAAACCAACAATATTCAATCATACTATAAAATATTTTCTAATTAATTCTATCTACAAATAAAATTACATATATTAAACCAACAATAATCAATCATACTATAAAATATTTTCTAATTAATTCTATCTACAAATAAAATTACATATATTAAACCAACAATATTCAATCATACTATAAAATATTTTCTAATTAATTCTATCTACAAATAAAATTACATATATTAAACCAACAATAATCAATCATACTATAAAATATCTTCTAATTAATTCTATCTACAAATAAAATTACATATATTAAACCAACAATATTCAATCATACTATAAAATATTTTCTAATTAATTCTATCTACAAATAAAATTACATATATTAAACCAACAATATTCAATCATACTATAAAATATTTTCTAATTAATTCTACAAATAAAATTACATATATTAACCCAATTTTCTGTGAACATTTTTTTTTTTTTTTTTTTTTTTGAGAAAATGAAAATATTGAACATAAATAAAAGCAATCTTACCTTAGATGAAATTGACTTCACAAATTCAACAATGTCGAGCCTAAATGCAGTTGATTTGGGCGAACAATGGTCGAACTGCTACACTAATCGAACTTCAATTATAAGGCTGTAATTTGCTCGTCCATCCTCGGATTTTTGGGGGGCGAAATTAATCAAGTAATTCACTCAAAAATTCAATTATAAAGGCAGTAATTCACTCAACGAATACCTGGGGTTTTAATTCGATTTTTATGCTCGAAATTACTCGAATTAATGCTTGAATTTGCTCAATTTTTTTGCTCGAATTTGCTCGCATTTGCCCATAATCAAATTTCTGGGTTTTTTTTTTTGTTGTTTTGCTCGAATTCTTGGGGTTTCTTGGGGTTTTTTTTTGTTGTTTTGCTCGAAATTGGGGGTTTCTAAACCTGAATTTTTTCAGATTATGGGTGTTGTCAACATTGCGGTTTGGTTGTTGAATTTGTGGGGGTTTTTTTGGTCGAATGTATGGGGGTTTTTGGATCGAATTTCTGGGGTTTTTGGGTCGATTTTTTGGGGGTTTTTGGGTCGAAATTCCTTGAATTTCAGGTTGATTTTTGCTCGAATTTCTTGGGGTGTATGGGTCGAATTTTTGGAGTTTTTTTTCTCGAATTTCTGGGGTTTTTTGCTCGAAATTCTGGGTGTTTAGCTGTAGGAAGTCGCTGTTCTTGGAAGATAGGAGTAGCAATTATGTTTTTTGTTTTAGTAAAAGGAAGGCAGCTAGCAACTGGAATCCGAAAAATGTAAATGCAACAGAGTCATTTGCGTCACTCAACTAATAAAATGTGACGCAAATAACTCAAAGTTTAATGCTGCCATTACTTATTTGCGTCGCTTATTAATGAAAGGAGTGACGCATTTAATTCTATTACTCATTTGCGTCACTTATCTCTAAATGAGCGACGCAAATAACATTATTATATGCGTTGTTTCACTAATTAAGAGCGACGCAAATAACAGAAAGCTAAAATGTATCTGACTTTTGCATCGCTTCTTGGTTAATGTGCGACGCAAATCACTTTTAAGGATGCTAAAAAAAAACATTTGCTTCGTTCTTTTGTATGAGTGACGCAAATAAGGAGACGCAAATGTACGTTTTTCTACTAGTGAGAATACTAATTTGGAAAGTACATATCAAATTTGTCTTCACTTACACTAGAATTGGGAGACAACCAAAGGATTTGTGAATATGATTTCCAGTCGCGTCCTGATCTTGAGGTAAGAAACTACGAATACGAAACCCTTGCTTGAGGTGTCAAACTGAGAATACAAATCCCTTGGTACAGCATGAAGTATAAGAAAATTACTTCAATCAATGTCCTTCCCAACTACCATGTAACGGTAAAGAGACAAATATAACTTGCATTAAACGACGTTTATCATATTTCATTTAACGCCGTTAATTACAATCGAATGACTAGGCAAGTTTAATGTGTTGAAATTGCCACATAAGGTGCTGGATTTTATAATTGTTTCCATGAAAACATTTCAATATGACCATCGTATCCCCGAGATGAACGAGTTAACTTTATCATGAAGATAACCGGTATTTTGCGTAGGTTTTAGTAGTATTTTAGAGGAGGATATTATTAATTAGGGGTGTGGCTTTCCCACGCCTAAGGGACTGTTCCGATTTAATGAAAAAGCTGAATTGAACTGAATTGATCTGAAATGAAGTGAAATGAAATGAATTGTTTTTATGAGAAATGAAAATTAAGAAATGAATTGAAATAAATGGAACTGAACTGAACTGAAATGAATTTAAGCTGAATAGAACAGACCCTTATCCATAGGTGTTTTTATTGGCTTTAGCTGCTGGTGTTTGTTCGGTGTGTTGCTTGGCTCTGCCTCATTTGAATCAGAAAGGGAAAAAAAAAAATCTGTCCGCTTTTCTCTCACTCTCAGTTTCCCATTGAATCGCACTCCACATTCTCCGTTGATGCAATTATTGATATATTCCATTTAAGCACCTTTAAGGTATGGAATTTCAATTTCACAATCTAGGGTTTATCGTTGATTTAATTATCAATATACTCAATTTATGGTTCTTCTAAACTAGATTATTAAACCATGTTTATGATTACTAAGGTTATGAAAGCTTAAAACTTCTAAATTTGATTCAATCAAGAATTGGGTATAAGAAATGCAAGTCCCTGATAATGCACATTCTAGTACAGCTGAAAGTGGAAGTGGGATTTGTGTAGAGAGTGGTTTTGGAACAGAATAGTTTAGGGTAATTGTATGGTTAATCATAAGTGGGTTTGATGAGCATATGAGTAGTAAGGTTGGAATAGGTGGGGAGAATAATTTAGTGAAATTGTGGATTGAAAGATTGTAGTATGGGTAGTTTTATGAATAAAGATGATTTGGGTAGTTCTGAACTTGCTGAATTTAATTCACAGTTCACTCAATTTAGGGTTCTCTTAAACTCGGTTATGGAATAATTGTTTATAATTAGTTAATTACTAAGGTTATAAAAGATCATAACGACTGATTTTGTTGCTAGAGAAGAGATTATGTGTTTTTCGAGCTTAATTTGATGTTTGAATCAAATTTGCCGGATGGAACTATGAAAATCGACCTTTTTCTCTAAAATTTTGTGCCTAGCTTGATGATTGAATCAAATTTGGTTGTTATTGTGTTGCAGAACCCTTAAGTGATAAGATTGAACTATGATATTGGGACTTATCTCCATGCCCTTGGGAGACTGCCCCTCCTGCCCTGGTTCAGGGACAGGCTTGGGTGTAATCACTTATATTAGGTTGGTTTGAATAATTTGTTTGCGGTAGGTTTGTTTTCGAAGAAGTTAATGAAATGATTGTTATTCAGTATATGAGCTAAGCTCTTAGTGCATTGTAATATTGTAGTAGGTTATTAGATGATGAGAAGGATTCACTGATTGGTTTGGTTTCGTGCTAATTTGTTAGAAAACGAAAGGATGCCTCTAGGATTGATACTTGGGCTTGGAAGGGCAATGCGCAGGAAGCGTACATCATCACTTGATATCCTTTCTTCGAAGAGGGCCCCAAGGAATTATTACAAGGGAAAGAATTGCAAGCCCACTGGATTTCACACCCGCAAAGGTCTGATCCATCTTTAGTCCTATGTGTTTTTTGTCTTTGATAATTTGTATGTGAGTAACTTGATTTATTCTCTGCTGTACACAAATCATATTCTGGTTTACCTTATGTAACCTTCCAATTGGATCATTCAGCAACCTGTATTTGTCTATGTACAGCTCCTTTGGTTTGTCGTAGTAACTTGAACTTTGTTACAGGTGGCTATGTTGTGGTGCTAGAAAAGCTGCCTAACTATGTTGTACCTGACCTTACTGATTTTAAGGTACTGTACGTCTGTATCTCATCTGCACTAGCAATTTTCTTATCTTTTGTTGAGAAATTTTGATCCTATCTGATAACAAACCCAGCTCTTGGGGAATGGGGCAAGGGCATTAGATGATAAGGGAAGTCATGTCGTTCTTGCAGGTTAATGAGTAGATTCATCCTGTGATGATAAGTGTTTGTATGATAAAAGTGTGTCAAATCGACTCAAATGATGTAAAAAATAAGAATTTTCAAAATTGATTCTGGATTAGGGATTTGATAGATATATTTGGATGAGTTTGTTGATTGTAGGCTAAGATGGGAGCTGAATTAGATGATAAGCTTAAGCTTTCTTCTGGTGTAAAATGATAAATTCTGTAAGTTGTATGGTGATAAATCTGATGATGCAGTAGGATTGATGATGATGCCATGAAATATGTGAAACCCTTCTGTAGATCTCGTTAATTTTCTCTTCCAATATTACAGTCTGGCAATATTTCTTTTTAACATTGTCAAGTGCCGTATTTCTCGGTTATTTATATGCATTATGGTACTATGCTAATCTTATTTTAATTTGGATGGATGTTGCAAAATTTTCTTCTTTCTATCAATAAATTCTTGTCATTGTAAAATTATTGTCCTTATATTTAGAAACTCTGTACAATTCAATCCCACAAGCCTATAATTTCTAACATAAGTCTCTGAAGTTTCAAATGTTCTGAAGATAATTTACTCTTTCTCCCTTTCTAGCTATTGTCTTTACAGGTGCGTTAAGCCCCTTGTTCTGCATTGCTGTTTCCTAAGTATTTGTTGTGATTTGATCTCTACCACGTGTTGGCTTGCGTTCTTATTTTACCTCTGTGGTAGAGAAAAATCAAAAAATCTACTTTTGAAAACATAATTTTATGTCGTGACTTTTCTGCTTATATCTGGTTGTTGGAAGTTATTTGCATTATTGACTCAATCTTTGACTACTGTGAACGATTCTAACATGAATCAGAATACAAGTTTCCAGCAACATTTCTTTTCAGATCTCATGTTATCTTAGTACTCTGCCCACTCTGCCTTTCGACTGAGCTCACACCTCTTTTTTTGCAGCTCAAGCCGTATGTGTCTCAGTGTCCACTAAACGCCAAGACAACTGCTAATACTGATGTATCAACATAGATTGACAACACTAGAATCATCTAAATCTTGAAGCTGCTTTGTAATCAACATTTCAACAGTTTCTGGATGTATGTTCATCAAGCAAAGACCTCAACGAAGCTGGGTTGGGAATCGACTGTCTTGTTTGTTTAGCCATTGTACTCGGTTTAAAAGAACGCAAGTTTTATGGAAGCTGATGGTTTCTTAAACAGCTCCTTGTTCTAAATATGGTTTGGAATTAGAGTAGAAACATTTCAAATTTTGTTATCCTTGTTTCTTAGGAACTGTAATCTTTTATCGTGTTTCGAGTTTAAAGGTGTGATATTAAGGTATTCTATCCATCTAGAAATATTTATCAAATATACCATTTTTGGGCTCCTGCCTGCTGCCTTTAAATATATTATTGGACTGTCATATGGAGTATTTCTTAAATAAGAAACAGATTATTTTATGGAGAGAGACAGAGTGCAGGAAAGAAACAAACTTTTAAGAAGGTAGTTTTATTCAAGTTATTTGAGGGGTTAGTGAACTTGTGATGCAAGTCATACAACCTACTCCTCTCTATCTAATATGCGATGCAAACTAATCTTCTGCTATTTTCTATCTTAAAACATACTTCCTCTATTTTTATATATTAGTAACACACCTTTTATCACGCTTATCGATGATGTGATTAAACTAGGTAAATGAATGAATTAAGCTATGAAATTTAAACCGTAGCAACTTATCCCTTTATTCTTGTACGTGTTAAAATTTTGTAATTTAATTTATCCCTTTACCTAGTGTAATATCTTCCTTAACATACGTGCCAAAGGGGTGTGTTACAACTAAATAAAAACGGAGGAAGTATAGTCTAATAAAAGCAAAATTGCCTTTGGAAATCAAATTGACAATTTTAACTTAAACTTGGGTGAAATTTTTAAGAGATACTTAAAGGTTCTAGCTTCATGTATATACACCTAATTCTTAATAACTCCACAATTTGGAAAGACATTCTTAAAGGAAGAACAAAGTTTCGATTATAAACCTATAAACACGGGTAATGGAAATGTTACCTTAATTTGGTTTTACCTATGGGTTTGGTAATAAACTTTGTATTACCTCCGTTTTTACAGTAGTTGCAACTTTAGGGTATTATTTGTAAGATATAAAAAATTCTAAAGTTACAACTAATATGAAAAGGAGGTAGTATATGAATGCAAATGTAAAAAATCCAACACTCGAAAGTTACATGATGATCATTTACATCAAGCAACTTATCCTAGCCGTGTTTATGGGATGGATTACGCGTCTTGCCTCAGTTACAGTTTATAAGTTTTTCCTTTGGTTGTTTATGTATGTGGTTTGATGTAGTTGGCTGTAATGTAGGGTTGTTTAGCTCTTATAGGTTGTAATTTCTACCTTTCGTTATATGTACTCACTGTCAAAAAAAAAAAAAAAAAAAAAAAAAAAAAAAAAAAAAAAATCTTATCCTAGCCAACCCTATTCCTTAATAGCTCCTAAAAATGACAGTCTAAGATGGAGGCTTGACCGTCTAGAGAATTTAACATTTAAACTGGTTGCTCAACTAATATTGAAGAGAATGATTCAGGCCAACTCATGTTTTTAATTAATCTCTTCAGTCGCTGTTTCATAGGTTCAAAAAAATCCACACTAAACCCCTTTCACTTCACCTTATTTTTAATTATTTTTGTTGAACTGAAATTATTTTTGTTGAACTTAAATTATTTTTACTGAACTGAAATTATTTTTGGTTATACAGTCATGTGCCTCTAACTAAACATTTATTTCCAACTCTATACAGTCATGTGTGGTTATACAATCATGTGCCTCTAACTAAACATTTATTTCCAACTCTATACAGTCATGTGCCTCTAACTAAACATTTAGAAAAACAAAATTGAAACAGCATGAGCGAGAAACATAGCAGTAGCAGGATTCAGAAAGCTATAAGCTACATCCTTTACAATACAACTTCCCCAAACATTGATATGCACTAAAATTCTCATAAACTACAATGTGCCTGCCAAAACAGATTAATCTACAATGTAAAAACAGAAGGCAAACATTCTATTTTATCGAGGGGAAGGAGGAAGGGGGGATCACAAAATGTATTTGCAACATGCAAGACTCTGTACAATGCTCTACTCTTGACAGCTTATAATACACTGCAGAATTCATGAGAATCAGTGTCCTTTATCCTGTGGTCTGCGGCACCAATTTCCTATTCAAAATTAAAAATCTATATCACTCTGTCATATATATACGTTATCACTATGATTTAACAGCAAGTGGACTTGGCTTCAGATAAGGAGCAGTGCCCCCTGAAGGTTTTGGTAGATTATGCCTGTAGGACTGAACTCCATTAGCTCGGCAACTGAGTTGGCCTGGAAGGCGAGTCTCTCTTCTTGTATTCCTTGTAGGCTCCTGCGGAACCTGAAGCTTCTCTAATTCCTTAACTAGCTCGTTCACATTCGGTCTTAGCTTGGGATCAAATGACAGACATTTTAAACAGAGATTAGCAACCTTTATTGCATGATCCAGAGAGTACTGCCCTTCAATTCGTGGATCCAGAACACGAAAGATTTTACGTTTGTTGGTGAGGTAAGGTTTTGCCCATTCTACCAGCTTCTGCTCACCAGTAGGCCGGTTCTTGTCTATCACACGTTTGCCAGATAACATTTCCAGGAGAACAACCCCAAAACTATATATATCACTCTTCGGAGTCAGATGCCCTGCATGAAGACAATATTCAACATGTTAGCGAAACTAAAATAAACATGACTTAACAAAAAAAGTAATACACTCTTGATATAGAAATTAAGAATAAATATTCTTACAACTTAATTATATTTAAAGAGGCACAACTAATCAATTATAAGCATCAATTATAGAGCTGGTGCGTGCTGTAACAAGCTACGAGCTAATAAAACTCCAACATATATTATACCCACCAAAAACTCAACCGGTAGCATCAATGCTGATTTAGAAAAATCTGGGAAATTCTCAAAACAACTCAGAAAAGCACTTTTTTATTTTTACAGTTAACTCCTGCTTGCACAAACAATTCTCACTTATGGGATTAAGAATTTGATTGATTGATTGACTCCTGCTCAAACAATTCTTAATACATAAAGAAGCACTCAAGTCTCAGCTCATCACAGTGCCAAACTTTGTGCTTCTACAACACCACAAAGTCATATTATAAGCTTATACTCTGCAGCTAATAACAATGAAAAATACATAAAGATAATAGCATCATGAAAATGCATGGCTAAAGGGCCCAATTGGTGGACAAGCAAATAGCATTTACATTTAAGAATATATAAGCTTATACTCTGCAGCAAATAACAACCAAAATACATAAAGATTATAGCATCATGGAAATGCATGGCTTAAGGGCCCAATTGGTGGACAGGCAAAAAGCATTTACATTTGAGAATCTAAAGATACATAAATATCATGGAAAAAATACCTGTTGCGACATACTCTGGTGCAGCGTAACCGTGAGTTCCCATGACCCTTGTAGAGACATAGCTTTTATCTCCAGAAGGTCCATCCCTGGCTAACCCAAAATCAGATAGCTTTGCATTGTAGTTCTGGCAATTTAATATGTATAAAAGACAAATGAGCAATCACAAATTTTGGAGTCAATTTATTTATTCGAATAGCATGAAGTAAGAACAGTATTTTGCATACCACATCAAGTAAGATATTTGAAGTCTTAAGGTCTCGATAAATAACTCTAGCTTCATCACTATGAAGAAAAGCAAGACCCTTTGCAGCACCAAGAGCTATCTTCATTCTTAGGCTCCAAGAAAGAGGCTGGAAATGTGCAGACCCTATTTTCCCAAATGAATTATAAATACAATCAATAACTTACAAATTGCAGCGGACATGTATCAATGTGAGAACAGACAAGAGTATAAAACTCACTTCTAAATAAATGGTTCTCCATGCTCCCGCGAGGCATGAACTCATACACCAGTAGCCGATGCTCCTCTTCTAAGCAATAACCAATCAATCTCACAAGATTTGTATGACGTAATTGCCCCAGATAGTTAATTTCGGTCTGTCAATGAAAACGTTATTGTAGAAAATCAAGTAGTTGACTCGTTTAGCATACTCTAGAAACCCAGTTTTAGTACAAAATTGACACAATTATATTTGCAGATATTAGTAATTAAGAAACCAAGAATTCTTAGTTGTTATCATGATAGCATATTATTTTCGAAAGTGAAAGAAAAGTTCAAAACTCGAGAAGCTGAGGCCACAGAAATTAAGGGTAACAACTACATATTGATTCGAATCAACAGTCAGACATGAGGGTTGTACTCACCAACCACTCTTTATGGCCTTGAGGCCCTTCTTGGTTAAGCCTCTTAACAGCAATCACCATTCCAGTTCCAGGTCTAGTGGGAGTAAGAGAATGTTCATCAATCCACCCCTTGAACACGGCACCAAAACCGCCTTCTCCCAACACACTATCAGGACGGAAGTTTCGAGTTGCTGTCTTCAATTCATTGAAGCTAAAGTTCTTCAAATTGGAAGATTGTAAAATCTCACCCTCACTTCGAGGAGTCTGGGGTATTGATGTGGACGATTGTTTGCTATTTGACCGACTCCATTCATTTCCATCCTTGCTAAACCCTGCACCAGTTTTCGAAAAAATTACTTTTAAAAATCGAAATTATGATTTTTGTATAAAGCAATTGAACAATTTATTCATTGTTCATAAAATTAGGACACACATCATTATGCAAGTACCATCATGATGTTGAAACCTAATCCGTATATTTAAATTAATACACTCTTCACTTCACATCAAGTACTCGTGTTGGAAACGGGACACCTCGCTCATGCGTATCACTTTAAACACTTCATTACAAACCAAAATTACGCCGTGTTTCATACGAAGGCCGTGTTTGGCACTTCTAGCATACCCGTCCCATTAGCCTGTCACCCGAATCAGAAACTTCTAGCATAGTCCAAGTAACATAGGTTATAACATACAAATCACCATCCAAAACTATTGATTAGTACTCTATCTAAAACTAAAACTAGAGTAGCTCATGATTGAATATAAGTATGCAACAAAGGCAAATCAATAACAAAAACAAAATTAACTTAAGGTCTACTTTCATGGCAGCAGAGATTATTATTATTATTATACTAAATTAGTCCCGATGCACGGTTTTAAAATAAAAAATGAATTATAGACTCTTTAGCACATGTTGAGATAAACAACTTCTTTCTCTGTAATACTTTCTAATTAAATATGAAAATACATTTTCCAAAAATCCATTATTTTCATATTTAGTTAGGAAGAATCAATTAAACTATATTATTAACTATTTTTAACAACTACCCGTAAATAATAAAATAGCGTAATATGCGTAAAAAAAAACCTAAAATTTAAAATTCAATTTGAATTTAATTTTCAAAACAATGTTAAATTGAATAGCTCAAAATAGAAAAAAAAAACAATATGACATCATCCTTGCATTTTGCGCGGGAAACAATTAAATAAGAGAGTCACACGTAGGCAATAATAATATCAACGGTTGTTACTTTAGTAATATTTATAGATTATGAGCGTAATACTCCATATTGAACAACATAAAACACAAATTTTAAAATAATCATGCAAAAACAACCAACAAACCATATAATTAAATGAACATGTAATAAATAATCCAATATCATAATTAATCACAACAATAATAAAATTGAATAAGACCCAAGAATCAAACTAATAATAAAAATAAATGAAAAGCAGAAAATCATACCGGTGTGAAGGGGACTCTCAGCCTTGATCCGATTACTCCAACAAGCTCCCATACAAATTCAAGAAAAATGAACTAACTTTTTTTTTTCTTTTAATAAAATAAAAATAAAAATCAATGAAACAGCAAAGCTTGTGAAAATCTTCACCTGACAAAAACACCCAAAAGTTGGAGTATACACTATAAGCTTGTGCACAAACTAAATGATGTAATGAACTAAAATTAAAATTTTTGTAACAAAATAAATAAAACCCAAATTGGGTCACGTAGATCTGGTGCAAAAACACTAAATTTAACTCAGAAATTTTGCAAAAGAAAGAAGGTTAGGTACCCATCTCTCTCTAACTTTCTCTCTCTAAAGAAAAGGCTACTACTACTTTTCTCTCCAGGCGTGGATGTTTTGACTAAGGAATACAGTTTGGACACGAAAAAGATTCTTCAAATAATTTAATTTTAATTTTCTAAGATGAATGATTATTTATTTGATTGAGATATAAATGGGGGATTTTTGGGTGGAAGTTATTATTATTATCATTAATTATTATTACTATTATTATTATTGATAAAATTGATGAATAATTATTGAAATAAAATGGGGTTTTTGTTGTGATATGGTTGGGATGGTGAAAATGAAAAGTGTGGGGTGCTGTCATCCACCTTTGTTTGGACCTACTTGTGAAAGGTGACATTAGTTGACTGATAAGATCACCAATTCACCACCTTCATAATTGGAGTTGTAATCAGTAGAGCATGGAAGTCTCTTTGTTCAAACATGATATGTACTCCGATATTTTCTTTAAAAAGCAATACTTTGGTTGGATTTGTTAATACCTTCAATCTTTTATGTTCTACTCATTAGATAATGTAAAAATGTGGTCGAATTTAAAAAAAAAACGTCCTAAAATGGAAAGTGGCTAAAACAATAAAGAAAGGGGTAAGGTGGTAACAGGGCTATGTCGTATTGTATTACTTATTTCACTTTCTTTTTGTGACCGTATTGTATTATTTGCTTTATTTTCCTTCTTGAAACTTTTAACATATTTTAATATGTTCTTCATATTCTCTCTCCTTCCCACTATACTCTCTTTTCTTTTATTCTTCAATTAACCTCAATTTCATCATAAATTAATAATTTCTACATACTATTCCTCCTAAACTGCACAAAGAATTTAAGCAAGTAATACAGAGGGAGTATGTAAATTTAGTATGTAAAAGTAAGGTACGGAGTATTTGAAAAAAGAGAGATACAGAGTAATGAAAAGTATTAGTGTGGTGACAATGAGGATCATGATAAGAGAGAAATATAATAAAGTATTATAGGTATATATCTATGTAATGAAGGGTTGTATATTAAAAAATAATGGTCAATGAACGTCTAAGGAAGTTTTGCATTTAAAAAATGGAAGGAATAAAAACACTTAAATACTGCTGGACCCTTTCTTTCTCCACTCCCTTTCCTATAACATCTAGTCACCACCGCAACCGGCTTTACAGCAAGTGCCAACACTGCCACCACCATTGGCCCCACCAACGCCGGTGACTCTAGTCTAATGTCAACACCATACACCATGGAATAATGGATACGAATGATAACATAACATCTCCTACTTAGGGATGGCAATGGGTCTAGGACCTTACTAGATGCTATTGGACCTACACTAATAAACTGGTATGGATCCAATTTTTATAGACCCTATGCGTAGGGTAGGGTGGGTATAGGTAGTATCGGGTAGGGTAAGGGTTTAGGTACAATGTATTCAGATCCTACCCGCGAACCCGTAAAACCCAGACTTGTATTTAAACCCGCCAATTTACTAAATAAAAAAAAAATTAAAATCAATTAATACTTGTAAAACGCTAAGTATGTAAGGAGCTTATAACCGACTTGCTGCATATCTGTAGGGAATTTTCCCACGCCCTACTATGGATCATGTTTTTAAACATGTCGTAATCCTAGGAAAGAAGCTAGAGAAAAAGAGTCGCCAACAAATTTTAGGAACTTGTAAACTGTTCACGATTGTGAAGGTTACACCCCATTCACAATTGATAGGCTAAAGTCGTATCACCAAGTCAAAAATAATTCCTAAGTTCCTCTAACTATGCAGATAGGGAAGAAGGGTCGAACCACAGGGAAACAAGTCTTCCTATTCCTAATTAATTAATATAATCTAAATTATAGAGTAACTAAATTATAGATATGATAAATTAAGCTAAGGAGATGAAAGTAAGGAGAAATCAATAAATAACGACCTAGGGTATAGGTTCATCAATAAATAATATTTCAGGGTAAAACATAATAATTAATCATCAATGCATCAATTAACCAGATCATAAAGGGCTTTCGCTACGTATTACAATCACAGAATTAATCTACCGGTATTAAATCGCATCTCTTGAATCTTGACTTAACCATTTATAAATTAACCTGCCTATTGAAACTAAGCCTTAACATCAATTCTCATCTCTTAAATTAATATTCCTAAACTCATACAAATTAAATTTGCGCAAATCTAATTGCATAGCTTTAAAAAAATCAATAGGAAATTAATCAAGTATTGACAATCAACAATAATAAATTACCCCTTCATATTATTTATGGATCCCCACAAACCCTAGAAAGAAAACTACTCACACATAATCAAATCTAAACTAATTGAAGCAAATAAACAAGACATGATGAATTAAAGAAATTAAAATACTAAAAGTAATAGAGAAGAAATCGTTACCAAAGTTAACGACAATAAAGGATTGAATTAAACTAAAGTTGTAGAGAGAGAAAAACAAGAGAGAAAATAATACTAAGAGTTTAATTAAGGGGAGAGAAAGAAAAGTTAGAGAGAGAAAAAGAATAAGAAGAAGTGCTAAACTCGCTTAACAAAAGCGTACTTATACTAAGCTAGAAAAATCCTAAGTTAAAACAAAGTAAAACGACGCCTAATCTCTTTCCAGAAACACGCGCCCGGTCGGGCTACAGCTTGGCCGGCCGAGCCCCCCTTTTTCATCAAGTGTGCATCTCTCGCGCCCAGTCGGGCGCGAGACAGGGCGAAGCATGCCCTTCTTCCCCCTCCGCCCCGCCCGGTCGAGCGCGCCTTCGGGCGAGGCCCTACCCGGATGGGCGAATGCCTTGGGCTTCAAATGGACTAATGATTGGGTCGTGATACTTAGCCCAATCCAAATTTCCTCCAAGGGGCTCGAATACTCGGTCCATAGCCTCGGCTTCTTCAAAGTCGAGCCCTTAATCACCGGTTTGATGACTCTAACCGGCCTTGGGCTACGAAAGATGGTCGTGCTCTTCCAATGCTCGTAGTTGCTCCAAATAATCCCGGGAAAATGCTCCAAGTGTGCAATTTCCTACATAACTCAACCAAAACTACAAAGACACTAGAAAACACAAATTAGTAATAAAAGTGGCTCTAAAGAGCCAAAAGCACTACTAATTATGACCAGGGGACGGGGGTAAATCACTATACAAAATAGACGTATCAAACTCCCCCAAGCCAAACCTTTGCTTGTCCCTAAGCAAAGCAATGAATAAACAAAACATGCCTCACCCCAAGTAATCGAAATCAAGAACAACCAATTCAAGGCAAATCTAACAAACATGCTTCAACATCAACTAATCTCATCCATCTAATCACTCATCCTCCCTAACAATTTCCATGTAGAGAAAACTACAAGAGCTCACACACTCAACTCTCATTTATGTGGCGAGTAAAAGATGTACTTGATCACTTTCCATCCTAACCCCTTTATATGTGAACAATGCCCTCCCAATTCACACTCTCGTGTGTTTAAAAAGACATACACTCAACCTAATAGTCGACTCGGAATACATCAAATCATTCTTCGCATTGATAAACAACTAATTTCACATTCACACAACTCTACGCACAAAGGTCGGAAGGTCTTTAAAGCTTGTAATGTAAGGTTAGGGTAAAAGGTAGGATAAATTTGGGAAAATATGAGAGTAAAGCCATGCTTAAGGGAGCCAAATCCTAATAAAACCCAAGGCAAAAAATAAATAATGACCAAACAACTCCAACATACTCAACTCCATCAAAAATTCACCAAATACAACTCTAATCAAAATAATAATTCCCAACACTTACAATTTCACTCTTAAAAATATAATAATGTAGAACTTTCAAACTTGATTTTTTTCATTGAAACTCATTTTTTTTCCTTTTGATCAACCTTCTCTTAGAACATTTGAACATTCAACAAATTTTCTCTTTTTGCTCTTTTTTTTCTTTTGAAGTTCACTTATTTTTCATTTTTTTTCCTTGAACCTCTTTTTATTTTTACTATCATGCTTTATTTTTTCCAAGAAATTCAACTTTCAAAATCATTAAAAATAAAACACAATCAAGAACAAAACGACTTCTCAACACCCACCCACATTGTGCAAACAATAAGCACACTACAAACTCCCTCACCTCACTCACTAATAGCTCCTCCAAGCCAAGCTTGGGACTAGTAACCAATGGGGCCAAAACAGCTTGTAATGTGGCTAATAAACAACAAAAAGTCAAGGCAACAACATGGGTAGCAAGAAGGGAACAAATGTATCTAATTCATCTAAAGGCTACCTAAAAGAACAAATGCCTTCGTCCTCCTCAATGTGCATAATAATGAGTCATACAAACATTACTCAATGTTGCAAACCAATACTCAAATTTATTGACATACCAGGAACTAAAACACATTCCTTACCAAATCAACTAATTAAGCACTATACTCACAAGCAGTTGGACAAAATTGACGCATGTTAAGGCATCCAAGCAATCAAATATCAAATCATGGCTAACCTATCCACAATGTTCATTATTATATATCAAGAATCAAAATAATTTTTAAGCATGGGGCTCAGGGAAGCATGATTTATCATTCATTGGATCGTATTTTTTTATTTTTATATTTTTCAAAGCAGTAAAACTATACTAGAAAGCAATAAATTTATTCTAAACACACCAAAAACAAAAAGAAAGATAGAAAGCATACCTTAATCTAAAAACTCCCCTAAGCCAAAATCAGACAATGTCCTCATTGACTCAGGGATTAGCCTTGTATGGCTAAGCGCCTCCTGTTTTAGAAAGAGAAAAGGTAAAGAGGGAAAAAGATAAAAAGAAAGAAAAAAATAAAGAAAAAGGGAAAGAAAGAAGAAAAACAGAACCGGGGAAGGAGGAGGCGCGCCCGGTTGAGCGGCCTTTCGCCCAGCTGGGCGAATGAGGGGGCTGTAACTCGCTAACCTCGTGCCTGATCGAGCGATTCCTCGCCCGGTCAGGCGATTTTGTGTCCTCGATAAAGCTCTTTGACGCGCCTGGTCGGGTGCCATCTCGCCCGATCGGGCGAAATTTGTCGTATACGGACCTCTTCTCGCGCCCGATCGGGCGGATGTTCGCTTGGTCGGCGAAATTAAGGCCACAATCTTCTTTTCTCTCGCGCCCGGTCGGGCGGAGCCTCCGCATTTTGAATTGGGGATTCATTAATACTACTCGCAAGGGACACCTCTGTGGCCTTAACTTGCCTTGGTTCTTCACTTGACTGAGCTATTGTCACTCGATCTGGTGGGACTCTCATTACGAGCTCAATTGTTGCAACCTGCTCACTTGTCTCCACTTTCTCATCTTCAAAACCAAGCCCTCCACAATATAGAGCTCTTTCTATTGCATCCACTTCCTCTTTCCATGTATTAGTTTTTCCTGTAGACGATGCAACACAAGATACCGCCTTCAAGGAATCTTTATCAAGAGCTTGGGGCTGATTAGAACAATTATTATCAACCACATTAATGCTAAAACACTTCTCCTCTATCATGGGGCCTTTAGGGGCATTATTCAAATTAAAAATAATATTATCATCCCCTACTGATAGTGTCAGTTTACCACTTTTCACATCTATTATTGCCCCTGCAATATGAAGAAATGGTCTACCCAAAATAATCGGAATTTGCAAATCTCCCTCCATATCAAGAACAATAAAATCAACAGGTATATAAAATTTACCTACTCTAACAGGAATATCCTCTAAAACACCTAAAGGGTATTTAAAAGAACGGTCATATTGGTAGCTTTTATCTTACCCATATTTAGCTTATAGCACACAGACAATGGCATAACACTAACACTAGCTCCCAAATCACATAATGCATTATCAATCATCAGATTACCAATATGACAAGGGATAGAAAAACTACCCAGATCTTTTAGTTTAGGTGGAGATTTATTTTGTAGTACGGCACTACATTCTGCAGTAAAAGTGACTGTCTCTACCTCATTAATAGATCGTTTCATAGTCAATATTTCTTTCATGAACTTTGCATACATAGGAATTTGTGTAATTAACTTTGTGAAAGGAACTGTTACCTGCAAATTTTTCACCATCTCCAGAAACTTACCAAACTACTTATCCAATTTAGTCTTCAAATGTCTATTGGGGAATGGTAGTTTAATAATTGATTTTTGAACATCGCCACTCTTATCTTGAGTTTCAACCTTCCTTGGAGTTGTACCCTGCAATGTAGCATCAGAAATATTAGTACTACCATGGAGCCCTGTAGGGCTAGTGTTAGAGCCATTATGTATAACAGAATCAGGATTAGCAATTTTCATTAAAATAGGTTCATCATCTCTGGGCATATGAGGCCCATCATAGTGTGAACCACTCCTCAGGGTAATTGCAAAAGCTTGATTTGTAGGTTGTACTAACTACAATGGTAGGGCTCCTTGCTAGCGATTTTGTAGGGTAGAGGATAGCTGTGCAATTTGATTATCCATGAGTTCATTATGAGCTATGATTGAATCAATTTGAGCATCCCTACTCTCCACGTGCTTTTGCATATTTCCTAACATCGCTCTAATTTCTGATAAAGCAGGGTTAGTAGGTGGAGGAGTATTTTTCTGGATAGAGTTGGGGTGGTAATATTTTTGCTGTGGTTGTTGTGGTGCTTGTTGTTGTGATTGTTGTAAAAGTAGAGGGTTTTGCACATTGTTTCTCCGGTAAGAAAGATAAGGATGGTTCCGGAGCCCAGGATTATAGGTGTAGGAGTATAGGTCATTCTGCTTATAGGCTTGAAAGGCATTAACTTGATCCACGGAACTCCTACAATCTTGTTCCCAATGACCTACAATTTCACAATTTTCACAAAAAGCAACATTAGAATTATTATTAATAGTAGAAACATTAGCTACATTAGCAGTACTAAGATTATCTAATTTCTGACAAATAGAGGTTAATTGAGCTTGCACAAAGGGTACAGAATCAACACTATGTTTCCCTTTGTTAGCAAAACCTCTTGGATTCCCACATTGGGAATTGTGAATTGCCATATATTCGATAACTTGACCTGTATCATCAACATTAAGATTCATAAACCTCCCACTAGCTGCAGAGTCTAGAATTTTTCTAGATGAATTTCCAATCCCATTGTAGAAAGCTTGGATCAACTGCCACTGTGCTAACTTATGGTGGGGACACTCTCTTTGCAGATCCTTGAATCTTTCCCAAGCCTCATATAAAGTTTCATCTGACTCTTGGGCAAAGTTTTGAATTGCACTTCTCAATAAAGCTTTTCTTCCTGCAGGGTAATATTTAAAGAAAGAGTTTCCCAATCAGTAATACCAAGTGCAGTTCTATTCAAACCATTAAACCACAGTTTAGCTTTTCCACATAAAGAAAAGGGAAAAAGAATCTCCCTGATTTGGTCTTGCGTGACCCCAGCTTGCCTAATGGTATTGCAATACTGACAGAAATCTGCAATGTGAAGATTAGGATCTTAACCTTTAGCTCCACTGAATTGCTTCCTTTCTATCATCGTGATAAATTGGGGCTTAATCTCGAATCGCACTCCATCAAGAGCCGGAGTAGGAGTGAGATGTGGAAAATCCGTCAGTGACGGCTGCGAATAATCGTTGAGCTTGCGAGCTGGAGGAGGTGGTGGTGCCGTCATCTCTGATTCAGGTTTTGAAGAAACTTCCGAATCGCTAGAATCAGATAGGGGTTCTAAAGGTGGATTACCTAAAGAAATGTCTCGTATCTGTCTGTAAAATTTCTTCTGTCTATGAAAAGATCGTTCGATTTCAATATCGAATGGAATGTAACCTGATCTAGAACTCCTGGGCATAAACACAGAACTGAACAAACAAATATGATAAAATTGTCTCAAAGAACTTGCATTCTCTGAGACGAGAGAAAATAATTTAGACCACAAAAACAATCACAAATAAAAATAAAACTGTTTCCCCGGCAACGACGCCAAATTTTGACAGGCTAAAGTCGTATCACCAAGTCAAAAATAATTCTTAAGTTCCTCTAACTATGCAGATAGGGAAGAAGGGTCGAACCACAGGGAAACAAGTCATCCTATTCCTAATTAACTAATATAATCTAAATTATAGAGTAACTAAATTATAGATATGATAAATTAAGCTAAAGGAGATGAAAGTAAGGAGAAATCAATAAATAATGACTTAGGGTATAGGTTCACCAATAAATAATATTCTAGGGTAAAACATAATAATCAATCATCAATGCATCAATTAACCAGATCATAAAGGGCTTTCGCTACGTATTACAATCACAAAATTAATCTACCAGTATTAAATCGCATCTCTCGAATCTTGACTTAACCATTTATAAATTAACCTGCCTATTAAAACTAAGCCTTAACATCGATGCTCATCTCTCGAATCTCGAATTAATATTGCTAAACTCATACAAATTAAATCTGCGCAAATCTAATTGCATAGCTTTAAAAAAATCAATAGGAAATTAATCAAGCATTGACAATCAACAATAATAAATTATCCCTTCATATTATTTATGGATCCCCACAAACCCTAGAAAGAAAACTACCACATAATTAAATCCAAACTAATTAAAGCAAATAAACAAGACATGATGAATTAAAGAAATTAAAATACTGAAAGTAATAGAGAAGAAATCGTTACCAAAGTTAACGAAAATAAAGGATTGAATTAAACCAAGAGTTGTAGAGAGAGAAAAACAAGAGAGAAAATAATACTAAGAGTTTAATAAAAGGGAGAGAGAAAAAGAGTAAGAAGAAGTGCTAAACTCGCTTAACAAAAGCATACTTATACTAAGCTAGAAAATCCTAAGTTAAAACAAAGTAAAACGACGCCTAATCTTCTTCCAGAAACACGCGCCCGGTCGGGCGCCAGCTCGCTCGGCCGGGCCCACCTTTTTCATCAAGTGTGCATCTCCGGGCACGAGACAGGGCGAAGCATGCCCTTCTTCCCCCTCCGCCCCGCCCGGTTGGGCATGCCTTCGGGCGAGGCCCTACTCGGATGGGCGTATGCCTTGTGCTTCAAATGGAATAATGATTGGGCCATGATACTTAGCCTAATCCAAATTTCCTCCAAGGGACTCGAATACTCGGTCTATAGCCTCGACTTCTTCAAAGTCAAGCCCTTAATCACCGGATTGATGACCTTGGGCTTGGAAAGATGGCCGTGCTCTTCCAATGCTCGTAGTTGCTCCAAATAATCCCGGGAAAATGCTCCAAGTGTGCAATTTCATACAAAACTCAACCAAAACTACAAAGACACTAGAAAACACAAATTAGTAATAAAAGTGGCTCTAAAGAGCCAAAAACAGTACTAATTAAGACCAAGGGATGGGAATAAATCACTATACAAAATAGACATATCAATAATCACAAAGATTGCTAACTCTATATTGGTCTGCAACCATGACTGGACATTCGGGGATGATGGTATGAATTCCACCTTCAAAGAGGTTTAACCTACCCTAAATTAGGCCTCTACTTAATTCTTATTGACATTCATGCATGCTTTTCGATCAACATACATACATCAAATTATTCCTAAACCTTTTTAATCTACGTTGGTTGATTATTAATGCACAATTAAATCTAATACTCATGATCACTTAAATTTAAATCATATTAAACCTAAATCTGATTATTAATTATCTTATTAGGTGTTATTTCATTACAAATTCCCTTTAAACCTGCAAAAAGGGCGTGACCAAGCATAGAAACAAATCATTGATAAACAAGCAACATATAATTATCATAATAATCATCATTACAAAAATATTGTTAGTGGTATGATCCTAGGCATGACACTAAATAAATTAATAACAATCCTAGCATGTTACTAATATCAAAATCAACACGTTATCCTAAACATGATGATGATAATAAAAAATCAACACGTTATCCTAAACATGATTTCTATTCAATAAGATGATTAACTTATTTAATTTGATGCTTCGACCTTCTTACTATAAAACAATACACAAGTTAGTAAAATTCAAGAAAGTAAATAATAAACTAAATTGATTGGGAATAGAAATATAGATTTGGGTTTAAACCCTCAAAAATATCAACATTTCATGTCCAGATCACAACATCGAGTGTGGTTTGGAGTATTCGAATCACGCAAAGGAAGTATGGTGAATGATTGGGATGTATCTAGGATGTGTTTAGTCTAAGAACATGAGTTTTTTGGAATTTTTTTTCTATTCTCTATGGAATTCTTGTTGTGTGTTGATGATCTGGAATCGAGGAAAACGACCTCTATTTATGGATAAAAAAAAGAGAGTTGAAAGATCAGAAAAAGATCAGAAAAAAAGAATGAGATAAAACTCTTTGTCGAATTGTGACGAGTTTGTCGCGTTGCGACAGGGTTATCGCAGCACGGTAATCCTATCGCTGTGAGATGGTTAAAAGGATAGAATATTGCGAAAGAAGTTTGTTTTTTGATGGTTTATCTTCGCAAAATATATCCGAACGTTTTTGAAAAATTAAGGATTATCATAAGAGTTCTATTTAATCTCAAACTCTTAATGTTTATCTTTTTAGGAAGGATATATTAGAACCTTTAAGAAGATTCTAGCTAATTTAGAATTAGGAATATGATCATATGGGGCCTAATAAAATATTTGGACTCCATATAAACATTGGGTCGTACTAAAGGTGGACTTAAGCTTCGTTTGGGCTCAGTTTAGTATTTTGGTCGTATCTCATTCGTTTTAAGTCGGATTTGGGCTTTTAATATACCATTGGAAAGTTCTTTTTGAGACCTATCCATCCAAACAGTAATTGTACTGAGCACACATACCAAAATAATCAAGTTGGACGTTTTATGATTATAGGCACAAAATGAATCTTTCAGGGCTAAAAGACACGAAAGGAATCTTTTTGGGTTTAAGGACACGAAATGGATCTCTTTGGACGTAAAGACATTTTTGGTTAGGTTATCAAAATGGTCAAGGCTTAGGGAAACTTTGCGCGACCTTTCAACTCTTTGTCGAACTTGTTTCGGGGATTTTTATGATTCCCTTAGGATACTGGTCGCGCTCTCGGACGGATGGGCTTGGACACCTGCAAAATAACGCATATTCCGTTTACCAAAATATTCGCCTTTGATGGTCAAGTTAGTAACCGGAAAACGAAAAAGCTAGAGAGAAAGTAGAGAGAAGTTGGAGCTCTTAATGTTCTTTTCAATGTTATGTCACAATCCACCCCTCCCATGAGTGCCATCATAAATGATTGGGGTATTTATAGGGGTGGGGAATTTTGCCCCCTTAGGGTTACTACCCTAGAATTTCGTGCTCTGTTTGGCGATGCAATCAGGATAAGGCACGTGTCCTAGGGGGCGCCATTTTGCAGCTTTCTCGGGATTTGGGCCTCCTGATGTAAGGAGGCTAAGGGTTGCAAAAGCTGACCCGACCTGATAACCCGACACGAACCTGACCTGAAATTAGCGGGTTAGGGTTGAGATTTTCTACCCGAAATCTTAAATGGGTCGACACGAATCCAACCTGAAATTAAATGGGTTAGGTTAAGGTTGAAAATTCAAACACGAAAAAGGTCAGGTTCAAATAGAAAATTATTAATTCTAGCCCAAGCCCAATTGCACATATAATATACTACGTATGTTAGATGTTAAAAGTTAAAACCCTAATTTTCTTCTCAGCCGCCTCATTAACTCTTTCATTTTACATTTTTCCTTTCTCTTCAAATCTCAACAGTCAACTCTCAAGTTCTCAGCTCTCAACAATCTTCTTGAATAATTATCCGCTTCCCAGTTCCCATTAGCCATACCTCCAAGATTTCCTCTTTTTCATGGTTCAAGTTAATTACATTTTAATTTGTTTTTTATACAATTTTTCTTTTGAAATACGGTATGATAGGAGAATTAGATCTTGTTGTTTCTTTAGATCTTGTTCTTTTTTTTTTAATAAAATTTGTAATTCTTATTTGTAACTCTGGTTTGTGATTCGTTAAGACTTTATTTTGGTTTGTAATATATGATTAGGTTTATTAGGCAATGTTCTTTAATTTATTTCAGTTAGGATTTCAATTAGGATTAAAGTCTTGTTTTTCTTGAGAACTTGAAGATACACTTGTTTAAATTGAAAAAATTCAGGTTATTATAAAAAAATCAGATTATTTAGGTTAATTTCAAATCAAAGCAACCTAATTTAAACCGAAACAAAAAAATTAGGTCAACACATGTCAATTTCAGGTAACCCGAACCCGAAAATATCAAGTTCATGTTAGAGTTGTCAACCTGAAAACTTAAATGGATCAGATTCGGGTTGGGGGATAGTTTACCCGAAATCAATTGACCCAAACACGAACTCGACACGACTTGATCCGATTGCCACCCCTAGAGGAGGCCCTTTACTCTCTTTTTCAGGTGCTCTTTAGGGTTTATATGTGTCTTCTTCCTACAGGGACACGTGTTGCCTTTTAGTTTGGGCATGTGTCTCAATGGGATTGGACCACGTATTGGAGGTATTTTTACCCTTAACATTTGCCTCTTAGAGGCGGTGACTCGTACACTATGGACATCCTCCTCTGATCTTTCACTCGTCCGAGTACTTAGGCGTTTTTGAGCGTTCGTATTTCTAACAGGGGGCGGGCAGGATCGTCTGTCCACCTGAAACTTCTTTGGGCTAGGTACCTTGTCCGGTTCGCCAGATTTCACTGGTGGACTATGTCTGATAGTCAAGTAGACGGTGCGGGCTTAATGGCCTTTAAGAAGTGACCAGCTTTCTTCCATATTTTCCGGAAAAATGGTTCAACTTCCAAGGTAAATGTTAACTTTAACAGATCATTATGACGCCCGTTTGAATTCCCGTCTTTAGTGACGGAGCGGTTTTTTAACCGTTTGTCTTCTAGGTTAAATTTTTTGAAAGTTTAACTGTTTTGACTTCTTAGGTGGGAATGGTGATTTTACCATCCCGCCCCCATAAGATTTTCCTATAAATAGTAAGGGTTTGACTTCATTTTGTTACTTTGGATTTTTTAACTTTCTAGAGAAAACTCAAAGCTTCTAGAGAGAGAAAGTTACTTTTCTTCATATCTTCAAGAGGTTAACCGTGCATTTACAGTTTCCCGGTCAAGAGCTTGAGTTTTCAGGTCAATCTTCATCCAAGATCTTCGAAGTCTTCAAGTTTTCTACTCGGACGAATGTAACCGACTGCTTTCCTTTTCCTTTTTCCTTTTTATACTTGTTTCATTTTCAAACACGCACTGGCTCAACACTCGACCTCGTCCGTCTGTTCGCCTGGGACTGAGGAATCTAGAGTGGATGGGGACGAGTCCTCGTCTTTATGGAGTAAGTCCATTTCTAGTGCGTACCAACTCAGCCCCACCTATTCTTCTATGTCCCTGTAGTCGAACATGGCGCGTATGAGGCAGACGTACGACCGATATGCTGCTAAGAATCCGGACGACAACATAATACATTATTTAGCCTCTCATGCGGGCGACGCTTACCCCTCGATGCTAGGTAAGGAGAGTCAGCTTATAAATACTATGCGCATTTTGTCGACACTTTTTATGGTCGAAATACGTTTTCGATGGAAAAAAACATCGAGAAACTCTAGCATGTGCCCCACACGTGAATGAAAACCCACGAATACAAAATTCAGGAAAATAAAAAACACAACTCCTTACTACTTAGTTATCAACCCTAACTTTTCTTCTCCCTTTCAATTCATTCGTAATACTACAAAAAAGCTCACGGGACCATGGATTTCAAACTCAGATCTTTGTCCTCTCTGAATCAATTTCAAAATGACGTATATTAATTACATATTTAGATCTTTGCCCCTCTTTGAATGAATTTAATGTGTGTTACGTCAGTTTTAAATTCAGATATTTGTCCCTCACTGATTCTATTTTGAAATGAGGTAAAACAAGATAAATTTAGGTCTCTGGCTCTCTCTAAATGAATTTTTAATTAAGTTACATTAATTTCAAATTCAGATCTTTGTCTAATTGTTATAAATTTCATCCCTTATCTTTGTGCCGTAATATTGAGGTACATCTATTCTTTTTGGGGGTTTTATTATTTTTTTTTATTTATTTGGGATTGGTTTTGTGGATTGGTATTTTTTTTTTCCTTCAACAACTTTCATCAAAGGTTTTGTGGAAATGTGCCCAGTGCTGCCACTGTGGATTTTAAACCCACCATGGAATAATGTAAGTGTCGTCTATACAACGCAAGATTTACCATGAAGTTTCTAGCTAGAGAAAACTATGGCCTAGAAAATACTCTGTAATGTCAATAAATATAAACCTTTGATGAAAGTTGTTGCTTTTTGTAGTAAATCATATTAATTGACCTGTATGACTTTCAACAGTTGCTAGTGTGACAAACAAAACTTGCACTTTTGATGTCTTTATATGTATGGACTATAATGGTAGCTTTTGTTTTAAGTGTATAATTGTAGAAGCTTTTGTATAAAGTGTCTATAATTGTGATGTCTTAATATGTATGGGCTAATATTGAGATTGATCGCAATGTTTTTCCTTCTCACAATTCCATTAAAATCGCATTGATTTTCGTAGGATTTGCTGTGAGTCCTGATTTTGTTTGGCTCAGTCTCCTTCGTTAGAGAAGCTTTTTAAGGGATTCTTTTTTTTAATTTGAGTGTTTTTCTGTCTACTTTCTGCCTTTAAAATTTCAGAATTTTTTGAATCTAATTGATGTTAAACTGGACTGTTTTGTTTGGACTGGTCTGTTTTAGTTTGAATTGGTTTATTCTTGCTGTTTGGGTGCGAGTTTAAATAAAAAAACTTGCGTTTATTTTCACTTGTATGTGATTACTATGGAAGAGGAATTGGTAAATAAAAAAACTTATGGATGAAATCCATCAGAAAAACTTAAGGACTCAAGCTTTGTCTTGCTCCTATTATGATTTGCTTATCTTTTCTTTTTATTTGTGCATGCACTCTATTGTCATCAAGTTGAGTCTGAAACTTTGTTAACTCTTGTTGCAAGCTTGTCATCTTTAGACTTGAGAGCGTAAGTGGTATCTATTTTATCCTTCTATTTTTTTTTTATCTATTTAGAAGAATGAACAACAATATTTTGAGTTTCATATCACACCACTTAATATTGCCCTTAGAAATTACTGAATATGGTATATGTAGTCATTCAATAAAGAAGAAATTCCATTTATATTATATAGATGTTTCCACACCCTGTTATAAAAGACAAGTATGCTTATTAAAGCCACTCTTTTCAATATAATAGAGATAAGATTTGTTGAAAATATCATCATCTTATACAGCATGAGGCACCAAATTATTTTTATTGAAGATATGTTAATGTATTTAAAATCGCTTACAAATTTGGTAGTGACATGGATTAATAAATTTGAATGTTCTAGAAGCATCAATCATATGGAATATATGCAATGTAGAAAGTAAGATGATGATATCACTGGAAAAGGGTATGCAGTACGTAGAGCTTAACGGGGAGACCCCTCTGATCAGTGACGATTGCAGACCGCTAAACAACTGACTAACTACTAAAACAATCATTTTTCATAACTTACTGCAGGTTTAATAAAGTGGATAAAGGTCTAAACTTCTTCTGCCCCACTAAAACTTGAAAGATTTCTAACTAAATGTATACACATTGCACTTTCCATCTATGACCTTTTCACTCTATCTACTTTTTCTTAGTACTATTTATGTCTTTAGCTACTTTCTCAAACTACATATATTCTCTGTTTCATATGCTTAGATGTCAACCTTCTTATTCCCATTTCCTGATTAGGTGGTTCTCAACACTTACCATTTGGCCCATATAAGTTTGAGATTGTCCAAAATGACTCGCTTTGTCCCATTTTATGTCACTCAACTTAAATATCCAAAAGAAACATAATTAGTGTAAAATGTGATATTTCTAGTAAGCTTACATTGGTGCATCTCAAATGAACAAGCTTTAGGAAAACTGAATCCCTTTTGGCGTTTGTTAAATCTTACTAAACGATATTTTTTATACAGTTGCTCAATGCATTAGTTTTTTTGGAGCTGGGGTGCTGTGATGGTGCTGAGATCAAGGTACCTAGATTATTTCTTTCTTCCTTTATTGAGATATTGAATGTTTGTTTTATGATGATCTAACTTAATAATGTACAAATTATTCATGTTGTTAATTGAAATGGTATGAATCCATAAAACTAATAACTTTATGAATTTACTGATGTTTTAGTTTAGAGCTTTATTTCTTTTCTGCCAATTTAGAGTAGCAAACAAAAACCATTTTTGAATTAGCTCTTCCCTATGTCACTATATATAGAGACATATGATTGTATTTTAAGTACTTGCAAACTGAAATTAATGTCTAATTGAATTGGTTTATATAGCCTCTTATGATCACTTTGGTAACGTTAACCTGTTTCAAATTAGTGATTTCCTTATGTAGCTTGTCCCTTGCATATGGACAATAAGGTAATGTAGTGTAATGATAACTTGTATTGATTATATATGATGTCTCTATAGATTTCCCCATTAGATTTTCAATATATTTGTTTGGTTCGCCGAAGTAATTTTTTTCCACAGGTTATACATCATGAACATCCAAACAATTCTGACAACTTTATTCACCAATCCCTTATGGAAAAATAAATGACATATTGCTACTTTTGATATTATTGAATGTTGCTGCAATTGATACTACTTGACACTGCTGCTGCTGCCTTTTCACTTAACGTTGCTACATGTTGCTGCCATCGCCTATGCTTAACGCTTCTGATGCTGCTTCCTCTATGCTTAGTTGTTGTTGCTTCCTATCCTTGATATTGCTTACGGGGTTTTTAAAGCTAACACAAGATTCTCAATTGGTGATGATTGAGCACAAGTTAGAATTATAACATATGTAATAGAAAACTTTACTATGAAATATTGTAAAAAATTTATGTGCAATGATAAAATTGTATTTTGGCATATTTTATAGCATATACTTATTTTGGTAATACTAGCTAGTAGAATAAATTCAATTTTATTCTTGTGGTAAAAACATTCACCACACTAGATCTTTTTATAAAGAAAATGGACTTGAATAAGAGTGCTAAATTTGAATATAAGGACAGAAAAAAGCATCGATAAATAATATGGAACTATGGACATAGAAAAGCGTCGGCAATTTTATAACTGGAGACAAGAAAAAGTGTCGCTAAATTTAAGTGAGTGCGCCAATTATTGTAAATGTAGACGCTTCGTATAAAGTTTTGGACACAAAAAAGCGTCGCAATTCTCGACGCTTTTTGATGACAACTAAATTTCTCGACTCACGTTTTCTAGACACTTTTTTTTAAAGCGTCGAGACATAATTTATTGACGGTTTTAAGCGTCAAAAATAAGCTCAAAAAGCGTCCCAAAAACACGGATTTTCTAGTAGTGATGATCCGAACAACACGAACGTAGAGACCACAAACATAAACACCACCTCCCCTGCTAGTGGTAGTGCATGCTCGATGATCGAAGTGACCACCTCTTTTGAGGAGTGCTAAAATAAGCAAGGCACTTCCACGTCCTGGCAAAACCCGGATGCACATAAGCTAAATACTTCTTCTTCTAGGTTGGCGTCCGAGTGAAATCCGGATCAACCCCCAGCACAACATAACAGCTCGGTCTTAAAGTGGTCCGAGCTGCCTTCTTCTTAGAGGCCTCGTTCTTCATCTTGATCGGGTGCTATTCAATTTGTCCAAAATCAGCCACAGCCTCGTGTGGCGTCCGAATGAAATTTACCACCACCCCTCTCTTAACATTCCGAGTCGGCCAGGCCTAGAACTGACATTCATATTGCTAAGCTGGCCGACCGTCCCCGTAAAGTTCCATCTGGAAATCACAGGAATGAGGGGCGAAAGAAATACAAGGACAAGGCCCCCTTAGTGCCTGAAGGAGTGGTGGTGGCTGAGCCAAGGCAGGGCTCGGTCGGGGGAAGCTTGGCCAAGGCGGCTGAGCTTGACAGAGTTCTGTTCGCTGACTTTGGTTCGGTGAGGGCACTCGAACCTCAACCGGACGAACAGGGAGATAAGAACCCTGACGCTGCGGTTACAGAGGAAGAGAATGACTTTGACAGTCGTACGGCTGTGAAATGGGGGAAACGGGCCTGGGTTTCCTTAATGAAAAATTCGAGGAGTTTGAGGAGTTCCTTAAACTAGGAGAAGGGTTTGGGATCCGGCCACCCAGAACTTCAGGCTCGTTGGTCGCTTCTAACGACCTGGTCATCACTCGTCGGGGCTTTAATGTTAATAAGGCTGCCTTGGAGGCAGGCCGTTGATTTTCTCTTTACCCATTCGTCTAGGAGCTGCTGAACGAATATCGAATTGCTTTGTTCCAGCTGGCGCTGAACAGCTAGGTAAATATTTTCGGATACTTGGTGACTTGCCTTAGGAGTGGCTTCACCACTAACTTTCCAATTTTCTGCACAATGCACAACATGGTGCAGTTGAAAGCGGACTCGGACGGGTGGTTTGTCTTGAACACCCGATCGGAATATATGGTGGTCTTGCATAAGCCCTCTAAATGGAACGACTAGAAGCAAGGACCGGAATTTTAACAGGAAGATGAACAACTTTAATTTTTCGCCTGTTCAGCTCGGATGAGAGGATCATCGACCGAGCCGCCCCTCGGTCCATCCAGACCTTGACCATCAACTTCACTATTTCAGGGTCAAGAAGGTGTACTGAGGGGGTCAGCAAGTATCCGTCCTTCCCAAATAGATTCCTTTAAAAATATGGCTGAAGGATCCAGCGTTCATGTCCTCATTCGGCCTGCTTCGAAACTATACTCCAGGTGGACTTTCATGATATGCCCACTCGAACATATTTTAACCTTGGAACATAAGTTAACACTTTACTTTTCTTTTTAACAGGATAAGCCATGTTTTAGCTCGACCGCGCACAAAAGGGAGAGGTAAACATGAACGAGTTCAACCTAGAGCACTACCGGCTCCTGAGGCAAGAATATGAGGCGGCTAAGGGGGTACGAACATACTTCTAATTCTCCCCTTAACTTTGATATTTATTTAATTTAATTTAATTTTTTTGTCCGACCTACTATTCTTTGGATGGATATCCTTTTCACTTTTATTCGGACGATCTTAGCTTCCTCCTTCCCAGTCGAGTGGATGTGCTTAGGAGAACCTTTCCCTCCAATTCTGCTTGGACAGGGTGGAGTAACTTTAGATGGTCGAACTAACCTTGATAGAAGGGTGGTTCACTAGCTTCTTACTCTGCCAATGAAACTAACTTTTCTTTGGTTGTATTTTTCTCAGTTAGCTACCCTGAAGCAAGCGAGGAAGCAGTTGGCGTCCGCTTCAACGGATGAAGGGTCATCCAAATCTCGCAAAGTTTATGCGTCTAAGACCCCCTCTGGGGCGCAGGCGGCCAGGGCAAGATCGCGGGTTGCCAAAAAGCAACCTAAAGGAGAACAACCCCAGCTGGTACCTAGTGGGTTCTCCAAGCTCTCGGAGCCATAGCCGACTAAGGTGGCCCGAGACGAGATCGTTTGAAAGGACGAAAAGGGAAAGTCGTCCTTGAATCAAACGGCCGACGATAACTCGAATTCGCATGTCGAGTTCTTGGGAACTCTGCCAACGGGTTCCCAGGCCGAAGAAGGGCAGCTGTCTCCGCCTAAGGCGGACGAGTAGCAGCCTACGCCTACTCCAACTCCGAAGAGGCCTCTGCAAGCACCACCCTCTCTCTCGGAAGTTACTCGTACAACCCTTTCTTTGTTAATTTTGAGTTGTTGTCTCAAAATTTCTAACTTGTATTTCCTTTTGCAGATATTTCCGAAGATATGGATGTTTGACTCCCTGGCTCTTCACTGACAGGGGCAGAGCTGTCCGGGACGCCATGCTGAGGGCCATCTTGGCCGAGACTCGAGATAAATTACGTAGTATCCATGATGGGCACCTTTTACAAATGATGAACATTTGTGTTGAGGTATCTACATTCGTTCCAATCTTTGATACTTAGCTGATTATCTTTCTTTTTTCTTTTACTAACTTTCTTTTGTTCGTTCTCAGCTCCTCCTTAGGCTCTTTGATTTCAAAGACTAGCGTCTGCAGCAGAGACGTGAGATCTAGTTGAAAGGAATGGTGTCCTTCGAACAAGTCTATTATTCCGATTAAGTGTTCGGAATCAATTATGGAGCTAGTTATTCAGCTAGGTCAAGTGATCGGAATGCCTTGTTAGAGACCGCTTCTGATTAGTAATATTAATGTATAATTAATATTATAGCTTAATCTTGACTGAACCCTTCGGGTCACACCTAATCAAGTTAACGATCCGTGTGGACAAATTAATCCGAAAGTAATTAATGAGTCATTAGAGTATTACGAAGAAAGACATTAGATTTCGAGCTTAGAGTGTCAGAACCAAATCTCAAAAGTAGAGCCAAAATTTGGGAATTGGCGAGACGGGAAAATGCTTCAAGTAACAAGTAAAAACCCTAGCCTCGCAATGGCCTAGCCATGCGAAAGGCTAGGGAAGCACGCCAAGTGGCAGCGGGCCGCGAACCTGAATGATGGGTCACGGACGCGGGCTAATGGGTGGCGGCCCAACCGAACCCATCTTGGGGCCCAACGTTGGGTGCCACATGGTTAGCTCATAATGGATGTGAGTTGCGTTGGGGAGCAAGTGGGGAAGTGGTCCTCACCTAACCATGTGACACTTGTTACTTAGTGATTCGTTGGTTAATTTAACTAGGAATTGAATTAAACATTCTTTCCATGTGGGATCTTTTTGAGAAAAAGTCCCAAATTGAAAGATGAGAGGATTTCACAAGGAAACATTCCTTATAAATGCCCAAGCCATACCTTGGGAATTACTCACTTGAGTTGAACTCAATAAGGCGTCTCCCATTAGCTGAGAAAACCTTCAAGTTCATAATACTCTAGTCTTTCTTGGTCTAGCCCCGGCTAAACTCCGGGACAGAGGCCGTACGGGTCGTGCTTGAGGGTGGACTTCGTTGGAGGGGCGACATTTGGGGCTCTTTTCGTTCTTGAGTCCGTGTTCGTTCAAGTAAGAGCTTGGGTGAGCGAAGCATCCTACAAGGGTAAGATCGTCTTTCTTTTCTCTTATTAATTATGTTAATTAATATGCTTATGTTTAGTTGCATTTATTTATGTGGGGGTCTTGGGGTCAGGTTTTGTTTTCCACGTGGTGTTGGTGACAAGGGGAAAGACTAGGTCGTTGACTAATCCTCCCAAGGTCAAACTAAATTTATAAACACTTAACAAACCTAGATACAAGTATAGAGGTAAGTCAAGGGTCGAACCCAAAGGAACGATTATGTTCAAGCGCTTTCAATTATGTGCCTAAGCTAGGTCGAAGTCGATGGTGAAGAAGGAACACTAACAATTAACAAAACAAAGGATCAAACAAATAAAACACTAGGAATGGGGGTCAACAAGTAATCATGACAATTGCAACAACTTGGGACAAACATGCCAATCAAAGGTTGTGAAGACTAATGATAAGAGCAATCAATTGGAATCAAAGAGCTATCTCCTAATCGTTAAGCTAGATGTCTCTATGAATAACAAACTAAGAGAATCACAATCCAAACCAATCGATAATTGCAATTCCTAAATCAATTGGTCGTGTTATTAGCAATTACAATGCAATCTAGCATAATTCTCAAGGCCTAATCGAATTACACACATGCAAACTTACATTAATCACTTTAATCTCAAAAATCAATCAACACAATTCTCAAATTAATCACAATCAATCAATCATACAAGTTTCACCTAATTCCTAGCTAAACAACTACTCAAGAATCATCATCTATCAACAAACAACTGAAGAAATCAAGAATAAAAAAAATATCAAGAACAATTACACTAATCAAGATTAAACATCAAAATCAAATCAAATAAACATGAATCTAAACAAAACAATAAGATGAGATAGAGTTAGAAATGCTCATTGATAATAGAGAAGATCTTCAACACAATTGTCACCCTTGTATCATCAATCTCTCACATCACCATTGAAGTCTCTCACTTTGTCTCTCTAAATCTACTCCTAAACTAACCCTAAAACTAGAGAGAGAAACTCTCAACTAAGCTAAAATTATGTCTAGAACTTCTTGATCATCCCCTCTCTAGAAATGAAGGAAATCCATATATAGTAAAACTAACTAAGGGGAAGTTAATTAGACGTCCAAAAGAAACCTCAAAAGGAGCGGCCTCTCACTCATATGTGCAGCCGCTACAAAATGGGTACGGAATAGGGAGAAGAGGGAGGTGCGGCCGCGCAGGTGCCTGGCGCGACCGCTCCTCTCTCGTGCGCGCCCGCGCCATGGGAGCAGGGGAGCCTTCCTTGTGTGGCCGAGATTGAGCCCGTGAGCTCCGGATAAGCCCCGATAAAATAGGCAGCAACTAAGAGCTCTTTTGGTGGGTTCAAAACCACTCTTTCATGCCCACACGGTATGAGGGCGCAACCTTGAAGAACATGCTCTTGGACTCCTTTGCTTTTTGGCTTCAAATGGAGAAACCGGGACATCTCTTTGGCTTGAAAACTCCGAGAAGAATGCACTTGAGGCTCTCGAACATCGCCAACTTCCTATAATCAAAGAAGATAAAAAAAGTAAAGAAGAAAATGCAAAATAAACTAGAAAAGCAAGAAAATAGGAAAATTCAAAGTAAAGAAAATACGAGCAAAACTAGAGAAAAGGAAATAAAAGAGATACAAAAATCATGAAAAATCATCCTAAAAGAAGCTAAATGAGTGCCATAAATGACACTCATCAGTTGGACGTCACAAAACCCAATAGTGGTATCAGAGCCTCGCTCTTTTAATTTTGTAACTAATTTTTCAAGGTGATTTAAATGGCTTTAAATTTCTGGTCATGCTTGCTAATTAGATTAGAAGCTCGTTTTATTTATTTTAAGCTCGATTTTAAATCGAACTTTGGCTCTAGAATCAAAATTTCGACCCAAGACTAGTGAATTTTGGGTGGAATCGATGTTCTGAAACACTTTTGATTCTTTAAGGGTTGTCCAGAAGCCAAATTCTGCTCGAAAACACTTTTTTCGAGGCTTTTTTCGTTTTATCGAAAATTTTAAATCTTTAAACCTTGATAGTTTAATGACATATTAATTGTTCTTTATATGTTTGGTTATTATTGTTAACCTACTGCATATATAAGCCTATCTTGAGCATTATTATCAAGTTATAATTAGTGCTCAAGTAGTTGGCTAATTTTTCACAAAATTGCAAATTAATTACTTTGTGTGTGAAAAAGTTCATGTTTGAAGCTTTTAAGTATCAAAGTTCCAATCTTTTAATTATTTTAAGTGATGAGAACTTTATATATTATTAGATTCCATGATTGTTTATTGAAATTTATTGATTTAATCATTTATTTAAGTTGATTAAAGTCATAAAGTTTCAAACTTGTGAATGAAATGTAATTAGTCTTCATATTGGAAGATGTAATTTTTTAAAGCATGCACAAGTTGATGTTGGAATTTTTATTGAATGTTTGAGTTCATATTTCCAACTTATTTTAATTTTGTCAAAAACTCATTGTTAATTTATGCATGGTTAAATTAATTATGAGATTAGCCCTTATTAATTTTGTTGCACCAAGTTAAACCAAAATTATTAAAGATTGGTTCTTGGAATTAATTTTGGTTATGCACTTGAAATAGAATTTATTTGAGTTAGACTTATTTTATTTTTCATTCTTGCTCATAATATTGATTCTAAAATTAATTTAGAATCGATTAAATATGTCACACAAGAAATTAGGAAATAATCTCGAGGCAAGAGCACGCAAACCGAAGCTCTCAACCCACGCAAACCCCTTGGCCAGCTGGGCTGCTTGCGCAGCCTGCATGTGGCTACCAAGGGGTGTGGGGTGAGTTTCCAAGCAGCGCGCAACACATACGTGTGTACGAGGGCTCGGGCTGCTTGCCTTGGCTAACCCCCGTAACACTTAAATTCTCTCGATTTTATTTATGTTTTGTCAATTTAATTATTTTAATTGTGTTTAAATTTTTTTAATTAAAAATGGAGGCCAAGCCTCGAGTTATGAGCGACATTTGAAAAATATTTTGTTTGGCAAAATTATGGGTTTATCGGCTTAATTAATCGGATAAATTAAGATGGATGCGGAATTTAGTGGGAGCTTCATTGTTTATTACGTTTAATCACATAATTGATTAACAACTTTGACTAGTTTTAATTAGGCGCGTTAATCGGATTAACTACCGTAATTAGTTACTAGTTTAAGCGCAATGTTGCATTGTTACTTGCTTTTCGTTATAAAAGTCATGGGTCTTTCACATATAGTGAATGGATGAATGGAATGTCTATTCTCTCACAGGTTTTATGAAAATGGCAACTAGTGGGGCCCGATTAGGATAGAAAATACGGATTGTGATCCGTTATGTATTTTTGTAAATCTAAGTACGGTATGCGAACCGTTGCGTATTATTGTACCTTAATATTTAGATTAATCCTAGTCGTAGTTAACTAGTAGTTGCATAAAAGTTGGTGATGTCTTGAAGACGGTGTTTCTTTGAAGACGAAGGTTCAATGAAGACCCTAAAAGGCTTGAAGATTCAAGGGGTCATGCTAGTTGCCAAATGCATCTTTTACTTATGCTTTCGATATATATATATATATATATATATATATATATATATATATTTATGTTTAAATTATATAAGAATGATATGTTAGATGCATGTTTTAGGTTTTCGAATGTTGCGACGATTAATTAAGTTCACTTAAATCAACCAACATAGAAACCCTAGGTCCCTAAAATATTGAGTTAAATTTGCCATTCCAAAATAACACTTACCGAACTAATAAGAATAGCGATGGGCTACGCCAAAGCGACGCATTCACTACTTTCCTAGGAACGTAAGGTATACCGGGTATACAAGTTGATTTTGGTTAAACTCAACGATATCAGTAAGGAGTCCTTAGATGTCATCGCAATGGAGATAAACGTCATAAAGCATTAGATGCAACGTATTATCAAACAAAGAATAGCTTAGAGCTATTAGCAAAGAGTTGCTTACCTTAAAATAATAAGTGTTAACACAAACCAAAGCATGCTTAATCACTCATTGATTCTTTGGATCTTGGAATCGTTTTATTCTTGCCAAATGGGGACAATTTTAATGCGTGGATAAGACGCTTAATAAGATTGAAAGTTTGCATGAATGCTTTTAAAATTTCAAACTTATTATGTCATTATATTGATGAATGGTTATACTTTGCACTTATATTTGTAGAATTCTAAATAAGATTATATTGTTTTTAATGATTGGTAAAGGAAATCTTTGATAATAGTTCTTAAAGAAAGGAAAAATATTTCTAAAATACAACCTCTCTGTAGGGAATATTTCAAGCATCCCGCACTTGAGCCCCACTGTGATCATACACTTAAGCATGGTGGCGTCTAAAGGGAAGGAAGCTAGAGCAAAAGAGTCGCCAACAAGTTTTAGGAACTTGTAAACCGTTCACAAGGTGAAGGTTACACCCCTTCACGATCCATGAGATCGCTAACTCCATAATGGTCTGGAACCATGACTGGATTTTGGGGATGAAGGTACAAATCCAACCTAAAAGAGATTGAAACTGCCCTAAAAATAGGCCTCTACTTTATTCTTCTCATATTCATGTGCGCTTTCTGACTAACATACAATAAATATATTAATCCTAAACCTGTTTAATCTATATTGGTTGAATATTAATGCACAAACAAACCTATTATTGGCGATCACTTGAATTAAAATCACATTAGCCTAAATAAAATTATTAATTATCTTATTAAGCGTGATTACAAGTACAAATTCCCTTTAATCCTGCAAGAGAGGGAATGATCAAGCAATAACAATAATACATCAAGCAACATAATAATATTGGCATAACAAATCATCATCATCATCTCAATCTCATCAAAGCATAGTATTAGCAAGATTCTAGGCATGATATTAACAAGATTAATAACAAATCCTAGCATGTCACTGAGCAATAAAGATCAAAGCTTTAACCCTAACATGATAGAAGAAGATAGGAAGCAACCTAAACATGATACTAGAAAGCAATAAAAGCATCCTAACATGATACTAGGAATCAAAATAACATAAGCATGCTTTTTAAAGAAATAGAGCAAAACTACTTACTTTGTTGGCTCATATCTCTTTCTATCAAAACAATACACACGTTAGTAACTTCAATAAAAATATTAAATCGAACAATTAATTTAAATAATTGAAATAGGGATTTGGGACCAAACCCTCATATCAACCTTTCACGTCTAGGGCGAAGGCAACTTTGAACTTGGCTAGGTGTGTCTAGAACTCGTGAAAGCGGTATTGTGTTTGTAAAAAGGCTAGGCTAGAAAGAGGGAGAAAGAATAAGCTATTGCTCAAGAGAGAGAGAGAAGAGAATAGAATTATTAGATGATTGTTGATGATTGAAAACGGGGAAAAAAACCCTAATTATAGGGATAATAGGTCCCGAAACGATCAGAAAAAGATCGAATTCAATTCGGAATAAAACTGCTCCCATTGCGGCGCGACAGTGTCCATCGCGGCGCGATGGAGCTGTCGTTTCGTGATGGCCACACGTTAACTCAAAGCCGTATAGAGTCCTTAGTCTAATTAAATTAGACTTACTTAACGTCCGTACTTATCTTTTAAAATCAGATTTAATATTTCAAACACTTGTTTTATTCCAAATAAAATTCTTTATTTTCTAAAAGATACTACCTCCGTTACATATTATTTGCGACGATTTGACATATAGTAGAGAGTAAAAATGTCTAATCGTTGCATATAATATGTAACGGATGTAGTATAATTATTTATCCTAATTCCATTAGAATTCAAAATAACCTTCTAGATTATTCTAGAAGATTAAAATCAACCCTAATAACTTTAGGAATAATAATTAATGGACCCTCCACTTGATCATTGGGCTGTATATAAAACTCATTTCAAGCCCAATTTAGTGTTTTGGCCATAACTTCCTCGTCATTCATCGGAATTGGGCATATAATATATCGTTGAATATCTCTTTTCAAGCCCCATCCAACTACACTATTATTGGACCCTTATCATGGACCAAAATAAACTGGACTGTACATTTTTCATATACAGAGTACGAGAAGAAATATTTTCGAAAACAGAAAGAAGTATTTTTTATTAAAACGACAACATCACAAGACTTCTCACATTTCACCTTGTTCGATAATCAAATGACGTGAAAGATATTCATCACTGGGTTTGGTTTTTGGGTAGACACAATCAGGTGTCTACAGAAGCCCCCACTTTGACTGAGTTTGGCGAAACGTAAGTTTCGAAAACAAAATTCGCAGCGATAGGGACGGAGAATGATTAAGAACGTTCTGCGATTCTAAATCATTCTTGTAACGCTGATACCTGCAAACTAGCTTTAGTTAAACAAATAAAAGAGTTAAGAAACGCATATCTTGCACCGTCGAGAACACGTCTCTGGAGTAACTGAATTTTTTTGTATTTGTTGTGACCACTTCCACAGTGCCTCGTGAATGCCATCTAAAGGCAACAATGCCTCGCTATCTTCATTTGTTTGTGACAATCCTCCACAGTGCCTCGGGAACATCGTCGAAGGTGACTATGCCTCGTCATCTCCAGGGTTGTGGCAGTACCTCGCCACGGCAGTATCTCGCCGCTATAGACAATCTCCTCTCTACTTCGGGACATCGTCGAAGACCGCTGCTTGTAGCCATCTTCACTTTTGTTGTGACAATATTCCTAGGGAAGATTATCGAAGATCATCGCTTGCTTATCCTCAGTTGCTAGTGCTTTGCTGATATATTTTGCTTTGATTGTTTGATATGCCAGTACCTTGGCGTATTTTGTAATGAGTCGGTACCTTGGCGCTTGAGCTTGCTTGTGAACCAATACCTCGGTGCTTGTGATAAGCTAGTACTTAGGCGCTTTAAGTAAAGTGAGATGGTCGTCATCAGGCTGATCACTTACTGTGATTGTAATCGAGCAGACTACTAATCATGTCAATTCGCTTATAAGGGCTAACTAGCATACCAAGGAACCTTTTTTACTGAATAAGGTCCACATAAGCAATTATGGGGCCAAGGAGTTGTGTCGCTGCAGAAAAGAGAGCCAGCGCATGCTACCACGTGTCATCGCGGCGCGCCAGTCTTGTCGCGGCGCGACAGCTCTATCGCGGCGCGATATTTTCGTCGCGGCGCAATGGAATCGAGGTTTTAGAATAAAACCCCTTTCTTCCACATTTCGTCGTTGCTGCTCTCTTTTTGCTCAGTTTTCGCTCAAACCTTCAAATCGTTCGTTCTTGCTCGTTTTTCAACAAAATTCGCTCAAATTTGTTGCAAATCAAGTTCTTGATCTCTAGTTTGCTGATCTATGTAAGTTTTGCTAAAAATCCTCTTAATTTTGAAGAGTTTCATGCATGTTTGTTTGCGGATTTTTGAAAAATCCGAAACTTATCTTGCTTATTTTGCTTTGTTTGTCAAATTTCTTGTCATGAAATTGTTTATTTACGCTTGTATATCACCTTAGGAGTGTTTTGAGACTTGTTTGACTCAATTTGGCGAAGAAACAAACAATTTTCCATTGTTGGGCATTTTGAGTTCGTGAGAACAATGTGGCTTGTTCTTCGTGTTTTTGCTAGTTATCCATGCTCAATTTGCCACAATATTTGTCATAATATTGCAAGAAATTGTTTGATTGCTTTAGAATGCTGTTTTGCTTGAATAAAAAACATGCTCTGTTATGATACTACGTTCTCTGTTTTTTTACGATCATCGTATCATGCGGCTAGGCAAACCTTAGATACTATAAAACCTTTTATTTACTCTTTGCTTGCATAATTAGCATGTCTTGATGACGCGGTTCTGGCTCACGCTCTCGTGGAGATCATCGAGAGGACGAGCCCGTCGACGCCGGCGAGGGGACTTCCTCTAGCCTTGGGGAGTTCCTTGAGTGGGATGGACGTACCTACTTCGTGCCCTAGTTTCATATTTTAGAGCGCGTTCGGCTCAGAATGACTGATGAGCGAGTTCGTTGCCATGGTTAAGGCAATAACACCATAGGGCAGCTGTACGATTCTTACTTTCGCAACAATGAGGAGTTGCTTGCGCTGTGGGAGTCTTGTGGTTTGACTCCGTTGTTGCAGACTACTTGGGCTCTCTATTATTTGAAGTCAACCTGTTTCTTGGTTCGCTCTTTGGTGGAGTTCTTTTGGGATACCATTAACACGTTTCACTTCCCTTGGAGCGAGATGACTGTCACTCCCCTTGACTTCTCTATCATCACCGGATTAGAATTCCGGTCAGCTGCAGTTCCTTTTGGTAGCGATACTGCCCTTTTCTCTCCTGAGGCAGAGGAGCTACTAGGCCCCATTGTTGTTCGGGCCCGCGGTAAGTCTCAACCGCTACAGATGAGCAGCTGATCCATTCTTTGTTTGTGCTAGTAGTGGCTTTGTTTTGATTCTTTTGTCAAGGTCTTTTTCTCATAACAACGGCAACCGAGTGCTGCTCTACTACTTTCTTGCCCTTCGCGCCCTCCGAGCGGTCGGGACTTTTGACTGGGCCAGCTTGGCCTATGTTGACTTCCTGCTGGGATTGCGACTCGCCTGTCGTCATCGCACCTTTGACGAGGAGGTCAGTCTTTCGAGCTTTTGGACGATCGTAGAGGTATACTCTATTCCTCTTGGTAATAGGTTTATTTTTGTCATTTAGCTTTGTCGACGATTCCGTGTTGTTACAGGTGTAGTTCTACGAGTATATGCCATCTTTGTTGCCAGCCAGGCCTTCGCCTCGAGGGCTCCCCGCTGCTGCTAGCTGGGGTGGCTGTTATACCGACCAGACTGCTACTGCCCTTGTTTGAGAGTCACTTGTCTCGGTATGCACTGTTCGTCATTTTTCTTCACTCTTCTGAATAGGATTCCTTCTCATGAGTGTTTGTCTTGTAGGGACCTGAGGTTAACTTCCGTCCATGGGCTGATTTTGACGTCCTCGCGCGGGCTGTTCAGTACACAGCTCAGCGGCGCTACTTCCAGGGGACATATGATGCTGTGGTGTACTTGGGCGAGAGAGTTGCGATTCAGCACTCTTCGGAGGCTTTTGTTGTTCCTACCCATCCTCCGCGGCAAATGATGGACCAGATAGACCTGAGAGTTTACATGGGTAGGTCGCCAGCTGGTACGGAGTGGCAGCGTCATAGCCATCCGAACCGGAGCTATAGTGAAAGGCTTGTGCCTTGGCTCCACCACCTTGCTCGTCAGAGAAGGCAGAGGTATATTTTGCATCATTTAATTTTTCCTTTGGTAGCCCCCAGGAATTCTTAACACTTAGATTTTATTTTTACAAGTTGCGGCGACGGCTGCGGATGTACCTCCACCAGTGTCCATTACTTATCAGGGGTCTTTTAGCCCGATTGAAGAGATGATTCCTCTGCCCCCTGAGGCTGGCGTTTTGTGGAGAGGTCGATACCTCGCCACCAGGCCTGGGTGAGTCATCTATCATCATTTTGTTTGCATGCATGTTTTTTGACTGTTTCTGACTTTTATTGCTTGATAGTTTCCCGCAAGGTGATGACGGGGATGGCGAGAGGCATGGACGCCTTTCGTTATTAGCTTGTGAGGTTGAGTCATCGAGCTTCCTGTCGTCGTGTGAGTGACGGCACGGAGGTATTTCTCTTTGACCTTTACTTTGTATTTACTTATTTTTCTCGTATTTGATTCGACTTATTTTTCTATTTCAACCTGTTCCTCCATCATGTACTCGTAGGAGAGCTGAGGATTGGAGGGAGAGATCCGGTTCAGGCTCGAGGCGTCAACGCATTTCGGCTGGGAACCAGGGTGGTCGAGCGGAGTCGGATCATACTATGGTAGTGGAGGGTTCCGGTTCATCGTCCGAGGGTGCATCGAGGAGGCCGACTGGTCAAGGAGACGCGACATCAGCTCTTTTTGCTGGTGGTGGGATGTACGAGGTTGGCTCGTCGTCCCAGCATCCATAGCAGCCTCAGCAGCGTGAGCCAGGATGGGCTGGCATTACTCTTTGTCTTCCGACTACTAGTGATCCTAAGGCCGATAAGGGATTGACTCCACTAACTGTGCAGTTCTTGGATACATTTGGGGTTCCTCCGCAGTTGCGTCCTCTGGCGCCGTAGGTGTACCTGTATTTTTTATTTGACTTTGTAAGACTTTGCTTTATATTATTTGACACTTATGTTAGATACATTGTATATACATCTTGTGATTACTATGTTATTTATCTTTTTACATTTTTAATTTTTCATTTTATGTGCATGCAAGTGTGTGCAAAATTGTGATTAAATTTCTGCGCAAAACTTCTGTCATTTTTATTACTAAATGGAGGGTATCGACTTCCTCCCCCAAAAAGAAAAAATGAAAAATAACATTGAGTTTGACTAAAAGTAAGCTTAAAATTAATTAAACTTTAAAATAGTCATAAGGGAATAAGTGTTTGAAAGAAAATTGCCAAAAATAAGTTTAGAAAAGGCTTTTGAAAAGAATCAAACCCGTAAAGTCAAAGTACATACCCGAGTGGAAGTCGAATAAACATGGTCAGCTTAGCGCGATTCTGACGCAGTAAATATCGAGCCATCGCGGCGCGAGACTCCTGTCGCGGCGCGATGGTCTTATTTCTCCGAATTCTTTTGGGATTCGGTTTGCGTCAGGTTCTGCTTATAAAAAGCCCCTAAATTCGTCGATTACAGCATAATAAAATTATTTAGCTTATTGATTTTCTCTCAAATAGCCATGTCTAAGACTTTTAGCGATTTTACTCGTGAGTGGTGCCGGTCTTTGACTGCCGAAGAGAGAAAAGAGCTTTACTTTTTCCACTTGGGGGGTTTATATGGTATTAAAGGGGTAGATCTTGAAATCGATTTTATTCATACCACCTTAGAATATTGGGATTCAAATACCTATTGCTTTAAATTTGGTTATGATGAAATGTGCCCTTTACCGGAAGAATTTGGTGCCATTCTTGGTTTCCCCTCTTTAGATCTTGCGGTAATTCCTAAGGTGAGCGAATATTATTATAAGGATTTTGAGCGTTTCCTTAACCTTAGGGATAGGGACTTAAAAGACATAGTTCATTGGAATGTAGTAAATTTGAGAGAATTTGCACGTTTTTATTTTGATAGATCACACTTTGAGTCTTTTCACGTTTATAGGAGGAGGGCTTTCCTCTTTTACATGTTTAGCCAATATCTTCTTACTAGTGGATACATTCACGAGGGTCAAGCAATTTTAGCATCCGTCATGGAGCAAATTGAATTAGGGAGAAATCCAATGCCATTAATTGTTGGAGAAACTACGCTTAGTTTAGATGAACTAAAAAGAGATCTGAAAGCACTTCTTAGAGGTTCCCCAATTTTATTACAGGTAGAAAATCAATACTTTTAATTACAGAAATAAAAAATATTTAATTTTGTATAGTAATACTATAATTTTTTTTATTATCATCATTATTATTATTATTATTATTATTATTATTATTATTATTATTATTATTATTTTTTTTTTTTTTTTTTTTTTTTTTTTTTTGCAGATTTGGCTAATGGAAAGGCTTGAATTAATTAGCCCTCTTGACAATATTGAAAAGTATACACCAAATTGCCTTGTGAGAAGGAAGAAGCGTTTCTCCATAAAGAGAGGTCACCGGGAGTGGAGTAGAATATTTGAAACTCACGACTTTGCCATTAAATGGGTTGTTCCGTGGTGGAAAATTGAGAAGATGGTTGGTGTCAATAAACAACCTTTTTGCCGTCTTCCAAGCTTGTCCAAATTAACCTTTTACTACCCTTCTAGAGTAAAAAGACAATATAGCCTTGCTCAAACCGTTCCTTCCGGGGATCTTCTTCACCCTTATGAATTTCCCGTTTCACAAGATGTAGAAAGATTTGATGACTATTGGTGTGCTAGACCTTTGTGGGAAGTTGTTACCCAAAAAGTTCCTCCTTCTTTGTCTAGGGATGTGAAGCAGTGGTTACTTGATAGATCTCAAAAGGACAAGAACAAAGTCCGAAACACGTACAAGACTAGTGTTAGGGATCACTTAAGAGATAAGAAAATTCCTCCCAAAGATCGTCTCAGTGCAAGAATTGAATTCAAGACTCCTATTATGCTTAAGAAGAAAAATACTATTAAGGGCAAGGAGAAAAGAAAAGCTGACTCCACAGAAAAGAAAGTATGGGTTAAAAAGAAACATGGTGTTATGCCTATAGGGGAAACTATTGATACTAAGATTGTGTGCAGATCTTCTAAGGGATCCCTATTGGTGAAAGAGATGGATGGTGAAGAAGAGGCGGACAAGAATTGGAAAAGGCCCAGAAAAGAGAAGACAGATTAGAGCATTGCTTTTACTATCAATTTATTAGTCAATTTTTATTTTCAAGTCAATTTTATTTTTGAGCCTTTATTTTAATTCCATCAATAATGTAATTTTACTTTTATTAATGCAATTCTTAACTTTTTTAAATTAAATTGACTTTTTACATTGAATATTTTGTTAAAGCAATGAAAACGACTTGAATTAATTTTGAAAATTTGTTCGAGTATGGAAGTCGAAAATTTCCCGAAATACACCAAAATTTGCCTAGATTGACAAAAAAGAACTGGCGCTGGAATTTTGAATTCGTCACGGTGCGACAAACCTGTCGCGGCGCGATGGCTTTGTCGTTGTGCGACAGATCTTTTCACGGCGCGCTGGACTTGAATTCTGTGCATTGTTCGTTCTGTGTTGACGTGTCAATGAAGGAGTGCGAGTTTTGCAACATTGAAAGTGGCCGCACCCTTTAAAGTGTTGCCTACGTATCCTTTCCTTAGGAATCAGGCCAAACGTAGCTCTCTTGAGTATGTTACTCAAGTCATCATGGGTAGAATTTCTTAAGTTGGTCAAGGTTTGTCATAAACCATCCATATCAGTTAGTTTTGCGGCACTTCCTGATAGGATAGTTTTGATAATATATGGTCCGGACCAGTTAGGCCTAAATTTGTCTCTTGGGTCTAGAACATTTTTCCTTAATGCTTTTAATACCAAGTCTCCTACTTTGATGTTTCTCGTCTTGACTTTTCTATTGAAGTGTCTAGCTATGCGAGTTTGGTAGCAGTGAGTATGATGTAGAGCTTCTAGTCATTTTTCATCGAGTAGAATTAGCTCTTCATATCTTGCTCTAGTCCATCAACCTCATCGAGTTTACTCTCTAACGTGATGCGTAGGGAAGGTATTTCCAATTCCACAGGTTGTACGGCATCCATTCCATAGACTAATGAAATGGCGTATTCCAGTGGATGAACGAACTGACGTGCAATAACCCCAAAGAGCGAAATGGAGTTTGTCAGGCCAAACCTTGTAATTTTCTGTCATTTTTTCGATGATAGTCTTTAAATTCTTATTGGCTGCTTCTACTACGCCATTTGCTTGAGGCCTGTATGGGGAAGAGTTATGATGTTTAATGCCATATTTTTAAAGCAATTCTTCACATTCCGCTTGAAAGTGAGTTCCATTGTCACTTATCATTTCATGTGGGACTCCATATCGACATATGATGTTTCTTTCGATAAAGAGTGCTACGTGTTTTACGGTGAGTTTTGCATATGATGCTGCTTCAACCCATTTTGTGAAGTAATCAATTGCTACTAGGATGTATTCATGGTCTCCTGTCCTAGGAGAAGTGATTTTGCCAATAATGTCTATACCCCATGTTGAGAATGGCCATGGTGATGTATAGGTGTAAAGGAGAGAGGGGGGAACATGTTGCAAGTTAGCGTATATTTGGCATATAGGGAACCTTTTTACATATTGATGGCAATCCCTATTCATGGTAGTCTAATAGTATCCTTGGCGCATTACTTTTTAGGCTAGCATTTTGCCATTCATATGAGTTCCACATACTCCTTCATGGATTATTCTCATTGCTCTTTGAGCTTCCTTTTTACCTACTCATAGGAGAGCTCTACCTTTAGGTACCCTTTTATGTAGCTCGTTATTTATGAGTACATATTGGGAAGCCAAAAGTCTTAGTGCTCGTTTCGCTCTCTTGTCAGCGTGAAGTGGATACTCCCCTTTTGTGACATAATTGAGGATGTTAGTATACCAAGGTTCTTCCTCCTCTTCTTCTTCTCCTTGAACTAATTCATCATCTTATATGGCTTGGATATAAGCTGGTTTATGTCTTTTCTCTATTGTTAAAGGCATTTGCTCAATTTCCTTAGGAATTCTAACCATTGAGGCTAGCCTTGCCAAGGCATCAGCAAACTGATTCTCTTCTTTAGGTAGATATGTGTATTCTACCTTTTCGAGTTGATTAGTAAGAGTTTCCAGGTATGTTTGATAAGAAGCTAAGCTTTCACTCCTTACTTTCCATCTTTTGGAAATCTGATTGATGATTAAGTAAGAGTCTTTGAATATTCGAAGTTTCTTTACTCCTAGTGCCAAAGCTGTTTCGAGGCCTACCACACATGCCTCATATTCCGTAGCATTGTTGGTAACGTCGAAATCTAGCTTTATGGAGATTGGGACATGTTCTTCTTTAGGTGATACTAATAATACTCCTACGCCACATCCTTTTTGGTTTGAGGCTCCATCGAAGTATAACGTCCAAGTATCATCTTCCGTAACCATCAAGTCTTCGTCTGGAAAATCATTCTCATGTATTGGTGTCGCATCTTCTATTGGGAAATCTGCTAAGAATTCTAAGACCACTGATCCTTTAATAGCCTTTTAAGGCATGAACCTTACATCGAACTGTGCTAAGTTTACTATCCATCTTGATATTTGCCCGCTAAGCGTAGATTTTTCAAAGAGATACTTAAGTGGGTCCATTCGAGATACCACATAGACTGTATGAACGAGCATGTAATGTCTTAACTTGGTTGTGGCCCACACTAGTGTGTGGCACAATTTATCAAGTGGTGAGTAGCGTACTTCATATTTGAGCATCTTTTTACTTAAGTAGTAGATGGCAATCTCTTTACCTTCTACTTCTTGCGCAAGCATAGCTGCCATTATCTCTTTACTGATTATTAGTTACAATCGAAGAGGGATTCCTGGAAGCACTGGTGCTAATACAGGAGGATTAGAGAGATAGGCTTTGATCTTTTCAAAGGCTTTTTGACACTCATCGTCCCATATTACTGGCACGTTCTTTTTAAGCTTTTTGAATATTCGTTCACATATTGTGGTTAGCTTGAATATGAACCTACTTATGTATTGCAACTGGCTAATAAATCCTCGAATTTGTTTTTCGGTTTTGAGCGGCGGCATTGACATGATTACTTTGATCTTAGTTGGGTCTATTTCTATTCCTCTAGAGCTAATGACATAGCCTAAGAGTTTTCCTGAGGTGACTCCAAAAGCACACTTGGCTGGGTTTAGCCTCATGTTGTATTTTCTTAGCCTTTCGAAGAATTTCCTTAAAGCTATTTGGCGTCCTAGACAGTCTTTTGATTTTACAATCATATCATCCACATAGACTTCAACTTCTTTATGAATCATGTCATGGAGTAAGGCAATCGCTGCTCTTTGGTAAGTGGTACCCGTGTTTTTCAACCCGAATGGCATTACCGTGTAATAGTAAGTGCCCCTAGGTGTTATGAATGTAGTTTTTTCCATGTCTTCTTCAGCCATGAGAATCTAGTTGTACCCTGCGTACCCATCCATAAACGAGAGAAGTGCGTGATTTGCTGTGTTATCTAAAATGTCGATGTATGGTAAAGGGAAATCGTCCTTTGGACTTGCCTTATTTAGATCTCTATAATCGACACACATTCTTACCCTTCCATCTTTCTTAGGAACTGACACCACATTTTCTACCAATTCAGGGTATTTGGATACCCTCATAAAACCTACCGTTATTTGTTTTTGAACTTCTTTTTTTTATTTTAAGAGCTACGTCGGGTTTCATTCGACGTAACTTTTATTTTACATGTTTCATTCCTGAAATTAGTGGTATTGTGTGTTGAGCTATTTCTCTATTTATTCCTGGCATATCTTCATATGACCAAGCAAACACATCAATAAATTATTTTAGTAGATTAATTAAATCGGTTCTTTCTTGTTTACTAAGAGTTAGACCAATTTTAACTTCTCTTTTAACGGTTGGATCTTTTGAGATATCAACCGTTTCGGTGTCTTCAATTACTGATGTTTTGTTTTCAAGTGTTTCCATTACCTTAATTATCTCTTTATCACTTTCATTGTTAGTTAAGTAATGCTCGTCATCTTGAGTAAGGGAATGACACGAGGAGTAAGCAAATGAAGACATGTTATTGAATTTGGAAATCATTACATCAAATAAGGAAATGTCTGTTGGGACTTGACTACTAACTATCCTAGGAGTGGATTTTGAAGTAGAAGGAGAAAAGGAGATGCTACTATAGAGGGTTTAGAGGACTCGACTACAGAAGACTTGAATTCAAACTCGGATTCGGACTCAGACTCGGACGATTTAAACTCATCGAACATTGGTCCTTGTCCTGTTGTTATGGAGATCTTCCTTCCACTTGGTGTAGTCACCTTCACAGTCTTTCTCTATCCTCGAACTAATCCTTCTGCCGGAGTAATGAGCTTTGTGGGATCAAAGTCTTCACTTTACAAGGCCGTTTGGATAAGCGCATGATTATCGTCAATGCGCTTAGGCTCATTTTTCTCGTAGCCAAAGAGTAATCCCATGACATTAAAGTCAAAACATGGGGTGCTTTTTCTTTTTGAATAAGGGTTGGAATCTCATCTAAGAAATTGCAACCTAGGAAGATTTCGAATCCTAGTTGTCTTATCCCATCTTTGATGAAGGGCTTAGGAAATTCATAACATGGATAGTCCTCACCCTTTCTTATGAATTGACCATTTAGAGTGAGAGGATATTGGTCTATTGGGATTGCTTTCTTTTGAGTACGAGCATTCCTCCATGCATTAATCTTTTCCCAGGCTTGCTTATAGTCTTTCAGAGTCGGTTCAAAACCAAGTCCAAACGTATCTAATTTAAGAAGGCCAGGCGATCCCATTTGTGTTGCTACTCCCTTCTTCTTTCCTAGAGTCATTCCAGGAAAGTGTCCTTGCTTTTGGAGTATGCCATTGACTATCATGTTTGAATGGAGGTCGTAGTAAAGAGGGGTCTTCTCATCTTTGTTGATGAAAGAGACCTATTCAGCATTGAAGCCCCACAAATTTTCGTCATTCTCGTCATGTTCCACATTTATGAGAGGTTTGTCAACTGCCTTGATCCTCATTGGGGAAGCATCGATTGTGACGGGAATTCCTCTAACTATAGCCTTTAATTGTTGATGAAGGGAGGAAGGGACGACCTTAAGGTCATGAAACCAAGGGCGTCCCAACAACAAGTTGAAAGAGGCTTTAATGTCTACCACTTGAAAAGTAGTAGCATGCTCAATAACCCCTGCTGTGACATTCACTGTTATGGTTCCAAGAGCTTGGCGATGAGTGATTTCATAAGCTCTTATGCCTTGCGTAGACGGAGACAAGTCTTCATCTCTTATTCCTAGCATCCTCGCAGTTCGAAGTGGGCAAACATTGATTGCTGACCCATTATCTACAAGAGTCATTGGGACATTCATTCTCTTGCAGATTACTGTGAGGTTTAAGGCTTTATTGTGCTTATCACCTTCTGGAGGTAAGTCCTTGTCAGAAAAGGTGATTAGATTAACGGGACTAGGGAGGTCACTCGTGAGGAAGTTGGCCAACCCCTCAGGAGTGGTTTCTGAGTCTATTCCTACTTTAGCCAAGGCATCCATTACCACGACTCTATGCTCACGGGATGTGGCTAGTAGTTTCCATACGTTCATTTCGACCTTAGTCTTCTTGAGTTGTTTGACAACATCATCGTCTTTTATGATTGGTATGGGAACTTGTTAAGTAGTAGGAATGGGTTGCGTTGTAATAGGAGGTTGCATTCTCCCTGATCTTCTGAGGACATCGATAGGGGAATCCTCTTCATCCCAAATGTCATCAACCGGATATATTGAGGAAAGTGGAGTGTCTTCTACATCTTTGAGGTAAACGTCCTCATCATCACTGTCTCACACTTCATTAACTAATTATGAAAATACCTCTTTGTCTGATCGAATTTGAACCAATTTCTTACTGTCAATTAATCCTTAGACTAAGTCCTTGAATTTAAAAGAATGCTCTATGGTATGTCCTCCTGATTGATGATAGGGACAGTAGAACCTATCTGTCCTTTTGAGTGATTCAAAAGGTCTTGGCTCGAGAGGTTTTATCTTCCAATTCTCAAAGAGCTTTTGAAACTTGTCCGCATAAGAGGTCCTAATAGGTGTATATGACTTGTTACTCCTTTTGGATGTTTCGACTACATTGAGAGAAAAGGGTTTTCTTTCGGAAATCTTAGTGGGTGTCATCTTTTCGGCCATGCGCCTTTTCTCCATCTCCTTTGCTTCTTGGAGGGCATGATGAAGTTGGGTCATCGCTGCCCTCTTTTGGGTCATCGCTGCCCTCATTGTGTTTATGAGTAACCATGTATCTTCCTTAGAAGCTGGTTCCTTATTTGGAGGAAAATCACTCATGGCATCGAAGATAATGTCCTCCTCTTCTTAACTGGCATGAGTTTCTTTAATTGGTTTGATGAGAAGTGATGGGTCAGCGTGACCATCCTCATCAAAAATGGACAAGGAATCCGAAAGTGGAGCATTATTGATACTTGGCTTCTTGCTTGCGGGAGGCAATGGGAGTTTATTGTTATCAATTAGATCCTTAATTGCTTCCTTTAACTTCTAGCAATTTTTGGTAGGGTGACCCCTGCCTTGATGGTATTTGCAATGTGCATTGGGATTCCAATTAGCCGTCCTCCTTTTGACTGGATCTCCAAATGGTCCAATAGGAGTTATGAGAACTTTCGTATGAAGACGATCAAATGCTGTGTCCTAACTCATGCCAATAGGTGTGAAGTTTTTCCTAAATGGCTTCTTTTGCCCTTGATTATTCATGGCTAGGACCACATTCAGATTAAAGGTACTAACATCATTTGAGTGGGTAGTTTTTGAAGAAGGATTATCGTTCTTCTCTCCTTTCTAGCCATTGTTGGAAGTGTTAGCAACTTTTTGTTTTGCAAGGTCGTCCTCAATGTTGATTCTTATGTCATAGACGGCCTTGAAATTACTCAAATTGCTTTGGTATTTGAGATGCTTGGAGTACTTTTCTTGGAGGTTCTTAATGAACATCCTTACAGATTCTTTTTCAGTAGGAACCTCAACCATTTTGGCAGAAGTTTCCCTCCACTAGTTAAAGAAGGAAGTGAATCCTTCATTCTCTTTTTGCTTCAACATCTCAAGTTCTCTATGGTTAGTTTCGACTTGAATGTTGCATTTATATCAATCCTCTTAATGTTCATTATTGTTTAAAAAGCTCTTAAGTGGAAATATGGATTGTTAGTTGGCTTGAATCTTGAGATGTCATTGGCATTGAATTTCTGTGGAAGAAATTCCTTGTCCACCGAGACCCCTTGCGAGCTAATCCCTTGGAACTTATAGTCATTAGAGAGCTTGCTCAAGCTTTCTTCCATTCGCTCCATCTGTTGTTGTTTCGCAGGGTTGTTAACTTGAAGAGGAGCAATGGTCTTCATCATCTCAGTTAAACTAGCAAGGTTTTGCCTAAGTTCATTGACTTCTTCCTGAGTTGCATTTTCTTCTTAGCTTTTCTCTTTTGTCGAATTGGTTTATCAAAGAGTAAAATTTGGACGAAATCGTTGTCCTTGATTAGTTGCCCTTCCTTCCTTGCCCAAGAGCTGTAAATTAAACCATATTTGACATAATGACTTGACTCAAATTAACTTTGACTTTATTGGTTTTAAAGGCAAAAAACAAAAACAGGGTGCATATTTTTGGGAATCAAGTATAATAGGGTGCATATTTTTGGTAAGTGGTTAGAGGGTTTAAGCAACATGGTTTTAATTTGGAGGATTAATATCCGACTTACCCCCCTAAAAAAAATGACGGAAAACACGCGCACACAAGACTCTCTAGACATGGTCATGGTGAACATATTTATAAAGTGTGTTCTTAAGAAAGTGAGTGAAAGTAACATGCTTTGACACTTGTGTAAGACCATGGGACTATGTGCTTAGACTGAAACAAGGAGTAAATGCAGCTTCTGCCGTTAATAAATTGGTTAATTAGACTCAGTGTGAAGACTCGAGTAGAAAAATGGACCATTTCCGAAGCAACGGCACTATCGCGAAACGCCAGCTTCCATTGCGACGCGATGATGGTATCGCGTCGTGATGGACACTGTCGTGTTGCGCCACAGGTCTAACCATCGCTTCATGACTGATGCGTCGGTTTGGGCCTGTTTCTAGTGTTCTTCTTTGAAAGGACAAGCCTAAAGTCGTACTAAGTCGGTTTAATCAATTTATTAGACTTTAATCATTCATATTAATTAAATAAGCAAAATCTTACATAGTCATGAATTAGTTTATTTAAACTCTTAAACAAGTCAAACAAACGGTTAGTGTAAATATGCACAAGCAAAGATGCACAAGTAGTCAAGTAAGCATAATATGATGCAATGAGTTTGCAACCTAACCATGGCTCTAGTTCTCTAAAGTTCAAGGATAAGGGTTAGTCAAAGAGGGTCCATGGTTATGAGTTCGGATGCATCGCGAAGAAGCCTTACCAATGGAAGGGTTGTCGCGTATGGATGGGACCCCACAAGTTAAACTTGCTTCCATGATTTGGTGGATTCACAAACTCGGATGTACCCTTCGTTGCAATGAGCGTTCGATTGGGTAGATGGAGCGTGAATCCCCAGAGGGTTATAGCCATATGTAGACCACATATGGGTTCAAAAAAGTGAGAAAAACTCAATCAGGAAGTAAAACCGAGCAAACAGTACTAGAACCGGCCAAAGCAAGAACGCTGATTTCTGGCTCGGTATTGCAAGAACTTGGCGCGAGACAACAGGGACCATCGCAATAGTGCTATTGCGTCGCGACAGATCTATCGCACTACGATGGGCACTATTTTCTCAGCGCCAGTTCCTACTTGCCTCAGCAACTCTCTTTGTTCTTAAAATTTTCCAGTTTTTCACAGCGTCTTTTTTCGATTCTAGTTGTGAAAGATATTTCCCAAATTTCCTACGTGTAAAAATCCTATGTTTTTGACACATTACGGATGGTCTTTCAATGCGAACTTTTTTTATGCATATGATAATAATGTCAATCAAAATTATGCACAAGAATACTTAGAACGTTTTGAGTCTCATCCACTCATTCAAAATTATTGCCAAAATAAATTTTAGGAATTAAAAAAGAAATCCTCCCCAGCGGAGTCGCAAAAAAACCGTAGGGAATATTTCAAGCATCCCACACTTGAGCCCCACTGTGATCATACACTTAAGCATGGTGGCGTCCAAAAGGAAGGAAGCTAGAGCAAAAGAGTCGCCAACAAGTTTTAGGAACTTGTAAACCGTTTACAGGGTGAAGGTTACACCCCTTAACGATCCAAAAGATTGTTAACTCCAATAGGTCTGGAACCATGACTGGAAATTCGGGGATGAAGGTACAAATCCAACCTAAAAGAGATTGAACATGCCCTAATAATATGCCTCTACTTTATTCTTCTCGTATTCATGTGCGCTTTTTGACTAACATACAACCAATAAATTAACCCTAAACCTGTTTAATCTACGTTAGTTGAATATTAATGCACAAACAAAACTATTATTGGCGATCACTTGAATTATAACTATATTAGCCTAAACAAGATTATTAATTATCTTATTAAGCGTGATTACAAGTACAAATTTCCTTTAATCCTGCAAGAGAGGGCGTGATCAAGTAATAACAAAAATACATCAAGCAACATAATAATATTGGCACAACAAATCATCATCATCATCTCAATCTCATCAAAGCATAATATTAGCAAGATCCTAGGCATGATACTAACAAGATTAATAACCAATCCTAGCATGTCACTGAGGAATAAAGATCAAAGCTTTAACCCTAACATGATACTAACATGATAGAAGAAGATAGGAAGTAACCTAAACATGATACTAGAAAGCAATAAAAGCATCCTAACATGATACTAGGAATCAAAATAACATAAGCATGCTTTTTAAAGAAATAGAGCAGAACTACTTACTTTGTTTCCTCGTATCTCTTTCTATCAAAACAATACACACGTTAGTAACTTCAATAAAAATATTAAATCAAACAATTAATTTAAATAATTAAAATTGGGATTTGGGACCAAACCCTCGGAAATTATCAGCCTTTCACGTCTAGGGTAAAGGCAACTTCGAACTTGGCTAGGTGTGTCTGGAACTCATGAATGCAGTATTGTGTTCGTAAAAAGGCTAGGCTAGAAATAGGGAGAAAAAATAGGCTATTGCTCAAGATAGGGAGAAAAGAATAAAATTAGATGATTGTTAATGATTGCAAACGGGGAAAAAGACCTTATTTATAGGGAAAATTGGTCCCGAAATGATCAGAAAAAGATTGAATTCAATTCGGAGTAAAACTGTTCTTGTCGCGGCACGATGGAGCTATCGTTTCGCGATGGCCCACGCGTAAACTCTAAGCCGTACAGAGTCCTTAGCCTAATTAAATTAGACTTAACTAACGTCCGTACTTATCTTTTAAAATCAAATTTTATTTTTCAAAACACTTGTTTTATTCCAAATAAAAATTCTTTATTTTCTAAAAGATATAATTATTAATCCTAATTCCACTGGAATTCAAAATCAACCCTAATAACTTTAAAAATAATAATTAATGAGCCCTCCACTTGATCATTGGGCCGTATATAAAACTCATTTCAGGCCCAATTTAGTATTTTGGCCATAACTTCCTCATTATTCATCGGAATTGGGCTTATAATATAACGTCGGAAAGCTCTTTTCGAGCCCTATCCAACTACACTATTATTGGACCCTTATCAAGGACCCAACTAAACTGGACTGGACATTTTCCATAAATATAGTATGAGAAGAAATATTTTCGTAAACAGAAAGAAGTATTTTTTATTAAAACGACCACATCACAAGACTTCTCACATTCCACCTATTTAGATAATAAAATGAAGTGAAAGATATTCATCACTGGGTTTGGTTTTTGGGGAGACACAATCGGGTGTCTACACTCTCATAAATAACTTTTATATCTAAGTCCGTAAGGATGGTTGGACATCATGTATTCAAAATACTAGTTAGTTTTGATAAACATGAAGTATTGAGTTGAAAACTCAAATCGTCAGAATTTGACAACCAACATATCTTTTCGCTTCATACACTAATGAGTACAACTCATTGATGTAGTAATTCTAGTATGAATTAAAGGAAAAGATGGAACTTTGTTTTACGGCACACTAAATGCTTAATTATGCCTAACAAAGTATAAAAGTCAAAATACTTAAAGAAATGGTTCTTAAAGGCTATGAGATGATGTATAGTAAGATATATAGAAAACAAGGAATAAAGAAAAGGAATGAATTCCATTTCTACCAAAGAATTCATGTTACAGTAGTTAACATAGCAACTTGTTATCTTCACAAGTATCGGATACTGCTTGAGTGTTCCACTTTAAAAGTGACCTCAAACCATGAAAGTTAAGCTAAGTTATTGACTTACAAGCTTAGAATGAAGCAAGTGGTGCTATATCAGTTGTAAGGTCGTATGCTTTGTTTAAAGACCTTTTAAAGCTGAGGCTGGAATAAATAATGGTTATTATTATGTTCCATAATCAGAAAACAATCCATTTACACACGGAAAGACTCACATTCAAAGTAAAGAGCAATAGTTGCGAATTTATTTGAATGGCATGGTTGTCTAAACCATAAGTCAAGAGTGCTTGATTATAAACAAACATTTCCCTAACATGAAAACTCACAAAGTTAAAGTCATGGGCATGATTTGTGTTCCGAACATCTTTAGCAATGTCATATTGACAAGAACGTACTCAAGGCTATATAGGCTCTTGATAGTTGATCGATTCGGAATCGTTCTAAAAAAAGCAATTTTTACTTGTTAAAACCGACAAAGTAAAGAGCTATGTTTGTTAGTATAGACAATTAAACTCCGAAAGCTAAAGAGGATTCAATTACTTCAATGTTTCACAAGAATTTGAAATAATATGGCTATATTCTTCAAATGTGAACAAACTTGGCCTTTGAAGCTCCAAAGTTCAGTGACTTACATAATTGACTTGGCAAGATATCAAAAACGTAGAGCTTCGATTGAACAATATTTACTTGAGCTAAGTGTGACCATCTCAAAATTATGTTATTGAAACTTTCATAAATAACTCCACAAAGAACATAGTATGTCTTCACGGAGACCTCGATGCCATTTGAAAATGACTCGAACGATGATGGATCACACCCCTTTCTATAAAGTTCTTAAAGATTTGCACAAATGACTAATGTTACACTAAACAAAATGTCGACTCTATGAAAGGACACCATATTCAGTTATGGATAGAAATAACCACTAGGTGAAAAAACGAAATTGGCACTGGTTCAAAACCCCTCAATGCCACCGATTTTGAACCGGTGCCAATGTGGGGGGTTGCCAATTGCTTGCATGAAAAGCCACCGGTTCAAACCGGTGGCAAAAATAGTTATTGGCACCGGTTCACCGGTGCCAAAAATGGACAAAAAAAATTATTTCATTGTTTTTGGCACCGGTTAATTGGTGCCAAAAGTGCCCAAAAAATTAATTTTTTTTTTGTCTTTTTTCACTTAAAAATAAAATCGACTAAAATAAATAAGAACATCAAAATATAAATCGAATATCAATCAATATAATCGAAAATTTACAATATATAATAAAAAAAATTTATAATATAGATCAATAAAATAGTTCAATTACAACTAATAAATAAAAAAAAAGTTACAATATAAATAAAAAAATTACAATATAAATAAAAAAAAAATAAACCCCATACACATCTAAATCAATATTCTTGCATCTTGATTCTTCGATTTAAGATCTAAATCAATATACCTGCACCAATTAAAACAAAAAAAAATCGATTAATATAATTAAGCTTCGAAAAAAAAAACCAGAAATTCAAACCCAGAAATTCAAACCCAAAAAAAAAACCAGAAATAAAAAAAAATAAAAATAAAAATCGAAAACAAAAAAAATCAAAATTGAAATCGAAAAAAAAACCCAGAAATTGAAAAAAAAAATCAAAATCGAAAAAAAGATCTATTAAAATCGAATAAAAAAAAACCAGAAATCGAAAAAAAAAATCAAAATCGAAAAAAAACAAAAATCAAAATCGAAAAAAAAATTCAAAATTGAAATCGAAAAAATAAAAACCCAGAAATCGAAAAAAAATCTATTAAAATCGAATAAAAAAAACCAGAAATAGGAAAAAAAATCAAAATCGAAAAAAAAAATCAAAATTGAAATCGAAAAAAAAACCCAGAAATAAAAAAAAAATCAAAATCGAAAAAAAAAATCGATTTTGAGAGATAATAGCCAACTCTATAAGGATATCGAAAAAAAAAATCAAATTTCAAAACCAGAACTCCAAAAAAAAAACCAGAAATTGAAATCGAAGGAGAACGGTCTTGGTGGTGGGGTAACGGTGTTGCATGTAATCGTGGTGGTCTTCGTGGTGGACACGAGGGAGAAGGAGACGTGGTAGAAGGAGTAGGTCTAGATGAGAAAGAGAAGGAGGAGATAAGAAAGACTGGGTGAGCAAGAAGGAAAGAGGAGGAGAGGAGAGAGAAAGAGAAGGAAAGAGGAGGAGAGGAGAGAGAAAGAGAAGCGGCTGAGAGAAAGAGAAATAGGGTTAGGGGGATTTAAGGGGCGGTTTTTTTTTTAATCATAAATGGCACCGGTTCACTTTGAACCGGTGGGCTATGTGTTTTTGCCAACGGTTTGAAGTGAACCGGTGCCATTATAACTGGTTCATTTACCCGCCCATTTTTTAGCCTATTTTTGCCACCGGTTTGGACAGAACCGGTGGCAATTAGGGGGTGCCTTTTTGATTTTTTCTACTAGTGAACTTCTAAACGTCCTTTCAAGTATATGTCTAAGGCTCTTAGCCTCAGTGGGAGCTCATCGGCTTAGTGGGAGCTAAGTGGCTCAATGGGATCTAGGTAGCTAAGTGGGAGCTTAATGACTCAATAAAGGCTAAGATAACTCAAATGAGAGCTAACTGTTTCTTTCACAACGATCTTTTACCCAAAGACAATATACATGTGTCTTTGTAAGCATTCAAATGAGACTACAGGCATTACCTCCACAACCTAATTGAGAACATAGTATTTGTTGCTCTAAGTGGTGTCTTTCTAGAAAGTAACACATTTCCAAAACGACAAGTGGGAGGAAAATGAACTCGATGACCATCGAGCTTAGCAACAAACTAGAACTGAGAATCTCGAAAAACCTCAAAAGGGCTTCATGAGAATGATTGATCAAGAATACTCAAAAGGACTTTACAAGTGCCTTAAAAGAGAATTAATAACTCACAAAACTTCTAAAGTGTTGGAGTAAGATCAACATAATCAAAGGGCTTTGAAAGCGCCTTGAAACTCTGTGTTTGATGAAATTACCCCGTACAGGTATAGAATTCACCAAAGGTTTGGATTGAATCCTATAAATTTCTATTAAGTTAGAAATAAACCTAAGATTTACAAACATACTATTTACTATTACATAGTAAGGGAATAATGTATTGTAAGATAGCTACGACAAATCCAAATTTCGAATAATGGTTAGAGGCCATAAAAATATGAAATAAACTCCATATTTGAAAATCATGTTTGAAACTTGATTAATTTGCATGAAGGGTGAAAAACTAACAAATGTGGAAATGTATATGCATACATAGCTAGATTGGTTGAAAAGGATACAATTAATTCACGGCGTGGATTTTAATAAAAACATGTTCACCAATCGGAATGCTCAAGTCTGTTCGTGATTATTCTAGAAAATTGCCGACAAGAGGAAAATGCATGTCATTTTCTACCCTTTCCCCAAGCCAAACTAAATTTGTAACACCTAACCAACCTTATATGAATATAGGGTAAGTTAAGGGTCGGTCCCAAGGGAATGCAATGATGAAAACTAAAGTCTAAGTCAAGCTACCTCGGAGTCGAAAATGAGATATTGGTTGGTACTAAAATGAACTAGATCAAATTCAACAAATAATCAAAGGTCTAAACACTAGGGATATGGGTTCCACATGCAAAATCAATGATAATGCTAGATTAAAGCTCAATCAATTAATTCAAGTATTGCAATGGACAAACAATAGTAGCAATCAAGAGAGTTCAAATACTATCTCCTATAGGCCAATCTAGTGGTCACTATGAAAGGCAAACCAAGAAGAATCATAAGCAAACTCAATCAATTAGAGCAACCTTTAAATCAATTGGTCATGTCATTAAGAGTTGCTATGCAATCTAGATTAATCTTATAGGGTGATCAATCCTAATCTAATCAATCTCATGCAAAACTATGTCAACCAATTTAATTGCAACAAATCAACCAATCAAAGAGCATCAACTAGCATTTCCATTAATCAAACATGCTTCCCCCTTTCCCTAGCAACTAATCTACTCACTAATCATGGTGAAATTGAAGAACAAATAACTAGAAATTGCATTGATCATCATTCTATATCAAAATCTAATAGAAATCAAAGTATTCAGTATTATCAAACTCAAATCCAAGAAAAACAAACATCAAGCAAAAGAATCAAATAACAAGTAAGTAAAAGATGAAAGAAAGAAGAGAATCTCACTAAAATTGATGATTAAAAATGAAGAAATCCAAACTTGATTGATCAAATGTTGAGTTACAAATCCAAAACCAAGAACTTCTCTCTAACTTCTCTCTAACTTCTCTCTCTAAAACTAAGCTAATGAAAATTATCAAAAAGTTCCCTTCAAAAAGGAAATACAATTCTATTTATAGGCTAAGAAGAAAACGGCAGCTCCCTCGGTCTCTCTCGATAAGCCCGCGCCCGCGGAAAAATGGGTACGGAACCCTCCGCGGGCTGCCTGGGCAGCACCCGCGCCCGCGGCCTCAGGGGCCTGCGCCCGCGGCTTGATGACCCGCGTCCGCGGCGAAGTCCCCTGCTCCCAAAGGCTGATCAGGGGAGCCGCGGTCTCTCTGAGAGGAGAGACCTCTCCAAATTGCCCGCGCCCGCGGAGAGACCGCGGGGCAACCGCGGCTAGTTCCTGCCAACTTTTGGCATTTTTGAACAATAAGAGCCCGCGCCCGCGGCTTGAAGTCCCGCGCCCGCGGCCTGGAGAAAAGCCATGGAGACCTCTCTAAGCCTTCTCTAGCCAAATGCTTCTTCCTTGCTTGATCATTGAGGTCCCGAATTGCATCCTTTGCCAAGGTGAATCTCACAATACCTACACAAGTAAACAAAGGAAGGAAATAAAAGGGAAAAAGAGCAAAATAAAGGAAAAACACGATAAAAAACACGAGAAACATAAAGAAAGAGGAAAAAGGAGAAACTAAAGGAAAAAGGGCCAAAACTAAAAGAAAAAAGCAACAAAAAGGGAAAGAAATAACCTAAAAGACTACCTTATGAGTGCCATAAATGACACTCATCAATTGCACATATGAAATATGGCAAAATAGATACCAAAACCGCCTTCCTAAAATAAAATTTTGGAAGAGAATACGGAAATAGTCTAAGGGTTTTGAAAATCTAAATAATGCTAGATTTGAAAGCAAGCTCAAGAAATCCATTATGGGATTGAAGGAAGCATTGCATATAGGAATTGAAATGTATTTTCTCATAAATTTAATAAAAGGATTTTCTTATGGAGAAAAATAGTAATTATTATGGATAAGAAGTTTAGTGGGAGCAAGAGGCAATCTTGTAAGGTCCAACAAGAAGTTTACGAACTCTGTTGTAAATTAACTATCAAATGCTAAATGCTTAGAAAGTATTTTCAACAATGGACTAAGCAAGAGGATTTTCTCATAAATTTAATAAAAGGATTTTCTTATGGAGAAAAATAGAAATTATTATGGATAAGAATGTATTTTCTCATAAATTTAATAAAAGGATTTTCTTATGGAGAAAAATAGAAATTATTATGGATAAGAAGTTTAGTGGGAGCAAGAGGCAATCTTGTAAGGTCCAACAAGAAGTTTACGAACTCTGTTGTAAATTAACTATCAAATGCTAAATGCTTAGAAAGTATTTTCAACAATGGACTAAGCAAAGGGCGAAACTTAGTACATATTGGGAATGAAGATCTATATTTACAGACTTAATAAAATGTTTAAACGAGTAAAAGAATTTACCGTGTTAAACATGAATCGAAGGACTTTTGTTATTTTAGATGGTATACTACAAAAGGGGGGGAATTGTAGTAAGTTCCTGTTGCCTAATTTTCGCGGAATATAAAACAGTTAAGGTTAGGAACTTAAAGAGTGCAAAGCAGATTTTACGAGAAAACCTTCCAGGGCCCAACTGGAAGTAAAACCTCGACCCACCAAGGGATTTTCAACACAACCAATTCACTATAATAGGGAAAAACACCTAGTTACATCCTATTATACACATACCTTTCTCACAAGTTCTTACCCGGAAACTTGCTACTCGATAGGACCCTATGCTACCCAACCTAAGCCCATTACTTAGATTCACTCGGACTCCCTGAGTACTACTCACTTGACCTCTTACTAGAAACTCTCGGCTTCACCCTAGAAGCTCACACTTTGCAATATCTCAATTACAATAACGAGAATCCACACGAACTCTCACACCCCAACACATAAAACACTCAAAACCCTTTATCCAATTACAAGATCTCAAAGAATAACTCTAAATACATATCAAAGAATAAAGAGATAAAACTAATATGCTGGACACTCGAGATCTGTCTGAAACTGACTGGACGAACTGAAACCAAACCTGACTGGAACTTTGACCTGGAGGTTTGACTTAGCTTCGTGGTGAAGGATAAAACCATTAAGCACGACCACTAAGCTTCGTCAGCATCAACTTTGAATGAATACATATGAGCATATTTACAGTACACCCAAATCATTCTTTTCGTAAAAGACAAGTTTTCTCAAAACATATGTTTAAAAGATATTTCCCAAAAATAAGTTTTCCAAAAATATACATTTTTGTTAAGAATATATTCTGTCAATATTAATAAGATATATTTACCATAAAATCAGATTTTATTTTAAACTTATATTTTCCAAATATAAGCTTATCTTTTTCCAAAAGATATACTTTCCATAAAATCAGATTTTATTCAAAACTTCTTTTTGCTGAAAATACTTTCCAAAAATAACTTATCTTTTTCCAAAAGGGATTTATTAGAAAATAAATATCTTTATTCTGTAAAACCAAATCCCTAAAAGATATGCACGTATTAGATATATATATATCAATAAAACCGACCTTAACGACGTGCAAACTTAAGTTCCGATTAGGTTCCGAAACCCTCACAGTCTTGGAGTTCCTGACAAGTCAGTAACTCTTATTTCATTGACTGTTTGGAGTTCACCTTGGTTTTATAGACTTGTTCCAGACTGACTTTTATGTCCAACATACTTACATGAATCCTAGAGTGATATACTTCAGTTTCTCTGTCTTCATGCTGTTTCTCTGAAACTCTTGTTCTGGAATCTTGCGGTCTTGATGTATTCTAGATCTTGGGGCAATGTTCCACTTCTGGAACCGCAGGCCAAGTTCCTAACTGGAACTTGCTGTCATCTTCGTAGTCCAAGCTCCTCTAGAACTTGCTATCATCTTCGCAGTCCAAGATTCACTCTTTAGCTTGCTGTCATGCTTCTATTAGGAAGATCTTTGTGTGTACCTGTTAGGGAACACTTCATGTACCTGTTAGGGAACATGCTCCGGCTCTCGTGGGAAAGCCTGTCGAAAGTTTCTTCTGGATCTTGTTAGAGAATACCTTCAGGTTCCTTCGTGGTTTGGTTCTCGTAGGAGAACCTGCTTTTGGTTCGTTCATTCTCTCTTGTTCCTCCTAAAGTCTTCTATGTTCCAACCCATTGACTTCACCTAAGTCAGTTCCTGTCTTCACATAAACACTTAAGAGAAACATTAGATTGAAGTTTGTTTGTCATAAACAAACTTCAAGTAAGAGAACTGATTAAACTTAAAGCTTATGTAAATACTCCTACACATATACGACTCATGTATGCATAGTGCACTAACCTCATGAAGCTAACATACACAAACACCTATTTACATAGTTACCTTCATGGTTCTTTAGCCATCATCATACTAATCAACCATAACACTCATCATTGTTCTTGTTCCTCTATTGCTTATCCTATATTACTCAAGTTCCTTGTATATATACATGTCATTGCTCGGGTTCCTTGTATCTTGTTCCAATCATTACTTGTTCTTTCTATGCACAACTTAACAAACACGTTAGATGGATAATCATCCTTAGTTTACAACCATCAAAACCTAATTACTCAACAACTTTGAAAGGCTTTCGACCCATATGTATAAAACTAAGTAAATATTTGAATTAAGTATAATCTAGGAAAATACTAAGTCAAACAAGAAAGACTCTAGTAGAGACTTTTAACCGTATCACATAGCAAACATTTTAGCATACTCGGTGAAACTGGATGAGCTAAAAGGTCACATGAATGGAATAAAATTGAGAATAATTCTTTAATTAAAACCATCATGTATGTTATGATATGGACTTGTCACACAATTTACATGCTTAGAGCATGAAAAGTATAAAGTACCAATCAAAATAAATCTAAGTAATGGATCATGAGATTATGATCAAGAACATCCAAAATACTTGGATAAGTAAGAGGATGAGTTCTTGACGCATGGAAACAAATATAATTTGAGTGTTGATGTTGCAAGCACAAAACCTTAAACAAGGATCAGATCCTTAACAAGGAAGCCATTTGTAAGCATGAGCTAAGAAGCATCGTGGCTTGAGAATGGTAACATGGATGTGCATCCATGTGTAATGTGCGGAAATTTAAGGTAAATTTCCATGATCACTAGTGATTAGGGTATCCCAAATTGTTGTGAGTCGTTTGGAGTGAAACCCAAGCAAAGCATCATCAGGAAGTCTACTAAAATATACGTTGAGAATATTGTTGCCTTAAAGACAATAATAAGGAAGATGTTAAATGGAAAGTTCGTTATTTAATGTTGATGATTGTAGGTTGTCAAGTTGAAGATCTCAAATCATGAAAATGAGTGGGAGCTATCACTTGGAGAATAAATCCTAAATCACATATAATCCATAACACTATCAAATAATGAGTCCATATAAAGATGCTAAGATTTTCAATGTAATTATAACTAAACCTATGCAATAAGTGAACGACAACATTCACAATTGCATAAAAGAAATCAAGGATATTAAAATATGGGTATGATTTCTATTAATGTTTTGTGAAGAGTATTACTCTTAAAACATTTTGGGAAAACCATTTATCATAAGATGAAACGTTGAAAAGTTTCATAGTAGAATAAAAAATTTTCTAATTATTCCATAAAACTATTTAATTGTGGTTTAGATTTAAATAATGAGTCCATTCGATTTTGAGAATATTCAAAATAGGGTATCAAGACAATGTCTTGGATAAAGAAGTGTGAAAGAAGTGTGTGAAAGTGATACTAAGGTGAGGCAGCAAAGGCTATGGTGATGGAAAGAGATGTGAGAAGAGTCGAGATGGTGACTCTTTAGGCTGGGTAGGCTAAATGATGTGGGTTCAAGCCCCCAAATCTAGATCTAGATGGATAGGGTCATAGGGATAAACATTGGATATTCTTTACTCGATCATGTATGGATATGAATTTGAATGTGGCTACACCTCGATGTGAGGTTGCCTATGTATCCATTAGGAATTAGGCCGAACATAGCTTTAGCTGAACTTTGCACAAGTGTGTGTACACCTCAAAGAGGTCTTTCAAGGGTTGTAACGTGGTTAAGCTGATGGGTGAAGAAGCAAGAGGGATAAAAGGTTCAAGACCCGAAAGAAGCCCTAGGATGTGTAATTGTGTATTTGAAATTTGAACTTTACAAGTTTTCTTATTCACATTTTGTTTTTTTTGTTCAATTTTCTTTTGCAGAATTCTTTTTAATCAATGTGAGTAATATCGCATCATGCGGTCCATCACTCACTTAGCATTCATATCTCTTAGGCACGGTACCAAGCACTCGATGAGAGACACAATTTAAGATGTGTTCATATCAAAGACATTGGAACACTTGCCCTTAGACATTGTTTTATGGTTACTTTCTTTTTTTCCTTTTTTTTACTTGCTTCTGAATGTTATTCAAAATACAGACCTTCCCATCCCAGGGTTAGGTGAATGTGGGTTGAATAAATAAGGTCAATCTTAGACGAGGCTCAAAGTGGTTGATGAAGAAATGGAATGTATGTTTGAATGGTTAATGGGAATAAAGTGTTACAAAGGTGCCTCAAGTCATTGGTGTACATTGTGTTTGGTTCGAAAATTGGATTTTTTTTTTTTTTTTTTATGAATGAGTGAATGAAAAATGCTATGATCGAGTATAAAGGAAATATGCTTATTTTATTGATGGGAATGGTGAATAAACAAACATATAAACACAATAGAGTCTACAAAGAAAAACCTATGCTAGATATAAGAGGGGAATGGAAATAAAGAATCATGAAATCTTGCACGATTGACCGGCCGTGCGCCTTGTCTTTATTACTTCTTGCTGCCTGGAGGGACAGGAAGTTTGTTTGCATCAACAAGATCTTGAATAACGTCCTTCAAATTCCAACATTGCTCGGTAGTGTGGCTTCTTCCTTGATGGAACTTGTAGTGGGCATTGGGATTCCACTTGGCTCTCTTTTCTTCAGGTTTTTGCTCTAGAAATGGCCCAATAGGTGTGATGAAGTCTTAACCGTAAAGGCAATCAAAGGCCGCATTATAAGTCATTCCTAAAGGAGTGTAAGTTCTCCTTTTGTTGGCCAATGGAGCATCAAGAGCTAACACTTCATTGAGATCGACTTGGCTTTTATTATTGGTAGTACTTTCGTGATTAGAAGACGAAGAAGAAGGAAAGTCGTTCTTCTTGTTTTTCCAAGTGTTATTATTGTTACTACCAGCAGTCTTTATTAGCTCTCCTCGATATTGATGCCAATGTCGTATACAGCTTTGAAAGTGTTTAATGGAAGAAATTTGAGATGTTCCCTATACTTGTGAGTCAGATTTTGGATGTAAAGGCGAACCATCTCTCTTTCTTTAGGAGGATCTACCAAGAGTGAAGCCATTTCCCTTCATCTGTTCAGATAAGCGGTGAAGCCTTTATTCTCTTTCTGTTTGAGAATGGGGAGTTCACATTACTTTTGGTTTGAATGTTACACTTGTAATGATTCATGAAACTGTCGATGACATCTTGCCAAGTTGCATTATGCTTGGCATCAAGGGAATAAAACCATTGTTAAGAAGCATGCTCTAAGGAGAGAGGAACACTGTAGGGAAGAGTGTTACGTCCAATCCCTTGAGAGTCATGGTTGCAAAGAACGCCTTTAAATGGAATAATAGATTATCAGTAGGCTTGAACTTTGGAATATCAGTAGTGGAGAACTTTTCAGGGAGCCTATCCTTCATATCCAAAGGAGTGGGAGCCTATTCCACATAAGTGAAATCCTCAGAAATGTTACTCATCTGTTAATTCAATTTGTCAAGGGTAGCAACAGTTACCTTGTTTTGTTCCATGGTAGTGACCCTAGTGGTAAGGGTTTGCATCATGGAAGACAGTGTCTCGACGGATTTGTTGATGTTCTCACTATCTTCCTTAGTAGCCACTGGAACGAACTGAAAGTAGTTTGAAGGTGATAAGTAATGTGGAGATGGCGAAGTTTTCTTTGAACGCCTCTTAGATCTAAGAGACTGTTGCGGTAATGACTCGAACCGTATTAATCTACCCCTGCTCCTTGACCAAGTACTGTGAAATAAAATAAATCCACTTAATGGTTTGACAAGGGATCGAAATTGAGAAATGAGAAGGGAAAGATAGACATTTGAAAATAGGTAAGACAAATTCCGATCCACTATTTTTTATGACGGAAAAAAGAGGTGCATGAACCTAGTATACAATCATAAACGACATGGTGCATGACTCGAGTTGGAAAATAAAGAAAGTGTGTGGACTATACTTGACTTATGAGTGATTAAGTGATGTTATAAGACTCGTGCTATGATCGTATGGCTAGACATGTGAACACTAACCAAAATGACTGATGTAAGGACCAAATTAGCACGGAAGACTAAAAAAAAAATTGACTGGACTTATTGCCTGGGCACCATGACACGGCGAACTGTACCGTGTCGCGGTACAAGCTGTCGTGGCACGACAATGATTGTCGTGACGCGGCATTTCTGCCGTGGCGCGGTGATCAGTTCTAAGTGTTTTTGTGTGTTTTTTTCCAGTTTATTTTTTTTTTATTTTTTTTTTATTTTAGTGTTTAAGCTAATTACTAAGTGAGTACGGTCCATTGGCATTCGTTAGTCATAAAATAAACCACCATAGACAAAGAAAGATCGTTAATGTTAGGATCAAAACGATCAAATATATACACATAGGGCACGTAGGCACAATGATACAAACAAGAGTCCGCAACCTAAGGTCAAGTTCTATGTTCCACCATGGTCAGGTTTATTTGGTGTCAAGAGGGTACCATGGTTAAGAGTTTGGACGCATTAGCAAGGCAGCCTCCCTTGAGGGTGTATGCCAACGGACGGCTCCACAAGTTCGTAATTAAATCGAACTCGACTCCATGGTTTGGGTGGATTTAATAACTCGGATGAACCCTTATTGCCATGAATGTTTTTGGGTTGACAATGCTTAAATCCCCCGGGGCTGAGACGTATGTAGAACACACATGTTTTTTCAGAAAAATCAAAGGAAGCTAATAACGAGAAAAAAGATAGAACCACTAGGAGATTTTCACAGACACCGCGACACGGTGGAGGATGCCGCGACACGGTGGAGGATGCCGTGAAACGGTACAATTCAATGCGTCACGGTGTTATGTACCATGTCACGGCGCGCCTCTTCTGTTACACGGTGCTTGTAAAATTCAATCAGTGCCTCGTTTTCTTTGATCGTGATCAGGTTATCTAAATTTTCCTACGGGCGAACCTAAAATCTGACGTTAAAACGTTTATGTATATGCACAAAATGCCAATTTAATCACAGGAATACAATTCAAGAATCTTTCAAGTGTCATCCACTCATCTTAATCAAATACCGATCACTCAAATCGATAAATGACCAAGAATCCTCCCCGGTAGAGTCGCCAAATTGTAGGCATCGTACGAAGTGCGCCTATTTAAGCATGTTGTGAATATGCTTGGCACTCATAGGAAATGGGAATTGACATAATACGATTAGGGACAAGGAAAATAGGGAGCCGCTAACAAGTATTTAAAGGAACTTGTAAACCGTTCACGGATTATTAAAGGCAACCACGATTAAGGTACAACGAAAGGCAATCTGCAATCTCAAAGTAAACAAATATTCAATTCGCTCCAAACTATTATTATGCTAAGTTGGTCGAATAGTAATGCAACATATAATTCTAAAATATTTTGATCACTTGAATTAAATCACAAGATTAAAAGGAACCTAAACCGGTTGTCCAAATTATCTTATAGGCGTGATATTCAATTACATATTCCCTTTAAACATGCAATACAATGATCATAAAGAAATATAATAAAATCAACATTAATATTAGAAGCAATTCAACAATAATGATGTTAGTCAAATCATATAACAATAAACCTTATCATGATACTAGCAATATTAAAATAAAATAAGTAATTAAATTAATTAATTACTCACATTTCGCGCGCTACTTTAAATTGCTGCATCATAAATAAATCGTAAGTAACTTCAATAAAAATATAAATCAAATTGAAATTATTAAATTAACTAAAAAGTAGAGTTGATTTGGTCCAAACACTCAGTTAATTATACCTTTCACGACTTGGTTTATGTATAGAACTTTGGGTGTTATATGGACTCCTTGAAATGCTTAAGGGATGTATGGTGGAAAAATAGGGAGGCTAGTGTTTAGGCTATAGAGGGAGAAGAGAATGATTTTTGGTGTAAGGAGAGAGAGAATGATTTTTGATGCCCCGAAACTGCAGAAATCAGGTTTGTATTTACAGAGGAGACGAACAGGGGGATGCACAAAACCCTAGAAGAGATAAGAGCCGTAGAAAAACCCTAATTGGGCACTGTGGCACGGCAGTGGGCACCGTGACACGGTACAGTCCATCGTGGCACGGTGAAGCACACCGTGTCGCGGTGTATAATTTGTCTAGAAATATGTCTAGATTAATAAGCGCGTGAGAAAAAACATGGAATATACACGGGAAAGCACCATGACACAGTTAAAATTACTGTTTCACGTTACAAGGCACTGTGCCACGTTGGCACCCACCGTGGTGCGGCATTTTAGTTGTTGCGTAGTAATTCCAGTTTTTTACGCGTTTTTAAAAACTATGATAAATTTCAATCTGTAACTCGGAATAAGCCATATAACATATCCTTGGAAAACTTATCAAGTCTACTTTCGAACTCAATTAGAATCACGTTAATATCTTTTGTAGATTTTGTGGTTTGGCCGTTTTAGTGATAGGGTATCGGTTTTGGGCCGAGTTTATTGTATTGCTTACATCTTCTTCGTTTTAAATCGGAATTGGGCTTATGATATATTGTTGGAAAGCTTATTTCAAGGCCAATCTAACCAAATAATAATTGAATGAAAATTACATGGACACAAAATCAGATTCTCTGGGTTTTATGATGTGGACACGAAAAGAGGAAAATAAGTAATGGTTTTGGAAAATGAGCTAAGAATTGGGTTAGTTTATGAAATGTATCTAATTGAAATATGGATTAAACACTCCAAATATTATATACTCAACCTGACCAATAAAAGTGGTAAAAGGTTGTTCATCATCGGGTTTGGTTTTAAGGAGACATTTTTAGGTGTCTACATTAGTGAAGATAACATGGAGCCCTCAAAACTTGTGGATGAGGATGTGATTGATAGACTTTCATGGTTTGAGCGTTACCCAAAAGAGGTTGAATATGACTCCAAATGTGTTGATGGTGCGAAGCCATCCAATACAAAGAGTAAGAAGACAAAGAAGATAATGAAATTGAAACAAAGCAAGCTTGAGTCAGAGTTTTCAAAACAAGAGAATGCATCCAACAAGGAAGTGGAGTTTCCAAAGAATGGCATGAAGTTTGACCCCTCTACCGCTTTGGACAAAGTGGTTTTCTTTGACCCCCCGTGATTTGGAGGAAGGGTCGAGCTTAGGACCTTAAGCAAGCTCTTCCTAGGAGGCAACCCGGTTTTCTAACCTTTTTCTTTTGATTCTATCTTTCTTAATTTTCTTTTAATTTCTTTTCTTTCTTTCACTTGTTTTGTGTTTGGATTTATAGGTTGTTTTCATGGGAATCGGATTCTTTAAGAGAGCATGAGCATAATGAGAAGGAGTTTCGTGTTTGATGACGAGAGTATGCTCAATTTTCTTGAATTTCAAGTCATATGGGTAAGGTAATCTAGGGGGTAAGTTAGGAAAAATAATGCTTCGATATGAAGGAAATTTGTGCTTGTTGGGTTCATTATGGTGCTCCCATTAATTTGGGATGTTGAACCCACTGTAAAGGCGTTTTTAAGCTGATATGTTTATTGGATTCAACAATCCCAGGAAGATAATGATGCATAGAGCCCATCGTCGAACGCACCAAGAAAAAGAAGCAAGAGAAGCAGCACGGTGCGGGCGCCCACCCTTGCTGCGCCGCGCACATGCCCAGCTAAGCCTACTTCTTTTTCTATCTTCTTCTTTCCCTTATTTCATTCATCCTACCTTATTTCGAACGCACCCCTCACCTCTTTATAAACACAAACCCTAATTCCATACTTCCAATTCTTCACTCAAATCTTCATATTTCCTCACAAAATTACCAAATTTCTACTCAAATTTCATCAATTTCACAAAAACACATACTACTTTCCTCCATTTCATCTTCTCCATTATCTTTCCTCCATTGAAGAGCAAATTGGGGTTTTTCATTTTCGAGGAATTTGGGGCTCGAAAGTTGATCAAACTTGCTGCTTGTATGGTATAATCGTCTTCTCTACCTTTATTTTTCATTATTACATCAATTTGTAGTGAGAATTTGATTATTCATACTTGTAAATAGTAGTAGTATTGATTTTGTTGATTATGGTGATTATTTGGATAATATGGATGCTCATAGTTGTTGTTGTTGATTGAAATTGCCTCACATTGTGTTGTTATTGATTGTATATCATAATTGATAAATTTTGGTGGCTCTTTGAAGAAGTTAAAATTTGGAATTCTCTGTAGTAAGCTTGGTGATTGTGTGGTGGTTTGCTTGAAAGTGGTATGGTAGTGTTGTGATTGATTTTGTGATTGTGGTTGATAGAGGATTTTTTGATTGGATTTTGGTTGTTATCTTTGTGGAGCAAGCGTGTCAAAAATTTTAAAATCCTACTCCTCTAAAAAGAGAAAAACACAAGTAACAATTGAGGAACCCTCACCCACAAATTAACCCTCATCTCAAACACAACCGAGCAATGATCCTTTACCATTACATAAAACACAATTTGCTAAACAAAACCATAAACCACTTTTTTCCGACTTAAAAAAACGAACCCTTAAGCCCTCTCGGCATTATCATCAAGATAACATGGTCAAATTGGGGATCGATGAGGACCTTTGGGTTTTTTTTAACAACCTCCAGATAGGTAACTTTGTTAACACATGTTACCCAACTTACCTTGAACCTAAAAAGAAGTTTCTTGCTTCATTATCTTCTACTCCGGTTGGCGGCAAGGGTTTCCAAATTTATTTTCAACACTTCAACGTGGAGAAGACTCTTACTTTAGCCGAATTCAATGCGGCTCTTGACTTCAATCCGGGTACGGATGTTCTCTATCCTGAGCATGATTTCTTTGATGGGTTTGCTCAAAATGCATGGTGGCATGACATCTCGGGATTGAATGATTTCACCGCTCGCTAATCTCTAGCAAGTGATATATTCCAACCGTGCCTTCGTGTTCTTCATCGGCTCTTCGGATACTCGATCTTCCCAAAGTAAGACTTGGGTAAAATGTCGAAGGCCGAATTGGTGGTCCTTTGGATGGCTACTAGAGAGGAGTTGCGAGGAAAGGTTAGCTTTGGGCACATATTCTTGAAGAATTGCATTAACATGTATGGGAGGAAGTCGAGGGATATTCAATGTGGTAGCATGGTAACTAGATTGGTTACCAAGCTCGGTTTTGGTCGGTACCTCGCTTCTTGTACTCTGGTTGGGGAAGCTAACTCTCTTTACCTCAACATCGCTTAGCTCAAGCAAGTTCAATTCTTAGCAAAGAACAATGATGACTAGGTATTTGATTGGTTGAGGAGGAGTTAGCATCATTACTATCTCCCTAACCCCTCCTTGACCTCCATTCACCGGCATGTTCAAAATGTAAGGTTTGTGCCCCAAAGCAATCGCCTTCCCGGTGATGATGATGATATGGAGGACGTCCTCAATGAAGAACAACAATACCAACATCATCAACAATAGCAACAAGAAGAACAACCTCAACCTCAACCTTAACAACAACAATATCAATTCTCCGACCCCGACATGGAAGCTTTGAGTGCCCAAATGAAATGCATGCAACTTCGCATGGAAGGGATGTATGATCAATACTTTGAGGCAATTTACAATCAAATGAGAGGCATCTCCGAAATGCAACAAGGTATGTTCATTCAACAACAACAACAACTCCATGATGCTAGTGTTAACCGTGGGGAGATCACCCTCACGGTTAACTACTCTTACTTCCCTACTCAACTCGGTCCTGTGTCGTCTAGAGGGGATGATGGGAGGCTTACCTACCCATATTGGCAAAGACCTTAAGGGTCCAACATCGAGATTCACACCTTCCCGGATGACCACGGTAAATATGATTACCATGTGCTCGGTGGGAGCGACTATAGAGGTGATCCTAACTACCCCTATGTCGATCCCACCCATCCTTTGCAACTAGAGTTGCTCGAGCAATTTACTCCCTACGCCCCTTGGCAACAAGGCAACTTTAGGGGCCACTATGGTTGGCCACCCAACTACACCGGGGGATGGGATCCTTATGGTCCCCCATCCGGGTTCTCCAATGATAGGGATGACAATAATGATGATGCCGGGCCTAGTGGTAACTAGTTCCCCCTCTTTGTGCTTTTTCCTCTATCCCTTTTATTATGCTATCTTTTTTTATGTATTGGTGAGATGTTGAGATGTATTTTTGTTTATCTTGGGGGAACATTATTCTTATGGATGGGACTTGGTTTCAAATTTTTTTGTTGTTGCATATCCTTGATTTTTAGTGCCTTAATGCTTTGTGATTGCTTGTCTTTATTAATGATCGATGTTGTTAGGTTTTGTTGTTTTCTATGAGTGTCTCATGCAAACCTTGTTGAGTATCTTTTTATGATGATGTTGAGATGATTGCTCTATGATGCAAAGTTGATGATGATTTTTGCTCCGTTAATCCAAATCCCTAAATCTGAAACCCTTGAATCCAAATCCCTCTAATCCAAATGCTTGTAGTTTAGTGTATAGTTGATTTTCCTACTTTGTTATTTTATTTTGATTTTGCTATTTTGTAGATTAGTTTGATTTTGCTGATTTTTCTTTTTATTTTGATTTTGCTTTCTTATTAATTTGTTTTAAAGTTACTAACCTTTTTCTTTGTATATAGTTCCATTTTCTCTTTTATTCTCACTTAGTTTTGAAGATTCATGCTAATGCTTGATTGGAGCTTCATGGAGGTGGTATTTTCTTTTACCCCGCTTTTATTAGCTTAGCTTGGATAACTCAGTGAGATCTTTCTTATTTCCCTCATTTCTTTCTTTTATTACATTGTTTGCATAGATTAGGGTTAGTTTAGAAAGAGTTGAATGGTTCGAGGATGTTTGCTTTATAACACCATAGGTGTTTGGGGTCATTGGCGATATTGTCGAATGACCGCTTGTATGACGATTGGGATTTATATGACATGCATGCATCTTTGCACTTTTCTTTATCTTTCCCTTTTCTTTTCCTTTTCTTTTCTTTTCTATTTTCCATTTTCTTTTCATCTTTTCAAATTGCAAAAATACAAAAATATGATTTTGAGGCTTTCTTTTTGTTTTCTTTTAATGTTTTGCTTATATTTTAGACATAATACCATCCGACCTTTTATTTTTGAATGAATAGTTTCCTGTATGATATCAGTGTGCATGGTTTTAGAGTATGTTTGGTTGATTCTAGGATAAAGTATGCTAAGGTAGTGTCTTTAGGACTTTTGGGATCTTTAAACCGGATTCTAAATTGTATTGTTTGTGGTAAGAAGGTGTTTCTCCCTTTGGTGAATTTAAACTAATAGTGAGTTAATGCTACAACCATGTGAGGTTTCATTCTTTTCTAGCCTTCTACGTATTTTGCATGAGCAGAACATGGATCCTTGACTATTGTACGCTTTATCTAGAACTTGGCTCTTGTCTCCCGAGATCGCGACTGAGCCATTTAGGAAGGACAAAGACAGCTCTTCGGGGTGGAGATTTTTACTTTTCTAAGATAGTTTCTATTTCATTATTTTGGGTTTTCATTTGCCTAATTGCTAACCATTTGACCGATAAACCTTCTTTTGAAGCCATATCTTTAGATTTTGAGCCTTTTGTTTCATTCTTGTTTCCATTCTTGGTTTTTGTGAAGCAATTGATCATGATTGTTGGAGATTGTGATGGTTGAGTATGAATATTGGTTTTTATAATGTAAGAAAGTTTGTTTTGTGTATATTTTGTGAATAATGAAAAATGCCAAGTTAAAAAAGTCGTTCATAGTTAAAAGAGGCGGGGACAATGCAATAAAGAATAAAAAAAAACATGAAAAGCAAAGCAAAATTCAATTGCTTTGGCAAAAGTGAAAAAAATGTGAAAAATGAAAAGTTCAAAAATATTTTGATGTAAGTGTATTTCTCCCTATTTGAAACATTGAGGATAATGCTTCATTTTAGCTTGGGGGGGAAGCGTTCTTGAGCTTTTTGTATATATGATTGTGATTTTTGCTTTGAATAAGCTTGGGGGTGTTGGTGTTTTTGTTTGGTTATTGCTTGATTATGGTGTTGAGGATTGATCACCCTTTTCTTCACAATTTAGGTATACCACCAAATTTCAAATTTTAGCCTACCTTCACCCTTTTCGCCCTTACATTACAACCCTTTTCAAGACCTTTTGACCTTTTTGCTTGAGTCACGAGGGAGATGTGAGTCAAGTCTATGGAGCGGTGTGCATAGTCAAGATGTCGAGTAGCCCTAAAATCTCTTCTTTTCCGGCACCTTCAAGGAATCATTAAGATGCTCACTAGAGGTGGATTTGAAACTAGTTAGGAGAACGTGGTAAGATTGTTTAAGATGAAGGTGAATTGTGTTTTATTAGTTCTCTATGCCTACCATGTTTTATGTTTCAATCAACCTTGGATATCTCTGAACGTGCATACCCTTAAGTTATTTATTCATTTGTATTTGATCACTTGTAAAAGTCCAATCCAAAGGCCATTGTTTTACTTTTTTCTTTTTAATTTTACTTTCTTTTTAATGTTTTGCCTCATTTTTTACCTTTAAGAGTTATGGGTCAAACTCTTTAGATACCCTTACAAGACCTCACTCGTCCTCATTGGCAACTTTGGGGTTTAAAGGGCTTGTTGTAGCTTAGCTTAAAACAACTATAATTCCTCTGAAAGTGAGTTTTAGTGTACATTCTTATCTTTTTCATTCCTTTTTCTTGTTTGAATAAGTTTTTCATCCTATTTCTACATGCTTTTGTTTTGCTCGAGGACGAGAAAAAGTCTAGTTTGGGGGAATTTGATGAGTGTCATATATAGCACTCATTTAGCCTCTTTTAGGATGAATTTTAATCGCTTTTACAGCTCTTTTATCTCTTTTTCTTTAGTTTTACCTGTTATTTCTCTAATTTTTGTTTTCTTTAGTTGTTTTCCCGTTTTCTTGCATTTCTTAGTTTATTTTGCCTTTCCTCTTTTATTTGTTTGCTTTTTTTGATTTCAGGAGATTGGTGATGTCTAAGGAGCTCAATGGATTTTTCTCGGGATTTGTAAGGTTCAAGATGCAAGTCGGTCTGTCCCTTTGAAGCTCAACTGTTAAGGGGTGCAAAGTTCAAGTCTTCTAGGCCGCGCTCTCAAGCTGCGTGGGTATCAAAAATGGTGTTGAACCCACCGTGGAGGCCCTTGGAAACTGCCACCCCCAATGTTTATCAAGTAGAGCACACAGAAGCATCGACGGACGCACAAAAGGAACTACCCTGCTCCCAGGCACGGCGCGCGCGCGCAAGTGCGAGGTACGACCACACAACTCTGCTTTCCCCGTTCTGTACCCATTTCTTCGCGGCCGCACAAAGTTAGGAAAGCGCGCGTCTATTGGGGTTATTTTTGGACGTCTAACTAACTTCTCCTTTGTTAGTTTTCTTATATATATATTTTCTTCCTTTTAGAGAGGGAGGGTATTAGAATTTTATTAGAATTAGACTTGAATTGAGAAGTTTATGATTTTAGAAGAGATTTTTAGAGAGGGAAGCTCAAGATTTTGGGAAAACTTTGTTCGTAGATTTTAAAGAGAGAAACTTGGTAATTGATGATTGCTAAACTTTGATCTTCATTCTCTTTGATATTAATCAAAGTTTTGTAAAAATTCCTTTCTCTTTAATGCAATTTTAGTGTTTGATCTTTGATATAGTGTTGAATTTGTATAGATTGTTTGATTTGATTGTTGATCATGAAATTGATGATTAGTTTAGTTATGCTTTTCAATTCTACAATGTGTATTGAGTAGATCCTTTGCTAAGGATGTGGTGAAGCATGTATGAATGATAAGCTATTGCTAATTTGGGGATTTTGATTGATTCGATATTGAGATTAAATTGGTTGATGGAATTTGTGCATGTGTTTGATTTGTTGAGGAGTAGCTAACCTTGATTATCAAGCTAGATTGCATTGTAGTTTTCATTGATACGACACATTGATTTGGAAACTACTATTATCGATTGATTTTGTCTTGCGATTTTCCTTTGATTGTCATTCGTAAAGACCACTAGGTTGACCCTAGGAAATATCTTTTCAAGTGATTTTGATTGCAAATACCATTTTCCCTCGCATTATTTGATTGATTAACTTCCCCTCAAGTTAGCATGTTTATCGTGAATGCATGTGGATCCTAAATCCCTAGTACCTTGATATTTATTTCTATTGTTAGCATTTGTTGTGTGGATTTGTTTGTTTAGAACAAATCATTTGCTTAAGACTTCGGAATAGCTTAACTAGAGACCATAGCTCATACCTCATTCCCTTGAGTTCGACCCGGACTTACCTCTATACTAGGGTTATGTTTGGTTATAAATTTGGTTTGATTGGGGGAGTCTTAGAACTCAACGACCTAGGATTTTCCTCCTGTTAAATGTACCTCATCCTCATGAACAATAGGGGAAATAGAGTTGAAATCATTTGTGATAGGAATGGTGTCCTTTGAACAAATGTATTATTCCGATAGAGGGTTCGGAATTATTAGAAAGCTAATTATTCAGTGAGGTCAAGTGATCGGAATGCATAGGTGGAGGCCGCTTCCGATCAGTAATATTAATGAGTAATTAATATTACAACTTAATCTTGACTGAATCCTTCGGGTCACACCTAAGCAACTAACGAACCGACAAGATAAATTAATTTGGAAGGAACTAATGAGTCGCTCGAGTATTGTGAACAAAGAAGTCGGATTTTGAGCTGAGAGCATCGTAACAAAATCTTAAAAGTCGAGCCAAAATTTAGGAATTGGCGAAACGGGAAAATGCTTCAAGTAACAAGTAAAAACCCTAGCCGCGCGAAATTCTAGGGAAGCGCACCAAATAGAAGTGTGCCACGTGGAAACCACCAAGATGGCGGCGTGACACGTGGCGGCGCGCCACGTTGGCAGCCACCAAGTGGCAACGTGCCTCGTTGGCAATACCATGTGCCAGCGGGCCGCAGACCCGGGTGGCGGGTCATGGACGTGTGCCAAAAGTTGGCGGCCCAACAGAACCCAACTTGGGGCTCAAGGTTGGATGCCACATGGTTAGATCACAATGCATGTGAATTGCTCATTTATTTTTATAATCATAATTTTCAAGGTGTTTTTATGGCTTAATTTTTCTTGTTTTATGTTGTTAATTAGATTAGTAGCTCAATTTTATTATTTTTAAGCCCTTATTAGAGTTATCTTCAGCCCCGAACCCAGATTTTCGCCCAGAAATAGTGAATTTTGGGTGAAAAACGTGTTCTGGAAATGATTTTACCCTTTAGGACTGTGTTTTTGGCCAAAATCCGACCAGAAATGTCTTTTTCGAGGAATTTTTCGTCTTGACGAAAAATTTTAAGTCATTCTAACCGTGAATCTTAATGGCATATTTATGGTGGTTATGTATTTGGTTCTTTCCTTAATTTTTCTGCAATTTTAAACCTCTTTAAACATGGTTACTTAGTAATAATTAGTGCTTGAAAGATTGGTTTATATTTTCACGTAATTGCAAATCCATTGCAATAAGTGTGAAAAATTTGTTCTTTGAGGCTTCTAAGTACTAAAGATTCAATCTTTAATTGTTTTAAGTGATTGAAATTTTGATTTACTAAATTCCATGATTTTTTGGTTGAACTTTTGATTTAATCATGTATTAAGTTGATTGGAATCATAAAGTTTGAATCTTGTGATAGATTTTTGATTTATCTTCATGTTGGAATATATAATTTTTCAAGGATTCACAAGTTAAAGTTGGACTCTCTATTTAAATATTTGTGTTCATAATTCAAACTCCCCTTTATTTAGTCAAAATCTCATGATAAATTTAAATTAATTAAATTAATATTGATTTATTATCCTTGTTCATCTTGTTGCACCAAGTTAAAACCAATTTTATTAAAGAATGGTTCTTGGAAATAATTTTGGATATGTGCACCTTGATAAATTTTTGATTAAGTTGGACTTGTAATAATTTTTCATTTTTGGCTCATTTTATTAATTATAAAATTAATTTGGAATTAATTATTTAGTCACGCAAAATTTGGGTTAAAAATCCGGGGATATTGCACGGGAATCGAGGGCAAAGCATCCCTTAGCGAGCCGGGTTGCATAGCAGCCCACATGTGGCTGTCAAGGGGCTGCCTCGAGGAGGTGTGGCCCTGTGCGTGGCACCGCTATTGTGGTGTTGGGCATGCTATATATGTATGTATGCATGTTAGTGCTTGATAGGGATTAGTGTGCGTGGACATTGCTTGCGAAGCAATGTGGTGCAATGAGCACTCCAACTCCTGGTGCTAGGCACTTAGACATTTTGGACTACGCATTTTTTATGTTCTTTTGCAGTTTTAATTATTTTAATTAATTATTTTAGTTTAATTATTTTAATTAAACTTTGAGGCTAGGCCTCGGTTTTGAGCGGCATTGGCAAAATTTTAATTTTGGCAATATTTTGGGTTTATCGACTTAATTAATTGGATTAATTAAGATAGATGCGGAATTTAGTGGGAGCTTCAATTTTTAATTGCGCTAAATTACATAATTAGTTAAACAACTTTAACTAGTTTTAATTAGGCATGTTAATTGGATTAACGACTTAAATTAGTTACTAGTTTACGCGTGTTTTGCGCAATGTTAATTGTTTATCGTTGTAAAATGCATGGGTCATTCACAAATAATGAATGGATGAATAGAATGTATATTCTCTCACATGTTTTATGAAATGGCAACTAGTGGGGCCCGATTAGTATAGAAAATAAAGACTGCGATCCGTGATGTATTTTTGTAAATCTAAATACGGTCTGCAAACCGTTGAGTATTTTTGTACCTTAATATTTAGATTAGTCCTAATCGCGCGTAGATACTAATATTTGCATAATTATGGTCATGTCTTGAAGACGGAGGTTCTTAGAAGACGGAGGTTCTTGGAAGACGAAGCCATGAAGTTGTAAAATACGACCCTTGAAGACTTGAAGACTCAAGGGGTCATGCTAGTTGCCAAATGCATCATTTATTTATGTTTTCGATATATATTTATGATTATATATATATGAATTATATGTTAGATGCATGTTCAGGATTTCGAATGTTGGAATGATTAATTTAGTTCACTTAAATCAACCAAATAGAAACCCTAGGTCCCTAAAATATTGAGTAAAATTTGCCATTCCAAAACAACACTTATCGACCTATTGAGAGTAGTGATGGGCTACGCCAAAGCGAGGCATCACTATTATTCCCTAAGATACGTAAGGTATGATGATGGGTTTGCCATACATGTTGGTTTTGGTTATACTCAACGATATGAGTGATGGAGTCCTAACATGTCGTGGCAAAGTGGATAAGTTGTTGAGAGAGCATTAGATGCGACGATTTATCCAACCAAGAGTAGCTTGGAGCTATTAGCAAAGAGTTGCTTACCTTAGAAGATTGAGTGTTAAGACAAGCCAAATCATGCTTAACCACTCTTTGTTTTTTTGGATCTTGGAATCGCCTTATTCTTGCCAAATGGGGACAAATTTAATGCGTGGATAAGACGCTTAATATGATTGAAAATTTGCATGAATGCTTTTAAATTTTAAACTTATTATGTTATTTTCTTGATAAATGGTTATACTTTGCACTTATAATTGTAGAATTCCAAATCAAACTATATTGTTTTCTGTGATTGGTAAAGGAAATCTTTGAGAATAGTTCTCAAAGAAAGGAAACACATTTCTAAAATACAATTCTCAGAAATGACTTTTACAAGTCCGAAAGGACGGTTGGACATCATGTATTCAAAATACTAGATAGTTTTGATAAACATGAAGTATTGAGTTGGAAACTCAAAATTGTCAATGCTTGACAACCAACATATCTTTTAGATTTATACGCTGATGAGTACAACTCATTGATGTATTAATTCAAGTACGAATTAAAGGAAAAGATGGAAACTTTCTTATACAGCGCATTAGATGCTTAATTATGCCTAACAAAGTATAAAAGTCAAAGACTCTTAAAGAAATGATTCTTAAAGATTATGAGATGAAGTATGATAAAAAATATAGGAAACAAGGAACAAAGAAAAGGAATTAGATTCCATTTCTACTAAAGAGTTCATGTTAACTTAGAAAGTTATTATCTTCACAAGTATCAGATACTGCTTGAGTGTTACACTTTGAAAGTGACCTCAAACTATTGAAGATAAGCTAAGTTATTGACTTACAAGCTTAGAATGAAGTAAGAAGAGCTACATTAGTTGTAAGGTCGTATGCTTTGTTTAAAGACCTTTTAAGCTAAGGCTGGAACAAATAAATGGTTATTTTGTTCCATAATCAGCAAACTATTCGTTAACACACGGAAAGAGTCACATTTAAAGTAAAGAGCAATAGTTGCAAATTTATTTGAATGGCATGGTTGTCTAAACCATGAGTCAAGAATGCTTGATTATAAACAAATATTTCCCTAACATGACAACTCACAAAGTTCAAATCATAGGCATGATTTGTGTTCCAAACATCTTTAGCAATGTCACATTAACAAGAACGTACTCAAAGCTATGTATGCTCTTGACAGTTGATCGATTCAAAATCGTTCTAAGACAAGCAAGTCTTACTTGTTAAAAACCGACAAAGTAAAGAGCTATTGTTCTTGGTATAAACGATTGACTCCAAAAGCTAAAGAGGATTCAATTACTTCAACGTTTCTCGAAGAATTTGAAAGAATATGGCTATATTCATCAAATGTGAACAAACTTGACCTTGAATATCTCAAGAGTTCAATGAAGTATAGAATCGACTTGGCAAGTTATCAAAACGTCTAGATTAGATCAAGAGATGTTTGCTTGAGCCAAGCGTGACCATCAAAAAGTTATGAAATTGAAATTTTCATAAATATCTCTACAAAGAACATAGTGTGTCTTCAAGGAGACCTCGATGCCATTTAAAATGACTTGAACAATGATGGATCACATTCCTTCCTATAAAGTTCTTAACGATTTGCAAAAATGACTAATGTTACACTAAACAAAATATCGGAGCTAAGAAAGGACACCATATTCAGTTATGGATAGAATTAACTTCTAAACATCTTTTCAAGTATATGTCTAAAACTCTTAGCCACAGTGGGAGCTCACTGGCTTAATAGGAGCTAAGTGACTCAGTGGGAGCTCACCAGCTTAGCAAGAGCTTGGTGGCTCAGTAGGAGCTTAATGGCTCATTAAAGGCTAAGATAGCTCAAGTAGGAGCTAACTGTTTGTTTGACAACGAACTTTTACCTAAAGACAATATACATGTCTCTTTGTAAGCATTCAAGTGAGACTACGGGCATTTCCTCCACAACCTAAATGAGAACATAATGTTTGTTGCTCTAAGTGGCGTCTTTCTAAAAAGTAAGACATTTCCAAAACGACAAGTGGGAGGAAAATGAACTCGATGACCAATGAGATCGAGATTAGCAACAAACTAGAACTGAGAATCTCGGAAGACCTCAAAAGGGCTTCATTAGAATGATTGATCAAGAATACTCAAAAATACATTACAAGTGCCTTAAAAGAGAATTCATTACTCACAAACTACTGATAAGTTGGAGTAAGATCAACATAATGAAAGGGCTTTGGAAGCGCCTTGAAACTCAGTGTTTGATGCAATAACCCCGTATAGGTATAAATTCACCAAAGTATTGGATTGAATCCTATAAATTTTCTATTAAGTTAGAAATAAACCTAAGACTTAGAAGCGTACTATTTACTATTAGATAGTAAGGGAATAATTCCTTGTAAGATAAGTACGACAAATCCAAATTCCAAATAATGGTTAGAGGCCATAAAATCCGAAATAGACTCCATGTTCGAAAATCATGTTTAAAACTTGATTGATTTGCATGATGGGTGAAAGACCCATCAATCGCAAATAAGTTTTCAAGGAGAAAACTAACATATGTGGAAATGTATATGCATACATAGCTAGATTGGTTGAAAAGGATATAATTAAATTCACGGAGTTGATTTTAATAAAAAACCTACTCACCAATCGAAATGCTCAAGTCTTTTCGTGGTTATTCTAGCAAAATTGCACATATAAAATATGACAAAATACATACCAAAACCGCCATCCTAAAATAGGATTTAGAAGTGACTATGAAAATATTCTGAGGGTTTTGAAAATTTAAATAATGCTAGATTTGAATGCAAGCTCAAGAAATCCATTATTGGATTGAAGTAAGCATTGCATAAAGGAATTGGAACGTGTTTTCTCATAAAGTTAATGAATGGATTGACTTATGAAGAAACATAGAAATTCTTATGAATAAGAAGTTTAGTGGGAGCAAGAGTCAATCTTGTAAGGTCCAACAAGAAGTTTACGAACTCTGTTGTAAATTGTCTATCAAATGCTAAATACTTAGATTTGAAAGTATTTTTGACAATGGACCAAGCAAAAGACGATACTTAGTACATATTGGGTATTTATATCTATTATATAGACTTAATAAAATGTTTGAACGTGTAAAGGAAATTACCGTGTTAAACATGAATTGAAGGACTTTTAAAGATTTTCGACCCGTATGTATAAAACTAAGTAAATGTTTGAACTAAGTATGAGCTAGGCTAAATACTAAGTCAAACAAGAAAGACTCGAGTAGAGACTTTCAACGATATCACATAGCAAAAAGTTTAGCAAGACTTAGTGAAACTGGTAAGCTAAAATGTAACTTAGGTGGAAAAAGATTAAGAATTATTCTACAATTAAATCCATCATGTATGCTACGATATGGAATCGTCACACGACTTACTTGCTTAGAGCATGTGAAGTATGTATATAGTACCAATCAACCTGAATCTATGTAATAGATCGCTAGATTATGGCCAAGAACATCTAAAGTACTTGGATAAGTAACATGATGAGTTCTTGACTTGTGGAAACAAATAAAATTTGAGAATTGATGTTGCAAGCACAAATGTTAACAAGGATTAGATCCTTAACAAGGAAGCTATTTATAAGCACGAGCTAACAATGAGTCGTGACTTGAGAATGGTAACATGGACATGCATCCATGTGTAATGTGCGGGAATTTAAGGTAACTTTCCATGATCACAAGTTTTTAGGGTATCCCAAATCATTGTGAGCCGTTTGGAGTGAAACCCAAGCAAAGCATCATCAGGAAGTCTACTAAAATATATGTTGAGAATATTGTTGCCTTAAAGGCAATAATAAAGAAGATGTTATATGGAAAGTTCGTTGTTAAACGTCAATGATTGTAGGTTGTCAAGTTGAAGATCTCAATCATGAAAATGAGTGCGAGCCATCACTTGGACAATAAATCCTAAATCACATATAATCCGTGACACTCTCAAATTTTATCATCTTATTATGAAAGTGATCAGTAATGAAGATGCTAAGATTAGCAAAGTAATTATAACTAAACCTATGAAATAAGTGAATGACAACATTCACAATTGCACGAAAGAAATCAAGCATATTAGATATTGGTGTGATTCCTATAAATGTTTTATAAAGAGTATTACTCTTAAAACATTAGGAAAAACCATTTATCATAAGATGAACCATTCAGGTTTTGGAGTAATTTAAATTTCATGCAATTTTATCACACCGTTTGCTATTTAATTATGGTTTAGAATTAAATAATGAGTCCATTCAATTATGAGAATATTCAAAATAGGGTATCAAGAGCAATCTTGATAAGGAAACACCTTTTAAGTGAACATTGAATATTATAATCGAGAATTATCCCTAATCGAGGTCATTTAAACGATGGACGATTAATGACCACTTGAGATTAGTGTGTAGTTTGATTTATAACACCTTTTCTTGTGCTACAAGGACATATTGTCATGAATCATTTGCACAGGTATTGATTTAGAACCATACTGGATCGACCTATGAGAATACTTTAAGAGAATTAAAAATCGTCATAAGTATACTTCTCATTATGTCTATCAGAACCTATTTCCTCGACCATGAGTATTGTGAGTTCTCTTGTTTGAGTACTAGTCCACTTTGATGTTGTCAAACGTCTGCCGTAAAAGGGGATTATAACGGCAACACTCGGGCGGCTAGGTCCTCTCAGTAAGAGAAGCTACATTACAAGACTGGGAATGTCCCCCTACTAAAATACGGAAAATATCTTTGTTGTTTACAAGGCCTCTCAAAGAGCGAGATTGTAAAAATGCATGGCCATGCTCGGATGGATTTTAGAAATCATCTGTTTATTGACAGTCGGACTCGGGATCGAGAAACACTTCTGGACACAATAAGGATGATGAATAAATCTTGCCTTATACTTCATGAAGAGACATTAAGCGTCATAGGAAAAGGTTATACACTAAAAGCGCACTTGTCCGGAAGGACAAGTGGGAGATTGATAGGAATGGTGTCCTTCGAACAAGTGTATTATTCCGATAGGGTGTTCGGAATTATTAGAAAGCTAATTATTCAGTGAGGTCAAGTGATCGAAATGCCTAAGTGGACGTCGATTCCAATCAGTAATATTAATGAGTAATTAATATTACAGCTTAATCTTGACTGAACCCTTCGGTCACACCCAAGCAACTAACGAACCGACACGACGAATTAATTTGGAAGGAATTAATGAGTCGCTCGATTATTATGAACAAAGACGTCGGATTCCGAGCTTAGAGCATCGGAACTGAATCTTAAAAGTCGAGCCAAAATTTAGGAATTGGCGAGACGAGAAAATGCTTCAAGTAACAAGTAAAAACCCTAGCCGCGCGAAATGCTAGGAAGCGCTCCAATTAGAAGTGCGCCACGTGGTAGCATATGTGGCAGCCACCAAGGTGGCGGTGTGCCACGTTGGCAACCACCAAGTGGCAACGCGCCACGTAGTAGCGTGCCACGTTTGCAATGCCATGTGGCAGCGGGCCGCGGACCTGGGTGGCGAGTCATGGATGCGGACCAAAAGGTGGCGGCCCAACCGAACCCAACTTTGGGCTCAAGGTTGGATGCCACATGGTTAGATCACAATGCAACTGAATTGCCTTGGGGAGCAAGTGAGGAAGTGGTCCTCACCTAATCATGTGATACTTGTTACTTTGTTATTCCTTGGTTTATTTAACTAAGGATTGAATTCAACATTCTTCCTATGTGGGATCCTTTTGTGAAAAAGTCCCACGTTGAAAGATGAGTGGAATTCACAAGGAAGCACTCCTTATAAAGAGCCAAGGCATAGCTTGGGATTGTTCACTTGAGTACGGTGTTAGAAAAGACATCTCCATTGAGAAAACCTTTAAACACATATAATTATTCGAGTTTAGGTTAGGCTTAGCTAACCTCTAAGCATTGGACCATATCGGGGTCGTGTTGTGGGTGGACTTCCGTTGGAGGTCTTCGTGCGAGCGATGCTAAGTAAGAGCTCTTGTAGAGAGCGAAGCACGCGTCAAAGGTATTAATCTTGACTTAATTCTTGTTGTTTTAGTTAATTATGCTTTGTGATTATATTAATTGTGAGTGTGGTCTTGGCTCGGGTTTTCTTCCATGGTGAGTTAGACTCATCGAAGCCCAACAATTTGTTTTAGGTTCACTAATGGGATCATATGACAATTCATGGGAATTCATGCTAATATTAGAAGAATCAAGACATTGCACATCAATAGTAGAAACATGATTACCCCTATTATAGACACCCCAAGTAAACCAAACATAAAAATCCAAGCATCATCAATTGATAATGCTTTAAATTCATCATTATGCATTCATTCAACTTCACCCTTATTTTGTTCATTCAAACCAAAATAACAAATCTCACAAGCAACCTTCCCAATGACTACAACTATTATAGTCCAAAAATACCTCAAGTCTATTGAATTATTCACAAAAAAGCTCATTGTCATACTAAGGAAATGAGAGACATGCCATTTTTTTTTACAAAACAAATAAAAGTCAAATAAAAGAAAAATATATACAAAGACCTAGACTCAAGCAATAAAAAATACTCTAACATAGACACCGCTCCCTGACAACGGCGCCATTTTGACAAGGGGAAAACTAGGTCGCTGACTAATCCTCCCCAAGCCAAATAAAATTTATAGTCACTTAACAAACCTATATACAAGTATAGAGGTAAGTCAAGGGTCGAACCCAAAGGAACAGTTATGTCCAAGTGCTTTCAATTGGGCACCTAAGCTAGGTCGAAGTCCATAGGTAAAGAAGGGGTAACACTAACAACTACCAACACAAAGAATCAAGCAAATAAAACATTAGGGAATGGGGATCAACAAGTAATCATGACAATTGCAACAACTTGGGAAAAATATGCCAATCAATGGTTGTGAAGACTAATGATAAGAGCTATCAATAAGAATCAAAGAGCTATCTCCTAATCGTTAAGCTAGTGGTCTCTACGAATAACAAACTAGGAGAATCACAATCCAAACCAATCGATAATTGCATTTCCAAAATCAGTGGGTCATGTCATTAGAAATCACAATGCAATCTAGCATAATTCTCAAGGCCTAATCAAATTACACACATTCAAACTTAAATTAATCACTTTAATCTCAACAATCAATCAACATAATTCCCAAAATCAAAATCAATCAACCATACAAGTTTCACCCAATCCCTAGCCAAAAAACTACTCAAGAATCATCATTTAATCAACACGCAACTAAGAATCAACAAAATATGAAGAACAATTGCCCTAATAAAGAATCAAACATCAAAATCAAATCAAACAAACATGAAATTAAACAAAACAATAAGATGAGATAGATTTAGAAATGCTCATTGATAATATAGAAGACCTTCAATATAATTGTCACCTTTTTATCATCAATCTCTCAAATCACCACTGAAATCTCTAATTTGCTCTTTCTAAATCTACTCCTAAACTAAACCTAAAACTAGAGAGAGAAACTCCCAACTAAGGTAAAATTTTCATCAAAATAATGTCTAAAACCTTTTACAAAAATCGGGTTAAAAATAGGTATTTATAAGAGGCGCGGAAACGAAATTGAGCGAAATCAAAAACAGGGAGGTGCGGCCGCACAGCGGGGGTGCACGTGCCATGCGCTCCTGCGCTCCTGGGTTGCGCGCCCGCGCTCTTCTAGGTTTCTTCGACTTCTTGGTAGTCTCGTGCGCTCGCAAATAGGTCTTCATGAGTGCACGCAATATGTTCATGATAGTCACTAAGCATGGAAGATTCAAACGGACTTGACGGTGGGTTCAACACCGTGATTTCATGAGAGCGCGGCTTGTGAGCGCACGAGCTAGAACTTGGAGCATCCACTTTCTTGCTTCTTAAGCTTTCCTATTGCTACGAGCTTGCTCCAAAAGCATCTTCCAACTTAGAAAACCACCAATATCAAGACCCGTACCTTGTACAGTACCTACAACCATGAAAAGAGTGGAAATAAAGGAGACAACACTAGAAAAAACCATAAAAACACAAAATAAGATAGAAAAGGGAAATTAAGGTGAAAATGCATAAAACTAAGAATTTATTAAGAAATAAATCTATGAAAAGAAGGTAAAAACAACCTAAATACTCATCAAATGAGTGCAATAAATGGCACTCATCACTAGCCCCTTAACCATCACCACAATTTATTAACCTACACCGCACCAATCAACCCCTAAACCCTCAAAAACAAAGCACATATCGCCCATTTTCGCATAATCCCACCTGCCCAAATGCCACCCACCTCACACCTTAAGCAAAATTTGACTAAATTTAACAAGATTTAAACTAATAAACAGTCAAATTCGACTATATTCATCCAACTCAAACTCTAATTTAACTATGGTAGCTTGCATGAAACGAGCAAAAACCATAAAATCCGAAATCCCTAAATTCGTAACAATTAATTAAACCTCCAATAAAAACCTTGAAATTAGACCCTCGCAAAACAAGAAATTCGTAGATCTGCATTAAACCCTTGAAATTTAGATCAAAAACATTTGAAACCAACCATGCATTTTACTTAATTTAAACCCCTAAGTATGCGATAATTGGGACTCCAAATAACCCATTAACTGACATTTGATATTTAGTAAACCATAATTCGCATATTTCACACACCAATTCGCAAAGAAAAAAAATAAAAAATTGAAAAACCCTTACTTCGTCTCGGCTTCATTGTGTACGAAGCTTCAAACCCACAACCGAGGAGCAACCTTCACTATGTGGAAGATGAGATTGTTGAACAATGGTGTGGGATTTGTTCAACAAAGGAGTGGAATTTGTTGAAAAAGCTCAGGATAAGAGAGGAGAAGAAGAGGAGAGAGAACAGAGTGGGAAATCAAAGCAAAATTATTAGGGAAGAAAAATAGCGGGAAACAGAGTGAAAATTTTTTATATATGTATAGGTTTACGTATACTATGTTTACATATTGTATTTTCTACAATCATTAAGCATCAAATTCCAAATATGACCCAGTGCTGGTCCAGCACCTTGCGGGGCTAAGGTAAGCTTGGGATTTGGGGGGTCTGACGTTGTAGTGAAATTTTGGTTGTTTTTATATTTCATTTTCTTTTATTTTTATTTTATTTTTCTTAATTCTTTTTATTTTTCTTTATTTTTCTGCTTTGTTCTTATTTTCTTTTTCCTTTTTATTTTATTTACTTTTCTTTATTTTCTACTTTCTTTTATTTATTTTCTTTCTTTTATTTTTTTATTTTCCTAGCTATGTATAAATACCCATCTTTGGGGTAATTAGAAAATCAACTATTATTCACTCTCTTAATTAGTTTTAGCTCTCTCTTTCTCTCTCTCAGCTTAGGTTGGGGTTCTAAGGAGGATTAATCTCCATGGTTACGGTTTTAAAGAGAGAAAGTGAAGACAATCAAAGAGAAATTGTGGATTTTTTATCAACTAGTGATAAGATGATTTGAAGATCTACATACATTAATCAATGAGCTTTTCTCACACTCTCTTCTCTTATTTTATTGTTTGTTGATTTTGTTTATTTTTTTATTTATTATTGTGTTTGGTATTGCTTATTAATCATGTTGATCCTTGTTAATTTGTTGATTAATCTTGTTATTAGCGTGATTAGTGAGTAGTTCTCCCATTAAGGGGGTGGTTGTGGTGTAGTTGGATCTTCATCATGTCTTAGGGTTTGGAATTGATATTTTTGTGATTAAAGTCTTTATATGCTTGATAATCTTCAATCTACTTGCAAAGTGCACATTGTTTGTTTATTGAGGGTGAATTGATGTTTGATGATGCGACAGTGGACCTAGCTAGATTCATTTTGTATCGATTTATATTTGATTGCACCTTCTAATATATGGTTCTAATGTGATAGCATAGAGGCTATGTTAGGAGAAACCAATTGACCCTGACAGGTTGCTAGCTTTGATCTTACTTCGATATTCAAGCATGTTTAGTTCATGATTAATTCAATTTCCATGCCTTTGCTATGCTCAAGTGAATGCCATGCCTTAAATTTTTCCTTTAGTGTTTTGTTTCTTGTTTTAGTGTCATTAGACTTTAGGTTACTTTCCCCCATCCCGGACTAGCTTAGTTGTTGATAGCATTTGATAGTGCTTAACTGTCCCCTGTGGTTCGACCCCTACGCTTACCTTATATTCGTATTAGGTTTGTTTAGGTTTTATAAATTGTATTTGATTTAAATATGGACAATTAACGATGCGTTTATTTCCTTATCATTGTCACATGGTTTTAGGCAATTTAATTGACTTAAATAAAATAAGAGGTAATTGGGGTAGTTGGAGTATTAAAAAAATGAAAGAGAAAGATAGTGGGGTTAAAAGTTTATTGAAAAGTAATGAATGTGAGAGGAAAGAAACAATTAAAAAAAGTAGTAGTGGATTTAAATGGGGACGATGAAAGAGAAAGATATAATATAGAAATTTAACTTTTTACCAAAAATGAAAGTGTAACAAGTATTAAAACACGGCCGCATTTAATAAGTGTAACACTTATTAAAACACAGAAGGAATAGGTAACTTTAGCTTTTTAAAAAAATATAAAATACTTTTATATTTTATAAACATAAAAATCGTGGTAACAGTAGTTTCTAAGATTTATGAACTTTATTCATATATATGTGTGTGTTCTATTTACCTTAAACTTAACTAAAAAAAACTGAACTTATAATATTTTTCTTAACTTATGTGAATTAACCTGAAATTATCTGAATTTATTAGACCTTGTTAAAACATATTTTGGTTGCAATTTGTACTTAGGTAACCTTAATCGAAACATATTATATACTTCCTCCGTTTTTATTTTATTGCACCATTAGGTCTTTTACACTATTCAATTAATCTTCTTCGACCATCATTTGTGATTTATACATTAGGAAAAATATAGTCATCTGGGATCTAGTTAGATTCGTATCGAACTCTACTTTTCAAATATCAAATTTTTATAATTTTTACAAAAGTATAATTGAAGATATTGATAGCTAAAGTAATGCATTGGCAAGCGTGAAATCCTTTATGGTGCAATAAAAAAAGAATGGAGGAAGTATATTATTCCTGAACTAAACTTATCTAAACGTAACCGAACTTACCTCAACTTATTACACCCTTAAAAAAATAAAAAGAAGGTGAAAAGATTGGACCTTGAATTTGAATTTTCTTCGAGCTTTTATTCTTCACCTTATACAAATCAGAAATTTCTTTTTCTAGCAACTAATCTTCACCTTATAAAAATAAGTATAGTTACAATAAACTTATTTAGTTCTAATAAGTTTTATAAGGTCTAATAAGTATAAATAAAGTGTAATAACTTGAATATAGTCCAATGGGTTTCGATAACATAAATAAAGTCTAATAAGTTCCAATAAGTTTAGGTATAATGGCTTCAAATAAGTTTAATAAAGTCTGGTAAAACAATTGGGTAACCCTTATTAGAACTTATTTTTCCTAAACTAGTAACTTATCTTATCTAAACTTAACAATACTTATCTGAACTTAAGTAATGTTTTGTTTACCTTATTTATTTCAGGTGTAATAATTTCATATTAGTCCGTTCAAGTTTAATAAGTTAAGATAAAAGTTATCCAAGTACAAATTACAACTAAAACAAGTTTAAATAAGGTCTAATAAGTTCAGATTAGTTCAGGTAAGTTCAAAAAAAGTTAAGATAGGTTCATAAAAGTTAAAATCAGGTAAATAGAACACACCCTAAGTTAAGATAAGTTCAATTCAGGTTTAATAAGTTGTGATAAGGGTTACCTAAGTACAAATTACAGCTAAAAGTTTTAATAACGTCTAACAAATTCAGATAAGTTCAGTTCAGTGAAAATCAGGTGAATTGAACATACTCTTATTACACCTTACATAAGTGAAAATAAGGTGAACGTTTTGGACCCTAAGTTTCAATAAGTAAAATTAGTCTAGTAAATTCTATTAAATTCTAATCGGGTGTAATAAGTTCTAACAGGTTTAAAAATTACACTAATGGTGCCTTGGGTCAGATCGGATCATTTTCGGGCCGGGTTAAGATTTCCTAATTCCAAATCAGGTCATATTTAGACAATCTCCATTCAGTCCAATTATATTCGAATTGCAATTATAACAGGTTTGACTAGCTTGATTTTGGATCAAATGAATTTAATTCGGATTTATTTAAGATCGATTATGTTCAATCAGTTTGCTTCATGTAAAACTGATTTAGTATTGGGTAATTTATAATTAAGATTATTTTTTCTTGTTCGGCTGCATTCTGGCCGGGTTATTTAGACACCTACTTTTGGCTTCTTGTCCCGACAATAAGTGCGATGAAGTTATAGAAACTCGTTCTTCATGCTAGATCAAAGTTGAAGTGTTTAAGGACTACAAAATGCATTATGAAGTTAGTTAAAACTCACATTTGAGACCAAGTTACCTTATAGCCTTGTCTGATTACTAATTAGGCCTAAAACGTGCTCATACATGTTTAAACTTGATTAATAACGGACCCAAATGCGTTGAATGCAATGATTGGATCCCATGGATCTTACATTGATGAAAACCGAACCAAACAAATAAATAAACTATAAATTTCCATCCAAGGCCTATACAGATGGATAGCCCTTTTAAAGGACTTTCCAAAGGTATATTATAATGATCAAAACACTAAACCGGGCCCAAAAACCGACACCCTTGCACTCCAACGGCCATATCTTTTGATCCATATAAGATTGTAACCTAATTCTAATGGCATTGGAAATTAAAATTTCAGAGATTTCCACTGATATCTCATATGCCTTAATACAACTTTGCAATCAAAACTTATGGAATTTTTAAAAACGTGTTTTCGTATAAGGCAAACCGCACCGAGTGCAACTCAGTGAGTTGCGAGCGCTTGGCGCGCGCGGCACCCAACGTGAATCCTAGAGTTGCACGCGCCACCTGACACTACAGCTCTAAAATCTTGAACCTAGATTCCTACGCCTATAAACAGGGGTCTTTGTTCAACCCTAAACACAACAAAAAAAATAAGAATTCTAAACCCTAGTATTCTTAAAACCCTAATCTCTCACACCCTCTTACTATCATACTACTCTTCCCTCCACTTTCAAACTACTCTTCAACCCTAATACATTCCATTTAAGTCCTTTGAGGTACAAAGAAGGAGGAAAGTCCATAAATGCATAAGACGGAGATTTAGCATAAGAAAAGAACGGTTAGTTTCCTGAGCACATAGATAAATCACTTTTTCTTTTCGTGTTTAAATAACTTTAATTGATTAAATAGCGTTGTTTGATCACTTTAAACAAAATTTTAATTAATTTAATTCACATAACATTCTTGTGTTAATCAAGACTAGAATTTGAATAATTAATTGATTGTTTTATCACCTAAGTCAAGGCGAACATTGTTTATTTCTTGTTCTTTTCACGAATTTAAATAACAAAAGAATAATGACTTTTGCAATGTAATTCCTACGTGATTAATGCTTGAAAATAAAATCAACTAACTTCGTTTTTAGGAGCCACGTTGCATATATTGTTTAATGATGAAATTATGAAAAAGGAAGAGCTAGTAGAGGCCGCACTAGGGCTAGAATAGCGATTCCCCCCTAAAGGGAACGTTATTTTAGTACCCTCGCTCCTGAACTCATTTCTGGTAAACGTAGACCAATTTGGCCATAGGGTAAAATTATGATTCATGCTAAATATCCTTGAACCCTACTTGGGAGAAAGGCATGAACGAGGTTGATAAGTTTTTCTAAAACTCATTAGCGACTCCTTACTAGTTTCTTACAAAAAAGCATAATGATTGGATCAACTCTAATTCAAAGGTCTCCCAAAAAGTCAGGAATTCAAATCCTAATACACCTTCAAAAGTGTAAAGTCCTAGGTTTTTAAAGGGCCATGGGCATAGAGGAGAAGGATCCCCTACGATGGGCACACCCTCCTTACAGTGGCAACTCCGCTGGGGACTTAGAGGTTATAAGATTAGTTAATAGTTATGGTCAAAGGTTTCCAACACTAGGTTACCTATGGGTTGTCACGATGGATAACTTGGATAATCTCTAGTTAGAGAGCGAGACTTGAATGCATAATATCTTCCTTTTTCACAAAAGTAAAAACCAAACAAGCAACATTGCATCATGTATAATCATAGCACACTATAACGCTTGGGGATCGGCTCATTGACTAGGGGTTGCCAACACTAGGCTTCTATCCCGAAATCAATAACAATCATCCCACCTATATCACCAACAAAATGTTGGGAGGACCATGTAATGGGTAAACACGTTGAGTGATTGATTTGTGCATTGTTTTTTAAGATATGATACCTTTGGACACCCAAGCCTTGACCTTAGAATGACATTGTATGTTTCGACGGTTCCTTTTATGTGCTTGTGTGACTATATGGATATGTGTTTAATTGTATGATTCGTGTCAAATCTAATTAGTTCCAACTTGTTACCTAGAGATATTTTAAAAAAAAATAAAAATTCGTATAAACATTGTGGTTTGACAAAAAAATAAAATAAAAAAAAAAAAAATTGTCGAACCCACTAGGGGCACACGCAACTATCAAAGTTGCTCGCACCATCCAAGCACAAGTCCAGAAGTTGCGCGCAGCTCTTCCGCGCAACTCTGTGTCTTGCGCGCAGCCACTGTTCAACGTTGACGTTGACTCATTACGAGCAATATTATACGAAAAAACGATATTACCGTGTCAAGGTTAATCGTTAAGTAGGTGCTAATGATATCTCTTTGGCTAACAATGTTGTCTAACTTAGTTGTTTTTATTATTCTTCTTCTTTCGTTTAAAAAAAATCTTGAATTGTTCTTTGTTTAAAAAAAATCAAAAAAACATGTCTTTTAATCGTCCTTTTCTTTCTTTCCTTTTTTTTCTTTTCCCAAAAAAAAAGTCTTTTATCGTTCCTTATGCATTTTTTCACAAAAAAAAAATTAAAAAAATAAAAAATAAATATATAAATTAAAAAAATTAAAATAAAACAAAATAAAAAAAGAAAAAAATACTGCGTATGGCAAGCGGTACTCTCGAATTTGCACTTTCCACCTTAGTGTAAGATGGAAAAGTGTGGGTGATACTGTTTTTTATTATGACGATTCATTTACGTACTTTATAATTGAACTAATGACATTACTTCTCATAAGGTTCGTCATTAGAAGTTCGCATCTATTGATAGGACGTCATCAATATACTCATTCTTAAACGTGATTATTTTCATGTTTGTCATCTTTTAGTTGTAATTAGTCAACCTTGACTTAAGAGCATAATTTATTTACCTCTTCTATCGTTTAAAAAGTGAATCCCGAGAACCTTACTTGGGATGATTACCCAAACAAAAAAAAAAAAAAAAAATAGAGAATAGAGCGGAAAAAAAAAGACCGAGAAAATGATTTACTTATTTCTTGGATTTTACGTTCGGAGGCAAGCAAATAATAATTATCCGTTAAAGATGAGCAATATGAGAATCATAATTAAAAAAAAACGATAAAAATCTCTAATGTCATCTAAATTATCAACAAATACCATAGTATATTGATTATTTTAAGGAGTATACTAAGGTTGACTAATATTTCTAAAAATTTGATGAGCATGTCAATCCAACTTTCTTTTTAAGGAGTATACTAAGGTATACTAAGGTTGACTAATATTGATCATTTTAAGGAGTATACTAAGGTATACTAAGGTTGACTAATATTTCTAAAAATTTGATGAGCATGTCCCATCACTTAATGACCTTTATTGGAATTATGGCATTGAAAGGAGTTGAGCATAGCTTATATGCATGTATTTTTCCCAAAGTTCATAGACAATATGTCTCCACCATACAAGTGTCATTTACAAGACCTTAGTTTAGACACATTTCAAAAAGTCTATACTGTGGGAACATTAACTGAAAGGGACTTGATAAATGAAACTATGAATCATATAGATGGACTATATTTTTAGAGAGGATTTCACCTACGTTGGAAACGGACAAAGCTCGAAGACGCAATCTCAAGAAGTTATCAACAATTCAAGATGTAGCACCCTAGGTCTTGTTTTGTTTCTTTTTCTTTTGTTTTCTTTATGATGGACTAAGAGGTTCATGCTGTCGAATTTACTTATTATGTACTCTTGTTAATTAATGAATAAAAATCATATTTTCAAGTACGTCTATCTTGTTCTCTTTTCAATCTCTTTGTTTTTATTAGGTCGAATTAAATAAAACATATAAATGCAAAAAAGCAATATAAAAAATGGCATACATACTCAACACTTTAAGAATCTTGATTAGCTTTGGCTTACAAGATTTACTGAATGAAAAGAGGCACCTCTTTTGGCCCACTAATAAGAGATATGATGATTACACCAACACAGAAGGCAACTTGAAACTCCACGTGGATAATTCCATGTTAATAACCTTAGAACAATCCATCTTTTGTTAGTCCTTTTAAGCTTCGTCAATTGAGCCTTACTTATTCAACCTACATTATTTCAAACCTTGGGATGGGAATGGTGCAAAGAGATACAAATGAAAAATTGGGGGAACAAAGCATAAGAGTGGGACACAAATTAGTCTAAACCCAAAAAAGGAAAGATCAAATGCAAAATCGTTCTAACCCCAATACCAAACTTGTCAAAAGGAGAGGGAAAAAAAAGAGAGAGAGAGGGAAGACAAGGAAAAGGTATCTAATATAGGAGTTGTCACACAAAGTGGAAAGGTTTTCATTTGAGAAGCACCAAAAGTAAGGGATTAAGGGAGTACACTTGAGCCTGTCCATTTTTTATAACCTTGAGCCTAGCCACGTTACAACCCTAGAAAGGCCCTCCATGAGGTAGACCATAATCATGTACCACAAAAATCATAATTCTACGAAAATATGGCCCACTTTAGGCCTTTGCATATATGGACCTGCTATTGAGTAGTTATGCCCATACATAAAATGCATGAAGTGTTGAGTAAATGATTACAAAATCATATAAAAAAATTCAAATAATTTGGATGATTTGATAGCCATTGGCTTGACTACATCATTTTAGTAAAGCAATCGAATCAAACTAAATTCGATGTTTTCCATATCTTTTGCCAAGAAAAATGAGATGACTATCACTTAAAAAAATAATCATCTTATTTTCTTTTAATAATAGGGCTATTCATTACTAAGGTGATTCAAGTTCTATATACATTGCCTTGAAAGAAAACGAGTATTTGAAGCTTCCGTCTTCATTTAAGAAGAACAAATCCGGTCACCGTCTGAGGCTGTTTTCAGATTTTTAGAGTTTAAGATAAAGGTAACCGCCTCTACCCTCTTCCAGCTTTTTATACTTTTTCCATTTATGTACATAGACTTCCAAAATAGAAATGGACTCTCCATCGACACACACGGCACTGCCTAGGTCATTCAGCCGGTCTCTTGGTACGGCCGAGTCTAGAACCGGGGGTGCCCTTTCTGGACATTTGGACCTGCTTTGCTCATCCCCGAATCCCTCCGTCTTTATGTCAATCCATGACACTATGGCTAGAGTTAAGCATACAGCTACCAAGCCTAAGAGGCGGGGTGCTCGGGAAGTTCACACCAATGAAGTTACTCCAGATGAGGAGTACGAGGGATTAGAGGAGCAAGCATGCTCTTCTTCGGGTGGCACCCCATCAACCCCAAGTGACTCAATCATGGGGGAGTCAGGCGCGCGAGGATGCTGCCTCCTCCCTAGGCTCAGATGAAGAGGAGTCAGGCGGTGAAGAGGCCGCTGAACGGTCCGGATCAGAAGCGTCGGGCTCTGATCAAGGGGATGTTGTGGCTGACTATCAGTAGCCGCTTAGGGGACCAGTCCTGCCGGATCCTTTAGAGACTAGGATGCTCCCTAGGGACATTGCTACCTTGAGAGGTAGCTTTCGTGCTTTCTCAAATGCACATCCCATAGGGGAAGGCTGGCGGATAGAGGTTCCGCCTGTGGAGGAAACAATTGCTTGGAAGGATGACATTGATAACGTCAACAGTTTCTTCGGCTGCTTTGAGGCCGTTATTAGAGCCAGTCTTCGCTTCCCTTTCCACAGGGGAATCAAGAATATTTTGAAGGGGTACGAGTTAGGCGTCTGGCAACTCACCCCAAATTCATGGATAAATATATTGAGTTACATCGCCGCCTGCGAGTTTCTAAATATCGAGCCAAGCTTAGTAGCCTTTGCTTATATGCACTATATGAGCCGAGCGCCAGGCGGGTATGGGGCATGGTACTCATTGACCACCCATCCGCAATATCTGATGTCCTTGGACAAACCATCCAACTGGACCGGCTGGAAGGAGAAGTTTTACTTGATCTCCTCGCCCAAATTGGGACACAACCGGTTCTTACGTCGGTATAATAAGGATACGGCTTTGCTTGGAAAGAAGTGTGCCCTCCCTCGCATTCTGTCTAGGGCTTATGAGCAAATAATGGAGCCCGGGTTTTTTGAAACTATGACTGAGCCCCTAGATGATGGGACCCATATAGTTGTTCCTAAGAACTGGATACCCTATCCGGATTTTTTGAAGGATGAGGCCTCCTTTCCGCCTGCGGTCTTCGCACCATGTTCCCACAGGGAAGATTCAGTATACATCCGGCAATATGCCGTCTCTATTAATGCACAGACTGTTCTATTGGTTTAGTTAACCAACTGTTTTCTTTCTTTTATGCAGAAGAAGCGTTGAACATGGTGGACCCAAGTAAGACGCTTGCTAAATCTGTTGCCGAGCTGAGAAAAGAGCAAACGCTGGAGAAGAAGGCCGCCTTGGAGGTCAAGGAGTCTAAGAAGAGCGGGGTAAGGCCGGCTGCCATGCTTCCTAGCTTTTTGTTTTAACTTAATTGTTCACCGGCTGTAACCCTTTTTCTTCATTTGCAGAGTGGGAATAAATCCATTCAACGCTCCATTACCAAGTTATTAAAACGGCCGGGGGATGAGCTGACAAAGACCCCGGCTAAGACAGTGAAGAAGAATCCTTCACAATCAACTCCTTCAACTAACCTAGATCATCCTACAACCGGGGTTAAAAGCCCGGCTATGCTGAAGGCTCTGAGCGAGAGCTCGGAGCGCGCTACTAGGATACTGCTAAATGCCTCTACGGCATTGAAGAGTGGCGAACCACTCAATGTTGCAATCGGTGCTGCAACGGTTGAAGAGGGAGAGTCATCTCTGCCTAAGAGCCAAGGTAAGACTCGTATTGAACTCCCTTGACCGCTTGACTATGTGCGAGTCAAGACTCGACTCAGCCCCTCTAGAGGTTCGATGAGTAGCCAGCATAGATTGGATACCGCTTGTGCTGCTTTCTCACCAAGTACTTCTTTTGGTGCAGATGCTGCTTCAGGGCCACCTGAGGTCCAGGCGTTTACCAAGAGGATGATAAGGTCTCTGACTCGATCAAAGAAAAGCTCAATGCCTCATCTGCAGGCAGTTGACTTTGACCGGATCCAGGGCTTGCTGGCTGAGGTAACTCAAAGTTCATTTTATACTTTATTCTTTTCCTTTTCTTATTCAAGTGCTTAACTTGTTGTCTGCATCCCTTTAGGCAATGCTAAGGGTAAACGGGCTAAGGGTCCCTTTCAAGCGGAAACAAGAAGAGGTAAACGATGCTAAACAAAGGGCCAATGAAGCTCTCAACTCTACTGAATACAGTAAAATAATGTGTGATGTAGAAATTAAAGCAGTGGAGTTGAAACAGGAGGAGTTGGTAAAGAGTTTGACGGCTACAGCTGACACCGCCAATGCCAAGGCCTGAATACAGTAAAACTGACATTTGCGACGACTATAGGCAGTCGCTAAAATATTTATAAAAAAAAAAAAACAGAAACAAACTACCAAAACCCAGCCTACATTCACACCGTACCCACCACAACCTCCCACCCAAAACCACCTCTACCCACGCACCACCACTGCCAACCTCCCACCCAAAACCACCTATACCCATGCACCACCACCGCCAATCTTAACCCAAAAAACCAGAAGTTAAACCAGAATCAAAATTAACAGTACAATCCCCACAAAATTACCCACCAAAAACAAACCACAAAATCAAAACGAAATCAAACAAAAATAAAACCCAAAAATTAACAAAAAATCAAAATGAAAATTAAACCCAAAATGAACATAAATAAAAAAAAATTATAACATTCGAACATGAAAACTCATAAAATAGAACTAAAAAAACCGAGAAAAAACCCACAAAATACAGATCTAAAAAAAACCCACAACCCTCGAAAATTCTAACAAAGTTAATGAGAACTCGAAACCAAACCCAAAAACATAGAAACTCGAACAAAATATGTACGAAGTTCATGAAAACTCGAACAAAATCAATGAAAACTCAATATCAAACCCAAAATTAACGAATTCGAACAAAAACTCAAACAAAAATAGAAAAAAAATAGTACAAAACCAAACTAACATGGAAATTTAATTAGATAACAAAATCAATCCATAAAAATCGAAAATAAACAAAAACAAACGAAATTTTCAAACAAAACAACATACCTTTTCCAATACCTCTTCTTCTTTAGGTTTACATGGTCAAATTTGACCACAAGAACTCAAAATCTAAAATTTTATTGGTCGAATTTGACCATGAACACCAAACTTCGTTTGTTGACGAAAGTCCCTAGACCACTATTCGTTTAATGACGAAAATTTAAGAAAAAGAAAGAATGAAGAAGTGGAGAAGAAGAAAGACAAAGGAAATAGAAGGAGAAAGGAAAGAGAATGAGATGGGGGCGTGAGAAAGAAACGAGGAAAGAGAAGGAGTAGAAATGAGGAAAGAGAAAGAGATGAGAAAAGAAGTGGAGATATGTGAGAAGAGAGAGAAAGGAAAAAGGAGAGAGGAGCGGCGCTTCAACAAACTAGGGTTAGGGTGCACCCGTTTTATACTTGTTAATTTTTTTTAAAAAAGTACCACTTTTGCGACCGCTTTTAGCCGTCGCAAATTACGACCGTTTTAGAAACGGTCGCAATTTTCAAAATTTGCGACCGTTATAAGCGGTCGCAAAGGAATTAATTTAATTTTCGATTTATTTTTCACATGTATTTAATTTTAAAAAAATGTTAAAATATATTTGCGACCGTTTAATACACAAAAAACGGTCGCAAATCTGCGAATGTTCTGAAAACAGTCGCAATTTTGCGACCACATAAAATTCGGTCGCAGATTTCAAATTTTGCGACCGTTTTAGTGACGATCGTAGAAAAACGGTCGCAATTTGACCGAATTTTAGTAGTGGAAGAGCACTCCAAGGAGCAATGCCGGCTGGTGGCAGAGACCGAGCGGGACACTGAAGCCCGCCTGAAGCTTGCCTGGAAATTTCTCCACCCGGCTGTGGACTTTGAGTAATTCAATCTAAGGTACGATTACGCCGCATTGGTGTATGATGTCGAAGTCTTTAAGGAGCAAGCCCTGCCTCCCTTTAAAGAGTAGGCCTTAGATCAAGGCTTTGAGGTTTTGGATGGAAAAGAAGAGGAGGGGGAGGACCAAGCTGATCATGTCCCAACTGGAGTCCTCCTTGAGTAGAATGAAGCCGACCTCACTACCGGCCAAGACCAGCCGGAGCAGGTTCAACATCCGTAATTCAGCCATCCCTGTAGTATTCTACAATAGTATGCCATTTTTTTATTTTGACATATTATCTGCGGCCTGTGAGCCGTGTATTTCTGTATTTACCGACTGAGGGGTCGGGTTGACAATCTTAACCTTTGCTTCTTCTCCAAATGTATATTCGGCTAACAATATCACCCGGCCTTTTGGCCGGTTTTGAATTAGTGAAGTTTGCCAACTGAGTCGGTTTGTTCAATTTGTTTCAATTTTTGCACTTAAATTTCTATAATTTCGCCCAACTCTTTTAATAGCATGCGGCATTCATTACCCCGGCTGCACTTGTTCTTTGCGGCTGTGTGGTTGGTTTCAGGACTTCTCCGATTGATTGACTTGGTAACTTTTGATACTTTAAAGAGTATCAGATGTTCTTAAGTCAATCAATCAAAGTAGTGATTTCCCCAAACCAAGTACACAGCCGTCCACATATTCAAGCAGGTAGTCGTCTGCCCAGGCGGAGAAGTAGTTACACTACAGTTCTTCTCCTCCGTGTAGGGTATTCAGTTACACTCGATGTCTTTTGATAAGCCAGGAGGCTAATGACTGCCTGACACTTCATGAGGCAAGAGGCAAATGGCCACCTGACAAATGGCCCTCAGACGGCTCAAGAACCGTCTAGGGTACCTGCAATCCACTGTACTTTGTCTGTTTGCCCCATTGGGTGGACTTGTACAATTTCAAAAACTAATCTAAGTTAGAACTTCGGACGATAACCGGCTGATGTCCGTAATCACCCGGCTTTCACAGACTTGGTCATTCTTTATATTATTCGCGTCAGGCGGCTTTGAGTTGACCAATTGGGTCGTTCAATTTTTTCCGTCTGTATGAGTTAGTAGAGCACTTGGTTACCCTGATGGGAGACACTCTCTGCGACGATTCCACCCGGATGGGCGTCGCCGGACGTCTTAATCATGTTGGAGCAGACGAATTTATAAAATAAATTGGCCATTGGCCTCATTTTTTATACATTAATTTAGCCATTAAGTTTTTAAGTTAGTTTAATTTTAATCATTGTTAATCGACCGTCTGTGCATTACACAGGCGGTACTTTAACACTACGCATGTATATATGAATTAAATAACATAATTGAAAACAAAAAGCAACTTTTTCATTGATGAGCTTTTCATTTACAAAAGTTTACAAATCTCAGAAGTAGTACTTTTTCAAGTTATCTACATTCCAAGTTCTAGTTAGCCGCCTGTCGTCTAGAGTTTCCAGGCGGTAGGTGTCGTCTCTTACTTCTTCGTAGATCTGGTAGGGTCCTTCCCAATTAGGAGTTAGCTTTCCATTCTCATTGGCCCTACCGGTTGCCTCCATTTTTCATAACACAAAGTCCCAAACTTTCAAGGGCCGTTTGTGTACTCGTTTGTTATAGGCACGGGTCATTCTCAAACAGTAAATCTCATGACGCAAGGCAGCATTGCCCCTGCGTTCCGGGAGAGAGTCCAATGCTAGCCGCATGGCCTCGCAGTTTACATCTTCATCGTATAGCATGACTCTAGAGTCGGCTCATATTGCTCAATGGGCAAGACGGCTTCAGCACCGTATACCATGAGAAATGGGGTTTCACCAGTCGCCCCTTTTTCATTAGTTAGGATGGCCCATAGGACATGAATTAGCTCTTTAGCCCATAAACCACCGACTCTTTCAATTTTCTTCTTGATGCCATCTAAGATGAGCTTGTTGTAGGCTTCAACTTGGCCGTTTGCTTGGGGTCGGCTGAATGATGCAAAACAATATGAGATCACTTGATCTCCCAACCAAGTCTTAAGTTAAGGCGTCTCAAACTGAGGGCCATTATCGAACACCATAGACATAGGTACCCCGTACCGGGTGATGATGTTCTTCCAAATGAAAGAGATGACATCCTTTGTCTTGATGCCCTTGACCGCCTCTGCCTCAACCCACTTGGTGAAATAATCCACAACCACCAGATGAATATAGTGCTTTCCGCCTGGTGCAGGCATATAAGGACCTAAAATGTCCATGCCCCACTTAGTAAATGGGACTAGGTTGTGGATTGCTGCCTGGTCAGTTGCCGGTTGATGGATGATCTTGCCAAAACTTTGGCACTTGTCACACTTTTTGACCACTTCCATGGCGTTTGACTCAAGAGTAGGCCAGAAATAACCTTGCCGCCTGGTCCTGACAGCTAGGGATCTGCCGCCTATGTGAGAGGCGCAATATCCTGAGTGCAACTCTTCGAGTACTTCTATCCCCTTTTCTGGGGTAACACACTTCAACAAAGGTTTTAGGAAACCCACCTCGAAGAGCTCTCCGTTTCTCATCTCGAAGTTTGCAGCCCGTTTCTTTAGTACGGCTGCCTCCAGAGGTGAATCAAGAAGCATACTGTCTGTCAAATATGCCCGGATGCCATCCATCTAGGTAGAGCTTCGATCAAGCACTCCAATGAGTTTTTCATCAGATATACTCCGTTTTTTCGTAACCTCCCAGAAGACTGACCGAGGCGTATCACAGGAGGCGGAGGATGCCAATTTCGACAGAGCATCCACCTGGTTGTTTTCAAACCTGGGCACTTGACGTAGATGGAATTTTTAAAGTGTAGCCTCATCTTTGACCACCTGAAGGTATTTGATCATAGTCGGATTGGTGGCTTCATAGTCACCATGGTATTGGCTAACGACCAACTGAGAGTGAGAGTAGGCGTCAATTTTTGTCGCCCCTGCCGCCTTGCACATGCGGATGGTAGCTACCAGGGCTTCATATTCTGCCTCATTGTTTAAGGCTTGGAACTTGAACCGTAGTGTGTACTCAGATTTGTCCCCCTCAGGAGACTGACAGATTACGCCTACACCACAGCCGTTCATAGTAGAGCTCCCGTCTACATACACCTTCCAAAACTGATCAAGGTTGTCCGAAGCAACCGACCTTGTCATTTCGACAATGAAGTCGGCAAACGCCTGACCCTTCACTGCCTTTCTTGGTTTGTAGGTGATTTCAAGACTTTGTATTTCAATAGCCCACTTGAGCATTCTGCCGGATTACTCTAGGGTTGTCATTCGCTGGTTGAGAGGTTAGTCTGTTTTGATCACAGCCGGATGTGCCAAGAAGTAAGGTTTCAACTTCTTGACAGCCATGTAAAGAGTGAGGCCAAAATTTTCAAACATGGGGTATCGCAGTTCAGCATTCCTGAGCACATGGCTAATTAAATCGACAGGGAGCTGAATGCCGTCTCTCACAACAAGGAGAACGACACTGAGGGCATGATCTGAGACGGCTAAGTACATGTAAAGCTTCTCCTTGGGCAGAGGGCTAACAAGCCTTGGCAAGGAGTGTCAATGTTCTTTCAATTTTTGAAAGGCCGCCTCAGCATCGTCTCCCCATTCAAATCTAGTCTTCTTCCTAATTGCTTGGAAGAAATAAAGGCATTTGTCACCTGACCAGTTGAGGAATCTCCCCAACGCAGCCAGACAATCGGTGAGCTTCTGAACTTCCTTGACAGTGCGGGGTGACTTCATGTCAATCAATGCCTGTATCTTCTCGGGGTTAGCCTTTATCCCCCTTTGATCAATCAGGAATCCGAGAAACTTCCCAAACCCAACACCAAAAAAACACTTTTTGGGATTTAACATGACCTTATGTCGCCTGAGTGTGGTAAAGGTTTCTAGGAGATAAACAAGGTGATCCTCCTGTAGCTTGGATTTGACTATCAATTCATTAATGTACGCCTCTACATTCCTTCGAATCTCTTTAATGTAGATTGTATTAATCATCCGTTCAAAGGTAGCCGACGCATACTTCAAGCCAAACGGCATCACCGTATAACAGAATAACATCTGATCGGTGACGAAGTTCGTCATGTCTTGATATTTTTTCAACAGGGGTATCTGGTGGAAGCCTGAGTAGGCATCCATAAAACTCATCAAGGCATGCCCGGCTGTAGAGTCGACCAAGATGTCGATCTTTGGAAGCGGGTAGCTGTCCTTTGGACAAGCCTTGTTCAAGTCAGTGTAATCTACACACAGGCGCCAAGTACCATTCGGCTTCTTTACAAGCACCAGATTTGCAACCCAATCTGGGAAGTTACTGATGCGAGGTGGATTCTAGGTCGTTGTAACTAAAATTCCTCCAATCAAAACTAAATTTGTAACCAAACCTACACCTAGTAATAGGGTAAGTTCGGGTCGAACCACTAGGGATAGGGGGAAGTTAGCTATTTCCAAAGTCAAGCTATTTCGAAGCGTAAAAGAGGTAGTGTAGGTTATCAACTAAACAAACAAAGTAAATCAATATATCAAAGACTAGGGATTTAGGATCCACATACACTTGCAATGAACACACACTAATCTGGTTGGAGATTAATTAATTCAAGTATTGCGAGGGAAGATAGATAATGCAATCTAAAGAGCTCAACAAGATATCTCCTAGAGGTCTAACTAGTGCCGACTACGAAAGACTCTAACTAGGAACACCACAAACCAAGCTCAATCGATAAATGTGAGCTACAAATTAATGGTCCGTATCAATGTAGACACACAATGCAATCTAACATGAAGAACAAAGTTGATCACTCCTTCCAATCCATACACATGCACAAAATCAATCAACCAATTTAATCACAATGATAAATCGATCAAAACCCCCCCAATTAGCTAATGATACATCACTAATACATGCTTCACCACATCCCTATCAAGTAAACTACTCACAATCCATTAAAGAAATCAAGAACAAAGCTATACAATTCATCAACATCATTCTAATCAAATCAATGCAATCAAACAATAAATAAACTTGAACAATCCACAAAACAATTGAAATCAAAAGCTAAAGATTGAATTAAAGTAAAGAAGATTCTTACAAACTTGATCAAATCTAAGGAAATGTACTTGAAATCAAACTAATTGCAACTATCATCAATCATCAACCATCAATCTTCAAGTTTATCTCTCTACAAAATCTAAAATCTAGAGTTTCTCCCTCTAAGAAAATCAAACCTCATTCTAATTCTAAGCTTTCTCTCTCTTCCCTCCTCTAAAAATGAAGAGAAAATTATAAATAGTAAAACTAAAAAGGAGAAAGTAGTTAGTCGTCCCAAAAAAACCCGTATAGGCGCGGCCTTTACTTTGAAGATGCGCGGCAGCGAGAAAAAGGGTATGGAATAGGGAAAGCAGCAGGCGCGCCCGCGCATGGGCACCTTGCGGCCACGCCACTAAGCCGCGCGGTCGCGCCATGGTCGCGCGCGCCTGCGCCTGGGAGCAAGACAACAATCTTCCCCTTCATCTTGATGCACCTCGTGCGCTCCACTTGGTGTGCTTGACGAACACGGAGCATGGAAGATCCTAAAACACCATGATGGTGGGTTCAACACCAGATTTAGTGCCCCTACGGCTTGAATGCACGGCCTAAAGAAGCATGGAACTTGCACATCTCCAATCTTAGGCTTCAAATGGAAGACACTAAGCATCCCAATCAATGCAAAACTCGAGAAGAGACCTCGGGAATGAACTTCTCCTGAAAATAAAAGAAAACAAACAAATAAAGGGGAAAAAGGCGAAATAAACCAAGAAATGCATGAAAATGGAAAATCTACGAAGGAAAACGCAAACTAAAGAAATAAAGAGCAAAATTAAGGAAAAGGGAATAAAAAGGGCTATAAAAGAGAATGAAAATCACTCTAAAAGGGATCAAATGAGTGCCATAAATGACACTCATCAGTTATATGGCCAAATGAACCCAGCGTCTAACAGCTTTTTGACCTCGGCAGCTACCGCCTAACTTCTTTCCTCCCCGTGATTTCTTTTCTTTTTTCGGATGGGCTTCTTTTTAGGATCCACAGCGAGTTTTTGGACAGCAAGATCCAGGCTGATGCCTAGCATCTCTTCCACTTCAAAGGTAAAGATGTCTTTAAATTCTTTCTGTAAGAGGTGCAAGTTTGTACCCAACCTTTCAAAAGCAGCCGTCCCCACTTTAACAGTTCGCTCTGGACGGCTGTCGTCCAGAGGAATATCAATGTGCTCACCAGCCGGCTAGGGACGGAGCTCATCTAACCGTTCCGCGGTCAGTGATTGCTATTTTTCTTTCTTCACCTCCACCAAATGATCAACTTTTCTTTTCTTTCCGGCTGCTGGTGGGGCGAGGTCTGAGTCCTTGAAATCGTCAAGGCCTATTGGCTCCTTCGGCTGACCGGGTGCAGTAGCTGTTGGTTTGATGTCTGAGAGGTAACACTCCCTTGCCATCTTCTGATCCCCATTGAGGGGGCCAACAGAGCCATCATCCTTTTCATACTTGAGCAGCAGGAGAGCTGGGATGATGACGGCCTTACACTCATTCAGAGTGGGTTGGTCTAAAATGATGTTATAGGTAGTCAACTGTTTAACCACAAAAAATCAGACGATCATATGTCACCCTTTTCCCTTCTGCCCTAGCCGGATGGGTAAATCAATTTCTCCGACTAGGTGCACGACCCCTCCCCCAAAGCCAACAAGAGGATGGGAGACGTCGCGTAGGTTGTCCAGCTTATAGCTCAGCTCGGACAAACACTTGTAGCTGATGAGATCAGAGGAGCTATCAGTGTCAAAAAGGATCCACCCAACCAGCTGGTTGGCGACCTTACATTCAATGACAACCGGGTCGTCGTGCGGTCGGCGGACTTTGCCCCGATCCTTCTCAATGATGAGGACGTCTGGGAATGTACCTCTGGTGGACGCCTCTCTATCATCAATCGAGTGGATCATCTTCTTTAAATGATCCTTGGTGCCTCGGATGGTTGGGCCACCTGTAAGGAGGGGGTTCCCATCGTAAGGGGTCCTCTCCTTAAATGCCCATGGCCCTTTAAAAGCCTAGGACTTTACACTTGTTAGGGTGCAGTAGGATTTGAATTGCTGATTGTTTGGGGGACCTTGAATTAGAATTGATTCTATCATTACGCTATTTTGTAAGAAATAAGTAGGGAGTCGCCAATGAGTTTTAGGAAAAACTCATAAACCTCGTTCATGCCTTTCTTCCATGTGGAGTTCATGAAATAATTAGCACGAATCATAAGTTTACCCATGCCCAAATTGGTCTATAAACCAGAAATGAGTTTGGGAGCGAGGGTACTAAAATAACGTTCCCTTTAGAGGGGAATCGTTATCCTAGCCCTAGTGCGGCCTCTACTAGCTCTTCCTTTTTTACAATTTCATCACCAAGCAATATGTACAACGTGATACCTAAAAGTATGTTTGTTGATTTTATTTACACGTACCAAATCACGTAGGAATTACATCGTAATGTCGTTATTCTTTATTTAATCAAATTTGTGAAAAGGACAAGAAAATAAACAATATTCGCCTAGGCTTAAGTAATTAACCAACAATTATTTAATTCACTTCTAATCTTTATTTAATACAAGATACTATGCTGAATTGATTAATTAATTATTTTAAAGGTGATCGAACAACACTAATTAATTAATTAAGGTTCTTTTAAACAAAAAAATAAATGTGATTTAACTAAGTGCTCGGGAATTTACCACTTCTCTTTGCTAGATCTCTGTTTAGAATACTTATGGACTCCTTCTTGTTGGGGAACCTCCACCGTAGTAACAAAATATCAAAAGGGGTGAGTGTTTAGGACAAGAGGGGCTAGGTTACACAAGTTCACAAGTATTTCGCCAGAGTTTTTTAAGTTATTTTCTGTCTGTTTAAGCCTCGGTTTAAGCTCTTGTTTATACGGAATGATTAGGTTTAGGGTTACGAGCATTCTGCCGCAGCAGGTCTCGCGCGCAATAGGATGAGTTGCGCGCGGCATCCCGGCGCAAGTGATTAGGTTGCGCTGCCCATAGCAGCACGCGTTTGTTTGAGATGCACGAGGCTTTTCCTGCGGCAGCACTAAAATTTAACCTAGGCGCTCCTAAATCCGTCATTATTGGCTTTTAAGCACGGGCTTAAGCCTAATTATGATCGGGTTTAGTTAATTGGACCTTTATTTTGGCTTTTATCTTTAATTTGGGCCAGTCTTTTGTGTTTTGTAGCTTAACCAGTTCTCCTTAAGTATTCTTTACTTTGATCCACAACACGAAGATGGTTTTATTTATCGTCATTGCACTTCCTGTCGGGACAGGAGGCCAAAAGTAGATGTCTATAGTTAGCCCCCACTTTGATCGAGTCTAGAATAGACGATGATTTCTAGACTCGATCAAAGTAGTCAAGGAAATAAATCTGAGACTCATTCTGCGAAGTTCTCTAAGGATAGAGAATCTTTCAGTAATGTTTAAGGATGTCGAAACAATCCCTTGTTCGCTAAGTGTTTGAAACAAGTAGCTATTAAGGCTAGAAAAAGGTTTTCCCTAGTCTTAATGTGCTAAAGAATCTAGATTGATCCTTTGCAATTGTAGAACGCTTTTACAAGTAAAGGTGTTCTGGGTGATGTCAAGTCATGAGAAGAGTCCGGTTTTAAAAGGATAAAAGGGGAAGATTTCCTCTCAATCGTGTCATCGTTGGTCTAAAGTCCCTCGATATGTCATTGAAACTTTAGCCTGACTTTAACAAAGTAAAAAGATGAAAAGGGGTTTTCGGTATTCGAGCCGAAATGATCCGGTATTCGAGCCGGGTCCGGTATTCAAGTCGGATGTCCACAAGATAGAAATACATGTCTCAAGACTGGAGGCATATATCCAAATCTAGTGAGAGGGAAGAAAGTTAGCAACTCTCTCAGTAGTTTTGTCCACAAGATGAGTACACGTGTCTCAAGACTGAGGGCACGTGACTACATAGGCGCGACATCGTCTCGTCGCTTCTTTATACAGGGGGTGATTCGACACCTTAACTGTCTGGTAAGTTAGTAAGCACACTAACTACCGTATTTGCCCCCATTCAAGAAGTGCATGTTCCTGATGGTTTGGCGCGCTTGTCGACTCGTGAGCTAACGCCTACAGTAATTCTCTACCTTTTAGTTCCGAGAGGTAGATCTCGCAAAGCTTGGGCTAAAGTGAAATTTTACGCAACACCTACGCCGTACAATTTTGCGCCCTACGATACGCCATTTGCATTTTTACGCTGCATGAAAACACCTTCCTTTTTGCTTCGGACGTGAAAAAGAAGAAAACCCGGACATTTTTAACGTTAGTACAGTAAAATGACAAACCTATCTATGGGTGCTTCTACGTAAAGTACCAACACGGAACGTCTTAAGGCACTCTTACGAAAAACGTTCAAAACGTATGCTTGGGGAAGGCACAAAGCACGGTGTGCATGCAAGAATGATGCAAAAAACTAACAAAGAAGAAAACAAACTACAATATACAAAGTAATTTAAAAAGATTTTGATAATTTGCGCGCCATTACGTCTAATAACGAGCAAAAGCCGTTAAAAAATGATCAAACGGATCAAAATCAAGATTCCGGTCATTTTAGTTACCAGTATCCGTGCGCAACTCTGTGGGTCGCGCTGGCCAGGCGCGCGCATCTTTCTGAGTTGCGCTGATCTGTCACGCGCAACTGATTCAGTTGTGCGCGACACTCAATTCAGCAAAAAGAAAATCGCAAAACGCGATTTTCCATTTCGCTTTCTCTCTCCTTCCTTCATCTATTATCGCCTCTTTCTCTCTAAAGAGCTCAGTTTCTTGCAATTTTTGAAGCTAAAGGAAGCAAATTTCGTCCTTAATTCATATTTGCCATAATCCATAAGTTTTCTGTTATTTTTCGTTTTATTTAGGCTTAATTGGGACGATTTTCAACCGTTGAACCCTAAATTTCGAATTTGGGGGTTTTCGATTCGATTCATTATTCTTGAAATTGTTTGTTCCATATTGTTATACTATGTTAGAGGAGTGTTTTGCAACAAATTTCATGAAAAATGGTTAAGTATTGAACCTTGTATAAGCATTTCTTGGTGTGAGTGCGTTTTTTGCAATTCTACTCGAATTTGGTTTGATTTTCTGTTATTTTGTTTGCTCATTTTGGTTATACTTGTCAATTATGCAGCAATTGTAGTATTGGAACTAGTTTTGCTTCCATAATTAATATTTTGAAAATTTTGAATCCGAAAAACATGGCGCGAAGTGTATACTTAGCCTATTTTTGCCATATTCGAACTTCAAGATTGTTTGGTAGACGATAATTGTGTTTATGTTACTGTTATTCGTCTAGAAGTAGTTGATTCTTTGAGATTTTGGAATACAATCCCTTGAATACTTAGTTGAAACTGGTATAGAATGGCCTTTGTGGGTGTTAGAAGCCCCCATTTACTGAGTTTAACTGCAGGTATCATAGCCCCCAAGTATGGGTCGAATTCGATTTTCGTGTTTTGCCCTATCGGCAGCTCTCATGCTGCCGAAATGGGTCTAGAATACGTATATTAGTTTAGTTTAGGAAATAAAGTAAACTAATTAAAGAAACTTTATCCATCATAGCATGGACTCGCCTCCATTTGTCGATGCTGAGGAGATCCTAGGTTGTCCGGATGAGGCGGTTCGCCCTCGGAAGAGGGTGACGCGTCCTCGAGAGGAGGTTCGAGAGCGACGCGTCGCAGCCGATCGACGTCGCCAGGAGGATGTTGTTTGGGAGGCTCCTCCCAACTGGGACCCTAGGGTCCTTAAGTGGGACCCAGACCATCATGTTTCGATTAGAGGGTGGCGAGGCATCGTGAGTTTTTCGCGCCTTTGTTTCTTTCTCTTTTCCTTTGTTTCTCCTTTTTAAACCATAACCGTTTTTTTTCTTTATTCTTTTATTTAGTGTGAGCCTAGCATGCGTTTATACGGCTCTGGTGACCTGCGAGCCCGTTTTGGGAGTTTGCCCGAGGTGGCAAAGGAGATTGTAGCACTTTTCGGGATTGACTCCCAGTTGGCGGCTCTTGGGGATTTATCGAGTCAGCCTGCATCGTCAGCTTTCCTCCGTGGATTGCTGGAGTTTTGGTGGGATTCCACCAACACTTTTCATTTTCCACGGGGTGAGATGACGGTTACCCCTTTTGATTTCTCTATGATTACAGGTTTTCCTTTCGGAGGCGAGCCCGTAGTCATAGAGTTCGTCAAGGGGTCAGACGAGAGACTGCGCGACCTTGTGGGGGACCGTCTTGCGTCGGCCCTTCACGTGTACGCGCAGTCTTGTCCGTACTCGGTTCTTGTCGACGAGTTGTCGGCTGACGAGCTTGATCGGCAGTGTACACCTGAGCAGCTGGCTCGGATATACTTTGCTCACGTTCTTTCCGTCATCATCTTGAGTGATCGAGGAGAGCGTTTCGCTGTTGGGTTACTTATTTGCCTCATCGATTTTGGGCAAGTAGGTGACCTTAGTTGGGCGGAGGTGTCGTATGCCCGTATGCTTACAGCTATGGGCAAGGCGACTCGGGTAATGGATTCCGCGGCAGCTACTGAGGTGCCTCGGATCTCTCTTACGTGGCATGGTCGTATCCTTGAGGTACGTGTTTTAAGCTTCTTTCGGTTATTACTTTCGCCTTTTCCTTTAGGCTTATCTTTTCTCGGTTTCAGGCTTGGGGATACTCGTACCTACCTTTTTTTGCCCCCAAGGTGCTTGGAGCTGCTCATTTTCCTATCGGCCATCGATTGGTCACGATTAAGAAGAGATGAGCCACTTCTGCCGGCGACTTTCGCCAGAGGATCCTTTCGGCGACTCGTGCGACGGTGAGTATTCCAACTACATGTGCATTCTTTGATTTTATTTATTTTCTGACGATTTTTCATGTGGTTGTGTCTTATAGATCGATCTCCGTCCTTGGAGTTTGATCGTTGAAGTCCTTGAGGCTATCCGGTCTGGCATGGTTCGTTGCCGTTTCCGGGCCCTCTATCCGGGACTCTCGGTGCTCCAGAGGACAGACTCTTGGTTTTTAGGCGAGCGTGTTCTCTGGCATCTTTCATCAGAGGAGCCTTTAGTTCCTGCGGATCCTCCGATCTGGATGTTACGTCCGGACTTGCTGTCTACAGAGGATCGAGCTCAGGCAATCCTTGGTTATCCAGCGGAGTAGTTGGTGCTGCCGGAGGTTTCTTATCCGGCTTTTATATCATCCAGGCTGACTCCTTTTCCGGCTTTTGTTCCAATTAGCACTCTAACACTCTCGTTTCCTTGTTTCTATTCATTTTTCGGAACTTTAACCCTTTTATCGTTTTTTGTCATGTATATTTTAGCGGGTCGAGCTAGGTGGTTGGGTGCCTCCTACAGCGGTGATCACGTATACCGATGCTGTCGGATCGGTAATTCGTGAGACCCTTCCAGCAGCGGAGGATGATGAGGGGATACCATTTGTACCTGAGACGGTTGAGTCGGTATGTCTTTTGTGTATATGAACTTAAACATTTCTATTTTTTTTTGTTTCATATACATTTGTTTACTAACTGTCCTTGTATTCTTGGAACAGGTTCCGCGTTAAACCGTGAACGGCATGGTGAGGACTTTACGTGCTTTCTGAGCTGCTTATCGGAGAGCCCTCGTGACTTTATCATGCTTATCGGATTTTGCAGGATGTGCAGCAACCGTCTAGTAGTCGCCGAGCACCCTGATTCCTTTTGTACACATATTTGTTATTTATTTTAGGAAACATATGTATATATATATATATTTTTTGACACATTTGTATATATGTCATCCTTATTATATTTTTGTTTCCATGTGTACATTATTATTATTTTTATTATTAAAAGCAAAAAAATTTCGAGAGAGGGAAAGGGTTTCTGACTTACCCTCCTCGAAAAAATTACCAAAACTTGAAAAAAGGAAGGCGAAAAGAAAACAAAAAAGAAGAAAAAAGAGAAAAAAGAAAATAAGAAAATAATAAAAAAGAAAATAAGAAAGTAGGAAAATAATAATAAAAAAAATAAAATAAAAAGAAAACAAGAAAGTAGGAAAATAATAAAAAAAAGAAAAAAAAAAGAAAATAAGAAAGTATGAAAATAATTTAAAAAAAAAAGAAAATAAAAAGAAATAAGAAAGTATGAAAATAATAAAAAAAAAGAAAATAAGAAAGTAGGCAATAAAAGGGACACAAAGGGTTAAAAGGCAAGCGTATGATTCGTCTTAAGATTTCGTGAAGTTTCCGTCATTATGTTAGCCAAAATACGGAAATAAACCCAGCTCATATGCTGCGACAGGGGAGACGCGCGCAACTATGTGAGTTGCGTGTGGCTGTCGCGCGCATGTGAATTAGTTGCGCGCGGATGTCGCGCGCAACTCATGAGTTGCGCGCGCCACCTGTTGGTGAACTTTCCTTTAAGCCGAATTTGCCGAAAATTTACCCCTCTTGGGTCTATTTAAACGTGGTTTCGTGTAGGGTTTTGATCATCTCGCATTCATTCGCTTAGTAATATAAGAAACTAAAAAGAATTAATCTCTCTAAATTCTCATTCTCTCTTTTTTTTTTTTTTTTTTTTTTTTTTTTTAATTTAAACAATGGTGAAGACCTTTGAACAACGTTTGAAGCAATGGGTCACTTCCCTTTCAACCGAGGACAAACTAGCTTTCAAAATTTACCACCTAGACCCTCTACTGAATTATGTGCAACCAGTGGTTAACTTTGATTTTCTTCATGCCGCATTCAACCATTGGGACTCTAACCACCATATTTTCTTGTTTAAAGGGGACGAAATTGTCCCTCTACCCGGTGAGTTTGAGGCCTTGCTAGGTTTCCCTACAAATACTCTCCATGTGACTTATTCGCCTACCTTGTCGGATCCCAAACCTATATTCCAAAGATTTTTTGGCTTGTCCGACAATGATATGACCAACATTGGAACTGAAGAAGGCGTGAACTCGATTCAATTTATTGAACATTTTGTCGCCCCCCGTGAGAACATGACTAAACAACGCTTTAAAATTCGTGCTTTATGTTCAAAGAATACGGAGATTATTCCATGGTGTCCATAATAGAGCAAATAGAAAGATGTCATTCACCCGCTCCTTTGGCTTTGGCGGAAACCGTTCTATGTTTGAATCTCCTTACAGGAGACCCTAACGAAAACGGTTTCACGGGAAGTCCACTCCTATTACACGTACGTTTTTTTTTTTTTTTTGTCGTTTATCAGCGTAAGTTACAAAGTTGCGCTGGCATGACCAACGCAATCTTCTGTGCTACGCGCGGATGGCGCGCGTAACTGGTTTTGATGCGCGCGCCACCTGCTTGTGTAAAAATCGCAAACTGATTTATAAGCATAAGAACGAAGAGGAATGGACGTCGTTTTTCTGTCATGGGGTTCCTAACATAGTTTTGTGATTACTTGGTGGAACATAAATAGTATGGTTGGGAATAGTCTCAATTACCCTTACGTTAAGCTTTTAGGCCTATGTAGTACTACTTTTATTTTTTTCCTTGCAGGGTAATGAGACAATACAGGATGAAACAAATTATTCCCCCGCAAGATTGTGATGCCCCTAAAGATGTGATTTTTAGACCCGAGCGAATTTTTCGTTGGATGGAGTATTGGTCATGTCTTCCTAAATGGGTAATACAAAATCCTACTGCGAGTATTACATTATCTTCCTTTTACAAAGCTTGGATGAATGCAACAGATAAGGGCGAATTAAACAAGGCTCGATTTCAATATCAAGCCGTCACGGCTCGCAATCAACCTAAGCCCTTGATGCACTCGGCCACCACTACTCCTCCTAGTGCCCAAAACAAAGGGGTGAGAAGAAAATTAGACTTCTCATCTTCTAAGGCGCGTTCGAAGAAAATAAAAAGGAAAGCTCCCTCCAAACCTGCACAACGAGGTGTGATAATCAAGGAACCTTCGCAACAAACTCGAAAAAGGACTAACGAAGTCTTTGAAAAAGGGAAAGAAGGTTGAAAAGACCCCAATTCCCAAATTGAAGAACAATGTATGGGTCAAGAAGAAGAGCGTAGGAGAAAACTCTAAGGTTGAAAATACTGCAATGGAAACTACTCCTCCATCGTCCGTGACAATTTAGGACATAGTAAAACCTTAGAGTGTTACAAAGTTTCGCCATTAGTTTTAAATTGAATAAAGTGTAATCACTACTATGTTTTTTTTTCGTTTACAATCTAGTTCAAGAATGTCTCTCTTTTCTTTGAAATTTGAATGAAATAAAATGAGCTTTATATTTTTACAATTTGATATGACCGAATCATAAAGATTGCCTACGTATTCGCATTACGAAATCAGGTCTTTGCGTAGTTCTAATGTTTTTTTTCATTATGTATTTTTTTTATTTTTCTTTAATCTCTTAGGTAGAAATTAAATGAAAAATTGATCAAACCTTGTTTAAAAAGAATTAAATCAAAGTTTAATTTTATTTTCCGAGTATATGTTATATTTAAGAAACACCCTCTTTTTTCAGCAAGTAGAAGCCGCAACTTAATTCAAACGTAAAAAAATCGGGTTCGCAATTCGTCATCAGGTGGCGCGCGCAATGAAATCTGTTGCGCGTGACATCCACGCGCAACTAATTCAGTTGCGCGCGACACCTGTGCTACGAATGTCTCGAAAAATTCTGTATGATTTTTTCGTGATGTTCGAAAAAAAAAATTTGAACACTTAGAACGGTTAGAACGGTTTATTATTTCTAAATTACCCCCCCCCCCAAGTGTTATGTATTTTACCGTGTTATTTGGTAAAATGCATAACACTTAGAATCTTTCCATTGAATGCTAATTAAAATTGGTTGTATGAGCGAACGAGTTTATCCGAATTTCATATGTAATATTTCTTAAGTCGATCAATGTTTATTAATTGGCGAATTTCATCTCCTCCGATATCCATTAATCTGACGGCTCCTCCTGATAGGATTTCAATTACGCGGTAGGGACCTATCCAATTGGGTTTGAATTTCCCTCTTGGATCGGTTGGTGGACCCCTAACCTCCTTTAGTACAAAGTCACCTTCTTTTATATTTCTGGGTTTGACTCTTTTATTGAAATGACGCGCAATGCGCCTTTAGTAGACTTGTACATGATGCAAAGCTCTTAATCGTCGTTCATCGAGGAATAAAAGCTCTTCATACCTCGCTCTTACCCATTCAGCTTCCGGTAGTTTAATTTGAAGTACGATGCGTATGGACGGTATTTCCAGTTCGACTGATTGAACTGCGTCCATTCCGAAAACTAAGGAGTATGGAGTTACTCCTATTGATGTTTGTATAGAAGTTTTATAACCCCATAATGCGAAGTGTAGTTTATTCGGCTAATCTTTATAATTTTCTGCCATTTTCTTAATGATGATTGTTATATTTTTATTTGCTGACCATACATCTCCATTCATTTGAGGTCTGTATGGGGATGAGTGATGATGTTTTACTTTATAACGAGTGAAGAGGGTCTCGACTTCAGCTTTGAATTGAGATCGCTGATCACTAATTAGTTCATGTGGAACTCCATATATCTACAAAATATGTTTCGTTCGAGAAACTTTGCGACATGTTTAGAAGTGATATTAACGTAAGAAGCAGCCTCAATCCACTTAGTGAAGTAATCGATGGCTACTAATACGTACTTGTGCCCTCCTGCTCCTGTTGGAGAGATTTTTCCAATTATGTCAATTCCCCAAGTTGAAAAAGGCCAAGGGGAAGTGAGATTGTATAACGAACATTTGTTACTCTGGACATTTTTTAACATATTGTATGCAATCATGTTCCATAGTAGACCAATAGTACCCTTGTCGTGAAATTATTTTTGAAAGCATTTTACCATTCATGTGAGGTCCACAAACACCTTTGTGAGTAAGGCGTGTGGCTTTCAGTTGGTCTATACATAATAAACTTTGACCATTAGGTCCTTTTTTGCATAATTGACCATTTAATAGACCATATTGGGCCGCAAGTGTTCGTAAGGCTCGTTGGTATTTCGATGAAGTATTTTCGGGATATGTGCCATTGGTAATATATTGGAGGATATGATCATACCAGGGACTGTCTCCTTCGATGTCATTTATTTCCTCTATTGCGTTGCAATACGCTGGTTCTTCTCTTCTATCAACGCATAATGGCATCATATTTAAGTGATCTGGAATGTTGATCATTGAGGCTAATTTTGCTAGCGCATCGGCAAATTGATTGTCATCCCTTAGGAGATATTTAAAATCAATATGTTCAAAATGCTCGATGAGTTGCTCTAGGTGTGCTTGGTATAATATCATTATGGAGTTCTTTATTTTCCATTTTTTTAGTATATGATTTATAATCAAACTAGAATCTCCATATACCTCTAATTTTTGCACACCTATGCTAGCTGCTGCTTCTAATCCAATAATGCATGCTTCACATTCTACGGCATTATTGGTAACCTCAAAGTCTAGTTTAACAGAGATTGGAGTATGTGCTCCCTCTAGACTTATGAGTAACACTCCTACGCCGCATCCTTTTTGATTGGACGCACCGTCGAAGTACATTACCCATTTGTCATCTTGTGTAATGAGAATCTCTTCATTCGGAAGATGAGTAGTTTCTACATGGCTTGTTTGAATTGGATGTTGTGCCAAAAAGTCGGAAATTAATTTTCCTTTCATTGATTTTTCAGGAATATATTTTAACTCAAATTTGGCCAACATCACCAACCACTTAGATATCCTTCCTTGTTTAGGTGGTTGTTCAAACAAATACTTTATCGAGTTTTGTTGAGAAATCACATGAGTAGTGTGTGGTAGCATATAATGTCGTAATTTTTTAGTTTCCCACACTAATTCTAGGCTTGTCTTTTCCAAGGTGTTATATTTTATTTCATATTGGATGAATTTTTTACTTATGTAATATATTGCACGCTCGACTTTTTCTACCTCTTGTGCTAACATGGCGCCTGTGGCTGTGTCTGTAACTGTAATGTATAGCCTAAGAGGTAGTTTGGGTACTGGTGGTGCTAAAATTGGTGGACTTTTGAGATAATATTTGATTTTCTAAAAGGCATTTCGGCATTGATCGTCCCATTCATGTTTCTCCTCTTTTTTCAATTTTTTAAATATTGGCTCACAAGTCATAGTCAATTTGTTGATAAATCGACTAATGTATTGTAGTTTGCCAAGGAATCCCCTGATTTCTTTTTCTGTTTGAGGGGGAGGCATGTCAACAATTGCCTTTATTTTAGAGGGATCGATTTTGATGCCACGTGTGCTTACTACATATCCGAGTAACTTGCCAGAAGTTACTCTGAAGGCGCATTTTTATGGATTCAATCGCATTTTGTATTCTTTTATGCTAGTGAAAATTTTGCGTAAAGGTTTTATATGTCCTATTCTATCTTTGGACTTTACGATCATATCATCCACAAATACTTCTATTTCTTTGTGCATCATATCATGCAAGAGAGTCGTAGCCGTTCTTTGGTACGTAGCTCCTACATTTTTTAAACAAAATGGCATGACTGTGTAGCAATACATACCCCAAGGGGTAATAAAGCATGTCTTTTCTTCGTCTTCTTTTTCCATTAAAATTTGGTTGTAACATGCGTATCCATCCATAAAGGATAACATTGCATGTTCAGCCGTGTTATCTACCAATATATCAATATGTGGTAGAGGAAAATCGTCTTTAGGGCTAGCTTTATTAAGGTCCCTGAAGTCGACACAAATGCAAACTCGTCCATCCTTTTTAGGAACTGGGACGATTTTCGCTACCCATTATGGGTAAAATTTACGTGAATAAAACCTGCGTCCAACTGTTTTTGTACTTCTTCCTTTATTTTTAATGCGACATCAGGTTTCATTCGTCGAAGATTTTGTTTTACTGGTTTAGAGGTAGGGTTCAAGGGAATTGTATGTTCCGCAATTTCCTTATCTATTCTAGGCATGTCCTTGTATGAATAAGCAAACACGTCTTCAAATTCTTTGAGCGTCGATATAAGGGTCAATCGCTCTTCCAGACTTAAAGTTAAGCCAATTTTGACTTCTATTTTATTTTCGTTAGTTCTTATATTAACTATTTTAGTTTCTTCAACGATAGGGTTCTTTTGTTCTCGTTCATTCATTAGTTCAACCAATTTATTCATGTTATCATCTTCATTAGATTGATTGTTATAGCATTCGAAAGATTCAAGAGAAGGAATATACTCGGAAATAGAGCTCATATTATTAAAATAAAAAAGAGTACATCATGAGAAGAATCCTTTTTGGGATCTTCGTCCTTAGAACTAGAAAATAAAGACACAGTAATGGCCACAAGGCCTAGATTTTCAACTTCCCTAGAGTCTATAATAGATTCATCGTCCGATTCTTCAAACATCTTCCCTTCGCCTGTGACGATTTTCAGCTTATCACCTTTGTGATTGGTCCATTTGAAAGATTTCCTCCATCCATGCTCAAAAGTTTCATTTGAAAGGGTGATCAACGAGGTTGGGTCAAAAGATTCATCTTGAATGGCCTTTTGATTGGTCATTGTAGCGACATGATTTTGCTCTAGTCCAAATAGCAAGTTAAATGCTTGCCCATCATAGCACCCTGGAGTTGGTGTTTTGATTTAACGATACTAAGATCGTCATCCAAGAAGTAGCAATCATGAAATATTTCAAATTCAGGCTTCTTGATTCCTTCCAGAACTAAGGGTTCTGGAAAGTCGTAGCATGGGTAATCTTCTCCCTCCCTTATAAATTTCCCATTAAGGGTTTGTTGATAGGATGGGAGTAAAGTGATTATCCCTTTCTTATTATTGTCTCTACGTGCTTTGTTTTTTGCATCGTGAGACTCCAATTCTTCTTTGGTTGGTTTATATCCCAATCCAAAGGAGAAGCTTTACTTTGGGATAGGAAGTAAGAGAGATTTCTTCATTCCTATTCCCAAAGGCATCCCAGGAAAGTAACTACTCTTGAGTAAGATGTTGTTTACTATCCGAGTGGAATATGGATCAAGCTTGAATGGTTCTTCAAAGTCTTTTTCCATTTCAATTGTGTAGATTGGCTCCGCGGCGAATCCCCACATGTCCTCTTCATCATTATCATGGTTTATTTCTAAGAGTGATTGATCATTTATTGCTATTTTGAGTGGAGAAGCATGTATAGTCATAGGAAGCCCTTGATAGTTCAACCTAATCATTTGATGTAGCGAGGATGGTATTGCACCAAGCTCATATATCCAAGGACGTCCAAGTAAAAGGTTGAATGTAGGTTTTATGTCCATAACATGGAATTCAACCATCTTTTGAATTGGGCCTGTGGTAATAGGTAGCTTAGCAGTTCCACACACCGACCTTCTCGAATTGTCGTAGGCCCTAATGCTTTGTGTTGTTGATTGAAAATCTTTTTCTGGATTTAGGCCTAAGTATTTTGCCATTTGTAATGGGCATACGTTTATAGCTGACCCATTGTCTACCAAAGTTAGAGGGATATTGTATCCCTTGCATCCCACAGTTAAGTATAATGCATTGTTGTGGATAGTGTCTTTTGAAGGCAAATCATCATTAGTGAAAATGATTGATTTGTCGGATTTCTCGCTAGCAAGCAAGCTAACGAGATCCTGAAGGGTTGTGTTTGTGCTTACAGACAAAGCCATTAAAGCGTTCATGAGAGAATTCCTATGTTCTTTAGAAGTAGTTAGGAGTTCCCAAATGCTAACATTCGCCTTGGATTGGCGAAGTTGTTTGACCAATAGATCTTCCACCTCAAGTGGAGGTGGTATTGGGTTTTGTACTTGACCTTGAGTTTGATTTTGTGTGGTCGAAGATCCATTTGGTGGTGGTGCTTGGTAGACTCTCCTAGAACGAGTTAAATGATCTATCTCATTTGGGTTAGTTGTAGGACTCACAAACCAACTTTCTTCTAGAGGCTTTGGATGTGCCTCCATTTCAAGATGTTCCATGAGTTGTGCTTGATGTCATTGTTCATCCAAGGAGAGATTCGATAAATCTTGCGACTTCCCCATGAAATGATCCCAATCAAGCGCTTCATTTGTTTTATTTTGTAAACAAGATGGAGGTGGGACGGCGGCATACTTAGAGACATATAAGTCTTGAAAGTCGTCGTCCCATAGTCCACATACTTCATTAGTTGCCCCTATGAGTATTGTGGATAGAGGTTCTCCTATAGGTGTGATATAGTCCAAAGGATTGAACATATCACTTCCCATATGGTCCTTATTGATGTGAAACACCCCTAAGGGGGATGCATTATTGTTAGGTTTAGGCGTGGGAATTCTCCTATCGTCTACTAAATCTTGTATTTTGTACTTTAAGACATAGCAATGTTCAGTATCATGTCCAACGCCTCTATGATAAGCAAAATAAGCATTACCATCCCATTGAGGAAATCTTCTTTGTGGTGGAGTGGGTGGTGTTGGCCCTGTTGGCGCAAGTAAGCCTTTTTCATTTAATTTTTATAACAATTCTTTATAGCTTACAGGAAATGGAGTAAATTTTCTTTCTTTTGTCCATCTTTTTCTAGGATCATTATATCGATTTGTGTTATTTTATTGCGTGGAAGTCGCAAATACGTCAATAAAGGATGATGCATTATCATTCCCCTTCTTGTAGTTATTCTTAGGTTGATGATGATGATGAGGTTTGTTTGCTTTTTCTTTAGCAAGATCATCTTCAATCCTAGTAGCCACATAATAGACCTTTTGAAAAGTGTCTAAACCAAGGTAACGTAGATGTTTGTTGTACTTTTCATGACATTTGTCAATGAATTTTTGTACTAACTCGAGTTCAGGCGGCCTTTAGGCAAGGTGGGCCGCCGTTTCTCGCCATCTACCATAGAAAGCAAGGAAACCTTCATCGTCGCCATGCTTAAGCAATCGAGTTCACGTAAAGTTGACTTAAACTCTACGTTACTCTCATATTGGGTAATGAAAGCCGAAACTACATCTTCCCATGTTGCCTTGAATTTTGGATCTAGCCCATAGTACCACTCTCTCGCGGTTGGGTCTAGGGATAAAGGGAAAGTCAAAGCATAAAGCTTAGGATCAACTCCCTTTAATGTCATAATGCCAGTAAAACACATTAAATGATTTTGTGGATTATTGGTCACCTTAAATATTGGCAAGTCCATAGCTACGAACTTTTCCGATAAAGCAAGTCCTGGGGGAGGAGCAAACTTTTCTGCGTCAAAGTACTTGTTCCCCATTGTAGAACGAAGAACTAGCTTCTCCAAAGACTTTTCTTTCATGGATAATTGTTCCATATTTTCTTGCAAGGCTAAGGGTTCAGCATTTTTCTTTTCAGCCTTTTCCATTTTCTTAATTCTTCTCTCCTCGGCCTCTTGAGCCTTTTCCTCTCTCAAACTAAGAATCTCTTGTTGAAGTTCTTCGATGGTTGGCATTGTTGTTGGACTAGGATTAGTTGTCGAAGAAAAATGGTTTGAAAGGGGTGATCTTTGGGTGGTAAACGTAGAATGCGAGGTCCCCGGGAGTCCTCTTTCCCAAGCTTGGAAACCGGCCCTAAAGGAGTACGAAAGCATAAGTAAATCGATACGCTTGTTTAAAAAGGGAGAAAAAAAAAGACGCAAAATATATTCAAACGGATAACATCACCCTTAACAATTCTTCAATGAAGATATTGTTCGGACGAGTCAATTTGTTTTTTGAGAAATCAAAATTCACTTGTTCAGTGGGCGCGCGCAAATGACTCAGTTGCGCGCGGATGTCGCATGCAACGAAATCTCTTGCGCTGGGGGGGTCACGCAACTCACTGAGTTGCGCGCGCCACCTGCTCGTAGGATTTTTTTTTAATTCGAGCTTTTTTTTTTGTCATCGTTTTTTTTATTTTATTTTATTTTTTATTTTTTTTTTGCTATCCTTTGAATATGACTCTAAATCACGAAGTGACAACTTCGTAATTGGGAACCTAGACCAAACTAAAAAGAAAAAAAAGAATACTATCCTAAAACGTTGCATATAGTCACATAATCCCATAAGCATGCCATAAGTCAAGATTTAGGCAATGCGTTATAAGGTCAAAAAAAGGCTTGGGTGTCCAAAGGTACCATATCTTAAGAAACGACGCACAAATCAATCACTCAATGTGTTGACTCATGGCATCACCCTCCCAACATTTTGTTGGCGATATGGGTGGGATGACTGTTATTGATTTCGGGATAGAAGCATAGTGTTGGAGACCCCTAGTCAATGAGCCAATCCCCAATGGTTTAAGTTTGCTATGCTTATGCATGATGCAATGTTGCTTGTTTGGTTTTTACTCTTGTGCAAAAGGAAGATATTATGCGTTGGAAACCTAGTGTTGGTTTTTACTAGAGATTATCCAAGTTAATTCTCGTTACAACCCATAGGCAACCTAGTGTTGGAAACCTTGGACCATAACAACGAATTAATCATGTAACCTCTAAGTCCCCAGCGGAGTCGCAACTGTAAGGAGGGGGTTCCCATCGTAAGGGGTCCTCTCCTTAAATGCCCATGGCCCTTTAAAAGCATAGGAATTTACACTTGTTATGGTGCAGTATGATTTGAATTTTTGACTGTTTGGGGGACCTTGAATTAGAATTGATTCTATCATTACGCTTTTTTGTAAGAAACAAGTAGGGAGTCGCCAGTGAGTTTTAGGAAAAACACATAAACCTCGTTCATGCCTTTCTTCCATGTGGAGTTCATGGAATAATTAGCACGAATCATAAGTTTACCCATGCCCAAATTGGTCTATAAACCAGAAATGAGTTCGGGAGCGAGGGTACTAAAATAACGTTCCTTTAGCGGGGAATCGTTATCCTAGCCCTAGTGCGGCCTCTACTAGCTCTTCCTTTTTTACAATTTCATCACCAAAAAATATATGCAACGCGATACCTAAAACTATGTTAGTTGATTTTATTTACACGTACCAATTCACGTAGGAATTACATCGTAATGTCGTTATAAATAAACAATATTCGCCTTGGTTTAAGTGATCAACCAACAATTATTTAATTGAATTATAATCTTTATTTAACGCAAGATACTATGTGGAATTGATTAATTAATTATTTTAAAGGTGATCAAACAACACTAATTAATTAATTAAGGTTCTTTTAAACAAGAAAATAAATGTGATTTAACTAAGTGCTCGGGAATTTACCACTTCTCTTTTCTAGATCTCCGTTTAGAACACTTATGGACTCCTTCTTGTTGGGAAACCTCCACCGTAGTAACAAAATATCAAAAGGGGTGAGTGTTTAGGACAAGAGGGGCTAGGTTGCACAAGTTCACAAGTATTTCGCCAGAGTTTTTTAGGTTATTTTCTGTCTGTTTAAGCCTCGGTTTCAGCTCTTATTTATAGGAAATGATTAGGTTTAGGGTTACGAGCATTCTGCCGCAGTAGGTGTCTCGCGCAACAGGATGAGTTGCGCGCGGCATCCCAGCGCAAGTGATTAGGTTGCGCTGCCCGTAGCAGCGCAACTAATTGTCTTGCGCGCGGCTTTATGGTAAGATTCGATTTTATATTTTCTGTATAATTCTAAATCTTCCGCAGCGCAACTCTAGAGGTTGCGCTTGTGTCGCGCGCAACTGAATTAGCTGCGCACGGCAGCCCAGCGCGACTGTTTGAGATGCGAGCGGCTTTTCCTGCGGCAGCATTAAAATTTAACCTAGGCACTCCTAAATCCGTCATTATTGGGTTTTAAGCACGGGCTTAAGCCTAATTATGATCGGGTTTAGTTAATTGGACCTTTGTTTTGGCTTTTATCTTTAATTTGGGCTAGTCTTTTGTGTTTTTTGGCTTAACCAGTTCTCCATAAGTATTCTTTACTTTAATCCAACACGAAGATGGTTTTATTTATCGTCATTGCACTTCTTGTCGGAAGGCCAAAAGTAGATGTCTACAGTTAGCCCCACTTTGATCGAGTCTAGAATAGACGATGATCAATATAGTTAAGGAAATAAATCCGAGACTCATTCTGCGAAGTTCTCTAAGGATAGAGAATCTTTCAGTTTTGTTTAAGGATGTCAAAACAATCCTTGGTTCGCTAAGTGTTTGAAACAAGTAGCTATTAAGGCTAGAAAAAGGTTTTCCCTAGTCTTAATGCGCTAAAGAATCTAGATTGATCCTTTGCAATTGTAGAACGCTTTTACAAGTAAAGGTGTTCTGGGTGATGTCAAGTCATGAGAAGACCAAATGTCTACACCACCATTGGCAAATCCGCCTGCTATGGTGTAGACCGGATCCTTGTCGATGTCCGAACTACTAATAGGATGGACAGTCTTAGACGACTGCCCTGGATTAGACTTGACAGTCGCTTTAGACTTCAAGAAATAGGACTTCAGCACCCCCTTGTCAGTTAAACGTTCTAACGTCCGCTTGAGACTATAGCAGTCGTTGGTGTCATGGCCGACTTCCTCGTGGAAGTGACAATATTTATTCTTGTTCCGTGACTGAACGGAACTCTTCATTTGATTTTGCTTCTCAATGGTCAGCCGGTCCTTTATCTCCATGAGGATGTAGTAGCAGTCTTTATTAAACTCGTACCTCATAACGTACGGTTTGAATTCTTTCTTTTCCTTTTTGGCGGCTGATCAGGCTCATCAACCGCCCGAACTTCTTTTCTCTTTTTGCTCTAATCAACTTTCTGAGCCAGCCGAGCAGACCGACTCTCATTTTGCTTGTCAGACTTCTTGGAGTCCAAATGATGGCTAGATGAGTAGAGGTCGGTAGCTTGAATTGCTGGGCTATGCCCTTCAAGGTAGCCAGGAAACATTGGCACCACATAGCATCATCCAACCCCTGCATGTGCATAAGGTTGAAGTAGGCCATGAGGTGGTCCTCAGGGTTGGAGGTACCATCATAAGCACCAACCAACACATTCTTAACCTTGGCCGGGTGTGCCGCCTCGGTTATCTCCTTGGTGAACGCAGAAGTTTGTTCACCAAGTTTGAGGAGACAGAGCTACCAGTCCAAAGGTTGGACATTATATGCCGCCAGTCCTCCAAAGAGGGTCGGCTGTATGAAGTGAGGGGCGTATAGCCCGTATGTCATCTGAGGCACCTACGGAGCATTCCCAATCATCAGAGAGCTAGAATGGACGGACTTGCTGCCTGTATGGCTCTCATGCACGGACTGAGTATTCCTTCTAGATGTATTCTTGAAGCTGTCTAGAAAGCTCGACGTAGAAGCTAACTCAGATTGCTGCTGATTCCGATTTTGCTCGATGATGTGTCGAGCATCGGTGAAGGTTTTCTTGCTGCCATCCGGTTGAACTGCACGGATGACCTTCCTTGTGCCCGTCTGGGGCAGAAGCACCTTAGTCCAGTCAAGGGCAGGCGTAGTCTTCTCCTTCGGATGTGGAGCAGGCTGCCTATCTCTAACTGACTTCCTCCTCGCAGCTTGAGGAGATTTTTTGGCTGACTGACCCTTGTTAGAGCTAGGCGTCCTCTTTTTTATCAGGTCCTTGATCTCACCCTAGAAACTTGCCATGAATTTCATGAGTTCGTCTCGGGTTATTGGAGCCTGACCTCTTGTCGCCTGGGTATTACCAGGCGGTGGTCCAGCAGACTTGATGGTACCAACCTCATTGTTTACTCACTCCAGCTTATCCTTGAAACGGATGTGTTTGAACGGAATGGTGTCCTTCGAACAAGTGTACTATTCCGTTAGCGGGTTCAGAATTATTAGAAAGCTAATATATTCAGTAAGGTCAAGTGATCGGAATGCCTGGGTGGAGGCCGCTTCCGATCAGTAATATTAATGGATAATTAATGTTACAGCTTAATCTTGACTGAGCCCTTCGGGTCACACCCAAGAATTCAACAAACCGAAACGACGAATTAATTCGGAAGGAATTAATGAGTCGACCGAGTAATATTTATTTAGACGTCGGAAATTCGAGCTTAGAGCGTCGAAACCGAGCGTCGGAAGTCGAGTCGAAAAATAGTGAAAGACGAGACGAGAAATAGTAATAAATCAACAAAAGACCAAAATACCCCTAGCATCGGAATGCCCTAGCAAACCGAGTGCTAAGGGCGTATGGCCTAGCATGGTGGCTAGCATGCGCACCAAGCCGAGCCTAGGCTGGCTGGTGCGTGCTAGCGCACTCATGCTAGCATCGCAAGGCTAGGCGCTGCCTAGTGCGTGCTAACATGCTAGGCGCAGCCTTGTGCGCGCAATGGCTAGCAAGCCATGCCGCAACAAGCTGCTGGAGCTAGCACGCTAGGCGCGCCAGCCCGCAACAGCTAGCAGCAGCATGGCTAGGCCATTGCTTGCTGCCTAGCAGCGCTGGCCAAGGCACAAGGCCAGCAGCAGCAGCCCGCACAAGCATGCTGGGCGTGCTGGCCAGCAGCAGCAGCAGCCCGCATGCAAGTGCTGGGCTTGCTGGGCGTGGCTGCCACGGACAGCAGCACATGGCAGCCCACCTTGGCTGCCTTGGTGCCCAAGGGTGGGTGCCATGTGGCTTGTGGTCCTTGAGTGTGTGGGGAGTGAGGTGGCCGGTTATGGGAGAGGGAGTGGGGAGCAAGTTTGGTCCCCCCCTTCTCCAAATGGTCCTCACCTAACCACTCACATGAGCTTGCCACTTGTTGATTTATTACTAGCTTGATTATTGATTTTATTTTAGCTTTAAAATAAAATGGAAAAATCATACTATCCCACATTGATGGGAGAGTAAATGATACTCCCATCATTTCCTATAAATACCCAAGTATGGGCATTGGGAAAGATGCTTGAGTAAGAGTTGGAAAAGGCATCACAATTAGTGAAAACCTTTGAACTCAATATTATTACTCGGGTTTTGTTGGTCGGGTCTTGCTAACTCCAAGACATTGGACCTAGTCGGTTTTGTTGGTGCGGGTGGACTTCGTTGGAGGTCTCCGTGCGAGCGGGACTTGAAGCTTTCAAGTAAGAGCTCATTTGGAGCGAAGCACGCGTCAAGGGTAATTAGCTTATCTTAATCTTGTGATTAATTTAATTATGTTTATGGTTTTATTTATTGCGAGTGCGGTCTTAGTTTTGGGTTTGTTTCCGCGGTGAGTCGGACTCACCAAACCCCAACAGCGGTATCGGAGCCTCGCTCGTTTATTTAAAAATCATAATATTTTCAAGGTGATATAATGGCTTATTTTTTCTGGTTTTAAGTTGCTAATTATATTAGTAACTCGTTTTTCAAATTTTACCTCGTTTTAGAGCTATCTTCAGCCCCGAACCCAGATTTCGACCAAAAAATAGTGAATTTTGGGTGGAAAAGGTGTTCTGGAAATGGTTTTACCCTTTTAGGGCTCGGTTTTTAGCCAGAAAACGACCAGAAATGCATTTTTCGAGGGATTTTTCGTTTTGACGAAAAATTTTAAGTCTTTCTAACCTTGAAAATTGATTGCATATTTATGGTGGTTATGTAAATGGTTCTTTCCTTATTTTATATGCAATTTTTTAGACCACTTTAAGCATGATTACTTGGTAGTAATTGGTGCTTGAAAGTTTGGTTTTATTTTTCACATAATTGCAAATTAATTGCATTGAGTGTGAAATAGTTGTTCTTTGATGCTTCCAAGTATTAAAGATTCAATCTTTACTTATGATAAGTGATTGAAACTTTGAGTTACTAAATTCCATGAATTTTGGTTAAACTTTGTTGATTTAATCATTTTTTAGTTGATTGGAATCATAAAGTTTAAAACTTGTGATAGAAATTGGTTTATCTTCATATTGGAAGATATAATTTTTCATGAAGTCACAAGTATTAAAGTTGGAGTCTTTATTGAACTTATGTTCATTTTTCCAACTCCCTTTTATTTTGTCAAAATCTCAAGATTAATTTAAAGTGATTAAATTAATAGTGAGAAATGCCCTAATTTATTTTGTTACACCAAGTTAAACCAATTTTATTAAAGAATGATTCTTGGTAATAAATTTGGTTAGTTGCTTTGGATGAATTATTTAAGTTGGACTTGTTATTTTTCATTTTTCCTCAAAATTGATTCTAAAATTAATTTAGAATTGATTTATAATGTCACACATAAAATTCGATAATTTTCGAAGCATTAGCACGCAACACGAGGCCTAAGAGCCCCGAGCTAGCTCTCGGCCAGCTGGGCTGCTCACGCAACCCATATGTGGCTGCCGAGGCTGCTGGGTGCTTCGTGGTTAAGTGCGTGGTGCTGTGCGACTGTGTGTGCGAGGAAGGGCGTGGGCTGCTGCTCGCTGCCAGCCACTTACCGCACCAGCCAGCAACAAGCAGCAGCATGGCGCAGCAGCAGCATAGTGTTGTGCGCGCTGTGCGTGCTGCTACGCTTGGCTTGGCTGGGCGTGGCGTGTGCGAGCACAAGAAGCCCATGGGCATGCTTGGTGTTGCGGGGGTGCGAATGGGTATGTTACGAGCTTGTTGTACGGTACGTACGATCCCATAATTGGCACAATAACCCCGGGTTATTAAGGCGATGCTATTTTAAAGTTAATTTTAGCATTGCTTAATATGTAAATAAGGGCAATTTTGGGTTCCAAGTCTTAGTGCTAGGCACTTAGACATTATGGAATACGTAATTTTGCTTAGATTGTCGTTTTAATTATTTTAATTATTTTGTTCATTTAATTAAAATTTTGGAGGCTAGGCCTCGGGTTTTTGAGCGACATTTGCAAAATTAATTTTGACAAATATTTGGGTTCACCGACTTAATTAATTGGATTAGTTAAGATTGGATGCGGAATTTAGTGGGAGCGTCTCTTAGTTATTACCATAACCGGTTAAAACAACTTTGACTAGTTTAATTAGGCGAGTTAATTGAATTAACCACCTAGATTAATTACTAGTTCCCGCGCGGTTTTATGCATTGTTACTTGTTTGATCGTTGTAAAATGCATGGGCCATTCACAGATAGTGAATGGATGAATGGAATATAAAACTCTCTCACAGGTTTTATGAAATGGCAACTAGTGGGGCCCGATTAGGATAGAAAATACGGACTGTGATCCGTGATGTATTTTTGTAAATCTAAATACGGTCTGCGAACCGTTGAGTATTTTTGTACCTTAATATTTAGATTAGTCCTAATCGTAGTAACTAGCAATTACATTATTTGGTCAAGTCTTGAAGACGGAGTTCTTAGAAGACGAAGCCATGAAGTTGCAAAAGAAGACCTTTTGAAGACTTGAAGATCTCAAGGGGTCATGCTAGTTGCCAAATGCATCTCTATTTATGTTTTCGATATATATTTATGTTTATATATTTGAATTATATGTTAGATGCATGGTTAGGATTTCGAATGTTGAGATGATTAATTAAGTTCACTTAAATCAACCAACATAGAAACCCTAGGTCCCTTAAAATTGAGTAAAACTTGCCATTCCAAAACACACTTACCAACCGAACGAGGGTAGTGATGGGCTACGCCAAAGCGAGGCATCACTACTTCTCCAAGGAACGTAAGGCATACTAGGTATGCAAGTGGTTTTGGTTATACTCAACGATATGAGTGATGGAGTCCTAACATGTCGTGGCAAAGTGAATAAATTGTTTAGAGAGCATTGGATGCGACGATTTATTCAACCAAGAGTGGCTTGGAGCCATTAGCAAAGCGTTTCTTACCTTAGGAGATTGAGTGTTAAGACAAGCCAAAGCATGCTTAACCACTCTTTGTTTCTTTGGATCTTGGAATCGACTTATTCTCACCAAAATTGGGGACAATCTTTAATGTGTGAATAAGACGTTTTAAATAAGTTTGATTAAAATGCATGATTTCAATCTTATTTAAGTATAATGAATGGTTTTTCATTTTAAATTCTTTCAATTGTAGAATCATGTCTTCAAATAACTCAAACAACCAATTCTCGTTACGCTCAATTCTCGACAAGGAGAAACTGAGTGGGCCAAATTTTCTTGATTGGCAAAGGAATTTGCGAATTGTTCTCATGCAAGAGCAAAAGGAATATGTCCTTGATGAGGAAATGCCCGAGACTCCCAATGAGGAGGTGACTCAAGCTGCCCTAAATCGATGGCAAAGTGCCAATCGAGATGTCAAATGTATCATGTTGGCCACAATGTCTCCTGAACTTCAAAAGACTTTCTTTGAAAAGGAGACGGCTTTTGAGATCATTTCTGAATTGCAGAATATGTTCCAAGAGTAGGCCCGAACTGAAAGGTTTGAAACCCACAGGCAGATCCTTGAGAGCAAGCTCAAGAAAGGAGAGCCAGTCAGCCCACATGTACTCAAAATGATTGGATTGTTTGAAAACATGGGAAGGCTTGATGCGGGGTATTCAACCGAGATGGCAATTGACATCATTCTCCACTCGCTGCACAAAGGCTATGATCAGTTCAAGATGAACTATAATATGCACAGCATGGAGAAAACCCTCACCGAGCTTCATGGTATGTTGAAGCAAGCTGAGCAAACGCTCAAGGATGAGGGAAAGCATGATATGCTCATGATTAAAAAGGGCAAGCCGTTCAAATTTTCGGGCAAGAAGAAGAAAGGCTTTAAGGGGAAAGGTAAGAAGAAAACTTTTCCGCCTAAGTCTAAAGCTACCAAGGATAAGAGGGTAGCGTCTTCTAAATCTGATTCCGAATGTTTCTACTGTAAGAAGAAGGGACATTGGAAGAGAGATTGCCTCAAGTTCAAGGAAGATAAGAAGAACGGAACCGTTACTTCTGAATCAGGTATATTCGTTATAGACTTTAACTTCACTAGCTTAACATCATGGGTATTAGATACCGGATGTGGCTCACACCTTTGTTCCAATTCTCAGGGACTAAGGAACGCTAGAAGGCTAGAGAAGGGAGAGATTGAACTCCGGGTCGGCAATGGAGCCAGAATTGGTGCCGTATCCGTAGGAACTCTCAGTTTGTCTTTGCCCACTGGGCTAGTTTTGGAACTCGATAATGTTTATTATGTTCCTAACATTACCAAAAACATTATTTCAATTTCGGCGTTGGACGCCAAAGGTTTTGAATTTCGAGTAAAGAACAAAGAATGTTCATTTTATCTCGATAATGTTTTATATGGTATTGCACATTCTGAAAATGGTCTTTATGTGCTTTCTTTAGACAAACAAGTTTATAATGTGAATAATGATACCAAAAGAGCTAAGACCATGGAGTCAAATCAGACTTACTTGTGGCATTGTCGTCTTGGCCACATTAACATCAAACGCATCAAGAAACTTCTACAAGAAGGTGTTCTTGACTCTTTCGATTTAGAATCGTTTGAAAATTGCGAAGGATGTCTATTAGGCAAGATGATTAAACAGCCATTCTCCAAGTTGGGAGAAAGGGAAAGTGACTTATTGGGTCTTATACATACCGATGTATGTGGACCAATGAGCTCAACCACAAGAAATGGAAATCGATATTTCATCACTTTCATAGACGACTATAGTAGATATGGCTATGTCTACCTCATGTCGCATAAATCTGAATCATTTGAAAAGTTCAAAGAATTTCAGAGTGAAGTTGAAAATCAGCTTGGCAAGAAAATCAAAGCCCTTCGATCAGATCGAGGTGGTGAATACTTGAGCCAAGAATTCGATGACCATCTGAAAGAAAAGGGTATACTTTCAGAATTGACACCTCCAGGAACTCCACAATGGAACGGAGTATCCGAAAGGAGAAATCGGACCTTGTTAGACATGGTACGATCAACAATGGGTCTTAGTGATCTTCCTATCTCTTTCTGGGGACACGCACTTCTAACTGCGGCACTAACACTGAACCGTGCTCCATCAAAAGCTGTAGAAAAGACTCCATATGAATTATGGACGAAGAAACCTCCTAGGTTATCTTTTCTAAAGATATGGGGATGCGAAGCATATGTCAAGAAATTGATCTCTGACAAACTTCATCCCAAATCTGACAAGGTTTACTTTGTGGGCTACCCAAAAGAAACCAAAGGGTATTACTTCTACAACAAATCGGAGAACAAAGTGTTTGTTGCTCGCGATGGTGTCTTTTTGGAGAAGGAACACCTTTCCAAAATGACAAGTGGGAGGAAAATCGAACTCGACGAAGTTCGTGAGGATGAGCAACAAAATCATAATGACAGTCAGAGTGCTCAAACAGCATCTGTTGACGCAGGTCAAAATGATCAAAATGTGCAAAGTCGAACCGACAATGCAAATGCTCAATCCATTACCCTACGTAGGTCTCTGAGGCCGAGATCTCAACCTGATAGATATCTTGGTTTAGTATTAACCGAGAATCAGGACATCCTGATTATGGATGGAGATGAACCGGCAACCTACAAGCAAGCGATGGCAAGCACCGACTCTGCTAAATGGCAAGAGGCCATGAGATCTGAAATGGATTCCATGTTTGATAATCAAGTCTGGGACTTGGTTGACTTACCCGAAGGTTATACACCGATCGGATGTAAGTGGATTTTCAAGTTGAAAACCGACAAAGATGGAAATGTATTCATTTACAAAGCTAGATTGGTGGCAAAAGGTTACAGACAAGTTCATGGTATTGATTACGATGAAACCTTTTCACCAGTTGCAATGCTTAAATCCGTTCGGATCCTCCTAGCGATTGCTGCATATTACGACTATGAAATATGGCAGATGGACGTCAAAACCGCCTTCCTTAATGGTTATTTGGAAGAAACTGTGTATATGACACAGCCTGAAGGTTTTGTCGACCAAAACAATGCTGGGAAGGTTTGTAAGCTTAAGAAGTCCATTTATGGATTAAAGCAAGCAAGTAGAAGTTGGAATCTGCGTTTCGATGAAGCCATCAGTAAGTTTGGTTTTATCAAGAATCCAGATGAATCTTGTGTTTACAAGAAGGTCAGTGGGAGTGACATCACCTTCCTAGTCTTATATGTCGATGACATATTGCTCATTGGAAACAGCATTCCATTGTTAGAGTCTGTAAAGGCCTGGCTTGGAAAGTGCTTCTCAATGAAAGACTTGGGAGAGGCTCAGTACATACTAGGCATCAAGATCTATAGGGATAGATCGAAAAGGATGATTGGATTGAGTCAAAGTACTTATATTGATAAGGTACTTGCTCGATTTGGCATGGAGGAGGCCAAAAGAGGTCACCTGCCAATGTCACATGGCATAACCCTAAGCAAGAAGCAGTGTCCACAAACACATGATGAGCGGGTAAGAATGAATCAGATTCCATATGCTTCGCTTATTGGATCTATCATGTATGCCATGATATGTACTAGGCCAGATGTGTCGTATGCCTTGAGTGCTACGAGCCGTTACCAATCAGACCCAGGAGAGGCGCATTGGACTGCGGCCAAAAATATCCTAAAGTACCTGAAAAGGAACAAGGATAAATTCCTGGTGTATGGTGGTACAAAGGATTTGGTTGTGGAAGGTTATACCGACGCAAGCTTCCAGACAGACAGAGACGATTTGAAATCGCAATCTGGATATGTGTTCTGTCTAAATGGAGGGGCGTTTAGTTGGAAGAGCGCAAAGCAGAGTACAACTGCAGATTCTACAACTGAAGCCGAATACTTGGCAGCTGCTGAAGCAGCTAAGGAGGCTGTTTGGATTCGTAAGTTCGTTGGCGAACTTGATGTTGTACCCTCTATAAAGGGTCCAATAGCCCTCTATTGTGACAACAATGGAGCTATTGCTCAGGCCAGAGAGCCTAGAGAACATCAGAAGGTCAAACATGTCAAGCGGCGATTTCACATGATTCGAGAATGGAAATCAGAGGGTGAAATCAGAATTTGCAAAGTTGGAATGGATGACAATTTAGTCGATCCACTTACTAAACCTTTGCCTCAAGTGAAGCACAACAAGCACGTTGAGGCAATGGGAATCAAGCATGTAGGAGACTGGCTTTGATTTCCTTGTTTAGTGTTTTAGTTAATTTTGAGAAAAGTTAATGTAAGACACTAAGGAAAACCATTCATGTTTTGGAGTAATATAAAATTTCATGCAACATTTTATTACTCCGTTATGCTATTTAATTGTGGTTTAGGATTAAATAATGAGTCCATTCGATTCTGAGAATATTCAAAATAGGGTATCAAGACCAGTCTTGGTAAGGAAACACCTATTAAGTGAACATTGAATATTATAATCGAAAATTATCCCTAATCAAGGTCATTTAAACGATGGACGATTAATGACCAATTGAGATTAGTGTGTAGTCTGATTTATAGCACCGTTTCATGTGCTACGAGGACATGATTGTCATAAATCATTTGCACAGGTATTGGTTTAGAACCATACTGGATCGACCTATGAGAATACTTTAAGAAATTAAAAATTTGTCATAAGTATACTTCTCATTATGGCTATCGGAACCTATTTCCTCGACCATGAGTACTGTGAGTTCTCTTGTTTGAGTACTAGTTCGCTTTGATGTTGTCAAACGTCTGCCGTAATAGGGGATTATAACGGCAACACTCGGGCGGCTAGGTCCTCTCAGTAAGAGGAGCTACATTACAAGACTAGGAATGTCCCCCTAGTAAAACAGGGAAGATGTCTTTGTTGTATTCAAGGCCTCTCGTAGAGCGAGACTGTAAAATGCATGGCCGTGCTCGGATGGATTTTAGAAATCATCTGTTTATTGACAGTCGGACTCGGAATCGGGAAACACTTCTGGACGTAATAAGGATGACAAAATAAATCTTACCTTATAGTTCATGAAGAGACATTAAGCGACATAGGAAAGGGCTGTACACAAAATGAGCACTTGTCCGGAAGGACAAGTGGGAGATTGAAAGGAATGGTGTCCTTCGAACAAGTGTACTATTCCGTTACCGGGTTCAGAATTATTAGAAAGCTAATATATTCAGTAAGGTCAAGTGATCGGAATGCCTGGGTGGAGGCCGCTTCCGATCAGTAATATTAATGGATAATTAATGTTACAGCTTAATCTTGACTGAACCCTTCGGGTCACACCCAAGCATTCAACAAACCGAAACGACGAATTAATTCGGAAGGAATTAATGAGTCGACCGAGTAATATTTATTTAGACGTCGGAAATTCGAGCTTAGAGCGTCGAAACCGAGCGTCGGAAGTCGAGTCGAAAAATAGTGAAAGACGAGACGAGAAATAGTAATAAATCAACAAAAGACCAAAATACCCCTAGCATCGGAATGCCCTAGCAAACCGAGTGCTAAGGGCGTATGGCCTAGCATGGTGGCTAGCATGCGCACCAAGCCGAGCCTAGGCTGGCTGGTGCGTGCTAGCGCACTCATGCTAGCATCGCAAGGCTAGGCGCTGCCTAGTGCGTGCTAGCATGCTAGGCGCAGCCTTGTGCGCGCAATGGCTAGCAAGCCATGCCGCAACAAGCTGCTGGAGCTAGCACGCTAGGCGCGCCAGCCCGCAACAGCTAGCAGCAGCATGGCTAGGCCATTGCTTGCTGCCTAGCAGCGCTGGCCAAGGCACAAGGCCAGCAGCAGCAGCCCGCACAAGCGTGCTGGGCGTGCTGGCCAGCAGCAGCAGCAGCCCGCATGCAAGTGCTGGGCTTGCTGGGCGTGGCTGCCACGGACAGCAGCACATGGCAGCCCACCTTGGCTGCCTTGGTGCCCAAGGGTGGGTGCCATGTGGCTTGTGGTCCTTGAGTGTGTGGGGAGTGAGGTGGCCGGTTATGGGAGAGGGAGTGGGGAGCAAGTTTGGTCCCCCCCTTCTCCAAATGGTCCTCACCTAACCACTCACATGAGCTTGCCACTTGTTGATTTATTACTAGCTTGATTATTGATTTTATTTTAGCTTTAAAATAAAATGGAAAAATCATACTATCCCACATTGATGGGAGAGTAAATGATACTCCCATCATTTCCTATAAATACCCAAGTATGGGCATTGGGAAAGATGCTTGAGTAAGAGTTGGAAAAGGCATCACAATTAGTGAAAACCTTTGAACTCAATATTATTACTCGGGTTTTGTTGGTCGGGTCTTGCTAACTCCAAGACATTGGACCTAGTCGGTTTTGTTGGTGCGGGTGGACTTCGTTGGAGGTCTCCGTGCGAGCGGGACTTGAAGCTTTCAAGTAAGAGCTCATTTGGAGCGAAGCACCCGTCAAGGGTAATTAGCTTATCTTAATCTTGTGATTAATTTAATTATGTTTATGGTTTTATTTATTGCGAGTGCGGTCTTAGTTTTGGCTTTGTTTCCGCGGTGAGTCGGACTCACCAAACCCCAACAGTGTTTAGCAATGAGTGACCCGTTAGAGGCCACATACGTTTCGACGTCCACATCATGGTCGTCTTTATGGTCTGTAAAGATCTCCCCATCAACCGTAGGGCGGCTGGGGTCTGGCGATGGTACAGACTCTTGAACCATCTTTGAGGTACTCTCCACACAGACGTCGCCAAATGTTTTAGGTGTTTTTGTCCCTTAGGAGAGTTACAACTCGAACACTAGTCTGGTGACGCCTGTACCTGCAAAATAACGAAGACTCCGGGTGGTTGGAGCTCTGCGTCCGACGATCAAGGTAGAACGTGTTGGAGAATATGAAAAGGTGCGAAAAGTAAAGAGAGATTTTCTCGGATTTCGAGATCAGGTGTTTTTTCTCTGATGTGAGAGAATGTAAGATAGTGTAATAAATGATTGCATCTTTTCCTGAAATAGGGGATATCTCCCTATTTAAAGGGTCGTTGGAAAATGTGCCCTCTCTTAGGTTACTCTGACCTAGATTTGGTGGGCTGCGCCGTTTTGCGGCTTCTCGGGAATTGGGCCTTGAAGGCCGCAATTCTAAATGATATCTAAGGTTAACACGTGTCAGCTGGCCTATGTGGGCTTGTCCAGGCTTGACACGTGTCCCTCTCTGATTTGTCTACGTGTCTAGGGTATTTTTACCCTAAACAACTTTCATACAAAAAAACAAGAGTAATCCACGATTATCAGAATAGTTAACAATAATCAAATGGAAAAGGAAAAGATTAAAATGAAACCTAGGCGAAAGAGAAACATTTCTCACCTGAATTCTACAAGAAACGTGCGAGGAACACTAACATGTCAATGTAACAAACCTTAATTCCATCAATTTCCCCAAAGTAATAAACAACCAAACAATTATGTGGATATCGTTCAAAATGAAGAACCTAGCAAAATTGAAGAATTTGAGAAGAGAGAGAAAGAGGGGAGTTAATTACCTTGATATAGAACGAAGAATGAGATAGAAGGTAGCAGCGATGGTAGATGGAACTCCTTTGACCGCCATTGTTGTTGTAAATTCCGATCCCTTGATTGTCTGCCTTCTAGCTTATTGAAAATGAACCATCGCCTTGAAATCTTCATCAGCCAACCTTCAATCGATAATTAGAGGAAAGAGAAGAAGAGATAAAGTGAAACGGGGCTGAACAAATTTGAGCCAGGTGAAATAGGGAAATCAGAGGAATTGAAGGAGAAAAAGAGTGAATGAAATGGGGTTGAAGTTTGTTTAGCAAGGAAGAAGATTAATTCTCTTGAGAAATTGGGAAAAAATAGATGAAATAATAAAATTGTAATTAGACTTTTTAAGGGGTAATTTGGTCAGGAAATTGTTCATTAGGATCCTTCATGTGGCATTCCTCCCAGTGTTACTATAAAATGTTACCTATTTTAAAAGTGTTACTTTTTAGTGTTACATATGTTAAAAGTTTTACATTAAGTGTTACATTATAAAAAAACGTTACCACAATGTTACTTATAAATCTAATATTTTTGCATTTCAAAAAGTGTTACCAAAATGTGTTACATAAGCTCAATTATAAACTAGTGACGTTTACATAAGCTCGCTGACTAATTATGGTCATGCCACTTATTACTTTACTAAAACTGAAAGGAATGATAAATGAAAATGAAACTAAAAATCCTTAATGAAAAGAAACCATAAAGGTTTAATCCTTTCAAACACTGTCCCTCTTATCAGTGGACTGCTTGTAGCTTCTAGGATCGAACTCAAGATCATCTGTCTCCTCCATGGGTTCAGGTGACTCTTGTTCAGGGTCCACTTGAACTAACTCTCCCTCTTCCTCACCAGATGAAATATCAATTATAATAGGGGTGGAGGTGGATTTGGATAAGAAATCTCCAGAAGGGAACTGTCAACAGTGTTGTTACTCTCTTCCATTACTTCTCCTCCTCTTGCTCTCCATTTGCCCTTGCTTGGTTTCCCAAGGAAGAAGAACTACCTGACTAATGGCTAGAAGAAGGGGTAATATTCCCCACTGGATTGTCATAGTAGTAGTATGGATAAGGAATGTGCAAACGTTGACAATGGGCTTTCTCGACCCTATTGAGATAAGTAATAAAGAATCGGTAATCTGGATACCACTGACCAAAGAAATCCTTATGCTTAGAGTAGTTTGGGATGTTCCCTAGAAGGTAGAAATTAGAGAACTTTGCCTTAACATCAAGATATGGAGGCTCATCCTGAAGGAAATGAACAATCATAGCAGAGATACGATCAGGGAGGTTATAAAGTTTGTTTCCGAGAATGTTACTCATATAAGAACAATAGTAGCGAATTTTTTCCACATAATCGTAGGGATGTTCATTGTTTTTCTTTACTAGAGTACCAATTTGGGTGTTTTTGGAAGGAAGGTTCGACATCCTGTAAAGGAAACGACTTAGAAAAAATTCCCTTTCCCAAAGAAACAAAATAATACAGTTCATGCATGAATTAGGTTCAATGTTCAATCAAACAATTTTCTTATTTCTAATCACATAATTACATGCTCACAAGTAATCCATTCACATGATTAAACATCACAACATAAATATTAATGCACGCAAGAACATGATTATTTCTAACTTATATGCCTAAATTCTTTCCTACCTAATCTCACCAACATGCTTTAAAAAGCTTTTAATACATAATACTTACCTCAATCCTTGCTTTCCTGTAAAAAAAAAAAAGAAAAAAAAATAAAATAAAATAAAATATTTTGACTCCTTTTTAAATAAAATTTTCGAAAATAAGAATAAAAAAGACTAAAAATTTAGGCCCTCTTTTAAAAAAGAAATTCGAACACCCTTAATAAATAAAAAAAAATTCGGATGTTCCTAATGAAAAAATATTCAGACCTCTCTTATAAAATTTTTTTTTCGGATTTTTCATTTCAAATAAAATATTTGATCTTCTCAAAACAAAATTAAATAAAAGAACTCACTTTAGAAATCCACAATTAAATAAGTACTTGGCCAAGTTTTTCAAAATAAAACACTTTAAAACACATTTTTGGCTTTAGTGGTAATAAAATTTCAACCAAATACCCCTTTGTAACTCCCTATAAATTCCTTTCTTTTAAAATACCTGTTTTGCTCTATTTAAAACTCAAAATAGGAAAATCTAAGACATTACCGTCACCGTAAAAACGGCTAAGGCAACTATCAAAGACACACAGCGGAAGAATACTTTTAAAAACATTCAAAACGACTCAACTTAAAAAGTCAACCAACGAAAGTAAAGTCAAACCAATGTAAAACAAAGTCAACCTACAACTTGGAACCATTATAGACTCTTAACAAAACCGAACCAATTCAAAACCTTTGTGTTTGTCTCATAAACATAATATAATAAAATAATGAAAGCAATAAACATATCATAAACTTATGGAAACTAGCATAATTTGCTCTTCACTCATGCCTATCACGAATATGCTTCATTACTTGAAAAGCTTTTCTCTACTTGTTTTCACTACTCTCCATTAAAAATGGGTCGTCATAGGGCCAAGATAAAGACAAGACCAACAAACACACAATCAGCAAAGCTGAGTACATAAGCGTATTTAAACACACTAATATGCTTTCATCTGTCAACACACAACTTACCTCGTTGCACCTGTTTACAAGCACACAACATACAACAAGACATCTCAACTAAGTAACTAAATAACTTATTTAGTATTGATTACGCATCGAACGGGTTTCCCCCTAACCTGCCCCAATAAAGGGGTACTAACACGGGAGTTAACCGTGCCAGTATAAAAGAACCACTCGTAAGTGGCGAAATTCCTGCGCATAATAATAAAAGGAAAATATAGCGTCTTGTACTCCCAGTAGAAGTTATGGTCAAATATAATGTCGCATAACTCCCCCCATATGTTCATACTCTAGGTATATACGTTCCAAGAGTTTTGGTGCGTAATCTCTTTCACTTTACGTTATTTATATATTATTAGGCTTGGTGATGACTCTCAAACCATAAACATTCAATCATAATAATTATTCAAACAATCAAACACACCAATTTAATTCTTGAATAATTAGTGACCACATAATATTTAATGTTGAACCCTTTTTAAATCTACCTCGATGTCAAAGACACCTTAATCGCATAATACGCCACAAATCCTATCCCTCGGTGTTGAAAACACCTTAAGTGCACTAAGGCACCAAAATATAATTTATTCCTCGTGTTCAAAGACACTTAAATAGCGATTTCCTCATGCTTAAAACAACAATAAAAATTATATGAACCATAATAAAATTTCTTCTCAATATTCCAACTCAATCAAACATGTAGTTTAATTAAACATGCTTTCTATCATGCTATAAATAAAAGTGTGGTTCATATACAACATGCCAAACAATTATTTTCCAATCATTAGTCCATCACAAATAAACCATGCTTCATAATTCAATCACAAATATCAACCAAATCACAATCTCCAATCATAATCTAGCATGATACTAATTGGGATTAATTAATCAAGCCTAGCATGTTACTACATCATAAAAAATATGCTAAGTACGCGAACGTACCTTGAATACAATCTTAGAATCACCACGACTAATAGAAATCACTCACTTTATAGTATCCTACAATCCAAAATCATAATATGGCATTAAAATCTACTCCACACAAACTTCCAGCAATATATACTCTTATTAAACCAATCATAATTCAATTAAAATAACCTGAAAATTAATTTAAAACCTCATACTTTAATCCCAATTAATGGGTAGTCAAATTCCTTCAAGAAACTTAATTTTTAGCTTATTAACAAAAATTCCAGCAATATTAATTCATGAAAACTTGTTGTAATTATACTTTAAAACCCTCAAATTAAAGGTTTAAACCACCCTAAATCATACTCCTTTAATACTCAATTATTTATAAATCTAGGGTTTTAAAATTGGGGCTTTTTAATTAAATTTAAAATCTAAAAATTAATTCACAACATACTTAAAATCAATCATCATAAAACCTCACAAAACTCATAATTTATAATTAGATCTAGGATTAAACAAAAGAAAAATGAAAAGAATAATTTTTTTTTTCGAAAGGGTGGCTGGATAGCAGCAGCCACCATGGCACGACTAGGCTGCTACCAAGCCCTGCCAATGCCGCCGCGGCTGCTGGCTGTTGCGCCGGTGGCTATGGTGGCGGCCGGTGGTGTGTGGTGGTGGTGGCCGGCCGTGCAAAAAGCGGAAGGGGAAAAGAAAGAAAAAGAAAAAGAAATAAAGGAGAAGGGAGAGAAAGTTTACCTTGGGTATTCTCCATTCTGGGAAAAGTTTAATTTTCCCAAGTGTTGAATATTTATACCCCTTTCTCTAGAAACCCTTCTTACCTAACTTTCCTTTTTTAATCTTTCCAAATCCCTTTCCTAATAAAACTTGACTAAAATAAAAATTTCCTAAATTAAATCCCAACTTAATAAAATAATTAATTAAATTAAACTTTCCTTTTATAAAATATTTCCAAACTTATTTAAAATAAATAACTAAAATGCCATAAATAATTCATTTCAAATTATTTAAATACCTCACAAAATACTTATTTAAAATAAAATGTGTATAAAAATACAGGGTATTACAGGGGGAGTTATGGGGTTTTATATTCAACCATAACTTCTAATGGGAGTATAGGAAGCTGTATTTTCCTTTTATTATTATGCGTAGGAATTTCGCCACTTACGAGTGGTTCTTTTATACTGGCACGGTTAGCTCCCGTGTTAGTATTTCTTTATTGGGGTAAGTTAGGGGGGAAACCCGTTCGATGCGTAATTAATACTGAATAAGTTATTTAGTTACTTAGTTGAGAAGTCTTGTTGTATGTTGTGTGCTTGTAACCAGGTGCAACGAGGTAAGTTATGTGTTGATAGGTGAAAGCATGTTAGTGTGTTTAATTACGCTTATGTACTCAGCTTTACTGATTGTGTGTTTGTGTGTTTGTTGGCCTTGTCTTTACCTTGGCCCTATGATGACCCATTTTTAATGGAGAGTAGTGGAAACAAGTAGAGTGAACCGATTCAGGTGATGAAGCATATTCATGATGGGCATGAGTGAAGAGCGAATCATGCTAGTTTCCATAAGTTTATGATATGTTTATTGCTTTAATTATTTTATTATATTATGTTTGTGAGACTAACACAAAGGTTTTGAATTGGTTCGGTTTTTTTAAGGGCCTACAATGGTTCCAAGTTCTAGGTTGACTTCATTTATTATGGTTTGACTTTACTTTCGTTTGGTTGGCTTTTTAAGTTGACTCGTTTTGAATGTTTTTAAAGATAGTCTTCCACTGTGTCTTTGATAGTTGCCTTAGCCGTTTTCAAGATGGTGGTAATATCTTAGATTTTCCTATTTTGAGTTTTAAAATGGGCAAAACAGGTATTTTAAAGGAAAGAAATTTCTAGGGTGTTACAACGATTGGCTCGTACAAACAATATCATTAATTAATGAATTATTTAAAGGTGATGCTATCCGTTCGAATGTATCTTGCGTCTTTCTTTTTCTCTTTCTTTTTTTTAAAAAAAAACCATATCGATTTTCATAATTTTCATACTTCCTTTAGGGCCGGTTTCCAAGCTTGGGAATGAAGACTCCCGGGTGCTCGCATTCTACGTTTACCATCAAACAATTCACCTCTTTCAAACCATCTTCCTTCGACAACTCACTCTAGTCCAACAACAATGTCAACCATAGACCAACTCTAAAAAGAAATTTCTCGCTAAAGAGAGTAAAAGGCTTAACAGGCCGAAGAGAGAAGAATTAAGGTACTCGAAAAAACTGAAAAAAAAAATGCTGAAGCTTTGGCTTTGCGACAAAAGATGGATGAATTATTCATAAGAGAGAAGTTGTTAGAGAAGCTTGTTCTTCGTTCCACAATGGGGAATAAGTAATTTGACGCAGAAAAGTTTGTTCCTCCTACAGAACTCACTTTACCAGAAAAGTTTGTAGCTACGGACTTGCAAATATTCAAGGTGACCAATAATCCAAAAAATTATCTAATGAGTTTTACTAGCACCATGGCTTTGAAGGGAGTTGATCCTAAGCTTTATGCTTTGACATTTTCTTTATCTCTAGACCCAGCAGCGATAGAGTGGTATTATGGGCTAGATGCTAAATTCAAAACCACATGGAAAGATGTAGTCTCGGCTTTCATCACCCAATATGAGAGTAACATAGAGTTTAAATCAACTTTATGTGAACTTGAAATGCTCAAGCAAGGCAACGACGAAGGTTTCCTTACTTTCTATGGTAGATGGTGAGAAAAGGCGGCCCACCTTGCTCAAAGGCTACCAGAACTCGAATTGGTACAAAAATTCATTGACAGTTGTCATGAAAAATACAACAAGCATCTACGCTACCTTTGTCTAGACACTTTTCAAAAGGTCTATTCTTTAGCTACTAGGATTGAAGGTGATCTTGCAAAAGAAAAGGCAAACAAGCCTCATCATCATCAACCTAAGAATAACTACAAAAAGGGGAATGATAACACTTCATCCTCTATTGATGTATTTATGACTTCCACGCAGTATAATAGCACAATGCAATATGATGATCCACGGAAAAGGTTGTCAAGAGAAAGAAAATTTACACAATTTTCTATGAGCTGTAAAGAGTTGTCAGAAAAACTAAATGAAAAAGGATTGCTCTCACCAACAGGGCCAACGCCAATCACTCCTCCGGAAAAGAGAAACCCTCAATAGGATGGCAATGCCTATTGCGCTTATCATAGAGGTGTTGGACATGATACTGAAAGTTGCTTTGTCGTAAAGCACAAAATTCAAGAGTTAGTAAACGATGGGAAAATTCCCAAGCCTAAACCCAATAATTATATTTCCCCATTGGGAGTATTTCACATTAATGAGGATCATATGAGAAGTGATACATTCAATCCTTTGGATTATATCACTCCCATAGGGACGCCTCTAACCACAACACTTATAGGGGCAGCTAATGAAGTGTGTGGGTTATGGGATGACGACTTCCAAGACTTATATGTCTCTAAGTATGCCACCGTCCCACCTCCACCTTGTCTCCAAAGAGAAACAAGTGAAATGCTTGATTGGGATCATTTCTTGGGGAAATCAAAAGACTTATCAAATATCTCCTTAGATGAGTAATGACATCAAGCACAACTCATGGAACATCTTGAAATGGAGGCACAATCAAAGCCTCAGAAGAAAGATAGATCATCTAACTCATTCTGGGTGAGTTTATCAAACACAACCAAATGGATCTTCAACTAATCAAAATCAAATTCAAAATCCAGTACCACCTCCAATTGAGGTAGAAGATCCATTGGTCAAACAACTTTGCCAATCTATGACGAATATTAGCATTTGGGAACTCCTAAGTACTTCTAAAGAACATAGGAATTCTCTCATGAATGCTTTAACTGCTTTGTCCGTAAGTACGGACAAAACTCCACAGGATCTCGCTAACTTTCTTACTAGTGAAAAATCCGACAAATCAATCGTTTTTACTAATGATGATTTGCCTTCAAAAGACATTACCCACAACAATGCATTATATCTATTTGTGGGGTGCAAGGGATACAACATCCCTCTTACTTTAGTGGATAATGGGTCTACTGTGAACGTATCCCCATTACGAACTGCGAAATATTTAGGACTTAATACAGAAAAAAAAAAAATTATTTCAACACACAAAACATTAGGGCCTATGACAATTCAAGGAGATTGGTGTGTGGAACAGTTAAGCTACCAATTACCACAGCCCCAATACAAAAGATGGTTGAATTCCATGTCATGGACATTAAACATGCTACATTCAGTCTTCTTTTTAGACGTCCTTAGATACATGAACTTGGAGCAATACCATCTTCGCTCCACCAAATGATTAGGTTGAACTATGAAGGTCTTCCTATGACTATACACGCTTCCCCTCTAAAAATAGCAATAGATGATCAATCCCTTTTGGAAATAAACCATGATAATGATGAAGAGGACATGTGGGAATTCGCCGCGGAGGCAATTTGCACACCAGAAATGGAGGAAAGCCTTGAAGAACTATTCAAGCTTGATCTATATTCCACCCCAATAGTAAACAATATCTTATTTAAGAGTAGTTACTTTCCTGGGATGCCTTTGGGAATAGGAATAAAGAAATCTCTTTTACTTCCTATCCCAAAGAAAAGCTTTTCTTTTAGATTGGGATATAAGCCAACCAAGGAAGAATTCAAATCTCACGATGCTAAGATCAAAGCACGTAGGGACAACAACAAGAAAGGGATAATCTCTTTACTCCCATCCTACAATCAAACCCTCAACGAACAATTCGTTAGGGAGGGAGAAGATTACCCATGCTATGACTTTCTAGAACCACTAGTTCTAGAAGGTATCAAGAAGCCTGGATTCGAAATATTCCACGATTGTTACTTCTTGAATGACGATTTAGAAATCGCCCAATCAAAACACCCAACTCCAGGGTGCTATGATAGGCAAGCATTTAACTTGCTATTTGGAATAGAGCAAAACCATGTTGCTACAATGACTAATCAAAATCCCATCCAAGATGAAGCTTTCGACCCAACCTTATTGATCACCCCTTCCAACAAAACCTTCAAGCATGGATGGAGAAAGAAGTTCAAGTGGATTAACCATAAAGGTGACAAGCTAGAGATCACCACATGCGAAGGAGAGATGTTTGAAGAATCTGATGATGAGTCTAGTTTAGGTTTTAAGGAAGCTGAAAATTTAGGCCTTATGGCCATTATAGAGTCTTTATTTTCTAGCACTAAGGATGAGGATCCCAAAAAGGATTCTCCTCTCGATGTACTTTCTGTTGATTTCAATAATATGAGCTCTATTTCGGAGTATATGCCTTCTCTTGAATCTTTTAAATGCTATAATAATCAATCTAATGAAGATGATAACATTAATAAACTAGTTGAATTAATGAATGAAAGAGAACAAAAGAATCCTGTAATTGAAGAAACTGAAAAATTCAATATAGGAACTAATAAAAATAAGAAAGAAGTCAAAATTGGCTTAACATTAAATCCGAAAGAACGATTGACCCTCATATCGACGCTTAAAGAATTCGAAGACGTGTTCTCTTGGTCATACAAGGACATGCCTAGAATAGATAAGGAAATCGCAGAACACACCCTACCACTAAATAAGTAAAACAAAATCTTCGACAATTAAAACCTGACGTCGCTTTGAAAATAAAAGAAGAGGTACAAAAACAATTAGACGCTGGTTTCATTCGTGTATGTAATTACCCAGAACGGGTAGCAAACATCGTCCCAGTCCCTGAAAAGGATGGACGAGTTCGCATGTGTGTCGACTTTAGGGACCACAAAAAGGCTAGCCCTATAGACGATTTTCCTCTACGTCATATTGACATATTGATAGATAACACGGTTGAACATGCGATATTATTCTCTACGGATGGATATGCGAGTTACAACCAAATTCTAATGGCAAAAGAAGACGAAGAAAAGACATGCTTTATTACCCCTTGGGGTACGTATTGCTATACAGTTATGTCATTTATCTAAAAAATGCAGGAGCTACATACCAAAGAATGGCTATGACTTTTTTCCATGATATGATGCATAAAGAAATATAAGTATATGTGGATGACATGATCGTGAAATCTAAAGATAGAATAGGACATATAAAAGCTTTACTCTAATTCTTCACTCGCATAAAAGGAATATAAAATGCGATTGAAGCCACAAAAATGCACCTTCGGAGTCACTTCCCGCAAGTTACTTAGATACGTAGTAAGCACACGTGATATTGAGATTGATCCTTCCAAAATAAAGGCAATTGTTGATATGCCTCCCCCTTGAACAGAAAAATAAATCAGGGGGTTCCTTGGAAAACTACAGTACATTAGTCGATTCATCAATAAGTTGACGATGACTTGTGAGCCAATATTAAAAAAACCGAAAAAAGAAGAAAAGCATGAATGGGACGATCAATGCTAAGAGGCCTTTGAGAAAGTCAAAGACTATCTCAAAAGTCTACCAGTTTTAGCACCACCAGTACCCAAACTACCTCTTAGGCTATACATTACCGTTACAAATACAGCCACATGAGCCATGTTAGCACAAGAGGTAGAAAAAGTAGAGAGTGCAATATACTATATAAGTAAAAAATTCATCCAATATGAAACAAAGTATAACACCTTGGAAAAAACAAGTTTAGCATTAGTGTGGGCACCAAAAAATTACGACATTATATGCTCCCCCACACCACTCATGTGATTTCACAACATAATCCAATAAAGTATTTATTTGAACAACCACCCATACAAGGAAGAATATCCAAATGGTTGGTAATGTTGGCCGAATTTGAACTAAAATATATTCCTGAAAAATCAATAAAAGGAAAAGTAATATCCGATTTTCTTGCTCAACATCCTATTCAAACAAGTCATGCAAAAACTACTTATCTTCCGGATGAAGAGATTCTCATGACACAAGATGACAAGTGGGTAATGTAGTTTGACGGTGCGTCCAATCAAAAAGGATGTAGTGTAGGAGTGTTACTCATAAGTCTAGAGGGAGAACATACTCCAATCTCTGCCAAACTAGACTTTGAGGCTACTAATAACGTCGTGGAATGTGAAGCGTGCATTGTTGGATTAGAAGCAGCAGTTAGCATAAGTGTGCAAAAATTAGAGGCATATGGAGATTCAAGTGATAATAAATCATATACTAAAAAAAATGGAAAATTAAAACTCCACAGTGATATTAAACAAAGCACACCTAGAGAAACTCATCGAGCATTTTGATTATATTGACTTCAAATATCTCCTAAGGGATGAGAATCAATGATCAACATTCTAGATCAGTTAAATATGATGCCATTATGTGTTAATAGAAGAAATGAACCAGCTTATTGCAATGTAATAGAGAAAACAAATGACATCGAAGGAGAAAATCCTTGGTATGATCATATCCTCCAATACATTACTCATGGCACATATCCTGAAAAATACTTCATCAAAAGACCAATGAGCTTTGAGAACGCTCACAGCCTAGTATGGTTTAGTAAATGGTCAATTATGTAAAAAGGGACCCAAGGATCAAAGCTTATTGTGTATAGACTAACGTGAATTCACGCACCTTATGGAGGATACTCACAAAGGCGTTTGTGGACCTCACATGAATGAAAAAATGCTTGCTAAAATGATCTCACGACAAAGGTACTTTTGGTCCACAACGGAACATGATTGCATACAATATTTCATAAAATGTCTAGAGTGCCAAATGTTCGCTAATTTACAACACCTCCCACCATCCGAACTATATAACCTTACTTCCCCTTGGCCTTTTTCAACTTAGGGAATTGACATAATTGGTAAAGTTTCTCCAACAGGAGCAGGAGGACATAAGTACGTACTAGTAGCCATCGATTACTTTACTAAGTGGATCGAGGCCGCTTCTTACGTTAACATCACTTCTAAACATGTCGTAAAGTTTCTCGAACAAAACATATTTTGTAGATATACTGTTCCATATGAACTAATTAGTGACCAAGGATCTCAATTCAAAGAGGAAGTTAAGACCCTCTTTGCTCGTTATAAAGTAAAACATCATCATTCGTCTCCATATAAACCACAAATGAACGGAGCAGTAGAATCGGCGAATAAAAATATAACAGTCATCATTAAGAAAATGGCAGAAAATTATAAAGACTAGCCAAACAAACTACACTTCGCCCTATGGGGTTATAGAACATCCATACGAACATCAATAGGAGTAACTCTATACTCCTTAGTTTTTGGCATGGACGCAGTTCAACCAGTTGAACTAGAAATACCATCCCTACGCATCGTACTCGAAAGTAAGCTACCGAAAGATGAATGGGTACGATCAAGGTATGAAGAGCTTTTATTTCTCAATGAACGACGATTAAAAGCTTTGCATCATGTACAAGTCTACCAACGATGCATCGCACGAACTTTAACAAACGGGTACGACCCCGTAATATTAAAGAAGGTGACTTTGTACTAAAAGAGGTTGAGGGTCCACCAACCAATCCAAAAGGGAATTTCAAACCTAATTGGATAGGACCATATCGTGTAATTGAAATTCTATCAGGAGGAGCCGTTTGATTAATGGATATTGGTGGCGATGAAATCCGTCAACTAATAAACATTGATCGACTTAAAAAGTATTACATATAAAAATCCGGATAAACTCGTTCATTCATAATTAATAATCATATTCCTTAGCATTCAAATAAAGATTCTAAGTGTTATGTACTTTACCAAATCACACAGTAAAGCTCATAACACTTGGGGGGGGGGTAGTCATAAAAATATATATCATTCAAAGTGTTTAGATTTTTTCGAATTTTATGAAAAAAAACTCTTTACACTTGGGAGGGGTAAATGATTAAAAAATAAATTTCAACGCTCGTAGCACAGGTGTCGCGCGCAACTAAATGAGATGTGCGCGGATATCACGCTCAATAGAATAAGTTGCGCGCGACAGGCACGCGCAACCTTGGATGTTGTGCGCTCCACCTGATGACGAACTACGAACCCATGACTTTTTCCTTGAATAAATATTAATTTTTTACTAGCGATTAAATTAAGGGAGTTTCCAAGCATTTATGTGTACTAGAAAAACAACAAATTTAAGCTTTGATTTAAATTATTTAAACAAATTTTGATTAATTTTTCATTTAATTTCTACAAAAGGATTAAAGAAAAATACTAAATAAAAATAATATAACTTCGCAAAGAACTACGCAAAGATCTGATTTCGTAATACGAATACGTAGGCATTCTTTTTGATTTTGTCATATAAATAAAAAAAGAGCTCATTTTTATTCCAAACAAAATTCAAAAGACATCATAAAACTAGATAATAAATAAATAAAAAAACATAGTAGTGATTACACTTTATCAAAAAAAACTTAAACTACTAATATTGTGTAACACCCTAAGGTTTTACTATATCCTCAATCGTCACAGTCGAAGAAGGAGTAGTTTCCATTGCAGTACTCTCAGCAACCATATAGTTTTTTTACCCAAACATTGTTTTTCAACTAATATTACTCTACAAATGGCCTTCTTGATATAGCTGAGGATTTGCAAACTCCAATTATTTTGGGTAGACCATTCCTTAACACTGCAGAAACAATTATAGATGTGAAATGTGGTACACTGACACTATCAGTAGGGGACGATAAAATTATTTTTAATTTGAATAATACCCCTAAAAGCCCCATGACTGAGGAGAATTGCTTTAGTGTTAATGTGGTTGATAATTGTTCTAATAAGACCCAAGCTTTTGGCAAGCTTTTGGTAAAGATCCCTTGGAGGCGGTATCTTGTGTTGCATCTTCTATAGACGAAATTGAAAAATGGCAAAAAGAAGTTGATGCAATAGAAAGAGCCCTTTACTGTGTGGGTCTTCGCTTTGAAGATGAGAAGGTGGAGACAAATAAGCAAGCTGCTAAAACTGAGCCTATAGTGAGAGTTCCACCATATCAAGTTGCAATTGCTCAATCTAATGACAACTTGAGGCAACCAACGGTCAAAAAGAGGTCTCTTGTGAGTAGTAGAGAAGAACCACCAGTTTATGCCAAGGAGGATCCACCCGATAAGGTGAATTGGCGTCCCATAGGGCATGTCAAGAAGCTGCGTCCTAACTTCTCATCTCGTTGTAAGTAGGGTGAGGAACCACCCGACCGGGTGAGGAACCACCCGACCAAGCAGTAGGCCAAGGGTCCTAACTTCTCATCTCGTTGTAAGAGGGTCGTGCGGGACCTAGATAAACTAGTGCTTTGCGGGAGGCAACTCGTATTTTCGTGCTTTTTATTCTAGCTTTCTTTCTTTCTTTTTCTTGTGAGAGGAGGGAGTTTAATGAGTTTATTGAGTTTTTGTACAAGTTTGAAGAAAAAGAGTTAGCCAATTTTGGAGAAAAAAGAAGTAGATACTCGTACAAATAGTCCTGTAACGCGCCCAACTAGGCGAAGCTCCGCCCGACCGGGCGTGAGAGCTACGTTAGAAAATCCCCATTTCTCGCGCCGATCGGGCAAAGGCGCGCCCAACCGGGCGCGAGATTTGACGAGTACAGAACTACTTTCTCGCTCGATCGGGCGAGGCGCGCCCGACCGAGCGCGAGAGTTGAAGAAAAATTTAAGATTAAATCGCTCGATCGGGCGAAGCGCCGCTCGATCGGGCGCATGAGTGATGGTTTTCGAAGAAGTTGCATTGCCCGACCGGGCAAAGGGGCGCCCAACCGGGTGCGAGAAGAGGATCGTTTTAATCTTCAGATCACCCGACCGGGTGGTGTGGCGCCCGACCGGTAGCGAGCCCATCCGTCCCCTTTTATCTTCTTCTTTCTTCCTTCTACTTCTTCCTCCTTCTTTCTTTTCCCATCTTTTTCTCTTTCCTCCATTATTTCTCTCTCTAAAAACTCAATTTCCTCTACCTTCTCTCTAAGATTTCTCCTTCATTTCTCACCCAAATTCAAATATAATTACATATTCTTACTCCTCTCTTCATCCTCTACATTTCTACACCAAAATACCCCAAATTCCAATAAAAAATTCTCATACCCATTTTTTTTGTCTATATGGCATCAAAGAGGGCAAGATCGATTATTGGGAGGAGCTCTAGTTTGAGCCAGCATTAGGATCCAGAATTGCAACTACCACAATGGCCAACCATCCGAATTGCAACTCCGGAGCAAAAGGAACGGCTCAAAAAGCTCTATGAGCGTGAGGTAATCCCTTCACCGTGGTTACACTGCCCTACTCTCGAGTCTTTAGGCTTATTTGATTATGTTAGACGATTCATGAGCCATATAGGAATGAAAAAATTTGTTGATATGCACTATCCTATGTATTGTGAATTGACATGTGAATTTCTTTCATTTCTAAATGTTGTAAATAGTAAAAATGGGCCAAATTTTTTTTTTAGGTTGAACAATAGGAATATTAGTTTCACTTATGTTGAATTCTGTAAATTATTTGATTTGGAATCTGAATTACCTCACCATTGGCATGCTGAATATAAAATGGACGATGTTTACCGTGTTTTAACTGGTCTGCCGGCCCCTAGCACCCAACATGCTAGTGCTCGACCTATCCATCACCCCGTTCCTAAACTATGGCAAAGATTTTCGGGTGTATGCTTTTTAGGTAGGAACGAACCACATAACGCCCAAACTAACGAACTAGCTGTAATTGGACATTATGTGTTTGGGTATGGTAAATTGAACATGGGTAGATATATTATTCACCACCTTAGTAGACATGCCACGGCTAGTAACACGGCTAGTACCCCTATTAGGTTCGAAAGCCTAGTTACTAGGATAGCAATAAAGAAGGCAGGGTTTGTTGAGAGTAGGCCTCACGGTCTCACTAACTGTGGGCCGGACACTTATATGAACCTTAGGCACCTTGAGGACTTGGGTTGGGTGAGATTGGATGGCCAACGAATCCTCCACTGGTGTGTTAGGATAGGAGATGAACAACCCTTGCCTATCTTTTCCCTGCCTAACCCCGACTTGACCTCCTTTCCCCCTGGGCAAGACTTTTACACATATGACATGCTAGTTTCCCACGCCTAGGGGCAAGAACAGCCAGTTCCACCACCCCTAAGTGTGGTGAATGTTTCTCGGAGGCCAGCAAGGTGATCCGCCTACTGCTTGGATTTGACTATCATGTCATCGATGTACGCCTCTACATTCCTCCCAATCTGGTTAATGAAAACTATATTAATCATTCGTTGGAAAGTAGCAGGCGTATTCTTCAAGCCAAACGACATCACGGTGTAGCAGAATAACCCCTGATTAGTGACGAATCCCGTCTTTTCTTGATCCTTTTTCCACAAGGGAATCTGATGAAAGCCTAAGTAGGCATCCATAAAGCTCATCAGGGCATGTCCGGCTGTAGAGTCAACCAGACTGTCGATCTTTGGAAGTGGATAACTATCCTTCGGACATGCTCTGTTCAAGTCAGTGTAATCAACACACATGCGCCAGGTGTCATTTGGCTTCTTCACAAGCACAAAATTCGCAACCCAGTTAGGGAATTTACATGGCCGAATGAACCCATCGTCTAACAGCATTTTAACCTTGGCAGCTGCCGCCTGACTTCTCTCCTCGCCGTGATTTCTTTTTTTTTGCCGAATGGGCTTCTTTTTTGGATCCACGGCAAGTTTGTGGACAACAAGATCCGGGCTAATGCTTGGCATCTCTTCTACTTCAAAGGAAAAACTGTCCTTGAATTCTTTCAGCATATGGTGCAAGTCGGCAGACATCTTCCCAAAAGTAATTGTCCCCACCTTAACAATTCACTCTGGACGGCTGTAGTCCAGAGGGATATCAATATGCTCACTAGCCGGCTGGGGACGGAGGTCCTCTGACCGTTCCCCGGTCAGTGATTGCTATTGTTTTTCTTTCTTGACCACCACCAGCTGATCAGTCTTTCTTTCCTTTACGGCTGGTCGGGCCGGATAGTCATCCTTAATATCATCAAGGTCTATTGGCTCCTTCCCTTGTTCGGCTGCTGCAGCCGCGGGTTTGACGTCTAAGAGATAACATTCTCTAGTCGTCTTCTTATCTCAATTTAGGGAGTCAACAGAGCCATCATCCCTCTCATACTTAAGCAGCATGAGAGATGGGATATAATGACGACCTTGCACTTGTTCATAGTGGGTCGGCCAAGAATGAGGTTATAGGCGGTCAGCTCTTCGACCACCAAAAACCGAACGGTCATGTGCTACCCTTTTCCCTTTTCTCCCTGCCGAACAAGGAGATCTATCCGTCCGATTGGGTGCACCACTGCTCCCCCAAACCCAATAAGGGGATGGGAGACATCATGCATGCTATCCAGCTTATATTTGAGCTTGGAAAGGCACTTGTAGCAGATGATGTTAGAGTAGCTACCCGTGTCAATTAAAATGCGACCAACCAGTACCGGATGTGCCAAGATTCGCTTTGGAAGTCACTTTGAACTTCACATAGGACTTTAGTACTCCTTTGTCGGCCAGACGGTCAAGTGTCCGGTTGAGGCTGTAACAGTCGTTAGTGTCATGGCCGACATCCTCATGATAGTGGCAGTGTTTGTTTTTATTCCGATTTTCAGCAAAACCTTTCATTGGATTCGGCTTCTCTAAGGTCAGCCGATCCTTTATCTACATGAGGATGGAGTAGTTGTCCTTTTTTTTTTTTTTTTGAAAACCATGGAGTAGTTGTCCTTGTTAAACTCATACCTTGGAACTTACGGTTTAAATTCCTTCTTCTTTTTCTAGGCCGGCTGATCAGAGTTATGAACTGCCCATATCTCTTTTTTCCTCCTACTCTCTTCAGGCTTTTGAGCCGGCTAAGCAGGCCGACTCTCCTTCTGCTTGTCAGATCTTTTAGAGTCCAACTGTTTATTTGAGGAGCAGAGTTTGGTCGCTTGTATATAGGCTTCCGCCTCCATCAGGGCTCCTTGGAGGGTAAAGATTTACTTGAAGACGAGGTCAAACTTGGCTAAATCTCCTGGTGAGAGCGCCTTTTACGATTGCTAGCTTAACTATGTGGAGGAGCCCGTTGAGGAGGGAAAAACTGACTTCTTTCTGGATGAAAGGTGTCATGGCCCTAAGAATTGCGTGCTGGATTCCAGCTGACGTAAGGATACAAGGAAGTTGGATCTCACTGCTGTGGGGCAGAAGTTCTATGGCTTTGGTCAAGGCTACAAGCTGGTTTCGCCAGTTAAGGGTTCCAAGTTGTCACTCCTCCTGCTGGTCATGTTGCCGTCTTTGCTTCTCAACTGGACTTAGGGTTGAGATTCCCTCTTGACCTTACTTTGGATAAGGTCTTTCGGGCTTTTAACCTTTGCATTGCTTTATTGCATCCTGCTTCTCTACACACTTTGATATGCTTATTGTGGTTCCTGCGCTTTCGGAGGTATCTAGAATCACTACATCTGTTCAAATCTCTGATGAGCCTTAAAAGGTCATCTTCTGGTTCTGAGTCTGGGTGGTGTGACATGGCTCCCAAAGAGGGTCGAGTTTTATCTTATCCTAAACTTAGGCATTTTAGGGACTGGACAGGCAAGTTTTTGGGTTGCAATGCCTTCCTCTTTTGCTGTGCCACGCAATTTCAGGGAGATTCGCATTAACATGACTAGAGTTACCGTTTCCCCCGCTAAGGCTGCTCGCGAGACAGATGCTTTTGACATGCTGTAGGGAGCGGGCACAGGTGATGCCAAGTTTCCCAAGTTTTGGCTGCCTAACTCCTTGTACATTGTGGGAAACGCGTAGCTTTCAGCTATGCGCTTGTGTTCTACCCATAAGCCAGGTAAGCTTTGTTTTTTGTTCTGCCTTTTGTTTGTAAGAGTTTTTTTTTTCTCTACTATGCTCTTATGCCCTTTATTTTGTCTCTTTTGCTGCTTGACTTTCAAGTTATGACAAGTTGGATAGGGGCATTCTTGGATTGAAGGACAACTGGAAGGACCCCCATACAGCTACCCCTAATAATCCTCCTGAGCTTTTTGAGACTCTGTAGGTTCATGCTGGCTCTTTGAAGGGTGAAGTTCGTTTAGCCCCAGCTGAGCTGAGGGTTGTCTTTGGGACAGTGACTGCTGCTGATCGTGTAGGGTCTAGTCGTGCTGACGCTGAGCCTTCCACTTCCACTGTTGGGGGTCGGCGGGAAACGCGTCCTGCACCCAGGGAGGTTACTTCAGGGTCTGAGGTATTAGTGGCGTAGGGTGCTTCTCCTGAGAAGCGTTCTGCTGTGGCTTTCGGCCGGGTGGCACCTCAGATTTCTGCGGTAAATGAACCACTGAATCAAGCTTTCGATTATTCCAAAAATAATGCTAACGACTTTGTTGACAACATTCTTAAGTTTCCCGCTGAGGAGGCTGAGACTACTGTTGTGGTGGGTGAGAAACCCGCAAATTCTACCGAGCATGTTCTGCTCTTTTCTCCCAGCATTAGTACTACTGTTGCTGCTAAGGACGCAACAGGTCCTTTTACTGAGGCTTTTGATTTTCATCTCCCAGACGAGACTATTATGGGGCTACCAAGGATTTTACCTCGCCCTTCTAGGTTGCGAGGTCGCTTGCGAAGCGCTTACAAGTGAGGGCACTCTTAGCCTGGGGGTTCACACAAGCAGGATCATCCAGTTAGTAATGTGGAGGATGATTTTGTGGTCTCCCCCTCAGCCGATGCTAACCAGTCCATTGCTACAAAGGCTCGTATTTCCTCTGCTCTTGATCCCTTCGCTTCTCACTCTGCCAACACTAGGCTTCTTGGTGAGAACACTGCTAAGGAGACTGGCACCCAGAACTCTAATGAGCTTAATCGCTGTGTTCACCAGTTCTTAGGTGATGCGTTAGAGAACCCACTTTCTGCGACCTCGATCTCTGTTGGGGGCACTTTTCGTCCTACTGGACCTATAGAGTTTGGGGAGGTTCCCATTGATGCTTCTCTTCGCCATCTGCTGTGTCATGTTGTAGCCGAGAACCCTCTGTTCCGCCCTTTAATGAATGTTAGGGCTAACGAGTCCTTGTTTGTGGACAACCCACACAGTGGTGGCACCTTGGGTTACCGCCTTACTCAAGGCATTTGTCTCCCAGCGGACTATACTAGCAGCTCAACCAGTCTCCCTGCTGCAACTGCGTGCCATGATCTGTAGAAGGTTAGCTTTTTATATCTCTAGCTTTTTCTTCTTGTTTTTGTTTCCTCCTTCTGCTTATTTTTCTTATTTTTGCCTTAGGATATTTTTATTGCTTCGCTTATCTGTTTCAGCTTATTTTCCTTTTCTTTTTGCCTTAGCTTATTTTCATCCTTCTATTTGTTTGCAGCTTACCAAGTCTGTTGGCGACTTGGCTAATGCCTTGCTTATAGTGGAGAAGGAGTACCAAAACCAAGGCCTGATCCTTACTCAGAAGGATAAAGAGATTCAGCAGGCTCGCTCTGAGAGGGATGCAATGGCTAGTGAGGTGACTCCCCTGAGAGAAAAGGCGAATGCCTTGAAACTTCAACTGGGAGAATTCCAACTCACCAAGACGAAGCTGGCGGACTGCGACGAACAGCTGGGAACTTCTTAGGCTAGGGTGCAAGCGTTGGAGGCTGAGATGGATGATCTGCAGGTTGGACGGGAGAATGAGCTTGAAGCTGCTAGAAAGGAGGCACTTAAGTCTTTTGTGCTTTCTTCTGCTTTTACCAAGCTGTTCGTTGATCGCCATGATGGTGGTTAGGAGGTCGCAGCCCGCTGTGTAAGCGGGCTCTATAGTGGGGGTGAGGAGCAGCAGGCTCGTTTCAACGCCTTTTGGGCTAAGGTTAAGGGTGCTGGGGAAGCTAGCCTTTTTAATTTGCTTGCTGACCATCCTCGGGTTGCCAACTGCAAGGTCCCCAATTATGCCGTGTTGAATTTGGAGGTGCCTTTATATGCTGATATTGCTGCCGCCATTGGAGTGGAGACTTTAGCTGCTGAGCAATAAAGGTTTTGGCAGCTGTCTCCCCCTTCTTCTAGCGGTTCATCAGAGTTTCCCTCACCTAGGTCTGTACTCATTAGGTAAATTTTGTTGTTGTCTTTGGGGTGTATAGCCGCCAAAGATTGTATTTTCAGCGTGCTTTTCCATAACACTTTATTTTCTGACTGCTGGGATTGTCCAGCTTAACTTGAATTCTATGTTTTTCTAACTATTCTGCTGAATGTTTCCTAATCCTAGTGGATGGGGGTTCAGCTTTGTGAATGTTGTATTTTCCCTGCTGAATGTTTACTCTGTCTTGGTGGACAGAGGTTCTGCTTGTTAGTATATGCGTTTGATAACTTCTCTGTTATTTTTCTTTTTGCTTATCTCGCTGCCTGTATGCTCGTTCAGACATGCTGCTAGGCCATGGTGTGGTTGCACCTAAACCTTAGCTCAGCAGCCCCTTTGTTGTACCAGGTGAGGCCTCGTAGGTTGGGTTTTCTTGTTTCTCTTACTCTTACTGTTTCATTGACTTTGTTTCCTGACTTGGCTGTATAGGGCTTTCTTATCCTTTGGCCTTATATTGCGCTCAACAGGAACCTGTCGAATTTTATGCCTTTCATCTTATTTATGATAAAGGCTTATACGATGTGTCCTCTACTTAGTTTTCGTAGAGACTTGCTTGCATATCTTTTACCTAGCTTGGCTATATTTTGTGTGTACGCCGCTCAGCCTATATTGCTGTGACTTATTCATGTCATCCAGCTTGTTTTTGCTGTGACTTATTTATGTCGTTCAGCTTGTTTTGCTGTGACTTTTTTACGTCGTTCAGCTTTTTGGCTACTTGTTTTTATAACGTTCAGCTTGTTTTACTGCGACTTGTTTACGTCGTTCAACTTGTTTTGCTACGACTTGTTTATGTCGTTCAGCTTGTTTTGATGCGACTTATTATTTTATGCATCTTACTTATCTTTGTAAGAGCTTATTGCTAGTCTACCTCCTTTCTCCCCCACAAAAGAGGTGGTTCCCCGTTTTACTTTGAGCAGGCAAGTTGAACTTAGGCAAGTGCGCTCTCCTTTTCCTAATGATGTCTTGCTACATCTTATTGTGATGTTTTTAGCCTTTCATATTTCTATGGCATTTTCTGCATGTTAGTGTGCAATGCTAAAGCATAACTCAACAGATAAACATGTTTGAACATGATCATATGGCATATGCCTCACGTAGAGGCTCGTATTTCATTGAATTCAAATGGCTTAAGTTGCCTTGATTAACATAACATAATTTTAAACAGTGTTTTTTCGTAACTTAAACAAAGTTTTTTGATTTCTACTTAGCCATTTATCTTTTAAAGAAAATATTTCTTTAGCACATCTGTGTTGAAACTATTCCTTAAGACCTAACCTTCTTGATCTGCGAGGAGGAAGGTGCCTGGCCCTACTTACTCATGGATTATGAAAGGGCCTTCCCAGTTGGCTGACAGCTTTCCATGCTGGTTTCCTCTCCCTATTGTTGCTGTCCTTCTGAGAACCAAGTCTCCAAGCAACAGTTCTCGGTGCTTGACTCTCTTGTTAAAGGCCTTTGAAATGCTGCTTTTTTGGGCTGCTAGCTTAAGAACGGCTTTCATCCGCATCTCTAGCAGGAAATCCAACTCCTCCAGCAGGAACTTCTCATTCTCCTGCTGCTCATAGTGCTGGATTCTCAGGCTGGGGATTTGCACCTCAACTGGAGCTGCTGCGTCTGCCCCATAAGCTAGGGTGAAGGGACTTTTTCCAATAGACTCCTTCTCTATCATTCTGTTTGCCCATAATACCTCTGGGACTAGGTCAGCCCAGAGGCCTTTATGTTCTTTTAACTTCCATTGCAAGGCTGTAAGGATCAACTTGTTTGTTGCTTTTGCTTGGCCGTTGCTCTGCGGGTGGCAGACTGAGGCACTTGCATATTTTGTGCCCATCTCTTCCAAGTAATGATGGTGTCGCAGTCAAACTGGCACTGACAGGCTAAAGTCATAATCACCTAATCAAAAATAATACCTAAATCCACTAACTATGCAAATAGGGAAGAAGGGTCGAACCACAGGGAAACAAGTCATTTTATTCCTAATTAATCAATATAATCTAGATTATCAAGTAACCAAATTGTTCTTATAAAAGGGAACTAAACTACTAAGAGTGAAAGTGGGAAGAAATAAAAGTAGAAGGAAAATCAATGAATAAAGGACCTAGGGTATAGGTTAACTAATAAATAACATTCCAGGGTAAAACATAACAATCAATCATCAATACATCAATTAATCAGATCATAAAGGGCTTTCACTACGTATTACAATCAAAGAGTTAATTTACCAGTGTTAAATCTCATCTCTCGAATCTCGACTTAACCATTTATGGATCCCCACAAACCCTAGAAAGAGAACTACTCACACATAATTGAATCTAAACTAATCAAAGCAATTAAATAAGTCATGATGAATTAAAGAAATAAAATTACTGAAATTAATAGAGAAGAAATTATTCCCAAAATTAACGGAAATAATGAGTTGAATCAAGAACAAAGTATAAAGTTATAGAGGGTGAAAATTAAGCTAAGTAGAGATAGAAAGTCAAAGAGAAGAGGTCCTCCAACTTAAAACACTAAAACGTACTTATAAAAAACTCTTCAATAATCGTCATTAAAACTAAGTAAATCGCCGACATCATCTCCCCAGAAACACGCGCCCGATCGGGCCCGCCTTTTTCTTCGACTTCTGAATCTGGGCAACCGCCCGATCGAGCCAAAGGTTGCCCGATCGGGCCCGGCCATGCTTGGACTTGGATTGGGCTTTACTTCTTAGCCCACTCCGAACTTCCATTTTGCGGCTTGATCACTCGGTGTCCAATGCTCGGTATTTCAGATGTCGAGCCCTTTATCACCGGCTCGATGACTCTAATCGGCCCTTGGCTATGAAAAGTGGTCGTGCTCCTCCAATGCTAATAGTTGTTCCATAAAATCCCAAGAAAGTGCTCCAAAAGTGCAATTCCCTACAAAACTCAACCAAAACTACGAAAACACTAGAAAACACCAATTAGTAATAAAAGTGGATCTAAAGAGCCAAAAACACTACCAATTATTACCAAGGGACGGGGGTAAAATACTATATAAAATAGAAATATCAAACTCCCCCAAGCCAAACCCTTGCTTGTCCCTAAGCAAGACAACGAATCAAAACAAACCATGACTTCACCCCAAATCAAATAAAAAATCCACAATATAACTCAAGTCCAATCCAACAAACATGCATCAAAGTCAATCACTCAAATCCATTCGACTTCCTATCTTCCCTAACAATTGTCAAGTGGAGCAAACCACAAGAGCATATAGAATTCAAGACTAGTGCTCACGCACTCAACTCTCATTTATGTGGCGAGTAAAGAATGTACTCGATCGCTCTCCCATCACCCCTTTATTGTGAACAATGCCCTCCGAACTCACGCACTCATGTGTTTAAAGAGAATAGCACTCAACCTAGATAGTCGACTCAGAATACATCAAGTCATCCTTTGCATTGATAAACAACTACTTTCACATCTACACAATTCTATGCACAAAGGTCGGAAGGTCTTCAGAGCTTGTAATGTAAGGCTAGGGTAAAAGGTAAGAAATATTTGGGAAAATGTGAGAGTAAAGCCATGCTCAAGGAAGCCATATCCTAATAAAACCCAAGGTCAAAAACAAGTAATGACCAAATCATCTCCAATCACAACTTAACTCCAAAAAAGTTCACCAAAAAACCAAATTTACATCTCACATAACCACCATCACTTACAAATTCACTCACAAAAATATGATTTTATAGAATTAGAGTGAATAAACAAACTTTGAACTCATTCTTTTTTTTGCTTTGAAATTTTTTCTCTTTTTTTTTTCATTGAGCAACCTTCACATAGAACATTTGAACATTTGAAACAATTTTTTCTTTTGAACATTTGAACATTTGAACTCATTCTTTTGCTTTTTTTTTTCTTTTTATCTCACATTTGAATTTTCAACTTTGAAACATAAATTATCAACATTTTTTTTCCAACCACAATATCAAAAGAACAATCACTCTTCTTTATTCCCACATTGTGCAAATAATATGCACACCACAGCTCCCCCACCTCACTAACTAATAGCTCCCCCAAGCCAAGCTTGGTACTAGCAACCAATGGGGCTCAAATAGGCTTGTAATGTGGCTAAACAAATAATGAAAGGGCACAAGCAACAACATGGGTAGCAAGAAGGGAACAAATGTATCTAAATCGTCTTAAAGCTACCTTAAAGAATGAACGCCTTCGTCCTCCTCATTGTGCATAATAGTGAATCATATAAAACATTACTCACAGTCACAAATCAATACTCAAATTCATTAATATACCAGGAACTAACACACATTCCTTACCAAATCAACTAGTCAAGCACTATATTCACAAGTAGTTGAACAAAATTGACGCATGTTAAGGTCCAAGGAAATCAAACATCAAATCATGACCAACTAATCCACAATGTTCATCATCAATAACCAAGAGTCAAAACAATTTTTTTAAGGGGCACAGGGAAGCATGATTCATTTTCTTCATTGGAACGTATTTTTGTGTTTGTTTTTTTTTATTTTTTTTGTTTGTTTTTTCAAAAGCAATAAAACTACTCTAAAAAAATAATAGAAAATCTATACTGGAAAGCAATAAAAAGAAGAAAAGAGAGAGAGTAATACCATATATACAAGATTATCTCCCCCCAAGCCAAATAAAGCAATGCCCTCATTGACTTAGAAGTGTAGCTAGGACTAGCTACTCCTCGTCATCATCCTCATCCTCCTCCATCCTAGCATAACCACAACCATGGCTAGAGCCAACGCCACCATGACCCGAACCACCTGCAAAATAGTTAGGGTCCACATTCTCCCCAAGCCCACCAAAAGGGACATTGGCCCCATAACCATGGACTGAAGAATAGACCACATAACTACCAAAAGCATCGGGGGTCGAATACCCTCCTTGGGGGTATTGAAACCAATCAGGAACAAGAGCCTCGGGGGGAATAGCCCCTTGGCATGCAAAATCATCATACATGGAGTATAAATCCATCCATAGGTTTCTCTCCACGTGGCCAACCTGTCTATCTAGAGAACCTACTCTAGAGTCAAGGTTTTGAACTAAACCCTCTACCCTTCCTTGCCCCCTCTCGATCCTATCAAGTTAGCTCCTAAAAGCCGAAAAGTCATATGGTACATTGGGATATCATGCATGAAGGGTTGGGTTTGTGGAGGAGGTTGGAATTGGGGTTGTGGTTGAGGTGGTGAGTGGTGAGCCTCTCGAGCCTCTCCTTGGTTACCTAGTTCAAAGGTGTAGGTGGACTTACCCTTATCGAACTTGGTCAAGTTTGGGTTAGGCAATGTGAAGGCTTGATCCCTCCTACCCGACTCTCTTTGAATTATCCACCACATCTCACTAGGTTGAGTCACGCTATGGGTAGGTTGGATCCAGTTGAGGCCTCCTAGGTATGTTAGGTCCATAAGGGTAGGGCCATCTACTCTCCTATGGTCATTGGGTGTAAAACCCATCAATTTCACCGCAATGTGGGTGGCTAACCCACCAAAGTAGATAGGGGTCCTAGCTCTACCGGCCTCGGCCGCCTTAGCACTTCTTTGGAAGTGTTGATCCATCCTAAGTGGGATGTTTAGCTTCTCAATCCTAGGAATCATGTAGGTGCCCAATAATTCTAACTCATCCCTCCTCACATTTACCGGTTCATTGGTGAGGCTAACAAATCTTTGCCAAAATTTTGGCACGGGATGTTGAATCCAAGTTCCCTTGGCATGTTGGAGGCTCTCTAACACATTCCCAGTTAAAGCTAAGTAGACTTTTGCACAATAATCCCTAGGTGGCTCCGTGGGCCTATCGGATTTTAGCTCAAAAAGTTTACCAAAATCTTTCAAGGACATTCTCACATCATTGTTAAGTAGACGGAATTGAACATGATAAACAGATGCACTAGACTTAATCAAATTAAACGTAGAAATAAATTCCACAGTCAAGTAATCATAAGTGTCATAATGCAAGTTAAATAACCCACTCATTCTAATTCCCTTAAACAATTTTTCAACTTGTTTGTTAATTCCTAGTCTAGACAAGGTAGGGTGATGAACAAATCGAGTAGGAATTACCTGTCTCTCGACGAGGTTGAGCATCCTAGTCTTTTGCTCCATGCTTGTTACCACCACCTCGCTCCATCCCGGAATTTGAAGTTTCGGGTCGACCGTGGGTGTTGGTTGTTGCCTTGAGTGCTCACCCCTTTGAGTCCTTGATCTCTTGAATGCCATTTAAGTTGATTTCTTGACAAATTGAAGCTTTCACTCTCTTAGGGTTTCCTGAAAATTTGAGAAAAACTAGTGAAAATTAGATGGAGAATGTAGAGGCAAATGAGAGGATGAAGAATATGTAAAAATTTTGAGTTTTGATAGGAGAATTTGGAAGATCTTGAGTAGAAAAGAGAGGTTGAAGGTGTTTTAATGGAGTTTAGAGAGAGAAAGAGTGAATGAAAGAGATGAAATAAGGAGGAAAGTGAAAAGAAATGGGGGAGAAAGGTTAAGCAAACCCGGGTAAAAAGGCGCGCCCGATCGGGCGAAGCTTCAGATTTTTAGATTGCAAGTTGCGCGCCCGATCGGGCGCGAGGGGACATCGATTTTCGCTCGATCCCCTCGCCCGATTGGGCGAGCTTCGCCCGGGATATATTTTTAGGTCACTCGATTTCTCAAATTTTGCACCCGATCGGGCGAATTTCCTTCAATTTCTTCCTTTACTTGCGCGCCCGATCGGGCGAATTTCACACCAGAAATTTAGCTAACTTGCGCGCCCGATCGAGCGTGCCTACCCGATCGGGCGAATTGAAGCTCAAATTGAACTTCATTCTCGCGCCCGATCGGGCGAGGTCCGCCCGACTGGGCCCCTGCCCAACTCGGAACACTCATTCTTTTTTTTACTTTTTTCTCTTTAAATCCCCTTATTTGTTGATTCGAAACCTGCACAAACACACTTTGAAAAGGAAAATTACACTCTCCTCACCTCTCTAAAAAAAATTAAAAATAAAAAGAACGAAATATTAGTCTAGAAAGCATGAAATACGGGTTGCCTCCTGCAAAGCGCTGGTTTATCTAGGTCTCGCACGACCCTCTTACCACAATATTTCTCAAGATGAACCGGAATTGATTAGGTGAAGTAATTCAACCGCACCAATCGTGTCCCCTTCATGGTATAGCTTACGTCTTTGACCATTTACCTTGAACTCATTACCATGCTCATCGATTAATTCCACATAACCAAATTTATTAGCCCTTTTAACAGTAAAGGACCCGATCACCTTGACATTAACTTTCCTGGGAAAAGTTTAAGTCTAGAGCTGAACAACAAAACCTTGTCACCCTCTTTGAACTCTCTCGGAAGGATCATCTTGTCGTGCCATCTCTTAGTCTTCTCTTTGTAGACACGTGCACTGTTATAGGCCGTTAACCTAAACTCATCGAGTTGGTTAAGTTAAAGTAGCCTCTTTTCTCTCGCAAGCTTAGCATCCAAATTGAGCTCCTTAACAGCCCAATATGCCTTGTACTCTAATTCTACCGGGAGGTGACATGCTTTACCATACACAAGTCTATAAGGAGTAGTACCTATTGGGGTCTTAAATGCAGTTATGTATGCTCAAAGGGTGTCATCCAACTTATCACTCCAATCTTTCCTTGATTTTGCTACCACCTTCTCTAGAATGGCCTTGATCTCACGGTTAGAAACTTCAACTTGGCCACTAGTTTGGGGAAGGTAGGCTAAACCTGTCCTATGGTATACACCATACTTCTTGAGAAAGGTGTCTAACTTTCGCTCATGATCCTCCATCACTGATTATAGCTCTAGGTACTCCAAACCTTGGAAAGATGGTTTTCTTGAAAAGTCTATGGACCACCTTGGCATCATTGGTAGGAGTGGCAATGGCCTCAACCCACTTGGATACATAGTCAACGGCGACAAGTATGTAGCGATTCCCACTTGAAGAGGAAAATGTTCCCACGTAATCCACACCCCAAACATCAAAAAGTTCAACTTCCGAAATTCCAGTTTGAGGCATCTCATGCCGCCGCGAGATGTTGCTAGTCCTCTGGCAGGAGTCACAAGCCTGCACAAAAGTGTTAGCATCCTTAAACATGGTGGGCCAATAAAAACCCGATTCATTAATCTTGGCCACCGTTTTGGTGGGACCATGATGTCCTCCATAAGGTGAGGTGTGGCAACTAGTAAGAATGCCGTGAACTTCCCATTCGAGAACACACCTGCGAAATAATCCATTTGCACAATCACAAAACAAAAAAGGATCATCCCAAAAATAATGCTTAACATCATAAAGAAACTTCTTCTGTTGGTAGGACAAGTCAGGAGGTAGAGTACCACCAACTAAATAATTAGCAAAATCGGCATACCAGGGGTGTTGCTCTACAACTACATACAAGTGGTCATCAGGGAAAGAGTCATCTATAGGGAGAGAATCCTTACCCTCACCATACCTGATACGTGACAAGTGATCTGCCACGACGTTCTCTGCCCTTTCTTATCCTTTATCTCCACATTAAAATCCTGGAGCAAGAGAACCCAACGGAGTAGCCTAGGCTTTGATTCTGCCTTGGCTATTAAGTACTTCAATGCTCCATGGTCAGTAAAAACAATAACTTTAGAACCAACTAGATATGATCTAAATTTTTCTAAAGCATAAATCACAGCAAGAAACTCCTTCTTCGTAGTGGCATAGTTGACTTGAGCTTCGTCCAAAGTTTTACTTGCATAATATATAGCATGTAAAACTTTGTTCTTTCTCTGTCCTAGCACGGCACCTAATGCGAAATCACTTGCATCACACATGATCTCGAAAGGAAGAGTCCAATCGGGTGCACATATGATGGGCGCCGATATCAATGCCTGCTTTAACCTGTGAAAAGCCTCAAGACACTCATCAATAAAATCAAAAGGGGCATCCTTGAGTAAAAGCTGAGTTAGTGGTTTAGCAATTTTAGAAAAATCTTTGATAAAGCAACGATAAAACCCCGCATGAACTAAAAAACTTCTAACCCCCTTTACATTAACAGGAGGAGGCAATTGCTCAATCACAGAAATCTTAGCTTTATCTACCTTTATACCCTTATCAGATACAATATGACCAAGAACTACTCCCTCTGTCACCATAAAGTGACACTTCTCCCATTTAAGACCAATTTGCATTCTTCACATCTTTTCAAAATCTTAGCGAGATTTACTAGGCATGCATCAAATGAAGACCCATACACATTAAAATCATCCATAAAGACTTCCATGATAGACTCTATGAAATCAGAAAAAATACTCATCATGCAACGTTGAAAAGTAGAAGGTGCATTACATAAACCAAAAGGCATTCTACGATATGCAAAAGTACATAAGGGCGTGTAAATGTAGTCTTTTCTTGATCTTTAGGGTGAATCGGAATTTGGAAAAATCCCGAATATCCATCCAAATAACAATAGAACTTATGATTAGCCAACCTCTCAAGCATTTTATCAATAAAAGGGAGAGGGAAGTGGTCCTTTTTAGTGGCGATATTTAATCTACGGTAGTCAATACACATACGTCACCCTGTAACAGTTCTAGTAGGAATCAATTCATTTTAATCATTTTTTATCACAGTCATTCCACCCTTTTTAGGAACCACCGTAACAGGACTTACCCACTTGGAGTAAGAAATAAGATAGATAATACCTGCATCAAGTAATTTTATCACCTCTTTCTTGACTACTTCTTGCATATTAGGATTCAACCTCCTCTGGGGTTGAATACGTGGCTTGTAGTTATCCTCTAAATGTATCCTGTGCATACAGAAATCAGGGTTAATACCCTTGAGATCATCAATACTGTACCCAATTGCCCTTTTGTGGGTTCGAAGAACCTCTAGAAGATGGGAAGTTTGTGGGTCATCAAGTGCAGTACTAATGATCACAGGGTATAGTTCCGGCTCATCAAGAAAAACATATTTCAAATGAGAAGGGAGAGGTTTTAGTTCAGGTTTCTTAACCTCTATAGGTTTTGATTCTTGAACTAATTTCACTACCTTCATGGTCTCTTTAGGATTAAGCTCCTCTACTGAAAGAGCTTTCTCAATAGCATCCACCTCATTGCTCCAAATGCTTGCATCACCTGCAGATAAATCTCCACAAAGAACTTCCTCTAAGGGATCCCTTGCAAGAACCTGTGGTAAGCTTTATTCACAAATATCATTAATTATATCTATGATATCAATTAAACAACAATTTTCTTCTAGCATAGGCCCTTTTAAAACCTTCCCCAAATTAAAAGGGATATTATCATCTCCTACAGAAAGGGTAGTTTTCCATTTTTTACATCAATAATGGCTCCTGCAGTATGAAGAAAAGGCCTACCTAATATAATGGGAATTTGTGTATCCTCAGCCATGTCTAATACAACAAAATCAACAGGGATAAAAAATTTACCAAGTCTGACAGGGACATCTTCTAAAATACCTAAAGGGTATTTAACAGAATGATCTGCCATCTGTAAAGTAATGTTAGTAACTTACAAATCACCCATATTAAGCTTAGCACAGACAGACGATGGCATAACACTGACACTAGCACCCAAATCACATAATGCTTTATCAATGAAGACAAATACCGATATGACAAGGGATAGAAAAACTACCAGGATCCTTTAATTTAGGAGGGGATTTATTTTGCAATAAAGCACTACATTTCTCTGTAAAAGCTACAGTTTCTACCTCATCAAAGGCCCTTTTCCTAGTAAAAATATCTTTCATAAATTTAGCATATGCAAGAACCTGAGTGATTAAATAAGTGAAAAGAACTGTTACCCGCAAGTTTTTCACAACCTCCAAAAACTTACCAAATTGCTTATCAAACTTACTCTTCAAATGTCTATTAGGGAATGGTAGTTTGATAACTAGGCTCTGTACATCTCCACCCTTGTCCTGAGATTTACCCTCCAAAGGAACATTAGAAGGGTTAGTTTCTTTTTTAGCCCTGCAGGGTTAGTAAGATTAGTATTTGGTACAAGGGAATCAGGATTAGCAACAGGTCCATCATCCTTGGGCATAGGAGGCCCATCATAATGTGAACCACTCCTTAGAGTGATTGCATTGGCATGATCTGTAGGATGGATTGGTTACGATGGTAGAGCTCCCTGCTGATGGGTTTGTAGGGTAGATGAAATCTGCGCAATTTGATTGTCCATGATTTTATTATGAGCTATAATCGAGTCAATTTGTGCATCCCTACTCTCCATGTGCTTTTGCATGCTTAAGAGCATTGCTCTAATTTCTGACATAGTAGGGTCAGAAGATGAGGATTGTGACTGGTTTTTCTGGCCAGAATTAGGATGGTAATATTTTTGCTGTGATGGGGGTTGCTGTTGTGTTTGTTGTGGAGGTGGAGGGTTTTGCACATTGGTACTTCGGTAGGAAAGATATGGGTGGTTCCGGAGGCCAAGATTATAAGAGTTGGAGTATGGGTTATTTTGCCTATAGGTTTGGAAGTAATTAACTTGCTCTATGGAACTCCTACAATCTTGCTCCCAATATCCTACAATTCCACAATTTTCACAAAAATCTTCATTGTTAGCAACAGCAGAAACATTAGCTACAGAGTTAGGAACAATAGTAAGCTTATCTAGTTTCTAACAAATAAATGTTAACTGAGCTTGCAAAAAGGATACATAATCGACATTATGTTTTCCCTTGTCAGCAAACCCTCTCGGATTCCCATATTAGGAATTGTGAATTGCCATGTCTTCAATAACCTGACCTGCATTTTCAACATTAAGATTCATGAATCTCCCACTAGCTGCAGAATCTAGAATTGATCTAGATGAATTTCCAAGTCCATTGTAAAAGCCTTGGATCAACTGCCATTGTGCCAGATTATGGTGGGGGCATTCTCTTTGTAGATCCTTGAACCTTTCCCAAGCCTCATATAGAGTTTCATCTGGCTCTTGGGCAAAGTTCTGAATAGCACTCCTTAGTAAAGTTGTTCTCTCTGCAAGGTAATATTTATTATAAAAATTCAAGGCAAGAGTTTCCCAGTCAGTAATACCTAGTGCAGTTCTATTCAACCATTAAACCATAATTTAGCTTTTCCATATAAAGAAAAGGGAAAAAGAATCTCCCTGATTTGGTCTTGCGTGACCCCAGCTTGTCTAATGGTGTTGCAATATTGGCAGAAATCTACAATGTGAAGATTTAGATCTTCACCCTTAGCTCCACTGAATTGCTTCCTCTCTATCATCGTGATAAATTGGGGTTTGATTTCAAATTGCACTCCATCAAGGGCCGGAGTAGGAGTAAGGTGTGGAAAATCTGTCAGGGACGGCTGCGAATAATTGCTGAGCTTCTTAGGTGTTGTCATCTCTGATTCTGAATCTGAAGGGACTTCTGAATCACTAGAATCATTTTGAGGGTCTCTGTGATTATTGTTATCCTCGCAACCCGCCAGGATTTGTCAGTAAAGATTCTTTTGTCTATGGAAAGAGCGCTCGATCTCAAGATCGAATGGAATATAACCTGATCTGGAACACTTGGGCATAAACAGAGAACTAAAAGAAAAATATGAGAATTGCCTCAAAGAACTAACGTTCTCTGAGACAAGAGGGAATAATCTAGACTACAAAAAAACAATCAGAAATAAAAATAAAACCGTCTCCCCGGCAACGGCGCCAAATTTTGACAGGCTAAAGTCGTAATCACCTAATCAAAAATAATACCTAAATCCACTAACTATGCAAATAGGGAAGAAGGGTCGAACCACAGGGAAACAAGTCAATTTATTCCTAATTAATCAATATAATCTAGATTATCAAGTAACCAAATTGTTATTATAAAAGGGAACTAAACTACTCAGAGTGAAAGTGGGAAGAAACAAAAGTAGAAGGAAAATTAATGAATAAAGGACCTAGGGTATAGGTTCACCAATAAATAACATTCCAGGGTAAAACATAACAATCAATCAACAATACATTAATTAATCAGATCATAAAGGGCTTTCGCTACATATTACAATCATCTCCCCAAAAACACGCGCCCGATCGGGCGAAGGGCCATCCGATCGGGCCCGCCTTTTTCTTCGACTTCTGAATCTGGGCAGCCGCCCGATTGAGCCAAAGGTTTCCCGATCGGGCCCGGCCATGCTTGGACTTGGATTGGGCTTTACTTCTTAGCCCACTCCGAACTTCCACTTTGCGGCTTGATCACTCGGTGTCCAATGCTTGGTATTTCAGATGTCGAGCCCTTTATCACCGGCTTGATGACTCTAACCGGCCCTGGGCTATGAAAAGTGGTCGTGCTCCTCCAATGCTCGTAGTCGTTCCATAAAATCCCAAGAAAGTGCTCCAAAAGGGCAATTCCCTACAAAACTCAACCAAAACTACGAAAACACTAGAAAACACCAATTAGTAATAAAAGTGGCTCTAAAGAGCCAAAAACACTACCAATTATGACAAAGGGAAGGGGGTAAAATACTATATAAAGTAGACATATCAGGCACCCATGATCAAAGACTATGCACGCGGCACCCCGAACCTTGTTATGATGTTCTTCCACATGAACGCTCTCACTTGGACTGCTTTTATGTACTAGGTGGGCTCAACTTGAAAGGAATGGTATCCTTAGAACAAGTGTATTACTCTGATAGAGGGTTAAGAATTATTAGAAAGCTAATTATTCAGTGAGGTCAAGTGATCGGAATGCCTGGGTGGATGCCACTTCCGATCAGTAATATTAATGAATAATTAATATTACAGCTTAATCTTGACTGAACCCTTCGGGTCATACCCAAGCAACTATCGAACCGAAACGACGAATTAATTCTGAAGGAATTAATGAGTCGACCGAGTAATTAATATTTAGACATCGGAAATTCGAGCTTGGAGCGTCGGAAGTTGAGTCGAAAATAAAAAAAGACGAGACGAGAAAATTACTAATAAATCAACAAAATGACTAAAATACCCCTAGCATCAGAATGCCCGAGTGCTAGGGGCATATCGCCTAGCCAGGTGTCTAGAAATGCGTGCTAGCGCACCTTGGCTTGAATGGCCAGCTAGGAGCCCGCACCTAGTGCGAGGCATGCTAGCTACTGGCCGAGGCTGGCAGCCCGCACTTAATGCGTGGCATTCCAGCAAGTCAAAGCTAGCAGCCCGCACCATGTGCGAGGCTTGCTAGCAAGCTGCGGCTAGCAACCCGCACCTACTATGTGGCGTGCTAGCATGCTGCAGCTAGCAGCCTGCACATGGTGCGTGGCTTGCTAGCAGCAGCCCGCACGCATAAGCTTGCTGGGCCGAAGGGGGCAGCAGCCGTGGCAGCCCACCTTAGGTGCCTTGGTGCCCAAGTGTGGGGCTGCCATGTGGCACGAGCTAAATGAAGGGCTTGGTGTTGTGTTGGCCGGCTGTGGGAGAGCAGTGGGGAGCAAGTTTGGTCCCCCCTTCTCCAAATGGTCCTCACCTAACCTCTCTTGTGAGTATGCCATTAGTTGATTTATTAGTAGCTTGATTATTTATTTTATTTTTAATTTAAAATTAAATGGAAAAACCAAATCTCCCACTTTGATGGGTGAGCTTTTCTCACTCTTGTATTTCCCTATAAATACCCAAGTTGGGGTATTGGGAAAATTGCTTCAGTAAGTGTTGAAAAAGGTATGACCATTGTGAAAACCTTTGAACACAATTATTACTCGGGTTCTAAGGTCGGGCTTAGCTAACTCCTAAGCAATAAACCATTTTCGGTGCTCGGGTTGCGGGTGGACTTCGTTGGAGGTCCTTAGGTGAGCGAGGCTAAGAGCTTTCGAAGTAAGAGCTTAATTAAGTGAGCGAAGCACGCGATAAAAGGTATTAATCTCTTTCTTAATCTTGTCATTTAAGTTAATTATGCTTTATGGTTATAATTATTGTGAATGTAATCTTGGCTCGGGTTTCCTTCCGCGGTGGGTCGAACTCACCGAAACCCAACGCAGCTTTAATCCACTTGGTGAAATAGTCTACTGCCACTATGAGATACTTTCTGCCTGCAGTATTGGAGCCTTGCTCATTTATTTTTATAATCATATTTTTCATGGTGTTTTTATGGATTAATTTTTATGGTTTTAAGTTGATAATTAGATTAGTAGCTCGGTTTTATTATTTTTAAACCCGTATTATAGCTGATTTCAGCCCCGAACCCAGATTTTCGCCTAAAAATAGTGAATTTTGGGTGGAAAAGGCATTTTGGAAATGGTTTTACCCTTTCAAAATAGTGTTTTTAGCCAAAAAAAACTATAAGAAATGCCTTTTTCGAGGGATTTTTCGTTATGACGAAATATTTTAAGTCTTTCTAACCTTGAATCTTAATGGCATATTTAAGGTGGTTATGTATTTGGTTCTTTCCTTAATTTTTATGCAATTTTAAACCTCTTTAAGCATGGTTACTTGGTAGTAATTGGTGCTTGAAAGTTTGGTTTTCTTTTCCACATAATTGCAAATTCATTGCATTAAATATGAAAAATTTGTTCTTTGTTGCTTCCAAGTACTAAAGATTCAATCTTTAATTGTTTTAAGTGATTGAAACTTTGAGTTACTAAATTCCATGAATTTTTGGTTGAACATTTTATTTAATCATGTATTAAGTTGATTGGAATCATAAATTTGAATCTTGTGATAGAAATTTCATTTATCTTCATATTGGAAGATATAATTTTTAAAGGATTCACAAGTGTTAAAGTTGGAATCTTTAAATTGAACTTTGTGTTCATATTTCCAACTCCCTTTTATTTTGTCAAAATCTCATGATTAATTTAAATTAATTAAATTAATATTGTTATTGCCCTTAATTTTTTTTTTTATTATTACACCAAGTTAAACCAATTTTATTAAAGAATGGTTCTTGAAAATAATTTTGGTTAAGTGCACCTTAATGAATTTTTTAATTAAAGTTGGACTTGTTTAATTTTTTATTTTGCTCATTAAATTAGTTCTAAATAATTTAGAATTAATTATTTAGTCACGCAAAAACTCGAATTTAAAATACGGAGAGTATGGCACGCAAACCAAGGCAACACCCCGTCGGCTGGCCGGGCTGCTGTGCAGCCTGCATGTGGCTACCAAGGTTGGTGATGTCTGGTGCGCGCCACACACTAGCAGCGTGGTTAGTGCGCCCGGCTGCAGCAGCAACACCAGCCAGGCAGCAGCGCGCTGCGGCTGTGCTTTGTGCGTGGCTGCTGCTGTGCGCGCGCACCATGCGTACAGCCTTGTGGCTGGCCGTGGCTAGCCATAGGCCAGTGCATGCTTGAGCTTGGGGTATGCTTGTGTGATGCTTGGTGCGGCTTGAGTGTGTGTGTGTGTGGGTGTACTACGTGCTTGTGGCACGATGCGCACAACAGCAAGATTGCGTGGCCTTCGTGGGTTGTGTCGCGAGCACGCTCCGTAGAAGAGTCGACGCGTATGCGGTATTCTAGGCTATGGATGTGACGTTTGACATGAGTCACGGCTGTGTGCATAACTCCTTACTTAACGCTTCTGCCTCGTTTTAAGGCTATGTTAATTTTGCCGTTTTAATTATTTTATTAATTTTATTTTATTTTAATTATTTTAATAAAAGTTGAAGGTTAGGCCTTGGTTTTTTAGCGGCATTTGCAAAATTTAATTTTGGCAAATATTTGGGTTTACCGACTTTATTAATTGGATTAATTAAGATGGATGCGAAATTTAGTAGGAGCTTCATTTATTAATTGCGATAAATTACATAATCAATTAAACGACTTTGACTAGTTTTAATTAGGCATGTTAATTGGATTAACGACCTAAATTAGTTACTAGTTTACGCTCGTTTTATGCATTGTTACTTGTTTTATTATTGTAAAATGCATGGGCCATTCACAAATAGTGAATGGATGAATGGAATGTGTATTCTCTCACGGGTTTTATAAAATGGCAACTAGTGGGGCCTGATTAGGATAGAAAATACGGACTGTGATCCGTGATGTATTTTTGTAAATCTAAATACGGCTGCTAACCGTTGAGTATTTTTGTAACTTAATATTTATATTAGTCTTAATCATAGATACTAGTATTTGCATAATTATGGCTATGTCTTGAAGACGGAGGTTCTTAGAAGACGAAGCCATGAAGTTGCAAAAGCCGTCCCTTGAAGTCTTGAAGACTCAAGGGGTCATGCTAGTTGCCAAATGCATCTTTATTTATGTTTTCGATATATATCTATTTATTAATATTTATATACGAATTATATGTTAGATGCATGTTTAGGATTTTGAATGTTGTGATGATAAATTAAGTTCACTTAAATCAACCAACATAGAAACCCTAGGTCCCTAAAATATTGAGTGAAATTGCCATTCCAAAACAACACTTATCGACCTATTGAGAGTAGTGATAGGCTACGCCAAAGCGAGGCATCACTATTACTCCCTAGGATACGTAAGGCATACCGGGTATGGAAGTTGGTTTTGGTTATACTCAACAATATGAGTGATGGAGTCCTAACATGTCGTGGAAAAGTGGATAAGTTGTTGAGAGAGCATTAGATGCGACGATTTATCCAACCAAGAGTGGCTTGGAGCCATTAGCAAAGCGACGCTTACCTTAGGAGATTGAGTGTTAAGACAAGCCAAAGCATGCTTAACTACTCTTTGTTTCTTTGGATCTTGGAATCGACTTATTCTCACTAAAATGGGGACAATTTTAATGTGTGAATAAGACGTTTAAATAAGTTTGATTAAAATGCATGATTTCAATCTTATTTAAGTATTATGAATGGTTTTTCATTTCAAATTCTTTCAATTGTAGAATCATGTCTTCAAATAACTCAAACAACTAATTCTCGTTGCGCTCAATTATCGAGAAGGAGAAGTTGAGTGGGCTAAACTTTCTTGATTGGCAAAGGAACTTGCGTATAGTTCTCATGCAAGAACAAAAGGAATATGTCCTTGATGAGGAAATGCCCGAGACTCCCAATGAGGAGGTGACTCAGGCTGCCCTAAACCGATGGCAAAGTGTCAATCGTGATGTCAAATGCATCATGTTGGCCACAATGTCTCCGGAGCTTCAAAATACTTTCTTTGAAAAGGAGACAGCTTTTGAGATCATTTCTGAGCTGCAGAACATGTTCCAAGAGCAGGCCCAAACTGAAAGGTTTGAAACCCACAGGCAGATCCTTGAGAGTAACCTCAAGAAAAAATAGCCATTCACCCCATATGTACTCAAAATGATAGGATTGTTTGAGAACATGGAAAGGCTTGATGCAGGGTATTCAACCGAGATAGCAATTGACATCATTCTCCACTCACTGCACAAAGGTTATGATCAGTTCAAGATGAACTATAACATGCACAGCATGGAGAAAACCCTCACCGAGCTTCATGGTATGTTGAAGCAAGCCGAGCAAACGCTCAAGGATGAGGGAAAGCATGACATGCTCATGATCAAAAGGGGCAAGCCGTTCAAATTCTCAGGGAAGAAGAAGAAAGGCTTTAAGGGGAAGGGTAAGAAGAAGACCTTTCCTCCTAAGTCTAAAGCTACCAAGGAGAAGAAGGTTGAGTCTTCTAAATCTGATTTCGAATGCTTCTATTGTAAGAAGAAGGGACATTGGAAGAGAGATTGCCACAAATTCAAGGAAGATAAGAAGAACGGAACCGTTGCTTCTAGATCAGGTATATTCGTTATAGACTTAAACTTCACTAACTCAACATCATGGGTATTAGATACCGGATGTGGCTCACACCTTTATTCCAATTCTCAGGGACTAAGGAACATTAGGAAGCAAGCGAAGGGAGAGGTTGAACTTCGGGTCGGCAATGGAGCCAGAATTGCAGTCGTATCCATAGGAACTCTCAGTTTGTCTTTGCCCTCAAGGCTTGTTTTGGAACTTGAAAACTGTTTTTATGTTCCCAACATTACCAAAAACATTATTTCAATTTCGGCGTTGGACGCCAAGGGTTTTGAATTTCGAGTAAAGAACAATGAGTGTTCATTTTATCTCGATAATGTTTTATATGGTATTGCACATTCTCAAAATGGTCTTTATGTGCTTTCTTTGGATATACAAGTTTATAATGTGAATAATACCGCCAAAAGGGCTAAGACCATGGACTCGAATCAAACGTACTTGTGGCATTGTCGTCTTGGCCACTGTAACATCAAACGCATCAAGAAGGTGTTCTTGACTCTTTCAATTTAGAATCGTTTGAGAATTGCGAAGGATGTTTATTAGGCAAGATGATTAAGCAGCCATTCTCCTAGTTCAGAGAAATGGCAGGAGAATTATTAGGTCTAATACACACCGATGTATGTGGACCAATGAGCTCCGCCACAAGGAACGGACATTGATATTTTATCACCTTCATAGATGACTATAGTAGATATGGTTATGTCTACCTCATGTCGCACAAATCTGAATCGTTTGAAAAGTTCAAAAAATTTCAAAGTGAAGTTGAGAATCAGCTTGGCAAGAAAATCAAAGCCCTTTGATCGGATTGAGGTGGTGAATTGATATGTCCATTTTATATAGTATTTTACCCCCGTCCCTTGGTCATAATTAGTAGTGTTTTTGGCTCTTTAGAGCCACTTTTATTACTAATATGTGTTTTCTAGTGTTTTCGTAGTTTTGGTTGAGTTTTGTAGGGAATTGCACCTTAGGAGCATTTTCCCGGAATTTTATGGAGCAACTACGAGCATTGGAGGAGCACGACCATCTTTCATAGCCCAGGATCGGTTAGAGTAATCAAGCTGGTGAATAAGGGCTCGACTTGTGTGAAGACGAGACATTTGGACCGAATGATTTAAGCCCCAAAGAGGATATTTGGTTTGGGCCAAGTTACGAGCCCAAACGAGGAGTCCAAGCGGCCCAAAGGTGTCCGCCCGATGGTCCGCCCGATGATCCGCCCGATGGTCCGCCCGATGATACGCCCGATAGCGCGCCTGATCAGGCAAAGAAGACGTATATTGCAGCAGCCCTTCGTCCGATCAAAAAGGCGCGCCCGATCGGGCGCGTGTTTCTGGAGGACGTTTTAAGCGTCGTTTAATTTGTTTTAACTTAGGATTTTCTAGCTTCGTATAAATACGCTTTTGTTAAGAGAATTCGGGGGGGAATTCTTTTCTCCCTTCCCTTACTCTCTCTTTTCTCTCTCTAACTTTTCTCTTTCTCTCTTCTCTTAATCTCTTAGTATTATTTTCTCTCTCTACAACTCTTGTTCCTTTTAACTTTGGTAACGATTTCTTCACTTTTAATCTCAGTTATTTATTTTATTTCTTTACTCTATCATGACTACTTTTATTGCTTCGTTTAGTTTCGATTTAATTATGTTTGAGTAGTTTAATTCTAAGGTTTATGGGGATCCATAATTAATATGAAGGGATAATTTGTTATTATTGATATTTGATATTGCATAATAATTTCGTGTTGAATTGTTTTAATTCTTTGCAATTAGATTATGAATCGAGCAGATGTGATTTGATTGTAAAAGTATAGCAATATTGAATTGATGAATCGAGCAGATGTTAATTTGATATTAAAGGCTATTTTCAATAGGAACTTAGATCTAGTAAATTGCGAGAGCCTGTTAGATCTATGTTGGTTAATAAATTGCGAGAGCCTGTTAATCATGTTATTTGTGCAATGTTGATTGATTGATTGTTATGTTTTATCCCGGAATATTAATTATTGGTGAACCTATGACCCTAGGCCTTTTTATTATTGATTTTCTCCCTAAACTTAATCTCCGTAGTATAGTTTCACATTACAAACAACAAATTGGTTACCTTGATAATTTAGATTATAATAATTAGTTAGGAATAGAAAGACTTGTTTCCCTGTGGATTCGACCCTACTTCCCTATCTATATTTAGTTAGTGGTTTTAGGAATTACTTTTGATTAGGGGATACGACTTTAGCCTGTCAAAATTTGGCGCCGTTGCCGGGGAAACGGTTTTATTTTTATTTCTAGTTGTTATTAAAGTCTAGATTATTATTTTTTTTTTATCTTTTATTTTATTTTTATTTATTTTTTTTATGAGTTGAAAATACCCATGCTTACGTCACTACAAGAATTATATGATTTTTATGCAGCACCTGAATACTGTTGTTGTCAATATCGTCTTTGTCATGAAAATCCTGAATGCCCTTATAGTGAGTTTTTCGTGCGTGCTCCTGATGATTTTAGAGTCTTTCCATATACATATGATCATATTCGGAAACGATTAGTTGCTAATGACAGTTATTGGAAGGCTCTTGATGAAAAAGTCTATGGGCACTATAATAATACGAATGTTATTGAGGTTGAAGAACCATTGGTTATAGAGTGTGTGGTTGAAAAATCATTGGGTGACGAATCAGTGATTGAAAAATCATTAGTTGTAGAAACGGTGGTTGAAAATTTCTTTGTTGATGATGAGGTTATTCATGAGGGTAAAATATTCAAATCATTATTGGATGATAAAGACAATGACTACCTCCATGTTCGTTCTCCTAATTCTAAATTTTTACAGGAGGAAGTAGAAGGTTGTGGTGTATTTTCATCTCTCTCTTTTGATTTTTCTTTTTATCTTGAGTTCTCTTTATGTGCTCCTAACCTTTTCTTTGTAGGGATTAATGTGCTTGCTATTAAGCCCTATGTAGTGCTTAATGAAATGTTTGCAGGGGCGTTTGATAAGTTACTCAAGGCGTTGAATTCTTCCGATTGAGAGAAAGAGTATGCTCGAGCGGGACCTTGATAAACTAGCGCTTTGCGGGAGGCAACCCGTATTTTGTTGCTTTTTATTTAGTTTTTTTTTTTTTAGTCTTTTATTTTTGTGTTTTTTCTTTTTGTTTTGTTATAGAGAGGTAAGGAGAGTGTATCTTATGCTTGTGGGAGTACCTTTTTGTGCAGGTTTTGATCAAGAGAGCGAAAAAGAAGACGACAAAATAGTATAAAAGATATTTGGGCAATTAGCAGCAGCAAGCTGCCCCGTCAAATCAGCAGCACGGGCCCAATCGGGCAGAGCTCGCCCGATCGGGCGCGCGTACGCGTCAGCAAACTTTGTCAACTTCGACAGGCCATAACTTTTGCGTTTCTTATCCGATTTTGGCGTGTGACCTATCGTTAGAAATCTCTTCAAGTCTACTTTCCAATGAAATTGGAACCACTGCATTATGATTTATAGATCAAAAGTTATGATCAGAATAGTGCAACTGACTCAAATTTAGACTTTTTCCCACTAACACTTTGTTTCATTCTTGCCCAATTTTGTTCTAAAGAGATGCATTGCAATCCTCGAGGCTTTGGTGACATTGATGTGGTGATGATGATGATGAGTAGTCACCTTGACTACTAGCTTCCCTTTAAGACAATGAGGACATTGTCTAATTTAGCTTGGGGGGAGGTTCTCGTGTACGCATGGTATATCTTTCACCCTCTCCCTTTTTATTTATTTTTTTTCCTTTTGACGTGCTTAGTATAGATTATATTGTTTTCTTAAGTTAGTTTCATTCCAATGAATTATGAATCATGCTTCCCTGTGCCCCTTGATTAAAATATTTCGAATTTGTTTTGATTCTTGGTATTTGATGATTAATATTGTGGATTTGTTGATCATGATTTGAAGTTTAATTGCTTTGATTCCTAAAAATGCGTCAATTTTGTCCAACTACTTGTGAATATAGTGCTTGACTAGTTGATTTGGTTAGGAATGTGTGTTAGTTCCTGGTATGTCAATGAATTTGAGTATTGGTTTGCAACTATGAGTAGTGTTTCATGACTCATTATTATGCACATGTGGAGGACGAAGGCATTTGTTCTTTAGGTAGCCTTCAAATGATTTTAGATACATTTGTTCCCTTCTTGCTACCCACGTTGTTGCCTTGACTTTTTATTGTTTATTAGCCATATTACAAGCCTTATTTTCCCCATTGGTTACTAGTCCCAAGCTTGGCTTGGGGGAGCTATTAGTGAGTGAGGTGATGGAGTTTGTAGTGTGCACATTATTTGCACAATTTGGGTGGTTTTAAGAAGTTAATTGTTCTTGTTCATATTTTTGTTTTGATGAGTTCAAAAGTTGTATATTCTTGGAAAAAAATAAAAGTGTGATGAAAAAAAAAAAGAGAAGTTAAGGAAAAAAAAAGTGAGAAATTTGTTGAAAAAAAAAAGAAAGTGAACTTCTAATGAAAAAAATAAAAAAAAGAGCAAAAAAAGAAAAAAAAATGTTTGTTCAAATGTTCTAAGTGAAGGTTGGTCAAAAGAAAGAAAAAAAAAGATAAGTTTCACTGAAATATTTCAAGTTATGAGTTCAAAGTTTGTTTTTCACTCTAGTTCATTATTATCATATTTTTATGAGTGAAAATATTGTAAGAGTTGGGATTGTTTATATTGTTTGGAGTATATTTGGTGGATTGTTATTGGAGTTGGTTATGTTGGAGATGTGTATGATCATTATTTTTGATCATGGGTTTATTAGGTTTTGGCTCCCTTAATGCATAGCTTTTTCTCTCACATATCCCCAAATTTATCCTACCCTTTACCCTAGCCTTACATTACAAGCTTTAAAGACCTTCTGACCTTGTGCATAGAGTTGTGTAAATGTGAAAGTGTTGTTTATCAATGCAAGTTATGACTTGACATATTCCGAGTCGACTATTAGGTTGAGTGTATGTCTTTTTAAACACACGAGTGTTGTGAGTTTGGGAGGGCATTGTTCACATAAAGGGGTTGGGATGGAGAGCGATCGAGTACATCTTTTACTCGCCACATAAATGAGAGTTGAGTGTGTGAGCACTAGTCTTGAATTCTATATGCTCATTTGGTTTGCTCTACTTGACAATTGTTGGGGAGGACGAGTAATTGGATGAATGAGATTGATTGATATTGAAGCATGTTCATTAGATTTTCCTTGAATCGTTTGTGCTTGATTTGATTATTGGGGTGAGGCATGTTTTATATGTTCATTGATGAGCTCTTTGCTTAGGGACAAGCAAAGGTTTGGCTTGGGGGAGTTTGATATGTCCATTTTATATAGTATTTTACCCCCGTCCCTTGGTCATAATTAGTAGTGTTTTTGGCTCTTTAGAGCCACTTTTATTACTAATATGTGTTTTCTAGTGTTTTCGTAGTTTTGGTTGAGTTTTGTAGGGAATTGCACCTTAGGAGCATTTTCCCGGAATTTTATGGAGCAACTACGAGCATTGGAGGAGCACGACCATCTTTCATAGCCCAAGATCGGTTAGAGTAATCAAGCCGGTGAATAAGGGCTCGACTTGTGTGAAGACGAGACATTAGGACCGAATGATTTAAGCCCCAAAGAGGATATTTGGTTTGGGCCAAGTTACGAGCCCAAACGAGGAGTCCAAGCGACCCAAAGGTGTCCGCCCGATGGTCCGCCCAATGATCCGCCCGATGATTCGCTCGATGGTCCGCCCGATGATCCGCCCGATAGCGCGCCCGATCGGGCAAAGAAGACTTATATTGCAGCAGCCCTTCGTCCGATCAAAAAGGCGCGCCCAATCGGGCGCGTGTTTCTGGAGGACGTTTTAAGCGTCGTTTAATTTGTTTTAACTTAGGATTTTCTAGCTTAGTATAAATACGCTTTTGTTAAGCGAATTCGGGGGGGATTTCTTTTCTCCCTTCCCTTACTCTCTCTTTTCTCTCTCTAACTTTTCTCTTTCTCTCTTCTCTTAAACTCTTAGTATTATTTTCTCTCTCTACAACTCTTGTTCCTTTTAACTTTGGTAACGATTTCTTCTCTTTTAATCTCAGTTATTTATTTTATTTCTTTACTCTATCATGACTACTTTTATTGCTTCGTTTAGTTTAGATTTAATTATGTCTGAGTAGTTTAATTCTAAGATTTATGGGGATCCATAATTAATATGAAGGGATAATTTGTTATTATTGATATTTGATATTGCATAATAATTTCGTGTTGAATTGTTTTAATTCTTAGCAATTAGATTATGAATCGAGCAGATGTGATTTGATTGTAAAAGTATAGCAATATTGAATTGATGAATCGAGCAGATGTTAATTTGATATTAAAGGCTATTTTCAATAGGAACTTAGATCTAGTAAATTGCGAGAGCCTGTTAGATCTATGTTGGTTAATAAATTGCGAGAGCCTGTTAATCATGTTATTTGTGCAATGTTGATTGATTGATTGTTATGTTTTATCCCGGAATATTAATTATTGGTGAACCTATGACCCTAGGCCTTTTTATTATTGATTTTCTCCCTAAACTTAATCTCCGTAGTATAGTTTCACATTACAAACAACAAATTGGTTACCTAGATAATTTAGATTATAATAATTAGTTAGGAATAGAAAGACTTGTTTCCCTGTGGATTCGACCCTACTTCCCTATCTATATTTAGTTAGTGGTTTTAGGAATTACTTTTGATTAGGGGATACGACTTTATCCTGTCATGAATACTTGAGCCAAGAATTCGATGACCATCTGAAAGATAAGGGTATAATTTCAGAATTGACACCTCTAGAAGCTCCACAATGGAACGGAGTATCCGAAAGGGGAAATCGAACCTTGTTAGACATGGTATGATCTACAATGGGTCTTAGTGATCTTCCTATCTCTTTCTAGGGACACGCACTTCTAACTGCGGCACTAACACTGAACCGTGCTCCATCAAAAGCTGTAGAAAAGACTCCATACAAGTTATGGACGAAGAAACCTCCTAGGTTATCTTTTCTAAAGATATGGGGATACGAAGCATATGTCAAGAAATTGATTTTTGACAAAATTCATCCCAAATCTGACAAGGTTTACTTTGTGAGCTACCCAAAAGAAACCAAAGGGTATTACTTCTACAATAAATCCGAGAACAAAGTGTTTGCTGCTCGCGATGGTATCTTTTTGGAGAAGGGGCACCTTTCCAAAATGACAAGTGGGAGGAAAATCGAACTCGATGAAGTTCGAGAGGATGAGCAACAAAATTAGAATGACAGTCAAAGTGCTCAAACAGCATCTGTTGAAGCAGGTCAAAATGATCAAAATGTGCAAAGTCAAACCGACAATGCAAATGCTCAGTCCGTTACCTTACGTAGGTCTTAGAGGCCGAGATCTCAACCTGATAGATATCTTGATATAGTATTAACCGAGAATCAGGACATCTTGATTATGGATGGACATGAACCAGCAACCTAAAAGCAAGCAATGGCAAGCACTGACTCTGCTAAATGGCAAGAGGCCATGAGATCTGAAATGGATTCCATGTTTGAAAATCAAGTCTGGGACTTGGTTGACTTACCCGAAGGTTACACACCTATCGGATGTAAGTGGATTTTCAAGTTGAAAACCAACAAAGATGGAAATGTATTCATTTACAAAGCTAGATTGGTAGCAAAAGGTTACAGACAAGTTCATGGTATTGATTACGATGAAACATTTTCTCCAGTCGCAATGCTTAAATCCGTTCGGATCCTCCTAGCGATTGTTGCATATTACAACAATAAAATATGGCAGATGGATGTCAAAACCGCCTTCCTCAATGGTATTCTGGAAGAAACTGTGTATATGACACAGCTTGAAAGTTTTGTCGACCAAAACAATGCTGGGAAAGTTTGTAAGCTTAGAAAGTCCATTTATGGGCTAAAGCAAGCTAGCAGGAGTTGGAATCTACGATTCGATGAAGCCATCAGTTTGTTTGGTTTTATCAAGAATCCAGATGAATGTTGTGTTTACAAGAAGGTCAGTGGGAGAGACATCGCCTTCCTAGTCTTATATGTCGATGACATATTGCTCATTGGAAATAGCATTTCGTTGTTAGAGTCTGTAAAGGCCTGGCTCGAAAAGTGTTTCTCAATGAAAGAGACTTGGGAGAGGCTCAGTACATACTAGGCATCAAGATCTATAGGGATAGATCAAAAAGGATGATTAGATTGAGCCAAAGTACTTATATTGATAAGGTACTGGCTCAATTCGGCATGGAGGAGGCCAAGAGAGGTCACTTGCCCATGTCACATGGCATAACCCTAAGCGAGAATCAGTGTCCACATACACCTGATGAACGGGAAAGGATGAATCAGATTCCATATGCTTCGCTAATTGGATTGATCATGTATGCCATGATATGTACTAGGCTCATCTCTTCCAAGTAATGATGGTGTCGCAGTCAAACTAGCACCTATGATCAAAGACTATGCACATTGGCACCCCGAACCTTGTTATGATGTTCTTCCAAATGAACGCTCTCACTTAGACTACTTTTATGTATTTGGTGGGCTCAGCTTGAAAGGAATGGTATCCTTCGAACAAGTGTATTATTCTAAGAGGGTTCGGAATTATTAGAAAGCTAATTATTCAGTGAGGTCAAGTGATCGAAATCCCTGGGTGGAGGCCGCTTCTGATAAGTAATATTAATGTATAATTAATATTACAGCTTAATCTTGACTGAAACATTCGGGTCACACCTAAGCAACTATCGAACCGAAGCGACGAATTAATTCTAAAGGAATTAATGAGTCGACCGAGTAATTAATATTTAGACGTCGGAAATTCGAGCTTGAAGCGTCGGAAGTCTAGTCGAAAATAATAAAAGACGAGATGAGAAAATTACAAATAAATCAACAAAATGACTAAAATACCCCTAGCATCGGAATGCCCGAGTGCTAGGGGCATATGGCCTAGCAAGGTGGCTAGCAATGCGTGCTAGCGCACCATGGCTAGCATGGCCAGCTAGCAGCCCGCACCTAGTGTGAGGCATGCTAGCTGCTGGCCGAGGCTGGCACGCCGCATTTGATGCGTGGCATGCCAGCAAGCCGAAGCTAGCATTCCGCACCTAGTGTGTGGCGTGCTAGCATGCTGCAGCTAGCAGCCCGCACGCATAAGCCTGCTCGGCCGAAGGGGGCAGCAGCCGTGGCAGCCCACCTTGGGCGCCTTGGTGCCCAAGTGTGGGGCTGCCACGTGGCCCTAGCTAAATGGAGGGCTTGGCGTTGTGTTTGCCGGCTGTGGGTGAGGAGTGGGGAGCAAGTTTGGTCCCCCCCCCCCCCCCTTCTCCAAATGATCCTCACCTAACCTCTCTTGTGAGCATGCCACTTGTTGATTTATTAGTAGCTTGATTATTGATTTTATTTTTAATTTAAAATAAAATGGAAAAATCAAATCTCCCACATTGATGGGTGAGCTTTTCTCACTCTTGTGTTTCCCTATAAATACCCAAGTTGGGGTATTGGGAAAATTTCTTGAGTAAGTGTTGAAAAAGGCATCACCACGGTGAAAACCTTTGAACACAATTAATTACTCGGGTTTTAAGGCCAGGCTTAGCTAACTCCTAAGCAATAGACCATTTTCGGTGCTAGGGTTGTGGGTGGACTTCGTTGGAGGTCCTCGTGTGAGCGGGGCTAAGAGCTTTCGATGTAAGATCTCAATTAAGTGAGCGAAGCACGCGACAAAGGTATTAATCTCTTTCTTAATCTTGTCATTTAAGTAAATTATGCTTTATGGTTACAATTATTATGAGTATGATCTTGGCTCGGGTTTCCTTCCACGGTGGGTCGGACTCACCGGAACCCAACACAGCTTCAATCCACTTAGTGAAATAGTCTATTGCCACTTTGAGATACAATCTGCCCGCTGACCCAGTGGTGAAGGGTCCTAATATGTCTATTCCCCACTGAGCGAACGGGATCGGGCTGAGAATTGGGGTCAGATCGTTTGCTGGTTGTTTTATGACTGGAGCACCTTTTGGCATTTTTCACACTTTTTGACGTATGCTAAGGCATCATGCGTCAGAGTTCGCCAGTATGCTCCCCTTCTAAGCACTTCAACTCTAAGGACTTTCCCGCCATTGTGGTTAGCGCAGATTCGTGAGTGTGCTTCTTCCATGATTTTTTCCTGCTCCTATTCTAGAATACACCTCAGTAGTGGTTTTGAGAATCCATTCTTGTTGAGCTCCCCGTTCATCACCACGTACCAGTTGGCATCCTTTTTGACTTTTTTGGCTCGTGCCTCGTCATTTGGCAGCGAGCCATGTACCTTGTAGGTCAGTATGTCTGTGAACCATGCTCGCTGCTGCCTGGTGTAATTCACCTGCTTGCTTTCTACAATACTACTCTCTTCTAGGACTTCCACCATGACTGTCCTTGTGAGGCTTTGCAGGGTAGAACTGGCTAGCTTTGATAATGCATCAGCCTAAGAATTTTCTGCTCTAAGGACCAGGTCCATTTGAAAATGCATTAGCTGAGCCACCAGCTCTTTCACCTTGGTCGTATACTTTAGCATTATAGGCTCTCTAGCCTTATACTCTCCCTTCGGATACCAACTAGGTGTTAGTCTATAGGTGCACTTTTCTGGCTCTTGCTGCGATGCTCATTCTCAGGCCTGCTAGAGTTGCTTCATACTCTGCTTCGTTGTTCGATGCCTTAAATTTGAACTTAATGGCGTACTCAAATACATTTCCTTCTGGCGATGTTATTATTATTCCTGCACCGCTTCCCGTTTAGGCTAAAGATTCATGTACTGCCACCTTCCAAATTCCAACTTCATCTTTTTTTTCTTCGTAGGAGGCTTCCAGTATGAAATCTGCTAAGGCTTGAGCTTTGATAGCTGCCCTAGGCTTGACCTCAAATTCATATTCAGAGAGCTCTATTGCCCACTTCAGATGCCTGCCTGAGGCTTCCATTTTCTACAAGGCTTTCTCCAACGGGTGATTTGTGAAGATTTGAATTGTGTGCGCATCAAAATAGGGTTTTAACTTTCTTGCTGTTGTTACCACTGCGAAGGCCAGTTTTTCTACCAATGGGTACCTCTACTCAACCTCCGTCAGTACGTGGCTTACAAAGTATACTGGTTTATATTGTTTTTGCCTTTCAACCAAGAGAACTGAAGTAATTGTTTGTATTGAGGCGAAGATATACAGCTATAATTTTTCGCTCAGCTCCGGGCTGAACATGGTCGGGAGCTTGGTCAGATTCTCCTTGATCCCTTTGAAAGATTCTTTGTTTGCTGCACCCCACTTAAACTCTCTGTTTCCTTTCAACAACTGATAGAATGGTAGGGCTTTGTCAGCTGACTTGCTGATGAATCGAGTCAATGCTGCCATTCTTCCTGTCAGCCGCATGATCTCTTTAGTGCACTTTGGCTCTGGGAGGCTTAGGACTGCCTCTACTTTCTCCGGGTTGGCGTTGATTCCCCTCTCACTGACAAGGAAATCCATGAATTTCCCAAAGCTAACCCCGAAAACACATTTCTTTGGGTTGAGCTTGATATTATACTTGTTCCAGGTATGGATCCAAGGGTTCTGCTGGGTGAGTTAGGCCCCATCGACAACCTACACAAGGCAACATACGTAAACTGCCCTCGGGGGTGGCTCGAGGAACCCCCCTCCGATGCCTAAGTTAGAGAGTGTTTAGAGAGAGAAAGTGTACTTAGAGAGATGTAGAGAGTATAATAACTTGTGTGTCTCACCTCTTTTCCGTTGTACTTTGCCCTCTATTTATAGGTGTACGATCTCCTTTGTGGAGAGTTCGACCTGGTCAGCTCTGCGGGCTGACTCCATCGGGCTGGTGAGCCCCTCACAGTTGTTCTCTCGGCCATGAGTGCGCACCCTGGGAGCTGGGCGATAGTTCAGCGGGAGCTATCTTATACAACTAGCCCCTCAAGAGGTGGTATGAGGTTACTCATGCCGACTCCTACTTGCGCGGTGGAATCTTCCCAACTGAGCCCAGCTGGAAGGAATAGCTCAGCAGGAGCTATCCCCTACAACTAGCCCCTCAAGAGATGGCGTGAGGTCATTCATGCCAGCTATTCTGAGCGTGTGGAATTATTGGTCGTGGCTCAACGGGTCGTCTGGCTAAATTACCCTGCACACTCCTAGCCCCTCAATTATCTAGGTTGTTGATGCGATCCGGAGACTTGGGAGGTCAGGTCGTAATTCTGGTGATGGTGGTACCATACTGCTAGGTTTTTATGATGGCTCTGTTCCTGCCTGATAGGCACACGTCTGGTTGTGGTTTGCCAAGACTGCAGGGAGAGATTTTGATCACTCTCGCTGAAGTCTGAGAAATGACGATCTTGCGGAGAGGAATTTCGATCACTCCCGCTGAAGTCTGAGAAATGAGGAGCTTACGGAGAGGAATTTCGATCACTCTCGCTGAAGTCTGAGAAATGACGATCTTGCGGAGAGGAATTTTGATCACTCCCGCTAAAGTCTGAGAAATGACGAGCTTGCGATCACTCCCGCTGAAGTCTGAGAAATGACGATCTTGCGGAGAGGAATTTCGATCACTCCCGCTGAAGTGCTCGTTTTTTTTTCAGGCGGGAATAGTGTTTGCATGAGTGGGATAGGTGTTGATGATCCAAGCCGTCAGTTTTGATTTTACTGAAGTGACATGGCGGTTTGGCTTTACTTCATGCCCAACCGCCCATTTACTTCGTATGAAATTCACTGTCCCCCCCCCCCTTTTTCATTTCTTTTACTTTCCTCACTTTTTTTTATCTTCCCTTCTTCTTCATTTTCATTTCAAAAAATTTCGCTCTTCGTTTTCTTCTTCAGACGCTCGTTGTTCCTCCATTGTTGCGGTAAGTTCTTGCTTCATGCACCTTTGATTTTGCTTCAATTTCCTGTCATATTTACTTTTCTCCTCTTTGTTCTTGCTTTCTTACTAATTTGTCTTTCTTTTCCTCTTGGCTGCAGTTTTGAACTTCACTTCTGTTCGAGCTCTTGTGTTCGCCATTGTTGTTGTACTCTGTTGCTTCTGCAACTTTTGTTCTAAAGGTACTTACTTTGTACCTTTTGTTGTATGTACTTACCCAATTTTGCTTCTTTTTGCATTTTTCTTCACAAAATTGTGTCTTTGGACTCGTTTCAATCATCATTGTTCAATTTTACCCCTTTTTGTTGTTGTAATTGCGCTCTTGATTCTTTCTTTTTGTTGTCTTTGGACCAAGTCTATCTGGAAGTGAACTAGCTGAGCTGCCAGCTCCTTTACCTTGGTTACATACTTCAACATTGTGGGTTCCCTAATCTCATATTCCCCCCTCAACTGACTGACGACAAGCTGAGAGTCATTCTACAGATGGACTTTCTTGGCTCCGGCTGCGATACTCATACGCAGGCCTGCCAAAGCTGCCTCGTACTCTGCCTCGTTGTTTGATGCCTTGAATTTGAACTTAATGGCATACTCAAATACATTTCCCTCTGAGGATGTGATTATGATCCCTGCTCCGCTCCCTGTCTGGGCTGATGATCCATCTACCTCTACCCTTCCAGATTCCAATATCATCTTCTTTCTCCTCGTACGAGGCTTCCATGATGAAGTCTGCTAGGGCTTGCGCTTTGATAGCTGCCCTAGGTTTGACCTCAAACTCATACTCGGAGAGCTCAATGGCCCACTTCAAGAGTCTGCCTGATGCGTCCATTTTTTGTAATGCTTTCTCCAGTGGGTGATTTGTGAGGATTTGTATTATGTGCGCGTCAAAATATGGTTTCAACTTCCTTGCTGTAGTTACCACCGCAAAAAGCCAGCTTCTCCACCAATGGGTTCCTTTGCTCGGCCTCGGTCAGCACGTGGCTCACAAAGTATATTGGCCTTTGCTGCTTTTGTCTTTCCACCAGGAGAACGGCTGCGATTGTTTGAATTGACACAGAAATGTACAACTGTAATTTTTCTTTCAGCTCCGAGCTGATCATTGTTGGGATCTTAGTCAAATACTCCTTGATTCCCTCAAAGGCGTCTTTTTCTGCGGCTCCCCACTTAAATTCCCTGTTCCCTTTCAGCAGCTGGTAGAACGGTAAAGCTTTGTCGGCTGACTTGCTGATGAACCTAGTCAGTGCGGCCATTCTACTTGTCAGCCGCATGATGTCCTTAATGCACTTAGGCTCAGGTAAGCTCAGGACTGCTTCAACCTTCTCCGGATTTGCATCTTTATCCCTCTCTCATTGATCAGGAAGCCCAAGCATTTTCCCAAGCTCACCCCAAAGACACATTTCTTCGGGTTAAGTTTGAGGTTATACTTGTTTAGGGTGGCAAATGTTTCCTCCAGATCCATGATATGTCCTGCCTGCGTGACGCTCTTGACAATTGAGTCGTCCACGTATACCTCAACATTCCTACCCTTCTGGTGCATGAACACTCTATCCATTGTCTTCTGAAAAGTAGCTCCGGCATTCTTCAACCCGAAGGGCATAGCTATGTAATTGTACACTCCCCCCTCAGTGATGAATGCGGTTTTCTGCTGGTCTGGGTTGCGTAAGCTGATCTGATGGTACCCAGAGAAGGCATCCATGAAGCTTAGCAGGGCGTGCCCGCTGGTTGAATCTACCAGCTGATGGATTCACGGCAACGGGTAACAGTCTTTTGGGCAAGCTTTGTTGAGATCTGTGAAATCAACACACATCCTCCACTGGCCATTTGCCTTATTCAACATGACCACGTTGGCTAGCCACTCCGGGTAGTCGCAAGGCTCAATGAATCCAGCTTCCAGGAGTTTTTCCACTTCTTCCTGGATTTCCTAATTTTTCTCTGTGGAGAAGCTTCGTTTCTTCTGCCTTACTGGCTTAATATCTTCTCTCACATTTAGCCTGTGGACCATGACTGTAGGGTCAATTTCGGGCATCTTATCTACTGAAAATGCGAAGATGTCTTTGTTCTTTCTCAGCAATTCTATGAGGTGTACCCCCACTCCAGGATCAATGTCCTTTCCAATTTTTACTGTTCTCGAAGGATCACCTTCTGTGAGCTCAATTGTAACATGTTCCCCGCTAGGAAGCGATCTAGCCATTTCCTCCTTTGCAGGCTCAAAATTTTCCATGGCTAGCTTCTGCTTTTCCTTCTCCCTGTGATATTCTTCGCGCTTCCTTTTTCTTGACTTTTTCCCGGATTGCTCAATGGACCTTTGCTCTGAGACAGGTTGTTGTATGGTCCTAGCGGGCTGCTTTAGAGCGGTTATGTAACATTGTTGAGCCGTCGTCTGGCTTCCCCTGAGCTTTGCCGACCGCCCTTCATTAGTTGTGTAAGCCATGGCAAGATGATAGTTGGAAACCACTCTGCCGATCTTGTGGATGAGCGACCTTCCCATGATCACATTGTAAGGTGAAGGAGAGTCTATCACCAGGAACTCTGCTCGAACATCGTGCCTTTTTGACCTTTCACCTACTCGGACTGAGAGCTCGATTATACCGTCCGAGGTCAGTCCAGACCCGTTAAACCCGGTGACTTCATAACTCACCCTTTTTAGATCTTTCCTGTCTAACTTCAGCTCTTTGAACGCACTGATATATATGATGTTGGCTGAGCTGCCACCATCTATCAGTATTCGGTCCACTTCTCAATTTGCAATTTCATTGTCACCACCAAAGGATCATCATGAGGATAGATTATGCCCTTTTGGTCATACTCATCAAATGTAGCTCGTGGCTGCGGGGGAAGAGGTGGCCACCTACGCTTCTCATTATAGTTTATCTGGTGTATCATTGCCCGCAGGTTTGCTCGTGCCTTGTTCACTGTTCCCCCATGTACTGGTCCTCTACTGATCACATACACCCTACCTTCTGGCTTGCTATCTCTGTCTCTATCCTCAGCGGGACCCCTGTGACCTCCTCTGCGGTCACGGCCTGTTTTGTCCTCGTCTCTTCTTTTGGGGAGATCAGCATGTTGTTTAAACTAATTCAGGTACCCCATCCTGACTAGATCTTCTATGTTATCTTTCAGATGTGTGCATTCATCGGTTATGTGGCCATGAACCCTATGGAAGTCATACCACTTGTTGGGATCATGATTCCTATTAACCATCCTCGGGGGTCTCTGCCACTTATCGTCAGCTTTGTTCACGCTGAAGATGTGGGACCTCGAGTGAGTGAGTGGGGTATACTGGTCGAACCTTCCAGGTCTTCCTCCTCTCTTTGGATCTGACCTTCTCACCCCAACAGCTCGATCCGCCTCTCTGCGACCTTGTTCAGCTTTGCTGGGCTGGTCAGCCCTGGCTGTGTTTTCTGCCCGGGTGACTTCTGCCCGCTTAACTGGGTCGTTTGGCGCCTTCCTGCTCAGCATCGCCCTGCCAGTCTCATCTGCCTTAATGAACTCGTGCGCTTTACCTAGCGCTTCGGCTAGCGTTTTGAGTCTCTTACGCCCCATATACGCTCTGAATGGTGAGCCCGGTAGCAAACCGCTCTGCATTGCCAGTAGCGCTACCACCTGGCTCATATTTGGGATGGTTGTTGCCTCCTTGTTGAATCTGGTGATAAACTCCCTCAGGGGTTCATCCTTCCCCTAAACTAGTGACATCAGCTTAGTTGTCATCTTAGTTCGATCTACCAAGGTTATAAAATGCTCCATAAACATCCTTTTCAGCTGATTATACGAGTACACAGAACCTTTTGGAATGGCTCCATGCCACTCCACTGCCAGCCCCTCTAGGGTTGGCGGGAATGCTTTGCACCGGACTGAATCCGTCATGGTATAGAGCACCATGTGATTCTCAAAAGCCGAGATATGGTTCTTAGGTGTTGTAGTTTCGTTGTACCTATAGCTTGGCATCTTTATCTTCTCCATTGGTTCCTCCAAAATCTCCCGGCAAAATGGGGAATCATCTGGAATAACCTGGATCCGTGCTCGCTTCACCCTATCCAGGCTCGGTCCCTGCTCAGAGGCTAGCGACCTGCTGCGGGCGACTCGTCTCTCCGGGCTGCCCTTAGCCTGGGTTATTTCCTCCACGCTCCATTCTCGGTTCAGATTTCGAGCCTCCAACTCCAACACCTTCTTCCTCAGTTGGACGAGCTCCTTCTGCTCGGGAGTGAGGTTTGTGGGTGTTGCCTTCTTCACCGCTGGTTCTGCAGCTGCTGCTACTGGTGACGAGCTCGCTCCCTTACCAAAGTTAGTAAGGACTGCTGTCATCGCTGCCAATGGCTCCTCACTGCACTTAGAAAGGTTTTGCAGAATGGCTGGCATGTTTACGGGCTGCGTTTTTTGGGCTATGGGTGCTGAAACAATGGGTTCATTGTTCGCGCCTGTCAATGGCATACCGTATTTGAAAATGGAACTAGATCCTACCAGATCGACTGGTTTCAACGCTGCTTTAGCTGCAGCAGACGTCGATCCAATGGGGTAGGATTTTTGTGAGATGGGGGATTTGGGTTTCTCGGCGGATCCTTTGAGATTGATGGTTGCTGGTGGTGTTGTTTGTGGTGTTTGGTTGGCGTCATTGGCCTTGGGTGTGGGCGTTTGTACGACTTCCTCCCCGGCCATGGTGATTTGTCAACTAGTCCCTAACTCAGTTGGTGAACCTCAGGTTAGATGATCCTTCCCCTCCTTCTAGTGCCAATTGTTCCAGGTATGGATCCAAGGGTTCTGCTGGGTGAGTTGGGCCCCATCGACACGTAAACTGCCCTCGGGGGTGGCTCGAGGAACCCCCCTCTGATGCCTAAGTTAGAGAGTTTTTAGAGAGAGAAAGTGTACTTAGAGAGATGTAGAGAGTATAATAACTTGTGTGCCTCACCTCTTTTCCGTTGTACTTTGTCCTCTATTTATAGGTGTATGATCTCCTTTGTGGAGAGTTCGACCTGGTCAGCTCTGCGGGCTGACTCCATCGGGCTAGTGAGCCCCTCATAGTTGCTCTCTCGGCCATGAGTGCGCACCCTAGGAGCTGGGCGATAGTTTAGCGGGAGCTATCCTATACAACTAGCCCCTCAAGAGGTGGTATGAGGTCACTCATGCTGACTCTTACTTGCGCGGTGGAATCTTCCCAACTGAGCCCAGCTGGAAGGAATAGCTTAGCAGGAGCTATCCCCTACAATACTTATTCAGCGTGGCAAATGTTTCCTCTAGGTCCATAATATGCCCCGCCTACGTGACACTCTTGACAATTGAGTCATCAACATATACTTCAACATTTCTCCCCTTTTGGTGCATGAATACTCTATCCATTGTCTCCTGAAAAGTAGCCGCCGCATTCTTCAGTCCAAAGGGCATAGTTATGTATTGTACACTCCCCCTTCGGTGATGAACGCGGTCTTCTGCTTGTCTGGCTTGTGCAGGCTGATCTGGTAATACCCTGAGAAGGCATCCATGAAGCTTAGAAAGGCATGGCCACTAGTTGAGTCTACCAGCTGGTCAATCCGTGGCAGCAGGTAGCAGTCTTTTGGACATGCTTTGTTGAGATCTGTGAAATCAATACACATCCTCCACTGGCCATTCGCTTTCTTTACCATAACCACGTTGGCCAACCACGTTGGATAATCACAAGGCTCTATGAACCCAGCCTCTAGGATCTTGTCTACCTCTTTCTGGATTGCCTAATTTTTCTCTGTGGAGAAGCTTCGCATTTTCTGCCTAACTGGCTTGATGTCTTCTTTCACATTCAGCCTGTGAACCATAACTGCGGGGTCAATTCTTAGCATCTCGTCTGCTGAAAATGCGAAAATGTCCTTATTCACCCTCAGCAGCTCTATGAAGTGGACTCCCACTCCAGGGTTAATCTCTTTCCCAATTTTTACCATCCTAGAGTTGTCACCCTCTATAAGCTCAACAATTATGTGCTCCCCGCTGGGCAGCGGCCTGGCTGCCTCTTCTTTTGTGGGCTTAAAGTTTTCCATTGCTAACTTCTGCTTATCCTTTTCTTTGTGATACTCTTCCCGCTTCCTTTTTCTTGATTTCCTTTCAACATGCTCACTGGACCTTGGCTCTAAGCCTGGTTGTTGCCTGGTTTTAGCTGGCTGCTTCAAGGCTGTGATGTAGCATTGTTGGGTGTCTTTTGGCTTCCCCTGATCTTTGCAGATCGCCCATCATTGGTTGTGTATGCCATGGCCATGTGATAGGTGGATACCACCCCGCTTATTTTGTGAATAAGCGGTCTTCCAACGATCACATTATACGGTGATGGAGAGTCTATTACCAAGAACTTTGCTCGAACATCTCGCCGCCTTGACCTCTCTCCAACTCGAACTGAGAGCTGAATTATGCCCTTCGAAATCAGTCCAGAACCATTGAATTCGGTGACTTCTTAGCTCACCCTTTTTAGGTCCTTTTTATCCAGCCTTAGCTCTTTGTATGCACTAATGTATATGATGTTGGCTGAGCTTCCACCATCTATTAGTACTCTGACTACCTCCCAGTTTGCAATTCTCATAGTCACTACCAGAGGGTCAACATGAGGGTAAATTATGCCTTCCTGGTCATACTCATCAAATGTAGCCCGTGGCTGCGGGGGAAGTGGCGGCCATCTGCGCTTCTCATTGTAATTTTTCTGGTGGATCATTGCTCTCAAGTTAGAACTTGCTCTGTTCACAGTTCCATCATGCACTGGTCCACCATTGATTACATACACCCTGCCCTCTGATTTACTGTCTCGATCTCTTCCCTCGGCCGAGCCTCTGTGACCCCCCTATGGTCATGGCCAGACCTGTCCTCTTCTCTTCTCTTGGAGGAATCAGAATGTTGCTTGAACTGGTTTAGGTATCCTCGCCGAACTAAGTACTCTATGTTGTCTTTCAAGTGTGTGCATTCATCAATGGTGTGTCCATGATCCTTGTGGAATTCACACCACTTGCTTGGATCACGATTTCTATTCACCATTCTGGGTGGTCTCTGCCATTTATCGTCAGCTTTGTTCACGCTGAAGATATGGGACCTCGAATGAGTAAGTGGAGTGTATTAGTCAAGCCTCCCAGGTCTGCCTCCTCGTTTCTGGTCTGATCTTCTCACTCCAACCGCCCTATATGCATCCCTGCGACCTTGTTCAGCTCTGCTGGGCTGATCCACCCTGGCTATGTTCTCTGCCCGGGTGACTTCAGCTCGCTTTACTAGGTCACTTGGTGCTTTTCTGCTTAGCATTGCCCTATTGGTCTCATCTGCTTTTATGAACTCGTGCGCTTTTCCCAGCACTTTAGCCAGCGTTTTAAGACTCTTTCGTCCTATATACGCTCTGAACGTTGAGCCCAGCAGCAATTTGCTAAGCAGCGCTACCTCCTGGCTCATGTTCAGGATGGTTGTTGCTTCCTTGTTGAATCTGGTGATGAACTCTCTTAGGGGCTCATCTTTTCCTTACACCAATGACATCAGCTTGGTGGTCATTTTTGTACGATCCACCAGGGTGACAAAGTGCTCCATGAACATTCTCTTCAGCTGATTATACGAGTAAATGGATCCTTTTGAGATGGCTCCGTAGCACTTAGCTGCCAGCCCTTCCAAGGTCGATGAGAATGCCTTACATCAGACTGATTCTATCATGGTGTACAGTACCATGTGATTCTCAAACGCCGAAACGTGGTTCTTAGGTGTTGTGGTTCCATTGTACTTACAGCTAGGCATCTTTACTTTCTCCATCGGCTCCTCCAGAATCTCCCTGCAAAAGGGGAATCATCTGGAATAACCTAGATTCGTGCTCGCTTCTCCCTGTCCAGACTTGGTCTTCGCTCAGAGGCTGGTGAACTGCTGTGAGCAACTTGAGCCTCCGGGCTGCCCTTTTCTTGGGCTGCCTCATCCACACTCCACTACCGATTCAGGTTTCGAGCTTCCAATTCTAGCACCTTTTTCTCAGCTAGACCAACTCTGTCTGCTCCGGGGTGAGAGTTATAGGTGTCCCCTTCTTCACGGCTGACTTTGTAGCTGTAGCTACTGGCTGGGGGCCTGCTCCTTAACCGAAGTTGGTAAGGACTGCTGTCATGGCTGCCAGCTGCTCTTTACTGCACTTAGAGAGGTTCTGCAGAATGGCTGGCATATTGACGGGCTACGGTTTCTCGGTTACTGGTATGGAAATTATGGGTTCATTGTTCGCACCTGTTGATGGCATTCCGAACTTAAAAGAAGCACTAGGCCCTATTGGATCTATTGGCTTCGCCGCCGCTTTGGTTGCAGCAGACGCCGATCTGGCGGGATTAGATTTATGGGATGTATTGGATTTGGGTTTTTCGGTTGATCCTTTTGGATCAAGGGTTATTGACGCTGTTTTTTGTGGTGTTTGGTTGGCTTCGCTAGTCTTAGAGACTGGTGTTTGCGCGGTCCGTCAACTAGTCCCTTGCTCAGCTAGTGAACCTCAGGTTAGATGATCCTTCCCCTCCTTCTAGCGCCAATTGTTCCAAGTGTGGATCCAAGGGTTATGCTGGCACAAGCTGGGTCCCGTCGACGACCTACACAAGGTAGCACACGTAAACTGCCCTCGGGGGTGGCTCGAGGAATCCCCCTCCGATGCTTAAGTTAGAATATGTTTAGAGAGAAAAAGTGTACTTAGAGAGATAGAGAGAGTGTAATAACTTGTGTGTCTAACCCCTTTTACGTTATACTTTGCCCTCTATTTATAGGCGTACAATCTACTTTGTGGAGAGTCATACTTGGTCAGCCTACAGGCTGACTCTATCGAGTTGAGGAGCCCCTTCGGCTATCCTTCCAGCAGTGAGTGCATACCCCGGGGGCCAGTCTGGGAGCCTGTTGATAGCTCAGCAAGAGCTATCCTATACAATAACAAACTCAATACACATTTCTAACAAACTCTGTCTGACGTGGCAGAGGAGCTCTAACAAACTTCTTCTGACGTGGCAAGCTTCATAACAACCAGCAACCACCTAGCTTGGCTCTACTGTATGGACAGTAGTCTCAATAACACCACTTTGGCAGTTAAGTATCGCCACCTTAATTAGACAATCAGTCACCAACTACCTAGGCCACTGCCTGTAAAAACCCTATTCATTCCTCTATCATTCTTCTTCTTGTGCCCCTTTCCTCCACCTACACCACCCACGATGTCTTCAAGATTAGCGTCGCCAGACTCGGCAGTCACCACCAACTAACACTTGTTAAGTGAGGTTTTTTTATGGGTGCCTAGTGGTTTTTCATTGGTAGGTGGGAAGTTGTTTTAGGAGTTGTGTGGTGGCTGTAGGAGAAGCGAGGAGGTGGAAAGAGGAAGGTGAACATGGAAGGTAATGGTGGGCCACTGGTGGCCGATGGGGAGGTGGGCAGGGGTGGGGGAAAGCGGTGGCAGCGGGGGGGTGAGGGATTGCTGGGGAAGGAGGAAAAGAGAGTATTTATTTTTGGTTAATTAAAATTAATTACAATAAAAAATTAATTAAAATTTTAAAAAAGACCAACCTTGTTATGATACGTGACATTGTTTACTGAACAACCAGTTACTTCTTAATTCAACAAGTTTTTACTCGTTTTGAGAATATATCACATTAAAGTTGACTTATTTTGAGTAAATCAAAAGGTTGACTTATTTTGAGAAGACCGGCCAAAGGTTGGCTTATTCATGACAAATTTTCCTAAATAATATAGGACATGTGGACTATGATTAAGTTTAGACTTGTTTAAAAACGGAACCCTTCATTTAGAATAACTTACTAACTAGTTTTTTTGGCCTGGACGATGCCCTGGATCATTGTTTGTATATAAAAATATTATAATAAAATAAAGTAAAATATACTAGTGGTTATATTATATTTTATATAATTTTAGAAAATAACACCACAAAAATCACACAATTTTGATTATAACACCAAAAAAATTTTAAACTTCTATTATAACACCACAAAAAAAAAATTAAAAAATTTATTTTACCACCACTTAAGTTTGCCATCCAAAAAACCGTTAGTGGGCCCCCCTTTGTACACGTGTCAGTTATTTATTGGATAAAAAATGAAATAAAAAAAGAAATAAAAAAAGGAAAAATTCTAAAAACATAACCCCAGACACCACCGGTGCCGGTTCCGACCGCCGTCACCCCAACCTAGTGTCCACCGCCGTCAGCCAATCCCTGCCAACCACTATCGACGACCGATGAAACCAGCCCACCCAATCCCGTAGCCTAACCTCAACCTAAACCAGTCGACCATCGTCCCTCATACCTAGCCCCCGATTTAGTTTGTGGGTACGGGTTTGGGTCTAGGTGAGGGAGAGGGTGAGAGGAGTAGGGCGATTTGTGGATTTGGGTATGGGTGTGGGTTGGCGTTTCGGCGGTTCGACAACAGTTGTGGGTAGGGAAGAGGAGTTCAGCGACAGTGGTTTCGGCTGGTTTAGGTTGGGGTTACGATGGTTTGGCGACGGTGTGGGCTGTGATTTCAACTGGTTTAGGTTGGGGTTAAGGTGGTTTGGGGACGGTTTTGGAGGTTTTGGGGCTGGGTACGGCGGTGGTTCGGCGACGGTTTCGGAGGTTTCGGGGCTGGGTTTGGGTGATGGCGGTGGGAACCCACCGGCGGTGGTGGTTGGTTTAGCATTTCAGGGTTTTTCATTTTTTTTAATTTTTAATTTTTTTGATTTTTCTTTTTTTTTTTTAATCCTATAAATGATTGACACGTGTAATATGTGACACCCACTTAACGGTTTTTTTGGATGGCAAAGTTAAGTGGTGGTGAAACCAATTTTTTGGTTTTCTTTTGTGGTGTTATAATAAAAGTTTTAAAATTTGTGGTGTTATAATCAATATCTTGTGATTTTTGTGGTGTTATTTTCTAAAATTTCCTATATATAAAATATCACTTGCATGTTAATTTTTGTAAATATAATTGAACATAAAAATTCATTATTTAATATGCAGTAACCTAAATGTTATATCGTATCAATTTATTTTACTTGTTAAAGGGGTTTTTTTAGACAGCTATCAATATAAAAAATATTCCTTCAAACTTTAATTTAAAATTTTGGTTACATATCTTAAATACTTAATTATAACCTATATGAATTAAGGTAGAGTAACTAAAAGAAATGAATGAAGTTAACTTTATAATCATATTATTGTTAAAATATACACATGTAAGTCGGCAATTAAAATTTTAGAATTTATAAACATGAATAACTCTTTTTAATACAACTTTACTAGCATAAGATTTGTTGGAGTGATGGTTAAAGTTTAACTTCAATGAATACGAAATCACGGGTTCAAATACTAATGCTGACAAATTATAATTTTTTGTGTGGAAACATTATTGATTGGTAATAGTAGGTGACATGACAACACGTGGCGAGATTGACAACAAATGACAAGATAACAATGCTTGCCATTCAGTTTTAATATATATATATATATATATATATATATATATATATATATATATATATATATATATATATATATATTGATTAGGAAAAATTCACATTAATAATTTAAACCATAACCACTCTTTCCTCGTTGATCTCAACTACAGTACTTTTAAGAGTATGATCTAAACTGAAGAGTAAAACAATTTTTAAGCATCTATAAATGGATAGAAGAGAGACAAAACTTCTCACAATCAACAAGATCACTTTTCAAAGCTGTGACATGCAGCTACATTAGGAGGTAATTCTGCTCCCTTGTTGCAGCATTCTCTTACAAGTATACAAGACCTGGTAGTTGATGAAAGATTATGATTGAATGAAATCAATGCAAACACAGCAAGTGCACAAAATGCAAACTAATGTTCAATTGATCAGCAATGCAAACAAGCAGACAATATGTAGTTAAATAGATATAGTATTCCATTTTGCTCCGGAGAATCAACTTTGTTCAGAGACCCGAGTCCTGCAGCCCATCTGTTCAAGTAACTTTGTAATCCGCATGTGCTTAGTAGCCCATTGCTCAGCCAGCTTCTGCTCCTTAGCTTCAGCGTCTCTCCGCAGCCCAGCAAGCTGCTCCCGGTATTCTGCTTCGATTCTCTCGATGCTAGCTTTCTGCTCGTCCTTGAGAGCGTTTATCTTTGCCTCAATCTCCTCCATCTTTTCCCTCTTTCGACTGGCCTTCTCTGACTCTAGTTGAAGCTCCACTCTATTTAATCTCCATGCAGCTTCCTTCTTATGAGCTGCCAGAGCACGGTGCCCTTCATCCAATTCTCTACAGCAATCCATGAGCTCCGTCATGATCATCTGCTCAGGAAGTGCCCCAGGACAAGATGGCAAGCAGCCCAAAGTAAGAGGGGAGTTATCAATATTATGGGGTACTCTTTCTTGTGGAAGCCAAGCCACTGCAGTTGGGGCAGGCGTAGGGACAATAGAAGACGAGAGACTTAAAGTAACAGAAGGAGAAGATGGGGGCCTCACTCCATTAGAGGTTGAAAGCCATGGAGGGAGCATTGTTGTGGTAGAAGTAACTGGCGGTGGAGGGGGCACAGGGGGAGGGGGGTGATCACTACTATGTAAAAAACCGCCATTGGAAGTTGCCATAATAAATGTTGGCCCAGGGGGTGTCCGTTCTTTCACTAGCTTCTCGGCAAAAGTTTCCAATATATGGTCGTACTTGCCCTCTTCAATTGGCTCGAAACACTTGCTGGTTTCCTTTTTAGTTCTCTCCTGTTTCTCCTTGTACACTTCCCACCACTTGCCTAGTCTTTTAGCAGTACGCCCTGGCACCTCAGCGGCGATCTTCTTCCATTTATTCCCGTGCTTGGCTTGGAGACGGATTACAAGGCGCTGCTCCTCCTCTGTGAGTGAACCTTTCTTAATCCCGGGTTTTAGGTAATTCTTCCACCTTTCTAAACAAGACTTGGCATCCCGATCAAGGGGTGTGTTCATTCGCTGGGAGACAAGATGCCATTCTCTTGGACCATATTGCTTAACATATGCACTTAGTAACGCGTCCTCTTCAGTTGTCCAACGCTGCCTCTCCTTCATCTCGAGGTGCAAACGTCATTGCCCATTGCCTCAAACTCCTCATCATGCGCCTATATGTAATTGCATACAATCATCAACTTCTTCAACATATATATCGACCAACAATTCTTACAAAAACAAAAACCAAACTAACATAAGCAAATAAAAATTCTTACTAAATAAGACACATATTTCCAGGAAGCAAGAAATCAAAAGAAATTGATTATTACAAGAGATACACATAGTAAACCAGTCAACTTATGATAAAATTCAGCAAGGTAAAACTCCCTAACATATTCGATTTAACAAATTAATACATTTCTGTTGACAATTTCAGTAATAATAAGCATATTTGAAGTAACTAAACAGTAGCACAATATAATTCATAGTACTCGAAATAATGTGCTTCAATATATACTAAAAAATCACATAAAAAAACAATTTTTAATTAGAAAATTCCAATTCCAATTTATTTTATACAATAAAAACCAAAATATATAAGAAAATATAAACAAATAAAAATGGAACAAGTACCTTATCTACTTACCCTTGAACCCAAAAAAAAAAAAAAAAAAGTGAAAAGCGTTCTTCAACACATTAGTAATAAAATTTGACTAATTATCACATAAAAAAATTCGGGATTAATTAAGAATATAAAATTGCACGTAGTAAAATTCTAGCAACAAACTCGTTAGTTACTCTTCGTTACTTGAGTAATTCCAACCAATAATTCAATTAAACTACCTTAAAAGAACCCTAAATTAAATTGACTATACTAACAATTAAATTGACAATAGAATGAAAATAAACCCTAGATTAAGCTGAAATTCAATGATTAAATCATAGTAAAAAAAAAAAAAAAGGTACCTAACAAGCTGTTTCAATGGCGGAGAAGAGGCTGAGAGGCCGCTTGAATGAAGAAATCAAAGTAGGGTTAAAGGGAGGAGAGAGAAAAAGGGGGGAAAGAAGAAGGAATAAGAGAAGATGAAATTGAGAAAAAAGCATGAGAAGAGGAGAGAGAAAATGTAGTATGGCAGAAGATGAGGGTGAGTCTGAGAAGTAGTCAGTGTGTGAGAGGAGCGAAAATGAAAAGGAAGGGAGGAGAGACAATGACATGACTTGACGGAGAAAACTGTTGTCGTAAAACAAAAACTTTTTAAAACCCACTTACTTACCGTGTTTTTTTTTTTTTGGTGTATAGAGATTTAAGGATCTCTAAAATCAGGAGAAAAGTTCTAACTAATTAAGTTATTCCTTACTCTAACTAACTTACTCTTGTTTCGTTTTAATTTTTTTCATTATATTGGCCCCCTCTGGTCTAATGCCTTAAGTTGGAGAGTTTCAGGGAATGATGGACCGCTACCCGGTATGGGTCACCTCGCCCAATACCAAGTGACGTCAAAATTACAGTACTTTGTCGATTAATAACAGTAATTAATAAATTAATAATAGTATCCAACGTTAATATAACAATTACTATAATCTGACTTGATAATCACTTAAATGACTTTTATTGGTACTACTTTACTACTTATATCTTAAGCAAATTAGCATTTATATTTAATAGTCCACCATGCTTCGCATATAGAATGTTTTACTTAGAGAGTTTTAACCAATACCTGAACTTAGTCGACAATGGAACCTCTGACGTTCTGAGCTTTTGGCTTTACCAAGGTAGCTAACCCCAACCCTGTCTTCCTTAGATCAAGCACAACACAAATCTAATTTGTTTCCTACCTTAGACCGTAATCTCTAATCAAACAATTCTTATTGTGTTTATGATGAAACTTCTAACAGAAAGATAACTCATTTGATATATAAGGCTCAAGGGGATAACTTTCCCTTATTGAACGAAGCTTTTATTTAATTTGAAAAGATTACAACACTCATATATTACAACACACTAACTAAAAGCTTAAACAGACATAAGCTGAACTAGAGTTTTCTCTACTTTAAGAGCGATGGAGAACCAATCTGTCTTTTAAGGTGAGTATTTTTCTATAGAGGACTCTCTAATGCTTCTAGAGGAATTCTCTAGCTAACTCTTCCAATTCTGCCTTTACTTCTTGCTCTATCATCCTTTATATAGCAAAGGATTCTTATCTTCTACTAACACTCATGACTCAACAATTTCATAAGAACCACTACTTTTTACAAAGATATTTTACAAAAGAAATACAAAAGATGAAAACATGGCTACAGTAGGTTGCATGATTATTTCTGTGGGCTCAGGAATCCATTATCTTGTCCATTATCATGTCTTGTAGGCCACCTTCACTATCTTTGTTGTTTCAAAATGGACATACATAGGGTTCTCTTCTTCTATGCCAAGATCTATGACACATTTGGCTGCATATGAATTCATCCCGTGTCATGAAAGCTTCAAACAGATACTCATAGCCTTCAAATGACAGAAACTTCCCACTTTCAACATCATCTAAATATTTGTAGATTGACTCAGTATTATTTATGTCATCTACTAAATATTCTTTCATCTCGTTTGGTGCCACAATTGTTGTATTACCAATACGAAATATAACATGAGGATTTTTGGTTCTCTTTATAAAATCATTGAGATATTGTGATACATAGAAAAATCCCAATGCTCTTGCTTCAGTAGGATATTTAACAATCTTCTGACGATTTGGTATAGGATCTTGACAACTAAATCCCATTTTCCCAAACATGGTACGAGCTAGTGGTACGAGCTAGTGGTGGTGGCAGCCTTGGCAGAGTGGCAGGTGGTACTTCGGGCCATTGAGTAATCTCTGCCATTATTTCGTAAATCAGGGATGAATTGAAATAACATAATTGTTACTTCGGGCTTGTTCTCTTCGGCTTATTTTCAGTTCAGTTTATGTTCATCTCCAATAAGTTAAGTTTATCAGTTCAGTTCATTTCATTTCAACTCAATTCAGTAAATCAGAATAGGCCCTTCAAACATCAATAGCGTTTGGATTGCTCGATGGAAACCCTTGATTAAACCATCTCGTGAACGTTCTTTTGCTGACATGATCAAGCCTTGCATTAAGGCCTAACTAGAGGGTGAAATTATTTTTTTTTTAAAAAAAACTTAAATTAAAAAACTTTTAAAAAAATGAAAATCCCTCACCCTTATCGGCAGCAACCCCACAACCACCTGCCAGGGCTGCCACCATCACCGGCAACCAGATCGAGATCCCTACCTGGCAGTACCTCCATAACCCATCCCGACCAGCCAACCCCTCTCCTTCCCCTGAACCACCTTCCTCCACCCTAAAACCCTTTTCCCTCCCCTCGAAGACCCTCCTCCGATCCCCCACCGGACAACGTCCAAACCCCTTCCCCTGTATCAGCAAACCCATTTCGCCCCTCCGCCTACCGTCTCCACCTTCTTTTCCCTTTGAACCACCATTTAATAACCCTAAAACTCCAAAATCGATTGGTTTTAAGGTTATAGGGTTTTCGACTTTCTGGTGGTGGTTCAAAATGGGAAGGGGGTAGAGGCGGCCGACGAAATGGTTAAGCCGGCAAGAGGGAGGGGTTTCAGGCACTGGTGGTGGTGGTAGCCTTGGCAGAGTGGCAGGTGGCGGTGGTGGGAGGGATTTTCCTCTTTTTTTAGTTCTTTTTTTTTCAATTTTAAGTATTTTTTATTTTAAGGTTTATTTTTTTTAAAAAAAATTATTAAAAAAATTGACCAATGATATTTTGACACGTGTCACAGGTAACCTTCCAAATAGGTTACCAACTAGTCACGTTCTATTTTTGGCAAATGTGTATTGAAGGTCATTTCATTTTGAAATAATTCAAAGGTCGTTTAATTTCATTTATAGAGGACCGGTGAAAGGTGGTGTTATTTCTGGCAAATTGTCCTTAATCTCTTTAATCTTTGGACAAAGCATCATGCTGTACTTTAGTTTTAGATTATTATTGTTTTACGCAAACTACAGTTTTCCATATTAAGTTTTAATATTGTTCTTCTTTAGTTTTTATTATTTTTGTTTTCGTTAATTTCTTCTTCTTTAATTTATTTGATTAATTGTTTTCATTATGTTTAATTTATATGATTTGATTAGTTTAGTTTTAATTATGTCTGAATAGTTTTATTCTAGGGTTTTTGGGGATTCATAAATAATAAGAAGAGATGATAATTATTGTTGGTTGTTAATGTTCTAGATTAATTTCCTATTGATTGATTTAATTCTATGCAATTAGATTTGGCCAGGTTTAATTGTATGACTTACGCAATATTAATTCGAGATTCGACAGATGAGAATTGATTTTTAGGCTTAGTTTCAATAAGCAGGTTAATTTATAAATAGTTAAGTCAAGATTCGAGAGATGTTATTTAATACCGATAGGTTAATTATGTGATTATAAATACGTAGCGAAAGCCCTTTATAATCTGGTTAATTTGTGCATTGATAATTATTGATTGTTGTCTTTCATCCCGTAATATTATTTATTGGTGAGTCTATGACCCTAGGCTTTTAATTATTGATTATTCTCTTAGTTTATTTATTGTCGTAGTATAAATCCCATAATTCTTTCTCGTTTCTTGAGAATTTTAGATATAATAATAATTAGGAATAAAAGAACATTGTTTCCCGGGGGATTCGACCCTACTTCCCTATCTATTTTAGTTAGTGGTTTTAGGAATTAATTTTGATTGGGTGATACGACTTTAGCCTGTCAAAATTTGGCGTCGTTGTCGGGGAAACGATTTTATTTTTATTTCTGTAGGCGTCGTTTGAAGTGCCCCTACGTTAAGCATGTGTGAATATGCTTGGTACTCATAGAAAGTGGGAATTGACCTATACGATTAGGGACAAAGCAAAGTAGGGAGCAGCCAACAAGTTTTTAAGGAACTTGTAAACCGTTCACGGATCATAAAAAGGCAACCACAATTAAGGGACAACGAAAGACAACAACGATTAACCCGTGAAGGTTACACCCCATTCATAGCCCATGAGATTACTAACTCCATATGGTTCGGAACCACGAAAGGAGGATCAGGGATGATGGTACGAAGTGAGTCATGGAGTCATTCGCCCATATTGGCCTCTACTCGATTCATATTGTGAAAAGTGATTTCATGCGATCTAAAAGGCATACAAAGAAATATTCAAATTGCTCCAAACTATAATTATGCTAAATTGGTTGAATATTAATGCACATATAATTCTAAAATATTCGTGATCACTTGATGTAATAACAAGATTAAAAAGGAACCTAAACCGGTCCAAATTATCTTATTAGGCGTGATTTTCAATTACATATTCCCTTTAAACATGCAATATGGTGATCATAAAATATAATAGAATAAACATTAAGATTAGAAGTAATTTAACAATAATAACGTTAGTCAAATCAAATAATAATAAGCCTAATCATGACACTAGCAATAAAGATAAAAACAAGAGTAATTAAGTGAATAAATTACTCACGTCCCGCATTTCTTTGAATTGCTACATCATGAATAAATTGTTAGTAACTTCAATAAAAATAAATCAAATTGAAATAAATTCAATAAAAAAAAAGAGTTGATTTGGTCCAAACCCTCAGTTAATTGTACCTTTCACGCCTTGGTTTAAGGACAGAACCTCGGGTCAAATATGGACTCCTTGGAGTGCTTAAGGGAAGTAATTTAAGAATAAGGAGGCTAGTATTTAGGCTAAAGAGAGAGAAGAGAATGATTGTTGGTGCCCCAAACTGAAGAAATCCGCAGGGTATTTATAGTGGAAATAAGTAGGGGGATACACGGAACCCTAGAAATGATGAAGCGCCGCGGAGAAACCCTAATTATACACCGCGTAACAACGCACACGGTATTAAATACCGCGATGTGGTGCGAAATACCGTGAAACGGTGTATATGCCGTGACACGATATCTAACTATCCAGATTCATTAAGTGCGTGATGTTTTAAGCGCGGAGAAAACGTGTGAAAACACTGTGTCATGGTATGTGTACTGCTAAATGGTGCAAAATACCATGACATGGTACAAAGCACCGTGACACGTCAGCATATGCCGTGCCGTAGCGTTTTGTCTTGATGCGATAAATTCATGTTTTTACGTGTTTTTAATACTATGATAACTTTTGATCCGTTACTGGGAATAAAGCATATAATATATATCCGTGGAAAGATTATCAAGTCTACTTTCCAAAAAAATTTTAATCAGGTCAAAATGTGTTGTAGATTTTAAGATATGGCCGTTTTAGTGAAAGGGTGTCGGTTTTGGGCCGAGTTTAGTGTTCTGCTCATATCTTCTTCATTTTAAACCGAAATTAGGCTTATGATATATCGTTGGAAAGATTATTGAAAGGCATATCCAACCAAATAATATTTGGATTAAAATTATAGGGCCAAAAAATCAGTTTACCTCGGTTTTGTGATAAGGACAAGAAAAGTGAAAAATAAGTTATGGTTTAGGGAAATGGGCAAAGAATTGGGTTGGTTTATGTATTAAATTGAATATGTATTTAAGCACTCTAAAGATTAAATACTCAACCTGACCAATAATGACGGTGAAAGGTTGTTCATTATCGGGTTTGGTTCTGGGGAGACATTTTTAGGTGTTTACAATTTCTAATTATTATAAGAGTCTAGATTATTTTTATTCATTATGAGTTGAAAATATCCAGGGGCGGAGGGACGGGGGTTGGGGGGGGGGGGAGCTGATGGAGGCCCGGCCTCCCCGGCCCAGATTTAAAGTCCATGTTTTCAATGCTATGGCCCCCCCTAAAATTATTACATATATTATTAAAGACACATAAATTTTAGTAAACAAGGCTTGATATGTTTTCAATCCTATCCTTAACGTATTTTTTTTATTAAGGATTTTCTTATTCAACTTGGGCATGGTTTCTTTAAATAAAGATTAATATATTTATTTTATTTAATAAATTTGGCTAATTTTTTGCCAATTAAATGGAACTTTAGGCTAATTGCTTACATTTAATATGAAATATTAAATTTTTAGGGTTATATGATATTTAATTTGATAATTATTATTTTTGTATTGATATCATGAAATCAAAAACACTAGATTTTTTTTATATAGAAAAGTTAATAGAGATTGCGATAAATTTTAGTGTTGAATCTTTATTGGTGATTTTGCTATTATGAAAAATCATAGAGTAAAATCTAACTCTTTAGTAACAATAAAATATTAGTACATTTTAATTATTTCAATTATCTATTAACAAGTCTTGCCCCCAAGACTTGAAAATCCTAGCTTCGCGCCTGAAAATATCCATGCTTACGCCACTACAAGAATTATATTCGTCTTATGCAGAACCTGACTACTGTTGCTGTCAACGTCTTTGTCATGGAAATATTTGATGCCCTTAAAATGAGTGTTTCATGCGTTCTCCTGATGATATTAGAGTTTTACATATAATCATTTTCAGAAACGATTGGTTGCAAATGAAAGTTACTGGAAGGATCTTGATGAAAAATTCTAATGGACACTCTTATAATACGAATGTTAATGAGGATGAAGAACCATCGGTTATAGAATTTATGGTTGAAAAATCATAGGTTGACGAAGCGGTGATTGAAAAATCATCAGTTGTAGAAACGGTAGTTGAAAATTCCTTTGTTGATGATGAGCTTATTCATGAGGGTAAAAATTCAAGTCATTATTGGATAGTAAAGACAAAGACTACCTCCATGATCGTTTTATTAATTCCTAATTTTTAGCGAAGAAAGTAGAAGGTGATTGTGGTGTATTTTCATCTCTTTCTTTTGATTTTTCCTTTTACCTTGAGTCTTCTTTATGTGCTCCAAAATTTTTCTATGTAAAGATAAGTGTGCTTGTTTTTAAGCCCTATATAGTGCTTAATGAAATGTTTGCAAGAGTGTTTGATAAATTACTCAAGGCGTTGAATTCCTCTGATTGAGAGAAAGAGTGTGGTCGAGTGAGACTTTGATAAACTAGCGCTTTTCGGGAGGCAAATCGTGTTTTATTTATTTTAGCTAGGTTTTTTTTTTATTATTTTTGTGTATTTTTATTTGTTTTAGAAAGGTAAGGAGAGTGTATCTTATGCTTGTGGGAGTTCCTTGTTGTGTAGGTTTTTAGCTAGAAAATTTAAAAGGAGAAGAAAGCCGAATTGCAATTGGGTTCGACTCGGCAGAGCTCGGCCCGATCGGGTGCGTGTACGGATCAGGAAAACTGCTCAACTTTGAAAAGCCATAAATTTTGCTGTTCTTATTGAATTTTCACGTGTGGCCTATCGTTGGAAAGATATTCAAGTCTACTTTCCAACCAAATTGGAATAACTGCATTATCAGTTGTACATCAAAAGTTATGATCAAAAGAGTGCACCTGACTCAATTTTGGACTTTTCCCACTAACAATTTGTTTTATTCTTGCCCAAATTTGTTCCAAAGATATGCAATGCGATCCTCGAGGATTTGGTGACATTGATGCGGTGATGATCAGGAGTAGTCACCTTAACAACTAGTTTCCCTTTAAGACAATCAGGACATTGAATTGTCTAATTTAGCTTGGGGGGAGATTCTTGTGTATGCATGGTATATCTTTCACCTTCTCTCTTTTTATTTTATTATATTTTTTTCTATTGGTGTGATTAGACTAGTTGTTGTTGTTGTTTTTTTTTTTTTTTTTTTTTTTTTTTTTTTTTTTTTTTTTTGCTGTTGTTATTGCTTTAATTTCTTAGGTTAGATTTATTGCTTTCAAAAAAATAAAAAATAAAAAAACCAAAAATACGTTCAATGAATTATGAATCATGCTTCCCTATGCTCCTTGATGAAAATATTTCAAAATTATTTTGATTCTTGGTTATTGATGATAAATATTGTAGATTAGTTGGTCATAATTTTTTTTTTACAACATAATTTGATGTTTGATTACCTTGAAACCTTAACATGCGTCAATTCTGCCCAACTACTTATGAATATAATTCTTGACAAGTTGATTTGATGAAGGATTGTGTGTTAGTTCCTGGTATGTCAATGAAGTTGAGTATTTATTTTTAACTTTGAGTAATGTTTATATGACTCATTATTATGCACATTGAAGAGGACGAAGACATTTGTTCTTTTAGGTAGCCTTCGGACGATATTAGATGCATTTGTTCCCTTCTTGCTACCCATGTTGTTGCTTGTGCCCTTTTATTGTTTATTTAGCCACATTAACAAACCTATTTAAGCCACATTGGTTACTAGTCCTAACCTTGCCTTGGGAGAGCTAATAGTTAGTGAGGTGAGGGAGCTGTTGTGTGCACATAATTTGCACAATTTGGGTGGATTTGAGAAGTTATTTGTTCTTATTTGTGAATTGGAAAAAAAAATTGAAAAGATGTTCAAAAGTTAAAATAAAATCCAATGTGGGATAGAAAAGGTAAAAAAAGAAGAAAGTTTCAATGTTCAAGTGTTCTAATTGAAGGTTGGTCAAGAAAAAAAAAATCAAGTTCAAAAGAAAAGAAGAGTTCAAAGTTGGTATCACTCTAGTTTCATGATGTCTTATTTCTATGAGTGAAATTTGTGAAGTGTTGGAATAGTTGTTTGGTTAATTTTTGTAGAGTTGGGTTGAGTTATGTTGGAGATGATTTGGTCATTATTTATTTTTGACCTTTGTTTTTATTAGGATTTGGCTCCCTTAAACATGGCTTTGCTCTCACAATTTCCCAAATATTTCATACCCTTACCAAACCCTTACATTACAAGATTTGAAGACCTTTAGACATTTGTGCATAGATTTGTATGAATGTGAAAATTAGTTGTTCATCAATGCAAAGAATGATTTGACATATTTCGAGTCGACTACTAGGTTGAGTGTATGTCTTTTTAAAGACACGAGTGTGTAAGTTGGGAGGACATTGTTCACATACAAAGGGGTGGTTGGAGAGCGATTGAGTACATCGTTTACTCGCCACATAAATGAGAGTTGAGTGTGTGAGCACTAGTCTGAATTCTATATGCTCTTGTGGTTTGCTCTATTTGAAAATTGTTAGGGAAGATTGGTAGTTGTACGGATTTGATTGATTGACTTTGATACATATTTATTGGAATTACCTTGAATTATATATATTGATTTAATTTGTATTTGGGGTGAAGTATTGATTTATTTATTCATTGTTTTGCTTAGGGACAAGCAAAGGTTTAGTTTGGGGGAGTTTAATGAGTCTATATATTTATTCCCTATCCCACGGTCATATTTGTGCTTATTTGAGCTCTACGAAGCTATTTTTATTACTAATATACGTTTTCTAATGTTTTTGTAGAGTTGATATTATTTTGCAGGAATTTGCAGAATTATGACAATTCTCGAGCTTATTGAGTCACTACAAAGCATTAAAGTCTGATCGTATTTTATGACCAAGTATTTGAGCCAAGATTGAGTTAAAGGATTTTAATTTGGCAATTAAGGGCTCGATTTGTGAAGAGGTCTAAGTTCTTTACAAGCTAGAACACGATCCAACCAAGGAAGGAGAATTTGGCCAAATTTGGAAGCCCAATCTCAAGACTACCCTAAAATCCCAATTATTAATAACTAAGGTCAACCTTGAAATTTTTTGGTTACATCCCCCTTTAGGCATAGCTAACTACTCCCCCCCCTCTTAACGATGTCGTTTTAGTCATTTTCTGGTTTTTCCTTTTTGTTTTTTTCTTTTTTTTTTTTTGTTTCGTTCTTCTTATTACTTTCCTTACTTACTATCCAAGCCACATATATATTTCATTTTTAACCTAAATTCCTGTAATTTTTATTCTTTCTTTTTTTTTTTTTTTTTTTGCATTTTCTCTCTCTAGTTTGTTATTTTTTGTCTCATTCATGGATGCATCATTGATTGTAGTTATCGATCGTGATTGTAAACTTTGGTATTCTTTGATTTTTGATTTTGATCGTGATTATGAAGTTGTTTTTCCTTCTTCTGTTGGATTACTTAATTTATTTGTTTGATCAATTTTGCTTCTGTTTTAGTTGTTTTATCAATGTGATTTGTTTGATTAAATTCTCTCTGTTTTAGATCAATTTAGTCTCTTCTTTAGCTCGATTTGTGTACTTTGATTTTGATTTCTATTTTATGCTAATTTGTAGTAGAATTAGTTGATTTTGTCTCTGCTTTAGTTCAATTTGTGTACTCTGATTTTGGTTGCTATTTTACCCTAATTTGTAGTAGAATTAGCTGATTTTGTATATGATTTAGTTTATTTTGTGAACTCTGATTTTGATTGCTATTTTATGCTACTGTGTATTAGAATTTTGCGATGATGTTTCTGTTTTGGGTGTTTCCTGGTCCCTCGAGAGAGTTACGTCACCAAGACTGGTCCGGCGTGATCTATACCTACAAAACACGGAGACTCCGGTTGGTAGCAGCTCCGCCTCCGATGATCAAGTTAGTATTGGTCGTAGAAGATGAAAAGTTGCGAAAAAGGTAAAGATGAGATCTTCTCTGATTCCGAGATCAGGTGTTTTTCTTTGATGTGAGAGAATGTAGGGTTCTTGTAATAATTGAAGGTGTCCCCAAAATGGGGGAAATCTCCCTATTTATAAGGTCGTTGGAAAATGTGCCCTTTAGTAGGTCAGGATGACCTAATGGGCTGCGCTGTTTTGCAGCGTTCTTGGAATTAGGCCCTGGAGGTCGCCAATCTATTGGTTATCTAAGGTTGACACATATCAGTTGAGGAGTGGTCCACGTTGGACCCATCCTAGAGTGACACGTGTTCCTCTCTGATTGGGCCACGTGTCTGGAGTATTTTTACCCTAAACCTTTGCCCCTCACAGGGATTGACGTAGTAGGCCACGGGGCGCCTGTAACACGCGTCCCCCTGTAAGTAGTGAACAGGGGGATGCCCCCATTTTCACCCTTCTATAAATAGGGTTTTACCCCCCTCTTTTTCTCCCTCATTTTTGACCATTTCAAAAACTCTAGATAGATAAGGAGAGAGAACTTTCTAGAGAGAGACGCTCTATTATCGCATGTAGCTACTTTCCAGAGATTTTTCGGCTGCAGTGTTCATGGACTCAACCGGCCACCTTTTGAGGCAACTTTTTAGGGTTTAAATCAGAGGTACCCGTCTCTTCTCTTCTCTACTCTTTCGAATTTCTTCCGTTTGTATATATAATTTTTCAAATAAAATGGATTCACCATCAACACACACGGCATAACCAAGGACAGTAGTTAGCCGGTCTCCTGGTACGGCTGAGTCTAGGACTAGGGGTTCCGTCTCTGGGTGCATGGACCTGTTTTGCTCATCTCCGAATTCCACCGTCTCTGTGTCTGTGCAAAACACAATGGCGAGAGTTAAATAGACGGCTACAAAGCCATAAAGGAGAAGGAGCATTATGGAAGTGCCTGCTGATGAGGTAACCCTAGATGGGGAATACTAGGAATTGGATGAGCAATCAGAGTTCTCCCCGCGTGCCCCCATTACTCACAGTGATGGCATTCTAGAAGAGTTAGGCAGCGAGGGATCCACCTCAGCTCAAAGCCTAAATAACGAGTTAGATGGCGAGGAGGCCGCTAACAGGTCCGACTCTGAGGCATCAAGCTCCAATCAAGAGAATATTGGTGTTGAATACCAACAGACGGCCAAAGGACTGTCTATCATGAACCCTACCCAGACGGGTATGTCCCCCAAAGACATTACAACTTTGAAAGACAGCTTCGAAGCTTTCAAAGACAAACACCCACTAGGGAATGGTTGGGATATAGAAGTTCCACCTATGGAGGCGACGGTTGCTTGGGATGATGACATAGAGCATGCTGACAACTACTTCGGCTGCTATGAGGCGGCATTCAAAGCCGGTCTCCGTTTCCCCCTTCACAAAGGAATAAAGGCCATCCTGAGGGGATATGAGCTAGGCGTATGGCAGCTTACACCCAATTCATGGGTTAACATATTGAGCTATATCGCCGCCTGCGAATTTCAACATGTGACGCCTCACTTTGAGGCATTTGCTCATTTGCATTATATGAGCCGTGCCCCAGGCGGTTGGGGGGTGTGGTATACTCTAACCACACTCCCGGAGTACATGATGACGCTAGGAAAGACGTCCAAATGGAGTAACTGGAGGGAGAATTTTTACTTGGTATCTTCCCCATCTTTGCTTCACAATCGGGCCCTCGCTGGTACAATAAGGACCCGGCTCTGCTGGGAAGGAACAGTGCTCGTCTGCATCTCCCTGAGAAGGTTTGGGATGAAATTATGGGGCCAAGTCTGTTTACAATGACCACAATGCCGCTTGACGATGGGACAAAATTAATTGTGCCCAAGTACTGGGTGCCCCATCCGGAGTGGCTCAAAGACGAGGCGTTTCTCTCCGCTTGTGGTCTAAGTACCATGTTTTAGAGACGTATGTAGCCCCTCAATCGAGAATTTAATTAATGTGTTTGCTTTTTTCATTTTTTGATTCACAATTTTTCTAACCGGTTGATTTCCCTTTGCAGCAATTGCTTTGGAAATGGTTGACACTGACAAGACGCCTACCAAGTCTGCAGCTCAGGTCCGAAAGGACCTTCTTGAGCAAAAAAAAGCTTAGGTAGCGGCTAGGAAAGATAGGGTAAGGCCCACTTGCCCTCTTAACTTGTAAAAATTTATCTTTAAAGAACTAACTTATCGGCTGTCCTACCTCAGAGAGTTTACAAGGTTGTTCCCCGGTCGATTACCAAGATGCTCAAACGGAATCGGTTGGATGATCTGAAAAAGACCCCCGCCAAGGCAGCAAGGACTCAAACAACCTAGACGGTATCTTCTGTGCCATTTGGGCAGAAAAACCAACGACCGGGGGTAAAAGCTCGTCTGCATTGAAAGGTCTCAGTGAGAGCGCTGAAATTGGCAGTAAAGAGCAGGGCGTCTCTAAGACGCCGAAGGGTAGGGCTGTCAAAAGCTGACACGACACAACAACTCGACACGAACCCGACACGAAATAAGCGGGTTTTGGTCAAGAATTCTCAACCCGTTTAAATAATTGGGTCGACACGAACCCGACATGAAATTAAACGGGTAAGGTTAGGGTTGAAATTTTCAACCCGAAACCGACATGCGTAACCCGATTATGTAAATGGGTTGAACGATAACTCGTTAACACGACCCGACACGCTTAACCCGATTATTATGTAGAAAAAGAAACCTGAATTTTTATTATAAACCTTTTTTTTTGAAACATTATTCTAAACTGGTTGTAGAAACTAGAAAGCATTGGCGATTTGGCGCTATACTTAAATTTTGGGAATTGTTTGGCGGTATAATTTGGCGATAAATAAAATTTTTTAACTTTTTACTTCACTTTTCCACTTAGAGGGTTCTAGATAGTGTTACTCTTTAAGACTTTCATTTCCTCAAAACCAACTCCATCTTCCATAGTTCCATCTTCCACCTCCAAATATCCTTCATGTTTTTTCTTTAATTTTCACTAAAAAGTAAATATTCTCTAATCTCCTCCTCTTGGTAAATCAGTGGGCACAACCATTTATCAACAAGGTAATCTTCATCTTCTTCTTAATTTTTTTTTCTTTAATTAAGCTCAAATGGATTTTCCCCCAAATTTAGATCTATAGATCTATTAATTTTTAGCGAAAAACAAAACATTTGGATTGTTTTTATATAAAGTTGTGGCTTCTCTAATTTACATAGTTAATGAAGTATGGAATTCAATTCTTTTTGTTCTAATTAGAATTTTGTTTACTAAAAATTTTCAGTGTACGAAAGGATATGGAGTTAGAGTATGTTTTTGTTAATCTTCCCGATTCAGATGAAGAGGTGGGCAATAGCAGTAATGACAAGACTGAATCGTCTGCATACAAACCAACTGCTGGAGGTAAAAGGAAAAGGAAATTAACTTCTCCGGTATGGTCTTTTTTTACCTTTATTTCACCTGATAACGAGGGAAACTTGCGATGCAAATGCATCAAATGTGGGAAAATATACAATGCTGATAGTAAACATGGCACTGGAAATTTGCAAAGGCATGTTAATAACTGCAAAAAAATTTCCACAAATGACATTAGTCAACTTCTGTTACAAAGAAATAATGCTAGTAATTTGGCTAATGTGTCACTTAAGTTTAATTCTGAAGTATTTCATGAAATTATTGCTATGGCTATTGTGGAGCATGATTTGCCTTTTCAATTTGCTGAGTATGCGGGTGTTAGGCGTGCCTTTAGTTATTTGTACCCTGATGTAAAGGTCTTTTCTAGAAATACTACTAAGTCTGATGTTATGAGGATTTATAAAAGGGAAAAGGATATACTTAAGGATATGTTACAGTCTCTTCCTGGTAGAATTGCTTTGACCTATGATTGTCGGATTGCTATTAACACTGATGGCTATATATCTCTTACTGCCCATTTTGTGGATAAAGATTGGAATTTGAGAAAGAGGATCCTAAACTTCTCTTTTTTGCCCCCTCCTCACACTAGTGCTACATTGACTTAAAAAATCCTTGATTTGTTGAATGATTGGGGAATTAAAAAGAAAGTAATGGCAATTACTCTTGATAATGCATCTGCTAATGATTTGTGTGTTGGGTTGTTGAAGGACCAACTTGCTCTTTTGTGTGATGGTGAATATTTGCATAATTGTTGTTGTGCACATATTCTTAATTTAATAGTTCAAGATGGTCTAAAAGTTGTGGATGTAGCTGTGGATAAGATTAGAGAGAGCATTAAGTATTGTAAGGGATCAAATGTAAGAAAACAAAAATTTTTGGACTCTGTTTCAATGGTGAGCATAGAAAATACGAAAGGATTAAGGCAGGATGTACCAATAAGGTGGAACTCCACTTACCTTATGTTGAAAAATTCCTTATACTATAGAAAAGCCTTTGAAAATTTGCAATTTTTTGAGTCTAATTATGTGCATTGCCCATCGTTTGAAGAGTGGAGTAAAATTTAAAAAATTCAATCTTTCTTAGCAGTCTTTTATGAGGTCACTTGTGCTGTTTCTGGGACTAAATACCTAACTGCAAACCTTTAATTCTCTAGTGTGGCTAGGTTGAGATTACTATTGAAAGAGGAAATAGAAAAAACGGAGTCTAGTGATAATCCCTTGAAACTTATGGCCACAAAAATGTATGCAAAGTTTGAGAAATATTGGGCAGACTTCAGCTCCTTGATGGCCATTGCTGTGATTTTGGATCCTCGCTTTAAGTTTCAGATTGTGGAATGGGCTTTTACCAAAATTTATGGGGTTACTAGTTGTGTAGAACTTGCATTGTTATAAAGTAAGTTGTTTTCCCTTTTTGAGGAGTACAATAAGCTTTATCCTTCCCCTGCATCAAAGGAGGCAAACCATTCTTCTCATCAAATGTATGGCACAAGTTACACAACTAATCCACTGACTTCAGAATCTGATTTCATGAAGGTATGATATTGAGTTGTGTAGACACCCAAATGTGGTTCCCCAAAACCAAACCCAGTGATGAACACCTTTTGCGTCGAATCATAATCGAATGAGGTGAAAGTGTGAAAGTTCTAGTCTTGCGGTTGGTTTTTATTAAATTCTTTCTTTCTGTTTTCGAAAACAACTCTATTTTATGAAAACAGCCAATCCAATTTAGTTTGGTCCATTACAAGGGTCCAATAATAGTGTAGTTGGATGGGGCTTGCAAAGAGTTTTCCAACGATATATTATAAGCCCAATTCCGATGAATAATGAGGAAGTTATGGCCAAAATACTAAAATGGGCCCGGTTTGATCTTTACATACGGCCCAATGATATAGGGGAGGGCCCAATGTTAATTATTATTCCTAAAGTTATTGGAATTAATTGTAGAATTCTCTAGAAGGTTTTCTTTAATCCTAATAAGATTAGAATTAATAATTATATTTTTTGATAAGTTTTATTTGGAATAAAATATAATTTTATGAAAAATACGATTTAGGTTTTCATACGGACTTTACAAATCGATTTTGATTCATATGTGGACTCCATGTTTGAAGGCGCGTAGAAATCCAGGCTTTCGCCAGACGACAGGCCTGTCGCCACGCGACAAGCCTTGTCGCCAAGCGACAGACCCTGTCTCCTGGCGACAAGGTCGGTTTTGCAGCGACATAGTGGAGTTTTATTCCTTATCAAATTCTACCTATTTCCGGACTGTTTTCTTATAAATAGGGTCCTAAACCCCCGTTTTTATTCATCTACATCAATCATCTCTCTCTCAAAAAGCTAGAAGCTTTTTCTCTCTATTCTTTTTCTAAACCTTCCCTTTTACAAAATTTCGCATTCACGAGATCTAGACACACCTAGCCAAGTTCGAAGTTGCCTTTGCCCTAGACGTGAAAGGTTTATAATTTCTAAGGGTTTGGTCCCTAATCTCTATTTTAATTATTTGATTTAATTGTTTGATTTTATATTTTCCTTGAAGTTACTAACGCGTGTATTTTGTTATTAGAAAGAGATACGAGGCATCCAAGTAAGTACTTTAATTGTTTAATTGATATTATGATATAGAAATCATTCTTAGATTGTTATTTTGGTTCCTAGTATCATGTTAGGATGCTTTCCTTAGTATGATATTTAGGGTGATTTGCTTATATCAATTATGATTTCTAGGATGCTTCCTATTCTCTTTTCTAATATCATGTTAGTACCATGTTAGGGCTAAAGCTTTGATCTTTATTGCTTAGTGACATGCTAGGATTTGTTATTAATCTTGTCAGTATCATGCCTAGGATCTTGCTATTATTAAGCTTTATTATTAACATGATTATTATTGTCATAATTATTGTTATTATTATTTATGATGATTATTATGTTGCTTGATGCTTTTTATTGTTATTGCTTGATCACGCCTTTTATGCATGCCTAATGGGAATTTGTACTTGTAATCACGCTTAATAAGATAATTAATAATCTTGTTTAGGGTTAATTTGATTATAATTCAAGTGATCGCCAATAATAGTTTTTCTTGTGCATTAAATTCAACCAACATAGGTAAACAGGTTTAGGGTTAATCTGTTGTTTGCATGTTAGTCAGAAAGCGCACATGAATACGAGAAGAATGAAGTAGAGGCCTATTTTTAGGGCAAGTTCAATCTTTTTTAGGTTGGATTTGTACCTTCATCCCCGAACCCTATTTGGTTCAAGACCTTTTGGAGTTGACGATCTCATGGATCGTTAAGGGGTGTAACCTTCACTCTGTGAACGGTTTACAAGTTCCGAAAACTTGTTGGCAACTCTTTTGCTCTAGCTTCCTTCCCTTTGGACGCCACCATGCTTAAGTGTATGATCACAGTGGGGTTCAAGCTTGGGGTTAATGGCTTGAAATATCCCCTACAGTTTTTGGCGACTCCACTAGGGAGGATTTCTATTTTAATTCCTAAAATTTATTTCGGCAATGATTTAGAATGAGTGGATGAGACTCGAAAAGTTCTAAGTATTTCATGTGCGTAATTTTGATTAGCATTATTGTCATATGCATAAAAATGGTCCTCATTGGATAGACCATCCGAAATGAGTCAAAAACATAGGATTTTTACACGTAGGAAATTTGAGAAATATCTTTCACAACTAGAATTGAAATAACGCTGCGAAATCTGGAAAATTCTAAGAACGTAGATACCTACTGAGGCATGTAGGAACTAGTGCCTAGAAAACAGGGCTTGTCGCCTGTAAAGTGCTTCTGTCTCCTGGCGACAGGGGTAATTTTGCGGCGACAATCCCTGTAGTCTGGCGCCAAGTTCTTCCAATACTGAGCCAGAACTCTGCCTTCTTGTTTTGACCATTTCTAGCACTGTTGGCTCGATTCTACTTCCTGATTGAGTTTTTCTCACTTTTATGAAACCCATATCTGTTCTACACGCTCCATCTACCCAATCGAACGCTCCTGGCAACGACGGGTACATCCGAGTCTGTGAATCCACCAAACCGTGGAAGCAAGTTTTTAACTTGCGGGGTCCCATCCACTCGCGCCAACCCTTCCAAAGGTAAGGCTTCCGCGCGGTGCATCCGGACTCATAACCATGGACCCTCTTTGACTAACCCATATCCTGAACTTTAGAGAACTAGAGCCATGGTTAGGTTGCAAACTCATTGCATCATATCGTGACTATTTGAACTACTTGTGCATTCTTTTCTTGTGCATACCTTTTATGTGTTAACCGTTTGTTTGACTTGTGTTTAAGTCTAAATAAACCAATTAATGACTAGAAAGGACTTTGTCTAATTAATTAATTTGGCTAATTAAAGACTAATCAAGTAATCAATTTGACTTAGTACGACTGTAGGCATGTCCCCTTAGAGTAAACTTACTGGAAACAGTCCCAGATTAATGTTCCAGCAATGGCGCAGGAGTTTGGGCTGTGGCGCCGCAGTTTACTGCTTGTCGCCTGGCGACAGATTTGTCGTCTGGCGACAAGCTTTAAACTTTGGCGACAGTTCTGTTGTTCCGGCGACAGTCCAGATTCTTACTCGAGTCATCACGACGAGTCTAATTAACAGTCTGCTAATCAGTTTAATCAATTTGTTAAGTCCTTAATTGAGTCTAGGCACCTAGTCCAATGGTCATACACAAGAGTCAAAGCATGTCACTTGCACTCACTTATAAAACACACACTTAACATGTATGTCACACCTTGACCATGTCTAGAGAGTCTTGAATGCGCGTTTTCCGTCATTTTTTTTAGGGGGGTAAGTCGGATATTAATCCTCCAATTAAACCACTTGTTTGAAACCATTCCCAAAAGTATACACCCTATCTAGTTTTCTTTTTAAAACCATAAAATCAAAGTCAATTTGAGTCAAGTCATTAAAACAAATATGGATTAATCTACAGCGCGTGGTTAAGAAAGGAAGGGCGTTTAATCAAGGATAACACTTTCGTTCAAGTCTCACTTTTGATAAGCCAATCAATCGAAGAAGAAAAGCTAAGAAGACAATGGCAAGTCAGGAAGAAGTCAACGAACTCAGGGGACAGGTAGCTAACATGGCTGAAATGTTAAAGAGTCTGACTTTTCAAATCAATGACCCTGCAAGACAACAACAGATGGAGCTCATCCAGGAAAGCTTGAGCAGATTATCTAATGACTATAAATTGCAAGGCATTAGCTCACAAGGGGTCTCGGTGGACAAGGATCTTCTTCCGCAGAAGTTCAATGCCAACGACATCCCAAAATTCAAAGCAATGGATAACCCTTATTTTCATTTAAGAGCTTTTGAAACTGTAATTAATATTAAGGGAATAGACAAAAAAGCTTTTCATTCTGTATTTTCTCTATCTTTAGAAACCGTTTATCAGCAATGGTACTTCTCTCTTGATAAAGAGAAAACCTCTAGTTGGGAGTCAATTGTAAACGCTTTCATTGATAGATATAAATGCAATATTCAAGTTGAAACTGATCATAGGGAACTTGAAATACTCAAGCAGAAAGAGAATGAAGGCTTTACTTCTTTCTTTAATAAATGGAGGGAAACGTCTGTAAAGATGGTTGAGGTGCCTAGTGAGAAAGAATCTGTGAGGATGTTTATCAAGAACCTCCAAAAAAAATATTCTAAGCATCTCAAATACCAAAATAACTTGCACACCTTTATGGCCGTCTATGACATTGGTATCAATATTGAAGACGACCTAGCTAAACAGAAAGCTGGTAACAGTACCTCTAGTAGTGGCTGGAAAGGCAAGAAGAACGACAATCCTTCTTCTTCCAAAACCACCCACTCAAATAATGTTAGAACCTTTAATTTGAGTGAAGTCCTCGCCATGAATAATCAAGGACAAAAGAAACCACTTAGGAGGAACTGTACTCCTATTGGTATGAGTTATGACACCGCATTCGATCACTTACATGCAAAAGGTTTTATAACTCCCATAGGACCGTTTGGGGACCCACCTGTCGAGAAGAGAATGACTAGCTGGAACCCCAATGCACATTGCAAATATCATCAGGGTAGGGGCCATCTCACAGAAAATTGTTGGAAGCTTAAGGAAGCAATCTAAGATTTAATTGATAACAACAAACTTCCATTGCCCCCTGCAACCAAGAAGCCAAGTATTAATAACGCACCATTGTAGGATTTCTTGGCTATTTCCGATGAGGAAAATCAGGTTGATCCCTCCAAGCTCATCACTCCAGCAGAGGATTTAGTGCGAGGATGGCGCAAGACAGTAAAAGTGACTACTGTAAACGGAAAGAAGATCTCAATAACTACAGGAAAAGGGCCAATGTTCGAAGAATCGTCTGAGTTAGAGTCTTCCCCTATCGAGTCCTCTAAGTCTCTAGTTGTAGCACCTCCCTCTAATTCTTCTATTTCATCATCTACTCCTAGGATAGTTAGCAATCAAGTCCCAACGGACATTTCTTTATTCGATGTAATGATTTCTGAGTTTAATAATATGTCTTCTTCCCCTTATTCCTCGTGTTTCTCTTTAGCTCCAGATGACGAGTATTGCTTAACTAACGATGAAAATGACAAAGAAATCATTAAAGCAATGGAAACACTTGAAAATAAAACACCAATAATTGAGGACACTGAAACGGTTGATATCTCAAAAGATCCAACCATCAAAAGAGAAGTTAAAATCGGACTCACGTTAAACAAAGATGAAAGAACCGATTTAATTAATCTACTTAAAGAATTCATCGATGTATTCGCATGGTCATATGAAGATATGCCAGACATTAATAGAGAAATAGCTCAACACACTATACCACTAATCCCAGGAATGAAACCTGTAAAACAAAAGTTGCGTCGAGTGAAACCCGACGTAGCTCTCAAAATAAAAGAAGAAGTACAAAAGCAAATAACTGCAGGTTTTATTAGGGTATCCAAATACCCCGAATGGGTTGCAAATGTAGTCCCAGTTCCAAAAAAGGATGGTAGGGTTCGAATGTGTGTCGATTATCGAGATCTAAATAAGGCAAGTCCAAAGGACGACTTCCCTTTACCACACATCGATATTTTGGTAGATAATACAGCGAATAACGCATTTCTCTCATTTATGGATGGATACGTAGGGTACAACCAGATCCTCATGGCCGAAGAAGACATGGAGAAAACAACATTCATAACACCTTGGGGTACTTACTGTTACACGGTAATGCCATTCGGGTTAAAAAATGCGGGTTCCACTTACCAACGAGCAACAACTGCCTTACTCCATGACATGATGCATAAAGAAGTCGAAGTATACGTGGACGACATGATTGTGAAATCTAAAGATCGTCCAGGACATCAAGTGGCCTTAAGGAAATTCTTCGAGAGGCTAAGAAAATACAACATGAGGTTGAATCCATCCAAGTGTACTTTTGGAGTAACCTCAGGCAAACTCTTGGGATACGTCATAAGCTCTAGAGGAATAGAGATAGACCCAACCAAGATCAAAGCAATCATGTCAATGCCACCGCCCAAAACCGAGAAGCAAATTCGAGGATTTATTGGCCGGTTGCAATATATAAGTAGGTTCATATCCAAGCTAACAACAATATGTGAACCAATATTCAAGAAGCTTAAGAAAAATGTGCCAGTAATATGGGACGACGAGTGTCAAAAAGCCTTTGAGAAGATCAAAGCCTATCTCGCCAATCCTCCCGTATTAACCCCAGCGCTTCCAGGAATTCCTCTAAGGCTGTACTTAACAGTCACCAAAGAAACCATGGGAGCTATGCTCGCTCAAGAGGTAGAAGGAAAAGAAAACGCCATCTACTACCTAAGCAAAAAGATGCTCGAATATGAAACACGCTATACACCACTTGAGAAATTGTGCCTCGCATTGGTGTGGGCCACAACCAAGTTAAGACATTACATGCTTGTTCACACAGTCTTTGTAGTGTCACGAATGGATCCTCTCAGATACTTATTCAATAAATCCACGCTTAACGGACGCATCTCAAGATGGATAGTCAACCTAGCCCAGTTTGACGTGAGATTCATGCCTCAAAAGGCTATTAAAGGATCTGTAGTCTTGGACTTATTAGCGGACTTTCCAATAGAAGATTCGACACCAATACATGACAATGAATTTCCAGATGAAGACTTAATTGCACGGAAGATGATACTTGGACTTTATACTTCGATGGAGCCTCGAACCAAAAGGGATGTGGTGTAGGAGTCCTATTAGTATCACCTAAAGAGGAGCATGTTCCAATTTCAATAAAGTTAAATTTCGACGGTACCAACATCGCTGCAGAGTATGAAGCATGCGTGGTAGGCCTCGAAACAGCTTTAGCATTGGGTGTAAAGAAACTTCGAATATTCGGAGATTCTTCCTTGATCATCAACCAAATCTCCAAAAGATGGAAAGTAAGGAGCGAAAGCTTAGCCCCTTACCAAACCTATCTGGAAACTCTCACCGATCAACTGGAAAAGGTGGAATACACATATCTACCTAGAGAAGAAAACCAATTCGCCGATGCCTTGGCAAGACTAGCCTCAATGGTTAGGATTCTTAAGGAAATTGAGCAAATGCCTCTAACGATAGAGAAAAGACACAAACCAGCATATATTCAATCTATAGAGGATGATGAAACAATCCAAGAAGAAGAAGAGGAAGAAGAAAAACCATGGTATACCGACATACTCAATTATGTCACCAAAGGAGAATACCCTCCTCATGCTGACAAAAGAGCAAAACGAGCTTTGAGACTTTTGGCTTCCCAATACGTACTCATAAATGATGAGCTACACAAAAGGGTACCTAAAGGTCGAGCCCTATTATGTGTAGCCAAGAAGGACGCTCAAAGAATTATGAGAATAGTCCACGAAGGAGTATGTGGAACACATGTTAATGGCAAAATGCTAGTCCAAAAGATAATGCGAGAAGGATATTATTGGACTACCATGAATAGGGATTGTCATCAATATGTAAAAAGGTGCCCTAAGTGCCAAATTTATGCAAACTTGCAGCATATTCCTCCATCCCTTCTCTACACCTACACCTCACCATGGCTATTCTCAACATGGGGAATCGATATAATCGGAAAAATCACACCTCCTGGAACAGGAGGTCACTAATACATCTTAGTAGCAATCGATTACTTCACAAAGTGGGTAGAAGCACAATCATATGTTAAACTCACTGCAAAACATGTAGCACTCTTTATCGAAAGGAATATAATTTGTCGATACAGAGTCCCACATGAGATGATAACTGACAATGGAACTCACTTTCAAGCCGAATGTGAAGAATTGTTACAAAAGTATGGTATTCAACATCACCATTCTTCCCCTTACAAACCTCAAGCAAATGGAGCAGTTGAAGCAGCTAATAAAAATTTAAAAACTATCATCGAGAAAATGACAGAAAATTACAAGGATTAGCCTGACAAACTCCATTTTGCACTTTGGGGTTATCGCACGTCAATTCGAACGTCAACAGGAAACACGCCATTCGCCTTAGTCTATGGAATGGATGCCGTACACCCTGTAGAACTAGAAATACCTTCTCTACGCATTGTGTTAGAAAGTAAACTCGATGAAGTTGAATGGACTAGAGCACGGTATGAAGAATTAATTCTACTTGATTAAAAACGACTAGAAGCTCTACATCATACCCAATGCTACCAAACTCGTATGGCTAGACACTTCAATAAAAAGGTCAAGACAAGAAACATCAAGGTTGGAGACTTGGTACTAAAAGCACTAAAGAAGAATGTGTTGGATCCAAGAGGCAAATTCAGGCCCAATTGGTCCGGACCATACATTGTCAAAACAATCCTGTCAGGAGGTGCAGCTCAGTTAACCGACATGGACGGTAATGAACTCTCAAACATGACCAATCTTGACCAACTTAAGAAGTACTACCCATAATTACTTGAGTAGGACGCTCAAGAGAGCTACGTTTGGCCTGATTCCTTAAGAAAGGATACGTAGGCAACCCTTTAAAGGGTGCGGCCACTTTAATTACCAAGCATTTCGCGTCCCAGCATTGACAAAAACGTTAAAAAAAAAAAAATATTGTCGCCAGACGACAAGCGTGTCGCCAGGCGACAAGGCGAAAAGTTTGGCGACAGACTCGTATGAGCGACGCCAATTTTCTCCGGATATCTGGACAACCTTGGTGCATTCTGGAAATTTTTTCGACTTCCGTACTTGAAGAAATTTTTTTCGGAAAAAATATTTTAAGTTGTTTTCATTGCTTTAAATGAACAAATGTAAAGTTAATTTAATTAAAAAGCTGAAATTGCATTAATAAGTAAAAGAACTACATCATTGATGGAATTTAAAGCTTAAAAAATTAAAATTAACTTAAAATGTCTAATAAATCGAAGGAAAAGCAATACTCTAATCTTTCTTTTCTTTCTTCATTCTTTTCCAATTTTTGTTAGAGGCTTCTTCTTCATCCATCACTTTTGCTAAGAGATATCCATTAGAGGCTCTACATTCGATTTTAGTACGGATAATCTCTCCCACAGCTAAAACTCCATGCTTCTTCTCTACCCAAACCTTATTTTCTGAAGAGTCCACCTTTCTTTTCCCTTTGTCTTTTTTAGCACTCTTCTTTTTAGGCGCCACATGAGTCTTAAACTCAACTCTTTCACCTAGGCGTTCCTTCGCAGGCATTTTCTTGTCACCAAGGCGAGTCTTCACATTGGTCTTCGCTATTTTGGTTCGGTCCTTTTGAGATCTACCAGTCAACCATCGCTTCACATCATTGGACAAAGAAGGTGGAGTCTTTTGGGTAATCACTTTCCATAATGGCCTAGCACACCAATACCCGTCAAAACGTTCAACTTCTTGTGAAACCGGGAATTCATAAGGGCGACGAAGATCTCCCGTAGGAATGGTTTGAGCAATCCCATATTGCCTCTTTACTTTGCAGGGATAATAAAAGGTCAATTTTGACAAACTAGGAAGACGACAAAAGGGTTGAGTATTACAACCAATCATCTTTTCAAGCTTCCACCAGGGAATGACCTATTTAATGAAGAAGTCACAACATGCAAACACTTTGCCCCACTCACGGCGACCCATCTTCAAGGAGAAACGCTTCTTTCGTCGAACAAAGCAATTGGGGGTATATTTGTCAATATTATCAGGAGGACCAATCAATTCTAGTCTCTCCATGAGCCACATCTGTAAAAATCAATGCACATAATCAGTATTGCTATACAAAAATATATTTTTTATTTCTGTAATTACGAATATTGTTTTTCTACCTGTAATAAAATTGGAGAGCCTCGAAAGGTGCTTCTGGATTCTTTTTCAATTCATCAAGACTAAGCATAGTCTCTCCAACGATTAATGGCATTGGATTTCTCCCAAATTCGATTTGTTCTAGCACAGATATTATAATTGCTTGACCATCATTATTTTTACCATTAGTAAGAAAATATTGGCTAAGCATGCAAAAGAGGAAAGCTCTTCTTCTATAGACATGAAAAGATTCGGAGCGTGGTCTATCAAAATAAAAACGTGCAAATTCTTTTAAATCAACATTATTACCATGCACTATGTTTTTTTAGATCTTTACCTCTAAGGTCAAGGAAACGCTCATAATCTTTGTAATAATACTCACTCACCGTAGGCATTACCACAAGATTTAATGGAGGAAAGCCTAGAATGGCACCAAACTCTTCTGGTAAAGGCGAATTTCATCATAGCCTAATCTAAAACAATGAGTATTAGGATCCCAATATTCTAAGGCGGTATGAATGAAGTCTATATCAAGATCTACCCCCTTTATGCCATAAATACCCCCCATATGGAAAAAGTCAAGTTCTTTTCTCTCCTTAGCAGTTAAAGAACGACACCACTCACGAGTGAAATCACAAAAACTCTTTTTAATTAAAGCCATGATTAATTTTTGAGCTAATCTACTCGAATTATACAGAAATCGGCAGATTTGGGGGCTATTTATAAACAATTTTTTTTGGCAGATTTCGAATTCTGTAAGGATTTGGAAAACCAAGTATGTCGCCAAACGACAAGTTTGTCGCCTGACGACAACGTCTGTCGCTTGGCGACAAAGCTTGTCGCCTGGCGACAAAAGGATACGCGTGGCGACAACGCGTCTGAGCAAGCGACAATTACGCGCTATGCAACCCGCGTTTTTCTGACTTCGATTCGACTTTGATTTTGCACATTACACCCTGTTATTCAATACCCTCATACATTGCCTTTTTCTTTTTGATTAAATTGAGCTTAGGCTTATTTTTAGTCGACATCATTTTATTTTTCATTTCTTCTTTTGGGGGAGAAAGTCGGATACCCTCCATCGATAATAAAAATGACGGAAATTCTAATTTTTGCGCAAAAATTAAGTCACAATTGCACACACTCACATGCACATAAAATGAAAAATAAAATGCAAAGATAAAACAGGCTTAATATAAAAGGTTTGTATATACAATATGAGTCATATAATACAAAAGACAAAGTCCTATGAAGTCAAATAAATAAATGAGCACAGGTACAAACTATGGCGTCGGAGGCCGTAAATGATGAGGTATGCCCATCATATCAAAGAACGTTGTAGTCCGGGGAGTATGCTCCTCACCATCTCCTAACCCGTCAATTGGTGGAAACCTCAGCTCAGGGCCCACCCACCCAGGCTCACCAATCGACAACGGCTGAGGTTGCAAGGGCTGCTGCGACGACGAGCCGACCTCGTACGTCCCACCACCCATCGAAGGAGCCGATGTCGCACCTCCTTAGCCCGTCGGCCCAGCAAAGACATCCTCAGGTGAAGAAGCCGAGCCCTCGGTCGGAGCAGCCTCAGACCGGCCACTTTGGCCTCTATCAGAAGTGCGGCGACACCTTGAGCTAGATCTACTCGGCTCTCTCCTAGCCTCGGGTCTCGACCGAGTGCGGGGTGAAGGAATAGGCTGTCCCTGCAAAGGTAAATCAAATCAGACACTAAGGAAAGAATATAATGAAAGGTGATACAAAAGAAAGACAAGAGAGATACCTCCTCAACGTCGTTCCTCCGACAGGTAGCTCGGTCTCGTAACCGCACGAGCTGGCTAGGAAAGCCGTCTATACACCTCGCCATAGCTGTCACCACCTCGCGAGAAAACTGTCAAAGGAATAATGTCAGTGATAATACAGAACAAATACAAAAGCCAGAAAATAGATAAACTCACCCGAGTCTGGTGACGAGGAATGGAGCGCTCCACAAAACGTTGATCCTCGGGGGCTGGAGGAATCATCTCCTCAATCGGTCCGAACGTACCCTGGTAATAGATAGACATCCTCGGAGGGACGAACTCCCTAGGCCCAGCCTGATAAAATAAAATTCAAATGATCAAAATTCGCTTGGGGGCTACCAAAAGAAAAATAAAAAGTAAAGCATACCGCTGCCTCCTCAGACAAAACAGGGGCCAGCGCTAGCAAAGGCAGCAAGTCATCCTTGTAACTCTGCTCTAAATGGACATGAGACCGCCAGGGAGTGCCAGGAGACGACCGACTCGCGCAGTCACGCATCAACGCCTCATGAAACGTATGTTGAGGCGGGCAAGCAGGGACGACGAAAACATCCGAGGAGTGCTGAATAGCTACTCTCTCGCCAAGATACACCGTAGCGTCATACGTCCCTTGAAAATAACGACGCTCGGTAGTATATCGCGCGGCTAGAGCAGGTATAGATAAATCAGCCCACGGTCGGTATACCACGTCAAGCTCCTACAAAACAGCTATGTAAGATCAATGCACTCAAAAGAGAAATATCAAAAAAAAAAAAAAATCAAGTGTTCACAAGAACCTACCGAGAGGATAAGATCTCAAATGCGTGCAGTCTCGACCTGGCCAGTACGACCTCCCCAACCAGCGCCGACGGGAAGCTCGCGAGGTGAAGGTCTCACCAGCGCAAGCGAGGGGAAGTACTCGTAGAACCAAATCTACATAGATAAGGAAAAGTCAGTAAATGCTTACACGAGTCTAGAGCTAATTTCAAAAGGATGGAAATATACCTCTACGACCCTCCAAAAACTGGAAAGTGCGACCTCTCCAGACAAGGCCCTATGACGGCAGGAACGTCGCAAGCCGAGAAGAAAGTCAGCATAGGCCAAGCTGGCCCAGTCATACGTCCCTACCAGGTGAAGGTCGCGAACAACTCTTAGGTAGTAGAGGAGCACTCGACTACCCTTGTCAGGAGAAAAGGTCCCTGACAGCAAAATAAGAACAAAGATGCGCACCCGTTGCTCGCGAGTGGTCGCATCATCCTCAAAAGCCGCCACCAAGGTGGAACGGCGGATGCACCGGGAACTAAGCTGCCCCGGCTGAGCCTCAGCACGGGCCTGAACAGCAATCGGACCCAATAACTCCGAAACCATCGGTGAGTAGACAGTAATATCACTGTCAAATGGCAGTGGAGAAGAACGAAACTCCAAACCTGTGATGAGACTGAAGTCGGCAGGAGTGACCGTCATCTCACCCTAGGGAAAGTGAAAGGTGTTGGTGGTGTCCCAAAAGAACTCCACCAAAGCTCGGACAACGAGGTTACCCCCATCATAGGAGTACATGGCCTGAGTAGCCCGAAAGAGGGGAGTCAACCCACAGGACTCCCAGAGCTGTCGCAACACCTCGTCTCTGCTGAAATACGCTTTATATAGCGTGCTGATGACGTTGTTGCCAGAACCATGACTGCGAGTCCTCCTGCTGATGAACCCGCGTCGCACGCGCTCAGAGATAAGGTGCTCGGGAGAAAAGAAAAGAGTGCGCTCATCCCATTCTGGAAGAGGTCCAAGTCTAGTAGAAGGGTCCTCACCCTCGCCGACGAGCTCGTCCTCCTGGCGTGCGTCCCTCGACTAAGAACTAGAGCCGCGTTGCCTAACCATGCTATATTATGCAAATAATAAGATTAAGGCTCTATGGTATCTAAGGTTCGCCTAGCCGCATGATACTATGTTCGCAAAAATGGAGTACGTAGTACAAAAAATAGAGCACAATTTCAACATGAGCGTAATTAGCATTTTCATGTAATTAAACAATACTATGATAAATATTGTGACAAATTGTTCAAGAATAACTAGTAAAAACATCAAGAACGGATCACATTGTTCTTCACAACCTCAAGAGGTCCATCAATGGTGAATCGCTTATTTCTTCACCAAATCGAGTCAAACAAGTCTCAAAACACTCCCAAGGCAATGCATAAACATAATCAAGCAAGTTCAAGGCATAAAATTCAGCAAAAGAAGCGAATTAAGCAAAAACATGTTCGAATTTCCGAAAAATTCGTGAACAAAGAACGCCCAGCGAAAACCGAGTTGAGTTTGAATAAAACTTACATGGATCGGGAAAATAGATGGAATAAGCTTTGATTTGAAACAAGTTTGAGCGAATTCGGTTGAGAATTGAGCGAGAACGAGAAGGTCGAAGTTTTAAAGCAAATGTGAAAAACAGAATAGCAGCAGCGGAAAATGAAGAAGAAAGGGAGGGTATTTAAAAAACCCGACCCTGTCGCCAAACGACAATTTTGTCGCGTGGCGACAAAGCCTGTCGCCTGGCGACAAGCAGAAAAAGCGGCGACAAGCAGTTCCGGCTAGCTCTGGAGCGGCGACAGGGTACAGGGCTCCATAATATGGTTATGTGAACCTCGTGCAACAATTTTGGGTTCCTTGGTACGCCAGTTAGCCCCTCTAAGCAACTTGACATGATTTAATGATCGAATGAGGTGAAAGTGTGAAAGTTCTAGTGTTGCGGTTGGTTTTTATTAAATTCTTTCTTTCTGTTTTCGAAAACAACTCTATTTTATGAAAACAGCCAATCCTATTTAGTTTGGTCCATGACAAGGGTCCAATAATAGTGTAGTTGGATGGGGCTTGCAAAGAGCTTTCCAACGATATATTATAAGCCCAATTCTGATGAATAATGAGGAAGTTATGGCCAAAATACTAAACTGGGCCCGGTTTGATCTTTACATACGGCCCAATGATCTAGGGGAGGGCCCAATGTTAATTATTATTCCTAAAGTTATTGAAAGTAATTTTAGAATTCTCTAGAAGGTTCTCTTTAATCCTAATAAGATTAGAATTCATAATTATATTTTTTGATAAGTTTTATTTGGAATAAAATATTATTTTATGAAAAAAAAGATTTCGGTTTTCATACGGACTTTACAAATTGATTTTGATTCATATGTGGACTCCGTGTTTGAAGGCGCGTAGAAATGCAGGCTGTCGCCATACGACAGGCCTGTCGCCACGCGACAAGCCTTGTCGCCATGCGACAAACCCTGTCGCCTGGCGACAAGGTCGGTTTTGCAGCGACAGAGTGGAGTTTTATTCCTTATCAAATTCTACCTATTTCCGGACTGTTTTCTTATAAATAGGGTCTTGAACCTCCGTTTTTATTCATCTACATCAATCATCTCTCTCTCAAAAAGCTAGAAGCTTTTTCTCTCTATTCTTTTTCTAAACCTTCCCTCTTACAGAATTCCGCATTCACGGGATCTAGACACACCTAGCCAAGTTCGAAGTTGCCTTCGCCCTAGACGTGAAAGGTTTATAATTTCTGAGGGTTTGGTCCCTAATCTCTATTTTAATTATTTGAGTTAATTGTTTGATTTTATATTTTCCTTGAAGTTACTAACGCGTGTATTTTATTATTAGAAAGAGATACGAGGCATCCAAGTAAGTACTTTAATTGTTTAATTGATATTATGATATAGAAATCATGCTTAGATTGTTATTTTGGTTCCTAGTATCATGTTAGGATGCTTTCCTTAGTATGATATTTAGGGTGATTTGCTTATATCAATTATTATTTCTATGATGCTTCCTATTCTCTTTTCTAATATCATGTTAGTACCATGTTAGGGCTAAAGCTTTGATCTTTATTGCTTAGTGACATGCTAGGATTTGTTATTAATCTTGTCAGTATCATGCCTAGGATCTTGCTATTATTAAGCTTTATTATTAACATGATTATTATTGTCATAATTATTGTTATTATTATTATGATGATTATTATGTTGCTTGATGCTTTTTATTGTTATTGCTTGATCATGCCTTTTATGCATGCCTAAAGGGAATTTGTACTTGTAATCACGCTTAATAAGATAATTAATAATCTTGTTTAGGGTTAATTTGATTATAATTCAAGTGATCGCCAATAATAGTTTTGCTTGTGCATTAAATTCAACCAACATAGATAAACAGGTTTAGGGTTAATCTGTTGTTTGCATGTTAGTCAGAAAGCGCACATGAATATGAGAAGAATGAAGTAGAGGCCTATTTTTAGGGCAGGTTCAATCTCTTTTAGGTTGGATTTGTACCTTCATCCTCGAACCCTATTTGGTTCAAGACCTTTTGGAGTTGACGATCTCATGGATCGTTAAGGGGTGTAACCTTCACCCTGTGAACGGTTTACAAGTTCCTAAAACTTGTTGGCGACTCTTTTTCTCTAGCTTCCTTCCCTTTGGACGCCACCATGATTAAGTGTATGATCACAGTGGGGTTCAAGCTTGGGGTTAATGGCTTGAAATATTCCCTACAAGTTGAAACTAATATTTTTTATGTATGGTAATTGTTTGATCGTATATGCATGGAGTTGAAAATAATAATTTTTATCTCTTTTCTATTATTCTTAGGATTTTGATTCTTTTTCAAGCCCAGAGTTTGTCGTTTCTCCTAAGAGTGAGCTAGAACTTTATTTAGAGGAAGCAAAGTTACCCCGAGACGCAAAAGTTGATATTCTTGCTTATTGGAAGAACTACCAGTTTTGGTTTCCTATTCTCTCTCAAATGGCAAGGGAAATTTTAACTATTTCATTGTCTACTGTGGCTTCCGAAGCTGCATTCAGCATAGGAGGGAGAGTGCTTCACAAGTTTAAAAGTTCAATGAAGCCTGAAACAGTTGAAGCTGTGACTTGCCTTCGGGATTGGGCATATTAGGAAGAAGGTAAATGGTTAATTTTTAAATATCTTAATTCTTAAACATTTTACATATTATTCTTTATATCTTTAATAGTTAGCAATTAAATCTTTTTTTTTTGCTTGTCAGCTCTTGAAGAACTCAAAGTCAATGAGATTTGTGATGATATAACTCAGTTGAAGTTAGATGTGGATGATTCTCCTCCTTCAAGCTCAAATGAAGCAAGTAGCAGTCGAAGACCTCAAAGTGGAGCAGCAAGCACAGTTAAACAAACTTAATCATACATGTAATCCATGAAATTAAGTACTAATGCATGTTTTAGAAGTTGTCATTTTGAAGATTGGGACTTGGGGACAACTCTTATGTATTGATTGGGTTGCTAAAACCACTAACTTTATGTTCTTGTAGTATCTTTTGCCAAAATCAGTAGCTTTAATCTCTTGTAGTATCGTTAATGATGTATGTCTTTTTAATTATTATGTTGAATATTAATTAGTTTATTATATAATTTATGTGGGTTAAAAGGTTATCCGGGTAACCCGTATAAAAAATGGGTTAGGTTTGGGTCAAGGGTTTTCAACCCGTTTAATAAATGGGTTAGGTTTGGGTCAAGGGTTTTTCAACCCGTTTAATATTGACACAAACACGAACACGACACGACACGACACGACACGTTTGACAGCCCTACCAAAGGGTAGAATACCACCCGATGCTGCATCTGGTTCTGCAGCGATTGTGGGCGCAAGGGACCCTCAATCTGGAACTCTAGGTATGAACTGCTGTCTATAACCCCCCGGCCGTTTGATTACTTGGTGCGAGTAAAATCCCATAATTCTAAGTTTAGAGATTCGCCGAGCAGCCGGCACGATATTGGTGTCGCCTATGCTGCGTCCTCACAAAACCCTTCTTCTTGTTGCAGATATATCCCAGAGATGGCCAGACATACAACAGTATGCCAGGCGGATGTTGAGGACCCTCACTTGGTCAGATAAGGACTGGGTCACTAGATTGCAGCAGGTCAACTTTGACCATATCCTTGCCTTGCTGGCTGAGGTAATTTGTACCCTTTTTATGATGTATAATTTTGCAAGAAATTTGGCTAACTATATTTACCGCCTGTGCCTTCTCAGGCAATGCTGAGGGTAGACGGGTTGAAAACCCCATTTAGGAAGAAGAAAGAGGAGGTAAGAGACACCAAAAACCGGGCGACTGATGCCCTTAACTCTACTGTATCGATCTATTATGGGTGAAGTTGAAACTAAAGCCATGGAGATGCAGCAGGAAGAATTTATGAAGGAGCTCACGGTTGTGGTGGAGACGACCAATAACAAAGTTACCAACTTGGAGCTTGAGCTCAAAAATGCTAAGTCTGACCTTAAAGCTTTGGAAGCGGCTGACACAGAGAATACCAAGCTGAGGGCAGACGTCAAGAAGCTCAAAGTGGATATGGCCAACATGCAGGCGGAGCATGATGCTGTGCTCAAGAAGGAGCAAGAGCGGCTGGTGGCGGAAAACGAGAAGGATTGCAAGGAGCGCATGAAGCTAACATGGAGTCTCGTTTAACACCGACTGGGATTACTTCAACTTAAGATATCAGTATGCCTCCGAGGTTTAGGATGCCCAACAGCTTTCTGAGCCGGCGTCGCCTCCCTTCAAGGAGTGGGCCTCTTCCTAAGGTATTGAAATTGCCTCGGACGAGGAAGATGAAGAGGAAGAGCCCAAGGATCGAGCTTTGGTTGACCCTATCCAGGCTCAACTTGATCAGACTGCGGCTGACCTCCCACCTAACAAAACCCAGGCGGTGCCTCCTCCCCAACAGCCTTAAATTTCTAGCGGTTGTATGCCAAGTGTTTTCTCCGGCCTGCGTGCCATGTATCATTGTACTTTACCGACTAAGAGACTAAGGAGTTGGGTAATTCAATAATTTCTTTCTGTCTTTCCCGGATGCGTATCCGGTTAACATTATCACCAAGCCATTTGGTCGGGTTTAATTTATGAAATATGCCAATTGAGTTGGTTTTGTTCAATTTGTTCTAAATTTTTCAATTTTTGCATTTGAATCTTTGCATACATATATACTTGAATTTTTACCTAACTCTTTAATAGAATGCGGCAACTAACGAATCGATTGTACTTGCCCTTGGGCGGCTGTGTGGTTGGTTTCAAAGCTTGATTGATTTATTAACTTTGGAACTTTTGATACTTTAAAGAGTATGAGATGTTCCTAAGTCAATCAATCACAGTAGTGATTGCCCCAAACCAAGTACACATCCGTCCAACACAACAAGCGGATTAGCCGTTTGCCCAGGCGGCTTGAGTAGTTGTATTGAACTACTTGTTACCATCTGGGGTACCTGCAATCCAATTGTACTCTATGTCCGTTTGCCCCATTGGGAAGACTTGTACAATTTCTAAAAATAATCTAAGTTAGAACTTCGGCCGGTCACCGGCTGATGTCTTTGGACATCCGGTATTCATGGACTTAGTTGTTATTTTTAGATTACTTTGGTCAGACGACTATGAGTTGGCCAATTAGGTCGTCTGCATTTGCTTGTAGAGAAATGTGCCATCCAAATGGGAGATGCTCTCTGCGACAATTCCACCTGGATGGGCATCGCCGGACGCCTTACTCATATTGGAGCAGACAAATTTATAAATTCAAATATTATCCGGCCATTGGCCTTACGTCTTTGCCAGATGTTCATTTAGCCACTAAGTTTTCATACTTAGCTTATTATTTTTATTACTTAAAAGCGCGCCATCTGTACATTGTACAAGCGGCATTTCAAACATTCCGGATGTATATAAAGTAACAAATAAAGGAATTGGAAATAAAAAGCAACTTTTCATTGATAGGCTTTTCATTTACAAAAATTTACAACCTTAGAGTAGTACTTTTTTAAGTTATCTACATTCCAAGTTCTAGGCAGCCGCCTACCGTCTGGGGTTTCTAGGCGGTAGGTGCCGTTTCTTACTTCTTCATAAATCCGGTAGGGACCTTCCCAATTAGAAGTTAACTTTCCCTGCTCGTTGGCCCTACCTATTGCCTCCATTTTCCTTAACACAAAGTTACCCTCTTTTAAGGGCCGTTTGTGTACTCTCTTGTTGTAGGCACGGGTCATTCTCAGGCGGTAAATCTCATGATGGAAGGCGGCATTACCCCTGCATTCCGGGAGTAAGTCCAATGCTAGCCACATGGCCTCCTAGTTTGCCTCTTCATCGTATAACATGACTCGAAGAGTCGACTCATAATGTTCGACGAGCAAGACGGCTTCAGCATCGTAAACCATGAGAAATGGGGTTTCACCGGTTGCCCCTTTTTGAGTTGTTCGGATGGCCCATAGGACATGAATTAATTCTTTAGGCCATAAACCACCGGCCCTTTCTATTTTCTTTTTAATGTCTTTTGAGATGAGTTTGTTGAAGGATTCAACTTGGCCGTTTGCTTGGGGTCGGCCGACTGATGCAAAACAATGTGAGATCCCTTGATTTCCCGGCAAATTTTTGAGCTGAGGCGTCTCAATTTGAGGGCCATTGTCAAAAACCATAGTCATGGGTACCTCGAACCGGGTGATGATGTTCTTCCAAATGAAAGAGATGACATCCTTAGTCTTGATATTTTTAACCGCCTCTTCCTCAACCCACTTGGTAAAATAATCCACAGCCACCAGAATGTACCGTTTTTCGCCTGGCGCAGGCGTATACGGACCTAAGATGTCCATGCCCCATATAGCAAACGGAACTGGGCTATGAATTGTTGTCAGGTCAGTGGCCGGTTGATGGATGAGCTTGCCAAACCTTTGGCACTTGTCACATTTTTTTACCATCTCCATGGCATCTGACTCAAGAGTTGGCCAGAAATAACCCTGCCACCTAGCACTGACAGCCAAGGATCTGCTGCCTATGTGAGAGGCACAGTATCCCGTAGCAATTCTTCGAGAACAACCTGCCCCTTTTCTTGGATAACAGACTTCAACAGAGGCTTTAAGAAACCCGCTTTGAAGAGTTCTCCATTTCTCATCTCGAATTTTGCAACTCGCTTTCTTAAGATAGCCGCTTCCTGTGGTGAATCAGGTAGCGTGCCATCCTGCAGGTATGCCCGGATGCCATCCATCCAGGTAGAGCTTCGATCAAGTACTCCAATGGGTTCTTCTCCGGTATTACTTCGTTTTTCCATAACTTTACAAACGACTGACCGAGGCGTATCACAAGAGGCAGAGGATGCCGATTTTGACAGCGCATCCGCCTGATTGTTTTCAGACCTGGGCACTTGACTCTGATGGAATTGTTCAAGTATCCTAGCTTCAGCTTTGACCGCTTGAAAGTATTTGATCATAGCCGAATGGGTGGCTTCATAGTCACCATGTTATTGGCTTATAACCAATCGTGAATCAGAGTAAGCGTCAATTTTGGTTGCCCCTGTCGCCTTACACATGCGGATACCGGCTAGCAGGACTTCATATTCCGCCTCGTTGTTTCAGGCCTGGAACTTGAACTGTAGTGCAAACTCATATCTGCCCCCCTCAAGAGACTGACAGATTATGCCTGCACCACAGCCGTTCATGGTAAAGCTCCCATCTACATACACTTTCCAAACCTGGTTAGCATTGTCCGGTGCAACCGGCCTTGTTATTTCGATAATGAAGTCGGCAAACACCTGACCCTTCACTGCCTTTCTTGGTTCGAAAGTGATTTTAAGACTTTGCATTTCAATAGCCCATTTGAGCATCCTACCGGATGACTCCAAGGTTGTCATTGGCCGTTTGAGAGGTTGGTCTGTGTAGACCATAACCGGATGTGCCAAGAAGTAAGGTTTCAACTTCTTGACAGCCATGTAAAGAGCAAGGCCAAATTTTTCAACCATGGGATATCGTAGTTCAGCAATTCTGAGTACATGGCTAATGAAATAGACTGGGAGCTGAATACCATCTTTCTCAGCAAGGAGAACGGTACGGCTAAGTACATGTAAAGCGTCTGTTTTGGCAGAGGGCTAACAAGCCATGGCAAAGAGTGTATGTGTTCTTTCAATTTCTAAAAAGGCCACCTCAGCCTCATCTCCCTATTCAAATTTAGTCTTCTTTCTAATCGGCTAGAAGAAATAGAGGCACTTGTCATCTGACCGGCTGAGGAATCACCCCAAAGCCGCCACACAACTGGTAAGTTTCTTAACTTCCCTTATAGTACGGGGTGACTTCATACCTATCACCGTCTGTATATTCTCCGGGTTGGCCTCTATCCCTCTTTGATCAATTAAGAATCCGAGAAACTTCACCAGACTCAACACAAAAGACACACTTCTTGGGATTTAGCATTACCTTGTGCCGCCTGAGTGTGGTGAAGGTTTCTCTGAGGTCAGTAAGATGATCCGTCTATTGCTTGGATTTGACTATCATGTCATCAATGTACGCCTCTATATTACTCTCAATCTGATTAATGAAGACAGTATTAATCATCCGTTGGAAAGTAACAGGCGCATTCTTCAAGCCAAATGGCATCACACTATAACAGAATAACCCTGATCAGTGACGAAATCCGTCTTCTCTTGATCTTTTTTAAACAGTAGAATCTAATGGAAACTTGAGTAGGCATCCATAAAACTCATCAAGGCATGCCCGATTGTAGAGTCGACTAGGCTGTCGATCTTTGGAAGCGGGTAACTGTCCTTTGGACATGCCTTGTTTAAGCCATTATAATCTACACACATGCGCCAGGTACCATTCGGCTTCTTTACAATCACAACGTTTGCAACCCAATTAGGGAAGTTACATGGCCGAATGAACCTAGAGCCTAACAGCTTTTTGACCTTGGTAGCTGCCGCCTGACTTCTCTCCTCGCCATGATTTCTTTTCTTTTGCCGGATGGGCTTCTTTTTAGGATCAACGGCGAATTTTTGGACAGCGAGATCCGGGTTGATGCCTGACATCTCTTCAACTTCAAAGGTTAAACCTCTTTGAATACTTTCAGCAGAAGGTGCAAGTCTGCACCCAACTTTTCAAAAGCAACCGTCCCCACCTTAACAGTTCACTCTAGACGGCTGTCATCTAGAGGAATATCAATGTGATCACTAGCCGACTGGGGACGAAGTTCATCTGACCGTTCCCCGGTCAGTGATTGCTATTTCTTCTCTTTCCTCACCTCCACCAACTGATCAGCTTTTCTTTTCTTTCCGGATGCTGGTGGGGCTGGGTCGGGATCCTTGACATCGTCAAGGGTTGTTAGCTCCTCTCCTTGGCCGGTTGTGGCCACATTAGGCTTGACATCCGAGAGGTAACATTCTCGAGTCGTCTTTTGATCCCCGCTTAGGGAGCCAATAGAACCATCATGCCTTTCATATTTTAGCAGCATGAGGGACGGGATAATAACCGCCTTGGATTCGTTCAATGTTGGCCGGCCCAAAATGATGTTATAGGCGGTCAGCTCCTCAACGACCAAGAACTTGACGACCAGGTGGCGTCCTTCCCTTTTCTCCCCCAGCTGGATAGGTAAGTCAATCCTGCCGACTGGGTACACCACTCCACCTCCAAACCCAACTAAGGGATGGGTGACCGGGTGCATGCTGCTGGGCTTGTACTTGAGTTTCTTCCAGAACTTGTAGCTGATGAGACAGGAGGAGCTACCCGTGTCTATAAGGATCCAACCAACCAATTGGTTGGCGACCTTACATTCAATGACAACCAGGTCATCATGGGGCTGGCGGACGCTGCCTAGATCCTTCTCAGTGATGAGGACATCTAGGAAGGTACCGCCGGCAGACGCCTGCCCCTCATCAACAGCATGGATCATCTTTTTCAGATGATCCTTGGTGCCCCGGATGATCGGGGCCACCACTCGCGAATCTACCTGCTATGGTGTAGATCGGGTCTTTGTCAGTGTCCGAACTACTAGCAGGTTGGGCAGTCTTGGACGACTGTCTAGGATTCGTCTTGACAATCGCTTTGGACTTCAAGATGTAAGATTTCAGCACCCCCTTCTCAGCCAGACGGTCCAACGTCCGCTTGAGGCTATAGTAGTCGTTGGTGTCATGGCCGACTTCCTCATGGAAGTGGCAATATTTATTTTTGTTCCGTGACTGGACGGAACTCTTCATCAGATTTGGCTTCTCAATAGTCAGCCGATCCTTTATCTCCATGAGGATGGAGTAACAGTCTTTATTAAACTCGTACCTTGGGATGTATGGTTTGAATTCTTTCTTTTTCTTTTGGGTCGACTGATCAGATTCATCAATCGCCTAAAATTTCTTTTTCTTTTTGCTCTCTTTAGCTTTCTAAGCCTGCTAAGCAGACCAACCCTCCTTTTATTTTGTCAAACTTTTTAGAGTCTGATTGATGGCTGGACGAGCAGAGGTCGGTAGCTTGAATAAAGCTCTCCGCCTCCATCAACGTCTCTTGGAGGGTGAAGACCCTCTTCATGACAAGGCAAAACTTAAAGCATGACCCTTAAAGAAGTATGTGTAGGCTACCTCGTCAAACAACCCTTAAATTTGGATTCTCACTAGATTGAACCGCCTGACGTAGGAGCGGAGTCCTTCTCTCTCTCCCTGTCGTATGGTGCTCAAGTCGAGACTTATTTTTCTTGGCAGGGATGTTCATCGAGAAGTTGGAAGCAAATAAGAAGGCAAGCCTCTTGAAGCTATCAATGCATCCGGCTAGCAAGTTGCCAAACCATTGTTAGGCTATACCATTCAAGGTAGCCAGGAAGCATCGGCACCACATGGTGTCTTCTAACCCCTTCATGTGTATAAGGTTGGTGTAGGCCATGAGGTGATCCTTAGGGTTGGTAGTACCATCATTGGCACCAAACAAGACATTCTTAACCTTGGCCGGCTGTGCCGCCTCGGTTATCTCCCTGGTGAACTCAGAGGTTTGTTCACCAAGCCTGAGCAATCGAAGGTACCAGTCCAGGGGCTGGACATTATGTGCCGCCTGTCCTCCAAAGAGGGCCGGCTGCATGAATGGTGGGACATATTGCCCGTATGGCATCAAAGGCACATACGGGACTGAACCAATCATCTGAGGGTCGGTTTTGACGGACTTGCCGCCTGTATGGCTCTCATGCAAAAATTGAGAATTCCTTGCGGATGTGTTTTTGAAGCTGTCTGGATAGCTCGATGTAGAGGCTGACTCAGACAGCTACTGGCTCTTGTTATGCTCAATTTGTGTACTATGATTTTGGTTGCTATTTTACCCTAATTTATAGTAGAATTAGCTGATTTTGTATATGATTTAGTTTATTTTGTGAACTCTGATTTTGATTGCTATTTTACGCTACTGTGTATTAGAATTTTGTGATGATGTTTCTGTTTTAGTGTAATTTTAATCCACTTGTTACTGTATGTTTATTCTAATTTTTTTTAAATATAATGTACATTTTATTTCAATTACTCATTTTTTATCTAATTGAAATGCTTTAATCAAGTATGTTTTTATTATGATCAGTATATTTTGTAGATACGGTTTTTTTGTTTTTTTTTTTATTTTATTTTTGTAGTTTTATCATTTTGAACATTTTCATAATCTTAAATGATCATTATTATTCAAACTAACGTTCTGTTATAGTTAATTACATGATATTTTATATATTCAGTATGTACTATATTTTATTTTATAATGCTAAATGATCATTTATATTATTATTGTTTATTGTTTTGTATTTGCGCATATATGTTATTGATTATGTTCATTTTTAAAAACTTATGTACTGGGTACTAGTGATGAAGTTGTTTTTGAAGAAGCAACTAAATTAGAGTTACTTGGTAAAGATTTTAATTCTAAATATGATAGTTATAATGAATATGCATTTAGGCATGGGTTTGGTATTAGAATTGATAAGAGTAAAACCCGAAATGATTATTCTTTCAAAATGAAAAGATTTGTTTGTTGCAATGAATGTTGGAAGGATGATAAGGCTAAGAATAAAAAGTCTTATGAGAGACTTGAAACAAGAACTGGTTGTTTGGCTTTTATTCAGTTAAAGATTGACCGTTTAGGTTTATGAACATGTATAATGAATTACATGAAACATAATCATGATATGATTCCTCTTGAAAAGTGACATTTGTTAAGGTCTCAAAGGAGTGTTTCTAAAGAAAATTTGCAATTCATGTCTACATTAAGGTGTAGTGGAGTTAAAATTTCTGCAGCTTTAAGAGCAATGAAGAAGAATGTTGATGGTTCTCTTAATTTAGGATTACGGGACCCGATGCCTATAATGCTTTATCTGCTGAAAAGCGATCTTTAATTGATGGTTGTGACAGTCATCAACTAATCAAATACTTTGCAAAAAGAAAATTTAATAAAGTTGTATTTTACTACGATTTCGAACAAGATGAGGATGGGTGTTTAGTTAACTGTTTTGGTGTGATGGTCGGATGAAGAGAAATTATGAGTATTTTGGAGATTTGCTGGTTTTTGATACTACATATAGGACGAATAAATATGGAATGATTTGTGCTCCATTTGTTGGCATGAATCATCATGCTAATAACATTATGTTTGGTATGGGTTTTATTCTTAATGAGCAAACTAAATCGTTTGTGTGGCTCTTTGATACATTCTTAAAATCTGTGGGAAAGAAAAGTCGTCTCACAATTATGACAGATCAAGCTCAAGAAATTGCAGCCGGTATTCGGAATGTTTTCCCTCCTAGCGTGCATCATCGTCTTTGTGTTTGGCACATTGAGCAAAATTCAAAGAAGCATATTAGTGCTTTGAGAGCTTTGGATGGCTTTACAAATTTGTTTGGTTATTTTCTGAAGTATTGTGAAACTCAAGCTGAATTTGAACATTTTTGGAAAAAGTATTTTAATTATTCTTAAATATAACATCTATTTTCGAATTTGTTTATTTACCTTCACTACTACAAAAAACCCCTATCGAGTCACCTGTAAATGACCTAACGAGTCGCCTCAAATGTGTCAATTAAGTTGACAGAGGCGACTCCAAGGTTAATCTATGATGTCGCTTGTGTTGAAAGAGGCGACACGTAAAAAAATCAACATTTTTTTCCAACTACTTTTGTTAGCTCATATAATGTCAATGTTTATGCTACTTAGCATGCTTGATCTTTGGTTCTTTGCCTGAAAGGTTGAAGTTCTTGCCATTGTGCCAAAGTTACTTTATACATATATGTGATATTGTAACTATTTTAAATATATTGTAAGAATCAACCTATCAAGTCGCGTCTTACGTATTAGGCGACTTATTAGGTAGTGCTCATATAATAAAGCACCTAACAAGTCGGACTTTTAGAGTCGCCTGTATATAAGGTTTGACTTGTAAACATATTGAGTCACCTATTACTACTTAGGCGACTTGTTAAGTTGGAGTTAAAATCAACAAAGCACCTAACGAGTCACCTAATATACATGAGGTGACTTGATAGATTTACAAGTCGCATCATATATGCATGTGACTCTATAACTTAACTTATTCGGTGACTTAAATTAGATTTTCAAAGTTACCTGCATATAAGGTGCGACTCATTAACCTATTAAGTTGCCTTATACATATTAGGCGACTCATTAGGTGAGATTCATAGCTAACAAAACTAACCTATTGAGTCGCCTAATATGTATAAGGCGACTCGACAGGTTTTCGAGTTGCACCTTATGTACAGGTGACTTTGAAAATCTAATTTAAATCACCAAATAAGTCGGGTTATAGAGTCGCATGCATATATAGGGCGACTTGTTAGCCTATCAAGTCGCCTCATATATATTAGGCGACTCGTTAGGTTCTTTGTTGATTTTAACCCCTACTTAACAAGTCGCCGAATAAGTGTGAGGCGACTCGATAGGTTTATAAGTCGCACCTTATGTACAGGTGACTCTAAAGTCTGACTTATTAGGGGTTTTTTTTGTAGTAGTGCTTTACTAATATGATCATTTACCTTTACATATAAGTACATTTTATTAGATAGCTTTTTTCATTTTCAATTTATGTATTGATCACTTTATTTTTCAATGATGTTGATGAAATATGATTGTGAAAGGATGATTGGTTCATATGATCAATTACTTTATATATACATGTACAATTTTATATACACTGTTCATTATCACATTATCTAATTGTTGGGTTTTGTGATGTCCAACACCACGCGGAACTAAAATCCGACCCCAAGACCCACACATAAATTAATGCAACTAAAACATGCATATTAATTAACAACATTATTAATAACATAATTAATTAACAAGAAAAAGGAAAGACGAAATTACTTTTTATGCGTGCTTCGCTCTTTCTTAGAGCTCGGACTTGAAAGCGTCGAGCCCCGTAAATGCGCAAGCCTCCAACATCTCACACCCTCGAGACCTGACCCGTAGGCCCTTACCCTGAAGCGTAGTCGGGGCTGGACCAAGAAAGACTAGAGTATTACGAACTTAAAGGTTTTCTCACCTATTGGGAGATGCCTTATTGAGTTCAACTCAAGTGAATAATCCCAACTCTAAAGGTTGGTATTTATAGGCAAAGGCTCCCAAAAAACTTCAATCATCTTTCTGTGTGGGAGAAATGATAGAGTGAGAAAAATAAGCAATAAATTAATTCCAAATTAAATTAAATTAGTTATGCAATAATCAAATGATAAGTTTCAACATGTGGAAGGGAGTAGGTAAGGACCACAAAACCATCCTTGGAGGGAAAACATAAACCTACCAACCCCATGTGCATGGCACACTCGGTCAAACAAAGAATGACCAACCACATTCCTGGGGCCTCAAGGCTAGCCTAGCTAGCGGCCTTACCCTCGGTTGGGCATGCTAGCATGCCGTAAGCCCACGTGAGCAAGCGGGTTGCTTCTAGACCTGCTCGCGTGCTTACGGGCTGGTGCTAGCGCTGCTAGCATTACCTTGCGTGGCTGCTGGGCTTGCGGTCAAGGCAAGCGCATGGCTAGCTGCCTTGCTAGCCTTGCACACCTTGCTAGCCTTGCACACCTGGCCCTCGCTTGGCTAGGCCAAGTGAGGCTAGGTCTTCGCGCGTTGACTTGTCATTTGAAATATTTTCTCGTCTTCTCAATTCGTAGAATCGACTCAACTTGCAACACTCGGTTTCGATGCTCTAAGCTCGGAATTCGACGTCTTTGTTCGTAATAACTCTATTGACTCATTGTAGACACCCATTTGTGTCTCCCCAAAACCAAACCCAGTGATGAATACCTTTCATGTCATATGATAATGGAACGAAGTGAAAGTGTGAAAGGTTAGGTGTTGCGGCTAGTTTTTATTAAAAATTCTTCCTTTCTGTTTTCGAAAAACAACTCTATTTTATGAAAATAGCCAATCCAGTTTAGTTTGATCCACCACAAGGGTCCAATAATAGTGTAGTTTGATGGGGCTTGCAAAGAGCTTTCCAACGATATATTATAAGCCCGATTCCGATGAATAATGAGGAAGTTATGGCCAAAATACTAAACTGGGCCCAGTTTGATCTTTACATGCGGCCCAATGATCTAGGGGAGGGCCCAATGTTAATTATTATTCCTAAAGTTATTAGAATTAATTATACTCTTCTAGAATTCTCTAGAAGGTTCTCTTAAATCCTAATAAAATTAGAATTAATAATTATATTTTGATAAGTTTTACTTGAAATAAAATATTATTTTATAAAAAATACGATTTCAGTTTTCATACGGACTTTGCAAGTCAATTTTGATTGATAAGTGGACTCCGTGTTTGAAAGCGCGTAGGAATCCAGGCTGTCGCCAAACGACAGGCCTGTCGCTACGCGACAAGCCTTGTCGCCACGCGACAGAGCTTGTCGCCAAGCGACAAGTTTGGTTTTGCGGCGACAGCGTGGAGTTTTATTCCTTATCAAATTCTACCTATTTCTGGACTGTTTTCTTATAAATAGGTTCTGAACCTGCGTTTTTTAATCATCAACAATCATCAACAATCAGGAATTCTCATTATCAATCTATTCTCTAAATTCTCTCTAGGCTTTCATCTATCTAGCATTTCACAAACACAATTCCGCATACACGAGATCTAGAAACACCTAGCCGAGTTCGAAGTTGCCTTCGCCCTAAGCGTGAAAGGTTATAATTTCTGAGGGTTTGGTCTCTAATCTCAATTATTTAATTTAATTATTTGATTTTATTTTCCTTGAAGTTACTAACGTGTGTATTTTGTTATTAGAAAGAGGTGTGAGGCATCAAAGTATCTTGTAAAAAGCATGTTTAAATTTGTTTAATTCCTAGTATCATGTTAGGATGTTATTATTTCTTTCTAGTATCATGTTTAGGGTGCCTTTTACTCTTTTCTAATATCATGTTGGTACCATGTTAGGTTTAAAGCTTTGATCTTTGATTGTTGTTGTTTAGTGACATGCTAGGATTTGTTATTAATCTTGTTAGTATCATGCCTAGGATCTTGCTATTATGCTTTAGCGTTAACATGATTATTTTGTTATGATTGTTATGATGATTATGATCGTATTTATTATGTTGCTTGATGATTTTGTATTGTTATTGCTTGATCACGCCTTTTATGCATGTTTAAAGGGAATTTGTACTTGTAATCACGCTTAATAAGATAATTAATAATCTTGTTTGGGCTAATATGATTATAATTCAAGTGATCGCCAATAATAGATTTATTTGTGCATTAATATTCAACCAATATAGATAAACAGGTTTAGGGTAAACCTATTGATTGCATGTTAGTCAGAAAGCGCACATGAATACGGGAGGATAAAGTAGAGGCCTATTATTAGGGCAGGTTCAATCTCTTTTAGGTTGGATTTATACCTTCACCCCCGAACCCTATTTGATTCAAGACCTTTTGGAGTTGACGATCTCATAGATCGTTAAGGGGTGTAACCTTCACCCTGTGAATGGTTTACAAGTTCCTAAAACTTGTTGGCGACTCTTTTGCTCTAGCTTCCTTCCCTTTGGACGCCACCATACTTAAGTGTATGATCACAGTGGGGTTCAAGTTTGGGATAATGCTTGAAATATTCCCTACACTCATATAATCCTATCGGATTAATTCGTCGTTTTGGATTGGTTACTCGATTGGGTGTTACCCGAAAAGTCAGTTAAGATTAAGTTGTAATATTAATTATGGATTAATATTACTAATAAGAAGCGGCCTTCAACTAGGCATTCCGATCACTTGACCTCACTGAATAATTAGCATTTTAATGATTCCGAACCCTCTATTGGAATAATACACTTGTTTGAAGGACACAATTCCTTTCAATCTCCCACTTTTCCTTCCGGACAAGTGCGCTTTTAGTGTATAGCCTATTTCCTAAGCTATGTCGCTTAATGTCTCTTCATGAAATATAAGGTAAAATTATTTGTCATCCTTATTATGTCCAGAAGTGTTTCTCGATTTCTGAGTTCGACTGTCAATAAGCAGATGATTTCTAAAATTCATTTGAGCACGGCCATGCATTTTCACAGTCTCGCTCATCGAGATTCCTTATAAATAACAAAGACATGTTCCCTTTTATTTTGATAGGGGGACATTCCCAGTCTTGCACTTGTAAGCTTCTTTTACTAAGAGGACCTAGCCGCCCAAGTATGGTTCTAAACCAATACTCATGCAAGTGATTTATGATAATCATGTCCTTGTAGCACAAGAAACGGTGCTATAAATCATACTACACACTAATCTTAAGTGGTCATTAATCGTCCAACATTTAAATGACCTTGATTAGGGATAATTTTCGATTAAAATATTCAATGTTCACTTAATAGGTGTTTCTTTATCCAAGACATTGTCTTGATACCCTATTTTGAATATTCTCAATATCGAATGGACTCATTATTTAATTCTAAACCACAATTAAATAATTTTGTGGAATAATTAGTAAATTTTATTCCACTATGAAACCTTTCAACGTTTCATCTTATGATAAATGGTTTTCCCAAAATATTTTAAGAGTAATACTATTCACAAAACATTAATAGAAATCATACCCATATTAAATATGCTTGATTTCTTTCATGCAATTGTGAATGTTGTCGCTCACTTATTGCAAAGGTTTAGTAGACTTCCATTGAACAACTTTCTTATTATTGCCTTTAAGGCAACAATATTCTCAACATATATTTTAGTAGACTTCCTAATGGTTCTTTGTTTGGATTTTATTCAAAACAGGTCACATTGATTTGGGATACCCTAATCACTTGTGATCATGGAAATTTACCTTAAATGAGAGTTGAGCGTGTGAGCACTTATCTGAATTCTATATGCTCTTGTGGTTTGCTTGATAGGGATGATGTCCTTTGAACAAGTGTATTATTTCGATAGAGGGTTCGAAATTATTAGAAAGCTAATTATTCAGTGAGGTCAAGTGATCGAAATGCCTAGTTGGAGGCCGCTTCTGATCAGTAATATTAATGTATAATTAATATTATAGCTTAATCTTCACTAAACCCTTCGGGTCACACCCAAGTAACTAACGATCCGACACGACGAATTAATTTGAAAAGAATTAATGAGTCACTCGAGTATTATGAACAAAAACGTCGGATTCCGAGCTTAGAGCGTCGAAACCGAATCTCAAAAGTCGAGCCAAAATTTAGGAATTGGCGAGACGGAAAAATGCTTCGAGTAACAAGTAAAAACCCTAGCCACGCGAAAGGCTAGGGAACACGTGGCAACGCGCGTGGCAGCACACGTGGCAGCGCGCTATGTGGCAATGTGCCAGTGTGCCACGTGGACAGCGCCCCATATTGGCAGCGTGCCACGTGGCATCACGCCACGCTGGCAGCATCCCTCGTTGGCAGCGCCATGTGGCAGCGGGCCGCGGACCCGTGTGACGGGTCATGGACGCGGGGCGAAGGGTGGCGGCCTAACCGAACACATCTTGGGGCTCAAGGTTGGGTGCTACATGGTTAGCTCACAATGGATGTGAGTTGCCTTGGAGAACAAGTGAGGAAGTTGTCCTCACCTAACCATGTGACACTTGTTACTTAGTGATTCCTTGGTTTATTTAACTAGGAATTGAATTCAACATTCTTTCCATGTGGGATCTTTCTGAGAAAAAGTCCCACATTGAAAGATGAGAGGAATTCCCAAGGAAGCACTCCTTATAAATGTGCCTTGGGATTGTTCACTTGAGTAGGAACTCAAAAAGGCAACTGCACTTAGAGAAAACCTTTAAGTTTATACAATACTCGAGTAGTGTTTTGGTCCGACTCAGTTAAACTGCGAGTAAGAGACCGATCGGGTCGAGTTTGCGGGTGGATACCCGTAGGAGGTCTCTGCACTTGCAAGACTTGGCTTTGAAGTAAGAGCTCCAGGTGTGAGCGAAGCACTCGACAAGGGTAAGATTGTCTTTTCTCTCTTTCTTGTTATTTATGTCATTTAGTTATATTAATTATGAGCGGGTCTTGGGGGTCGGGTTTTGTTTCGCGGTGAGTTAGACTTACCGAAATCCAACAGTGGTATCAGAGCCTGATTCATTTATTTTTGTAACTAAAATTTTCAAGGTTTTAAATGGATTTAATTTCTGGTTGTGTTGCTAATTAGATTAGTAGCTCGATTTTATTTATTTTTAATCTCGTTTTATTAAGAACTTTGGCTCCAAAACCTAGATTTTCGCCCAGGAATAGTGAATTTTGGGTGGAATCGATATTATGGAAACATTCTAACTCTTTTAAGGTTGCGAAAAAGCCAAATTATTCCAGAAATGCATGTGTCGAAGGATTTTTCGTTTTGACGAAAAATTTTAAATCTTCTAAACCTTGAATCTTAATGGCATATTAATTGTGATTATGCATTTGGTTATTTCCTTTATATGCTTCTGCAATTTTAGATCACTTTTGAGCATAATTACTTGGTAGTAATTGGTGCTTAATAGTTGGCTCAAATTTTCACATAATTGCAAATATATTGCTTTAAGTGTGAAAAGTTTGTATCTTGAGACTTTTAAGTACTAAAGATTCAATCTTTAATTATTTTAAGTGATTGGAACTTTGTGTTACTAAATTCAACGTATGTTTATTGAACTTTTTTGATTTAATCATTATTACGTTGATTAGAATCATAAAGTTTCAAACTTGTGATAGATTTTTCATTAATCTTCATATTGGAAGATATAATTTTTCAAGGATTCACAAGTTAACGTTGGAATCTTTATTTGAATATTTATGTTCATAATTCCAATTCACTTTCAATTTTGTCAAATCTCATAATTAATTTATGTTGGTTAAATTAATGGTGTTAATAGTCCCTTTTCATTTTATGTTGCATCAAGTTGAACCAAATTTCATTAAAGAATAGCTCTTGGAATTAATTTGGTTTAGTGTACTTGAATGATTTTATTACCTCGGTGCCTAGCACACCAAGCCGAGAGGCTTGATGTTAGGCACTTTGGGGTTTTAGGGCTATATTATTTTTCCATTTTGCCGATATTAATTATTATAATTATGTTTAAATTATTTTAATTAAATTTTGGAGGCTAGGCCTCGGTTTTGTGCGGCACTTGCAAAATTTTATTTTGGCAAAATTTTGGTTTACCAGCTTAATTAAGTTGGATGCGGAATTTAGTGAGAGTTTCAACTTTTAATTGCACTTATTCTCATAATCGGTTAAACAACTTTGACTAGTTTTAATTAGCCGCGCTAATTGGGTTAACCACCTAAGTTAGTTACTAGTTTACGCGTGTTTATGCATTGTTATTTGTTTATCGTTGTAAAATGCATGGGCCATTCACATATAGTGAATGGATGCATGGAATGTATATTCTCTCACATGTTTTATAAAATGGCAACTAGTGAGGCCCGATTAGGATAGAAAATACGGACTACATTCCGTTATGTATTTTTGTACCTTAAAATTTAGATTAGTCCTAACCATAGATACTAGTATTTGCATTTTTTTCGTTATATCTTAAAGACGGAGGTTCTTGGAAGACGAAGCCATGAAATTGCAAGACAAGACCCTTGAAGATTTGAAGACTCAAGGGGTCATGCTAGTTGCCAAATGCATCATTTATTTATGTTTTTGATATATATTTACGCTTATATATATGAATGACATGTTAGATGCAAGTTTAGGATTTCGAATGTTGTTATGATTAATTAAGTTCAATTAAATCAACCAACATAGAAACCCTAGGTCCCTAAATATTGAGTAAAACTTGCCATTCCAAAACAACACTTACCGACCCATTGAGAGTAGTGATGGGCTACGCCAAAGCGAGGCATCACTATTACTCCTAGGCAAAAGGCATACCGGGTATGCATGTTGGTTTTGGTTATACTCAACGATATGAGTGATGGAGTCCTAACATGTCGTGGAAAAGTGGATAAGTTGTTGAGAGAGCATTAGATGCGACGATTTAACTAACCAAGAGTGGCTTGGAGCCATTAGCAAAGAGTTTCTTACCTTAGAATATTAAGTGTTAAGACAAGCCAAAGCATGCTTAACTACTCATTGATTCTTTGGATCTTGGAATCGTCTTATTCTCACCAAATGGGACAATTTTAAATGTGTGAATAAGACGTTTAAACAAGTTTGATAAATATGCATGAATTTAATCTTATTTAAGTATTATGAATGGTTTTTCATTTCAAATTCTTTCAATTGTAGAATCATGTCTTCAATTAACAACGACAACAACCTAATGTGCCTGGAACTTCTCGAAAAGTTACCATTTTCCTTGAATTTGGTGAATTTTAAGGAGTGGGAAGAGGAACTCCAAAAGACCCTCCGAAATTGCTACTTAGAGCACATTCTCGACATACCCATCCCGAGTTTTTAATCAAAAGGGGTTATGAGTGATAAGGCTCATGAGGAATGGAGTTGGGATTGCAAAATAGTCTCACGACTTATGGCAAACTCCATCCCGGAACAATGGAAGGGAAAATTCTCTAACTATTTTTCCGGGCATGCTCCTCAAAGCTCTAGAGGATATAGTCAATTTGAGGGTCACCAAGAGCATCAAAGGCAACTATGATGGTCTCGTGGAGAAAGTGACTAGGTCACTCTCCAACATGAAGATCAAGCCACCGCAAGAAGGGTGCCTTTCCAAGGAGAGGCAAGAGGTGTGGGGACAAGTCTACAATGCAAGACTAAGACCCGGAATGCGACTTCGAGCCCACGTGCTCCGAATGATAAGGCTATTCACTCACTTGGAGCTCATTGGAAAGCCGGTGGAGGATGAGCAAGCGGCTCACATGCTATTAAGTTCTCTCCACTCGGGCTATGTTGCATTGAAGATGCGGCTATCCATCAATCGGAACAAACTCTCCTTTATGGAGGTTTTCCATGAGCTTCAAAGGGCCAATTCTTGTGGAAGTACTAAGCTCAAACTTGCTCTAAGGGCAAAGAAGAAGGAGTTCAAGAACAAGGCAAAGATGTGATGCTTCTACTATAGTAGGCAGGGCCACTATAAGAGAGAATGCAACATGTATCTTTATGATGAGGCAAAGGAAAAGAGAAAACTCTATCTCAGGTATCTTATTTATAAACTTACACTTGAATACAAGCACTTGATAAGGTATTAGATACCATTAATGACTCACTATGTGCTCCTATTTCAGCAACCAAGTGAGAAGAGCTTACCAAGTGGATGTGGATATACAAGCGGAAGAAGAAGACAATCTTTCCGGAAAGGCTTGTAATCACATAGTTTGTCTTAACATAGAATTTGTTTAAGTTTCGTTATCAACCATACATTGTTCTTCTGACGTTGGACGTCGTTTTGTTTTGATCATAAGACTGTTATTTCAAAAGTCTTGCTTATATGTTTATGGCATGACACGTTTATCTTAAATGTGTGCTTTCATTAGACAAACAAGTTTATAATGTTAATAACACCGCTAAGAAAGCTAAGACCATAAAGTCAAATGAGACGTACTTGTGGCATTGTCGTCTTGGCTAAGACCATAGGAAGGTGTTCTTGACTTATTCGATTTACAATCGTTTGAAAATTGCGAAGGATGTTTATTAGGTAAGATGATAAAGCATCCATTCTCCAACTTGGGAGAAAGGGCAAGTGACTTATTGGGCCTAATACACACCGATGTATATAGACTAATGAGCACAACCACAAGAAATGGCCATCGATATTTTAACACCTTTCACAGACGGCTATAGTAGATATGCATACGTCTACCTTATGTCGCACAAATCTGAATCGTTTGAGAAATGCAAAGAATTTCAGAGTGAAGATGAAAATCAGCTTAGTAAGAAAATCAAAGCCCTTCGATCGGATCGAGGTGTTGAATACTTGAGCCAAGAATTCGATGACCATCTGAAAGAAAAGGGTATACTTTCAGAATTGACACCTCCAAGAACTCCACAATGGAACGGAGTATCCGAAAGGAGAAATCGAACCTTGCTAGACATGGTACGATCAAATATGGGCCTTAGTGATCTTCCTATATCTATCTGGGGACACACACTTCTAACCGCGACACAAACACTGAACCGTGCTCCATCAAAAGCTATGGAAAAGACTCTATATGAATTATGGATGAAGAAACCTCCAAGGTTGTCTTTTCTCAAGATATGGGGATGCAAAGCATATGTCAAGAAATGAATTTCTAACAAACTTCACCCCAAATCTGACAAGGTTTTCTTTGTGGGCTACCCAAAAGAAGCCAAAGGGTATTACTTCTACAACAAATCCGAGAACAAAGTGTTTGTTGCTCGCGATGGTGTCTTTTTGGAGAAGGAACACCTTTCCAAAATGACAAGTGGGAGGAAAATTAAACTTGATGAAGTTTGAGAGGACGAGCAACAAAGTCAAAGTGCTTAAACAACATTTGTTGACGTTGGTCAAAATGTGCAAAGTCAAACCAACAATGCAAATGCTCAGTTCGTTACCCTACGTAGGTCGCAGAGGCTAAGGTCTCAACCTGATAGGTAACTTGGTGTTGTATTAACCGAGAATCAGGACATCCTGGTAGCGAATGGAGACAAACCGGCAATTACAAGCAAGCGATGGCGAGCACCGACTCAGCTATATGGCAAGAGGCCATGAGATCTGAAATGGATTCCATGTTTGAAAATCAAGTATTGGACTTTGTTGACTTACCCGAAGGTTACACACCTGTCGGTTGTAAGTGGATTTTCAAATTGAAAATCGATAAAGATGGAAATGTATTCATTTACAAAGCTAGACTGGTAGCAGAAGGTTACAGGAAAATTCATGGTATTGATTATGATGAAACCTTTTCTTCGGTCGCAATGCTTAAATCCGTTCGGATCATCCTAGCAATTGTTACATATTATAATTATGAAATATGGCAGATGGACGTCAAAACCGCCTTCCTCAATGGAATTTTGGAAGAAACTGTGTTTATTATACAGCCTGAAGGTTTTCTTGACCAAAACAATGTTGGAAAATTGTGTAAGCTTAAAAAGTCCATTTATGGGCTAAAGCAAGCTAGCAGAAGTTGAAATCTGCGATTCGATGAAGCCATCAGTAAGTATGGCTTTATCAAGAATCAAGATGAGTCTTGTGTTTTCAAGGTCAGTGGGAGTGACATCGCCTTTCTAGTCTTATATGTCGATTACATATTGCTCATTAGAAACAGTATCCCGAAGCTAGAGTCTGTAAAGCCCTGGCTTGGAAAATGTTTTTCAATGAAAGACTTGGGAGATGCTCAGTACATATTGGGGATCAAGATCTATAGGGATTGATCTAAAAGCATGATTGGATTGAGCCACAGTACTTACATTGATAAGGTACTTGCTTGATTCAATATGCAAGAGGCCAAGAGAGGTCACCTACCCATGTCACATGGCATAACCCTAAGCAAGAAGCAGTGTCCAAAGACACCAGATGAGCGGGAAAGGATGAATCAGATTCCATATGCTTCGCTTATTGATCGATCATGTATGCCATGATATGTATTAGGCCAGATGTATCGTATGACTTAATTGCTACGAGCCGATACCAATCAGACCCAAGAGAGGCGCACTTGACTGCGGCCAAGAACATCCTAAAATAACTAAAAAGGAACTAGGATAAGTTCTTGGTATATGATGGCTCAGATGAATTAGTTGTTGAAGGTTATACCGACGCAAGCTTCCAAACATACAGTGACGATTTCCAATCACTGTTTGGATACGTGTTCTATCTAAATGGAGGAGCGTTTAGTTGGAAGAGTGCCAAGCAAAGCACAACTAAAGATTCTACAACTGAAGCCAAATACTTGGCAGCTGATGAAGCGGCTAAGGAGGCAGTTTGGATTCGTAAGTTCGTTGGTGAACTTGATATTGTACCCTCCATCAAGGATCCAATAGCCCTCTATTGTGACAATAATGGAGCTATTGCTCAGGCTAGAGAGCCAAGGGAACATCTTAAGGTCAAACATGTCAAGCGGTGATTTCACATGATAAGGGAATGGAAGTCAGAAGGTGAAATCAGAATTTGTAAAGTTGGAATGGACGACAATGTAGCCGACGCACTTACTAAACCTCTACCTCAAGTGAAGCACAACAAGCACATTGAGGCAATGGGAATTAGGCACATTGGATATTGGCTTTGATTTCTTTGTTTAGTGTTTTAATTAATTTTGAACATTTTAATGTAAAACACTACGATAAACTTTGGAGTAATTTAATTCATGCAATTTAATCACTTCGTTTCTATTTAATTGTGGTTTAAGATTAAATATTGAGTCTATTTGATTATGAGAATATTCAAAATAGGGTATCAAGACCAGTCTTGGATAAAGAAACACCTATTACGTGAACATTGCATGTTATAATCGAAAATTATCCCTAATCTGGGTCATTTAAATGATGAACGATTAATGACCACTTGAGATTAGTATGTATTTTAATTTATAGCACCGTTTCTTGTACTACAAGGACATGATTGTCATAAATCATTTGCACAGGTATTGGTTTAGAACCTTACTGGATCGACCTATGAGAATCTTTTAAGAGATTTAAAAATCATCAAAAGTATACTTCTTATTATGGCTATCGGAACCTGTTTCCTCGACCATGAGTATTGTGAATTCTCTTGTTTGAGTACTAGTCCGTTTTGATGTTAGTCAAACGTCTGCCGTACATGGAGATTATAACGGCAACACTCGGGCGACTAGGTTCTCTTAGTAAGAGAAGCTGATAGTGCAAGACTGGGAATGTCCCCCTACTAACAATAGGGAACGTGTCTTTATTGTTTACAAGGCCTCTCGAAGAGCGAGACTGTAAAATGCATGGGGATGGATTTTAAAAAATCATCTGTTTATTGACAGTCGAACTCGGATTTCGAGAAACACTTCTAGACGTAATAAGGATGACGAATAATCTTACCTTATAGTTCTTTAAGAGACATTAAGTGACATAGGAAATATGCTTTACACAAAAACCGCACTTGTCCGAAAGGACAAGTGGGAGATTGATAGAAATGATATCCTTCAAACAAGTGTATTATTCTGATAGAGGGTTCGAAATTATTAGAAAGCTAATAATTCAGTGAGGTCAAGTGATCAGAATGCCTAGTTGGAGGCCGCTTTTGATCAGTAATATTAATGTATAATTAATATTATAGCTTAATCTTGACTGAACCCTTCAGGTCACACCCAAGCAACTAACGATCCGACCCGGCGAATTAATCCGAAAGGAATTAATGAGTCTCTTAAGTATTTTGAATAAAGACGTCGGATTCCGAGCTTAGAGCTTCGGAACCGAATCTCAAAACTAGAGCCAAAATTTAGGAATTGGCGAGATGGGAAAATTCTTCAGGTAACAAGTAAAAACCCTAGACACGTGAAAGGCTAGGGAAGCGCGCCACATAGTAGCGCGCGTGGCAGCGCACCTAAGCACGCCATCTGGCAGCACACGTGGCAATGCACACGGCAACACGACATGTGGCAGCACACGTGGCAGCGCACATGGCAGCACACCATGTGGCAAGGCACATTGCAGTGTACCAACGCGCCACGCTGACAACGCACCAAGTGGCAGCGCGCCACGTTGGCTGCGTGGCACGTGGTAGCAAGCGACGTTGGCAGCGCCATGTGGCAGCGTGCCACGGACCCAGGTGACAGGTCATGGACGCGGGCCGAAGGGTGGCGGCCCAACCTAACCCATATTGGGGCTCAAGGTTGGGTGCCACATGGTTAGTTCACAATGAATGTGAGTTGCCTTGGGGAGCAAGTGAGGAAGTGGTCCTCACCTATCCATGTGACACATGTTACTTAGTAATTCCTTTGTTTATTTAACTAGGAATTGAATTCAACATTCATTCCATGTGGGATCGTTTTGAGAAAAAGTCCCACATTGAAAGATGAGAGGAATTCACAAGGAAGCACTCTTTATAAATAGCCAAGACATACCTTGGGATGGTTCACTTGAGTAGGAACTCAAAAATGCATCTCCACTTGAGAGAAAACCTTTAAGTTCATATAATACTCGAGTAGCGTTTTGGTCCGACTCGGCTAAACTACGAGTAAGAGACCGATCGGGTCGATTTGCGGTGGATACCGTAGGTCTCTGCACTTGCAAGACATGGCTTTGAAGTAAGAGCTCCGGGTGTGAGCGAAGTACGCGATAAGGGTAAGATCGTCTTTTCTCTCTTTCTTGTTATTTATGTCATTTAGTTATATTAATTGTGAACGGGTTTTGGGGGTCGGGTTTTGTTCCGCGGTGAGTTAGACTTTTCGAAACCCAACATTGCTCTATTTGACAATTGTAAGGGAAGATTGGTAGTTGGATGGATTTGATTGATTGACTTTGATACATATTTATTGGAATTACCTTGAATTATATTTATTGATTTAAATTGTAATTGGGGTGAAGTATTGATTTATTTATTCATTGTTTTGCTTAGGGACAAGAAAAGGTTTAGCTTGGGGGAGTTTAATGAGTCTATATATTTATTCCCTATCCCACGGTCATATTTGTGCTTTTCTGAGCTCTACGAAGCTATTTTTATTACTAATATACGTTTTCTAATGTTTTTGTAGAGTTGATATTATTTTACATGAATTTGCAGAATTATGACAATTCTCGCGCTTATTTGGCCACTACAAAGCATTGGAGTCTGATCGTATTTTATAACCAAGTATTTGAGCCAAGATCGAGTTAAAGGATTTTAATTTGGCAATTAAAGGCTCGATTTTTGAAGTGTTCTAAGTTCTTTAAAAGCTAGAACACGATCCAACCAAGGAAGGAGAATTTGGACAAAGTTAGAAGCCCAATCTCAACACTGCCCTAAAATCCCAATTATTAATAACTAAGGTCGACCTTGACTTTTTTTGGTTACACCCCCCTTCAGGCATAGCTGGCTACTCCACCCCCCATCCCTTAACGATGTCGTTTTAGTCATTTTCTAGTTTTTCCTTTTCCTTTTTTTCTTTTTTTTTCGTTTCGTTCTTCTTATTACTTTCCTTACTTACTATCCAAGCCACATATATATATTTCATTTTTAACCTAATTTCCTGTATTTTATTTTTTTTTTTTTTTTTTTTTTTGCATTTTCTCTCTCTAGTTTGTTATTTTCTGTCTCATTCATGGATGCATCATTAATTGTACCTATAGACCGTGATTGTAAACTTCGGCATTCTTTGATTTCTGATTTTGATCATGATTATGAAGTTGTTTTTCCTTCTTCTGTTGGATTACTTAATTCATTTGTTTGATCAATTTTGCATCTATTTTTAGTTGTTTTATTAATGTGATTTGTTTGATTAAATTGTCTCTGTTTTAAATCAATTTAGTGTCTTCTTTAGCTCAATTTGTGTACTCTGATTTTGGTTGCTATTTTATTCTAATTTGTAGTAGAATTAGTTGATTTTGTATATGATTTAATTTATTTTGTGAACTCTGATTTTGATTGCTATTTTACACTACTATGTATTAGAATTTTGTGATGATGTTTCTGTTTTGGGTGTTTCTTGGTCCCTCGAGAGAGTTTCGTCACCAAGACTGGTCCGGCGCGATCTGTACCTCAAAAACACGAAGACTCCGATTGGTAGGAGCTCCGTATCCGACAATCAAGTTAGTATTGGTCATAGAAGATGAAAAGGTGTGAAAAAGGTAAAGATGAGATCTTCTCGGATTCCGAGATCAGGTGTTTTTCTTTAATGTGAGAGAATGCAGGGTTCTTGTAATAATTGAAGTGTCCCCAAAATAGGCAAAATTTCCCTATTTATAGGGTCGTTGGAAAATGTGCCCTTCATTAGGTCAGGATTACCTAATAAGCTCCTCCGTTTTGCGGCGTTCTTAGGAATTGGGCCCTGAAGGCCGCCGTTCTATTGGTTATCTGAGGCTGACACGTGTCAGCTGAGGAGTGGACCACGTTGGACCCATCCAAGAGTGAAACATGTCCCTCTCTTATTGGGCCACGTGTCTAGGGTATTTTTACCCTAAACATTTGACCCTCACAAGGGTGAAGTGGCAGGCCACGAGGCGCCTGTGACATGCTTCCCCTTGTAAGTGGTGAACAGTAATAAAGGTTCACCTTCGATTAAAGTGACGGGGATGCCCCCGTTTTCACCCTTCTATAAATAGGGTTTTACCCCCCTCTTTTTCTCCCTCATTTTTGACCACTTTAAAAAGTCTAGAGAGAGAAGGAAAGAGAATTTTCTAGAGAGAGACGCTCTGTTATTGCATGTAGCTGCTTTCTAGAGATTTTCCAATTGCAGCGTTCGTGGACTCAACCGGTCACCTTTTGAGGCAACTTTTCAGAGTTTAAATCAGAGGTAACCGTCTCTTCTCTTCTTAAGTCTTTCGAATTTCTTCCGCTTGTATATATAATTTTTTATAAAATGGATTCACCATCAACACACACGGCACAACCAAGGACAGTAGTGAGCCGGTCTCCTGGTACGGCTGAGTCTAGGATTGGGGGTGCCATCTTTGGGTGCATGGACCTGTCTTGCTCAACCTCGAATTCCACCGTCTCTGTGTCTGTGCAGGAAACAATGGCGAGAGTTAAATAGACGACTATAAAGCAAAAAAGGAGAAGACGCACTATGGATGTGCCTACTGATGAGGTAACCCCAGACGGGGAATACCAGGAATCTGATGAGAAATCAGAGTTCTACCCGCGTGCCCCCACTACTCCTAGTGATGAGATTCTAGAAGAGTCAGGCGGCGAGGAATCCGCCTCAGCTCAAAGCCTAAATAACGATTCAGACGGCAAAGAGGCAGCTGATAGGTCCGGCTCTGAGGCATCAAGCTCCAATCAAGAGAAATGGTTTTGAATACTAACAGACGGCCAAAGGACCGTCTATCACGAACCCTACCAAGACGGGTATGTCCCCCCAAAGACATTGCAACTTTGAAGGATAACTTTGAAGTTTTCAAAGATAAACACCCACTAGGGGATTGTTAGGATATAGAAGTTCCGCCTGTGGAGGCGATGATTGCCTGAGATGATGACATATAGCATGTTGATAACTACTTCGGCTGCTATGAGGCGATATTCAAAGCCGGTCTCTGTTTCCCTCTTCTCAAAGGAATAAGGGCCATCCAAAGGGGATATGAGCTAGGCGTATGGCAGCTTACACCCACCTAATTCATAGGTTAACATATTGAGCTATATCACCGCCTGCGAATTTCAGCATGTGATGCCTATCTTTAAGGCATTCGCTCATATGCATTATATGAGCCATGCCCAAGGCAGTTGGGGAGCGTGGTATACTATAGCCACACTACCGGAGTATATGAGGACGCTGGACAAGACGTCCAAATGGGGTAACTGGAGGGAGAAGTTTTACTTGGTATCTTCCCCATCTTTGCGTCACACCTGGTCCCTCCGCCAGTACAATAAGGACCCGGCTATGCTAGGAAGGAATTGTGCCCGTTCGTATATCCCTGAGAAGGTTTGGGATGAAATAATGGGGCCGGGTCTATTTACAACGACCACTTTGCTGCTTGACGATGGGACAGAAATAATTGTGCCTAAGTACGTGGTGCCCCATCCGGAGTGGCTCAATGACGAGGCGTTTCTCTCCGCCTGTGGTCTAAGTACCATGTTTGAGAGACATATGTAGCCCCTCAACCGGGAATTTTATGTGTTTTCTTTTTTCATTTTTAGATTCACAATTTTTCTAACCGGTTGATTTCCTTTTGCACCAATTGCTTTGGAAATGGTTGACGCCGATAAGACGCTTGCCAAGTCTACAGCTCATGTCCGAAAGGACCTTCTAGAGCAAAAGAAAGATCAGGCGGCGGCCAAGAAAGATAGGATAAGGCCCACTATAGACATCTACTTTTGGCCTCTTGTCCCGACAGGAAGTGCCATGACGATAAATAAAACCATCTTCGAGTTAGATTAACGTGAAGAGCACTTATGGATAACTGATTAAATTGCAAGAACAAAAAAATAAGCTAGCCTAAACCAAAAACAAAAGCGTTAAGGTCCAATCGACAATAAATCCGCATTAACATCATAATTAGGCTTAAGCCCGAGCTTAAACCCTAAAAACGAAGGATTTAGAGGCGCTTAGGTAAAAATTAATGCTGCCGCAGATAAATCCGCGTGCATCTCAATGAGTCGCGCTGGTCTGGCGCGCGCAACTCATAAGGTTACACGCAACACCCAGCGCAACTGCTAGTGATGCGCTTGCGGAAGATTCAGAATTTCATAAAAATATGAAATTGAATCTTACCATAATACCGCGCGCAAGACAATCAGTTGCGCTGCCTATTGCTTCGCAACTAATTCACTTGCGCTGGGATGTCGCGCGCAACCCATCCTGATGCGCGCGACACCTACTGCGGCAGAATGTTCAAAATCCTAATCGTACCCATTCCCTATAAATAGGGGCTTAATACGAGGCTGAAATAGATAGAAATTAAACTAAAACTCTGGCAAAAACTTTGTGAACTTGTGTGCTACAAAACCCTCTTGTCCTAAACACTCACCCCCTTTTAATACTTGTTAATACGGTGGAGGTTCCCAAATAAGAAGAGTCCATAAGTGTTCTAAAAGAAGATCTAGCAAAGAGAAGTGGTAAATTCTCGAGCACTTAAATCAATCACGTTGCATATATTGTTTGGTGATGAAATTGTGAAAAAGGAAGAGCTAGTAGAGGCCGTAACTAGAGCTAGAATAGCGATTCCCCCTTAAAAGGAATGTTATTTTAGTACCCTCGCTCCCGAACTCATTTCTGGTACACGTAGACCCATTTGGGCATGGGTAAACTTACGATTCGTGCTAATTATCCCTTGAACTCTACTTGGGAGAAAGGAATGAATGAGGTTTATGATTTTCCTAAAACTCATTAGCGACTCCTACTTGTTTCCTACAAAAAAGCGTGATGAGAGGATCATTTCTAATTCAAGGTCTCCTAAAAAGTCAGGAATTCAAATCCTAATACACCCTAACAAGTGTAAAGTCCTAGGCTTTTAAAGGGCCATGGGAATTTAAGGAGAAAGATCCCCTACGATGGGAACACCCTCTTACAGTGGCGACTCCACTAGGGACTTAGAGGTTACAAGATTAGTTCTTAGTTATGGTCCTAGGTTTCCAACACCAGGTTACCTATGGGTTGTAACGATTTCTAGCTTGGATAATCTCTAGTTAGGGAGCGAGACTTGAACGCAGAATATCTTCCTTTTTCACAAAAGTAAAAACCAAACAAGCAACATTGCATCATGCATAATCATAGCACACTTTAACCATTGGGGATTGGCTCATTGACTAGGGGTTGCCAACACTAGGCTTCTATCCCGAAATCAATAACAATCATCCCACCCATATCACCAATAAAATGTTGGGAGGGCTATGTCATGGGTCAACATGTTGAGTGATTGATTCGTGCATCGTCCCTTAAGATATGGTACCTTTGGACACCCAAGTCTTGACCTTAGAATGCATTGAATGCTTTGACGGTTCCTTTTATGTGCTTATGTGACTACATGAATATGTGCTTGTATGCTTCGTATCTAATCCAATTCCAACTTGTTACATAGGGATATAAAAAAAAATTCACAAAAATTGTGATTCGACCAAAAAAAAAAATGAAAAAAAAATTTGAAAAAAAATTCATGCACTTCGATTTTCAAAAACAAAAAAAAAAAAATTCGAACCTACAAGGTAGCACGCGCAACTGTCAAAGTTGCGCGCGCCCTCCAAGCGCAAGTTCAGAAGTTTCGCGTGGCACCTCCGCGCAACTCTGTGTCTTGCACGCGCCCAGTGTTCAACGTTGACTTTGACTCCTTACGAGCAATATCATACCGTGAAAACGATATTATCGCTTCAAGGTTAATCGTTAAGTAGGTGCTAAAAATATCTCTTTTGCTAACAACGTTGTCTAACTTAGTTATCTTTACTTTGATCGTCTTTTCTGTTTTTTCTTTTTTTCAAAAAAATTAAAAAAATGGTTTTTTATCGTTCTTTTGCGTTTTCGCAAAAAAAAAAAAAGAAAAAAAAAATGCATGTGGCAGATGCTACTCTTGAAGTTGCACTTTCCACCTTAGCGCAAGACGGAAAATTGCGCGCGATACTTTTTTTATTATGATGATTCGTTTACGCACTTTATAATCGAACTAATGACATTACTTCTTATGAGGTTCGTCATTAGATGTTCGCATCCCTTAATAGGACGTCATCAATATGTTTATTCTTAAACATGCCTATCTACGTGTTCAGCATGTTTTAGTTGTAATTGATCAACCTTGATTTAAGAGTATAATTTATTTACCTCTTCTATGGTTTAAAAAGAAAATTCCGAGAACCTTACTTGGGATGTTTGCCTCACAAAAAAAAAAAAAAAAAAAAAAAAAAAGAGATAAATAGAACGAAAGAAAAAAGAAAAAAATTGTTCTTAAATAAAAATAATAAAAAAAAAGTATGATACCAAAGAAAAAAAAAGAGAAAAGATAGTGAATGATAAAACCAAGAAAATGATTTAATTATATCTTAGATTTTACATTCGGAGGCCATCATTCTTTTTAAGCAAATAGTAAAATATTATCCTTTAAAGATGAGCAATATGAGAATCATATTTTTTTTAAAAAAAACGATATAGATCTCTATTGTAATCTAAATGATCAACAAGTACCATAGTATATTTGATCATTTTAAGGAGTGTGTTTGGGTCGATTAATATTTCTAAAATTTGATAAGCATTTTTTAATCCAACTTTCTTGCCTTTCTCTTCTACCTTTTTCAAAAACAATTCATTTAAAGTAAAATCCTTAGATGATTACCTTGTTGAAGTCAACACAAATCATGACATTCCATTAATGATTGTTCGTGAATTTTTTGACATTCTTCATTAACAAACTTGCTTAAAGTGAATTCGTATTACAAGGATTAAAAAAAAAGAAATAAAACAATCATTTTGACTGTGATTCATTGTTTGAATGCTTGTCAGAAAAGGTTTAACTGAACGCACTCAATTTCTCGTGATACACATTACTAGATCATCTTCCACAATCACGTACTAGTCCAATAATGGGTGACAAGGCAGTATTGGAGAAACTTAGACAGGAACTCCAAAACCTAAAGGCCCTATGAGAAGAAGAAGCCCAATTAAAGGCTAATAAAAAAGTAGAAAAGGCTAAAATAAAAGCAGAGAAAGAAAAAGAAAACATTCTGCAAGAAAAAGCAAGAGCTGACAGGCTAGAGGCCTTAGAGAAATTTGTCCTTCGAGCTAGCTCAGGAACTAAGTACTTCAATTATGAGCTTGCACCACAACTTACTGGCAAGACTCTCTTAGAAAAGTTCTTAACTACGGATTTACCAACCTTTAAGGTTAAGATATTCGAACCTAGTGTAAAGCATAAGGCTGTTTGACTGGGCTTAGGCACAGAGGCAGCCCGGCAAAGGACGAGCTATGACCTTCAGTCCCAAGGATTTAAACTATTGATCAGCAGGTCTCTCCCTGATGGTTGCTGTTATCTTCGCAACCTAAAGAGTAAAGTGAAAGAAGCCCACATACCCACTCTTCTTTCCCCCCCATTGCCGGGGGCCTCGTTGTCCCCTTTGGCTTTAACTACTTTATCCTTGCCAGCCCACCTAGACGATGGTTTTCTTCCTTGGCTGCAGTAAGTAAATCGAGAGGTCGGACAATCCTAGGACTCAATTAATGAGCTTTATTAGAATTATGGCATTGAAAGGGGTTGAGCAAAGTCTATATGCATGTACTTTTCCTCTTTCATAGGACCTAACTGCTAGATCATGGTTTTATAACCTCGATGAAAAACAAACTTCCACTTGGAGTGACGTTGTAAAAGCGTTTTTAACCTAATATGGAGATAACATCGAGCTCACAACTATCTTGCGCGATCTTAAATTGCTTAAGCAAGGGGAAGAAGAAGGCTTCATTAACATCTTTTCCAGGTGGCGATCAAAGGTTGCTCTTCTTTCACAAAGACCTCCGGATCATGAACTTGTTCCAAAGTTCATAGACAATATGTCTCCACCATACAAGTGCCATTTACAATACCTTGGTTTAGACACATTTCAAAAGGTCCATACTATAGGAACAATAATTGAAAGGGACTTGATAAATGAAACCATGAATCATATAGATGGACTAGATTTTTAGAGAGGATTTCACTTAAGTCGGAAACGGACAAATCTGGAAGATGCAATCTCAAGAAGTTGTCAACAATTCAAGATGTAGCACCCTAGGTCTTGTTTTGTTTCTTTCCTTTGTTTTTTATGATTGGCTAAGAGATTCATGCTGTCGAATCTACTTATTTTGTACTCTCATTAATTAATGAATAAAAAATATATTTTCAAGTACGTCTATCTTGTTCTCTTTTCAATCTCTTTATTGTTATTGACTCGAATTAAATAAAACGTATACATACTAACAGGCAATATCAAAAGGTACACATACTCAACACTTTAAAGAATCTTGATGAGCTTTGGCTTACTAGATTTATCGAATGAAAAGAGGCCCATGTTTGGCCCACAAATAAAGGATATGATGACTTCACCAACACATGAGGCAACTTGAAACTCCACAAAGATAATCCCATGTTCTTAACCTTAGAGAAAATCAGTCTTTTTGGAACCCCTTTTGAGCCTCATCAGTTGAGCCTTAGTTATTTAACCTACATTATTCCATACCTTTGGATGGGAACGGTGCAAAGAGATGTAAATGAAAAATTGGGGGAACGAAACATAAGAGAGGGACACAAAGTTAATCTAAACCTAAAAGGAAAGATCCAATGCAAAAGAAATAAAAATCGTTCTAAACCCAAAATAAAACTTGTCAAAAAAAAAAGAGAGAAAGAAAAAAAAAAGAAAGAGAGGACAAGGAAAAGGCACCAAATGTAGGAAGTTGCCACATAAAACAGAAAGGTTTTAATTTGATAAGCACCAAAAGTAAGGGATTATGGGAGTATACTTGAGCTTGTCCATTCTTCATAACCCCAAGCCTAGCCACGTTACAACCTTGGAAAGGCCCTCCTTGAGGTAGACCATAACCATGTACCAAAATCATCATTCCATGAAAATATGGCCAATCTTAGACCTTTGCACATATGGACCTACTATTGAGTAGTCATGCCCATAAATAAAATGCATAAAGTGTTGAGTTATGATTACAAAATCATATACAAAAATCAAATGATTTGGATGATTTGATAGCCATTGGCTTGATGACACCATTTTAGTAAAGCAATCGAATCAAACTAAATTCGATGTTTTCTATTTTTTTTTTTTGCCATGAAAAATGAGATGACTAATCACTTTAAAAAGAAACACTCATCTTATTTTCTTTAAATAATAGGGCTATTTATTACTAAGGTAATTCAAGTTTTATATACATTGCCTAGAAAGGAAAAGAGTCCATACAATAAATTAATTTGATATATATATAGCCTCGACGTCAACTTTAGATGTCTTTTACAACTCTTGAGCATTGGTCTTCTCACTTATCCTAAGCAACTAATATGTCCACCTACGTGGGATATCTCCATCTTCTCCAAAAGGGGAACATTGATTGAACATGATCGCTACATGAAAAAATGATCGTCATCGCTATCACACATATACCTCACTGCCAAGTCATCACGATGATTCAAATATTAAGTCAGTCATCCTTGCTTTTTGAAAACATGTCTAATTCTCTTTCTTTATTCATTTCTTTTTTAGGGGGTAAGTCGGGATGATCCCCCTAAATTGGATTCCCCTTCCTTTTTATACAAATCCGTCTTTTTTATTCATTTCTTTTTTAGGGGGTAAGTCGGGATGATCCCTCCCATTTTGCAACTTCTCGACATACCCATCTCGAGTTTTTAATTAGAAGGGGTTATGAGTGATAAGGCTCATGAGGAATGGAGTTGGGATTGCAAAACAGTATAATGACTTATGGCAAACTCCATCCCGGAACAATGGAAGGGGAAATTCTCTAACTATTTTTTCCGGACATGCTCCTCAAAGCTCTAGAGGATATAGTCAAATTGAGGGTCACCAAGAGCATCAAAAGCAACTATGATGGTCTCGTGGAGGAAGTGACAAGGTCACTCTCCAACATGAAGATCAAGCCACCACAAGAAGGGTGTCTTTCCAAGGAGAGGCAAGAGGTGTGGGCACAAGTCTACGATGCTAGACTAAGACCCGGAATGCCACTTCGAGCCCACGTGCTCCGAATGACAAGGCTATTCACTCACTTGGAACTCATTGGAAAGCCGGTGGAGGATGAGTAAGCGGCTTACATGCTATTAAGTTCTCTCCACTCGGGCTATGTTGCATTGAAGATGCGGCTAACCATCAATCGGAACAAACTCTCCTTTATGGAGGTTGTCCATGAGCTTCAAAGGGCCAATTCTTGTGGAAGTACTAAGCTCAAACTTGCTCTAAGGGCAAAGAAGAAGGAGTTCAAGAACAAGGCAAAGATGCGATGCTTCTACTATAGTAAGCAGGGCCACTTTGAGAGAGAATGCAGCATGTGTCTTGAAGATGAGGCAAACGGAAGAGAAAACTCTATCTCAGGTATCTCCTTTATAAACTTACACTTGAATACAAGCACTTCATAAGATATTAGATACCATTAATAACTCACTATGTGCTCCTATTTCAGCAACCAAGTGAGAAGAGCTTACCAAGTGGATGTGGATATACAAGCGGAAGAAGAAAACATTCTTTCCGGAAAGGCTTGTAATCACATAGTTTGTTTAAACATAGAACTTGTGTAAGTTTCTTTATCAACCATACATTAGTCTTCTGACGTTGGACGTCGTTTTGTTTTGATCACAAGACTATTATTTCAAAAGTCTTGCTTATATGTTTATGGCATGACACGTTTATCTTAAATGTGTGCTTTCATTAGACAAACAAGTTTATAATGTTAATAACACCGCTAAGAAAGCTAAGACCATAAAGTCAAATGAGACGTACTTGTGGCATTGTCGTCTTGGCTAAGACCATAGGAAGGTGTTCTTGACTCATTCGATTTACAATTGTTTGAAAATTACGAAGGATGTTTATTAGGCAAGATGATAAAGCAGCCATTCTCCAAGTTGGGAGAAAGGGCAAGTGACTTATTGGGCCTAATACACACCGATGTATATGGACTAATGAGCACAACCACAAGAAATGGCCATCGATATTTTATCACCTTCACAAACGACTATAGTAGATATGGATATGTCTACCTTATGTTGCACAAATCTGAATCGTTTGAGAAATTCAAAGAATTTCAGGGTGAAGATGAAAATCAGCTTAGCATGAAAATCAAAGCCCTTCGATCGGATCGAGGTGGTGAATACTTGAGCCAAGAATTTGATGACCATCTAAAAGAAAAGGGTACACTTTCAGAATTGACACCTCCAAAAACTCCACAATGGAACGGAGTATCTGAAAGGAGAAATCAAACCTTGCTAGACATGGTACGATCAACTATGGGCCTTAGTGATCTTCTTATCTCTTTCTGGGGACACACACTTCTAACAGCGACACTAACACTGAACCGTGCTCCATCAAAAGCTATGGAAAAGACTCCATAACAATTATGGACGAAGAAACCTCCAAGGTTGTCTTTTCTTAAGATATGGGGATGCAAAGCATATGTCAAGAAATTAATTTCTGATAAACTTCACCCCAAATCTGATAAGATTTTCTTTGTGGGCTACCCAAAAGAAACCAAAGGGTATTACTTCTACAACAAATCCGAGAACAAAGTGTTTGTTGCTCGCGATGGTGTCATTTTGGAGAAGGAACACCTTTCCAAAATGACAAGTGGGAGGAAAATCAAACTTGATGAAGTTCGAGAGGACGAGCAACAAAGTCAAAGTGCTCAAACAACATTTGTTGACGTTGGTCAAAATGTGCAAAGTCAAACCGACAATACAAATGCTCAGTCCGTTACCCTACGTAGGTCGCAGAGGCTAAGGTCTCAACCTGATAGGTATCTTGGTGTCGTATTAACCGAGAATCAGGACATCCTGGTAGTGGATGGAGGCAAACCGGCAACCTACAAGCAAGCGATGGCGAGCACCAACTCTGCTATATGGAAAGAGGCCATGAGATCTGAAATGGATTCCATGTTTGAAAATCAAGTATTGGACTTGGTTGACTTACCCGAAGGTTACACACCTGTCGGATGTAAGTGGATTTTCAAACTGAAAACCGATAAAGATGGAAATGTATTCATTTACAAAGCGAGACTGGTAGCAAAAGGTTATAGGAAAATTCATGGTATTTATTATGATGAAACCTTTTCTTCGGTCGCAATGCTTAAATCCGTTCGGATCATCCTAGCAATTACTGCATATTATAATTATGAAATATGGCAGATGGACGTCAAAACCGCCTTCCTCAATGGAATTTTGGAAGAAACTGTGTTTATTATACAGCCTGAAGGTTTTCTCGACAAAAACAATGTTGGGAAATTGTGTAAGCTTAAAAAGTCCATTTTATGGGCTAAAGCAAGCTAGCAGAAGTTGGAATCTGCGATTCGATGAAGCCATCAGTAAGTTTTGCTTGATCAAGAATCCAGATGAGTCTTGTGTTTACAAGGTCAGTGGGAGTGACATCGCCTTTCTAGTCTTATATGTCGATTACATATTGCTCATTAGAAACAGTATCCCGATGCTAGAGTCTGTAAAGCCTTGCCTAGGAAATTTTTTTTCAATGAAAGACTTGGGAGATGCTCAGTACATATTGGGGATCAAGATCTATAGGGATTGATCTAAAAGCATGATTGGATTGAGCCACAGTACTTACATTGATAAGGTACTTGCTTGATTCAATATGCAAGAGGCCAAGAGAGGTCACCTACCCATGTCACATGGCATAACCCTAAGCAAGAAGCAGTGTCCAAAGACACCAGATGAGCGGGAAAGGATGAATCAGATTCCATATGCTTCGCTTATTGATCGATCATGTATGCCATGATATGTATTAGGCCAGATGTATCGTATGACTTAATTGCTACGAGCCGATACCAATCAGACCCAAGAGAGGCGCACTAGACCGCGGCCAAGAACATCCTAAAATAACTAAAAAGGAATAAGGATAAATTCTTGGTATATGATGGCTCAGATGAATTAGTTGTTCAAGGTTATACCGACGCAAGCTTCCAAACAGATAGAGACGATTTCCAATCACTGTCTGGATATGTGTTCTATCTAAATAGAGGATCGTTTGGTTGGAAGAGTGCCAAGCAAAGCGCAACTGAAGATTCTACAACTGAAGCCAAATACTTGGCAGCTGATGAAGCGGCTAAGGAGGTAGTTTGGATTCGTAAGTTCGTTGGTGAACTTGATATTGTACCCTCCATCAAGGATCCAATAGCCCTCTATTGTGACAACAATGGAGATATTGCTCAGGCTAGAGAGCCAAGGGAACATTAGAAGGTCAAACATGTCAAGCGGTGATTTCACATGATAAGGGAATGAAAGTCAGAAGGTGAAATCAGAATTTGTAAAGTTGGAACGGACGACAATGTAGCCGATCCACTTACTAAACCTCTGCCTCAAGTGAAGCACAACAAACACGTTGAGGTAATGGGAATTAGGCACATTGGATATTGGCTTTGATTTCCCTATTTAGTGTTTTAATTAATTTTAAACATTTTAATGTAAAACACTACGATAAACTTTGGAGTAATTTAAATCATGCAATTTTATCACTCCGTTTTCCGTTTAATTGTGGTTTAGGATTAAATATTGAGTCCATTTGATTATGAGAATATTCAAAATAGGGTATCAAGACCAGTCTTGGATAAAGAAACACCTGTTTCCTCGACCTTGAGTATTGTGAGTTCTCTTGTTTGAGTACTAGTCCGTTTTGATGTTAGTCAAATGTCTGCCGTACATGGAGATTATAACGGCAACACTCGGGCGACTAGGTTCTCTTAGTAAGAGAAGCTGATAGTGCAAGACTGGGAATGTCCCCCTACTAACAATAGGGAACATGTCTTTATTGTTTACAAGGCCTCTCGAAGAGCGAGACTGTAAAATGCATGGCGATGGATTTTAAAAAATCATCTGTTTATTGAGTGTCAAACTCGGATTTCGAGAAACACTTCTGGACGTAATAAGGATGACGAATAATCTTACCTTATAGTTCTTGAAGAGACATTAAGTGACATAGGAAATAGGTTATACACAAAAGCCGCACTTGTCCGAAAGGACAAGTGGGAGATTGATAGAAATGATGTCCTTCAAACAAGTGTATTATTCTCATAGAGGGTTTGGAATCATTAGAAAGCTAATTATTCAGTGAGGTCAAGTGTATTAATGTATAATTAATATTATAGCTTAATCTTGACTGAACCCTTCGGGTCACACCAAAGCAACTAACGATCCGACCCGACGAATTAATCCGAAAGGAATTAATGAGTCTCGTGAGTATTATGAACAAAGACGTCGGATTCCGAGCTTAGAGCATCGTAACCGAATCTCAAAACTAGAGCCAAAATTTAGGAATTGGCGAGATGGAAAAATTCTTTAGGTAACAAGTAAAAACCCTAGCCACGCGAAAGGCTAGGGAAGCGCGCCACGTTGTAGCGTGCGTGGTAGCGCACCTAAGCACGCAATGTGGCAGCACACGTGGCAATGCACACGACAACACGGCATGTGGCAGCACACGTGGCAGCGCACATGGCAGCACGCCATGTGGCAGGGCACATTGCAGTGTACCAGCGCGCCACGTAGACAGCGCACTAAGTGGATGCGCGCCACGTTGGCTGCGTGGCACGTGGTAGCAAGCGAGGTTGGCAGCGCGCCGCGGACCCAGGTGACGGGTCATGGACGCGGGCCGAAGGGTGGCGGTCCAACCTAACCCATCTTGGGGCTCAAAGTTGGGTGCCACATGGTTAGCTCACAAGGGATGTGAGTTGCCTTGGGGAGCAAGTGAGGAAGTGGTCCTCACCTATCCATGTGACACATGTTACTTAGTGATTCCTTTGTTTACTTAACTAGGAATTGAATTCAACATTCTTTCCATGTGGGATCATTTTGAGAAAAAGTCCCACATTGAAAGATGAGAGGAATTCACAAGGAAGCAAGACTTGGCTTTGAAGTAAGAGCTCCGGGTGTGAGCGAAGTACGTGATAAGGGTAAGATCGTCTTTTCTCTCTTTCTTGTTATTTATGTCCTTTAGTTATATTAATTGTGAACGGGTCTTGGGGGTCGGGTTTTGTTCTGCAGTGAGTTAGACTTTTCGAAACCCAACATTGGTCTATTTGACAATTGTAAGGGAAGATTGGTATTTGGATGGATTTGATTGATTGACTTTGATACATATTTATTGGAATTACCTTGAATTATATTTATTGATTTAAATTGTATTTGGGGTGAAGTATTGATTTATTTATTCATTGTTTTGCTTAGGGACAAGCAAAGGTTTAGCTTGGGGGAGTTTAATGAGTCTATATATTTATTCCCTATCCCACGGTCATATTTGTGCTTTTCTGAGCTCTACGAAGCTATTTTTATTACTAATATACGTTTTCTAATGTTTTTGTAGAGTTGATATTATTTTACATGAATTTGCAGAATTATGACAATTCTCTCGCTTATTTAGCCACTACAAAGCATTGGAGTCTGATCGTATTTTATAACCAAGTATTTGAGCCAAGATCGAGTTAAAGGATTTTAATTTGGCAATTAAAGGCACGATTTATGAAGAGTTCTAAGTTCTTTACAAGCTAGAACACGATCCAACCAAGGAAAGAGAATTTGGACAAAGTTAGAAGCCCAATCTCAACACTGTCCTAAAATCCCAATTATTAATAACTAAGGTCGACCTTGACTTTTTTTGGTTACACCCCCCTTCAGGCATAGCTGGCTACTCCACCCCCCATCCCTTAACGATGTCGTTTTAGTCATTTTCTGGTTTTTCCTTTTCCTTTTTTTCTTTTTTTTTCGTTTCGTTCTTCTTATTACTTTCCTTACTTACTATCCAAGCCACATATATATTTCATTTTTAACCTAATTTCCTGTATTTTTTTTTTTTTTTTTTTTTGCATTTTCTCTCTCTAGTTTGTTATTTTCTGTCTCATTCATGGATGCATCATTAATTGTACCTGTAGATCGTGATTGTAAACTTCGGCATTCTTTGATTTCTGATTTTGATCATGATTATGAAGTTGTTTTTCCTTCTTCTGTTGGATTACTTAATTCATTTGTTTGATCAATTTTGCATTTATTTTAGTTGTTTTATTAATGTGATTTGTTTGATTAAATTGTCTCTGTTTTAAAGCAATTTAGTGTCTTCTTTAGCTCAATTTGTGTACTCTGATTTTGGTTGCTATTTTATTCTAATTTGTAGTAGAATTAGTTGATTTTGTCTCTGCTTTAGTTCAATTTGTATATTCTGATTTTAGTTGCTATTTTACCCTAATTTGTAGTAGAATTAGCTGATTTTGTATATGATTTAATTTATTTTTTGAACTCTGATTTTGATTGCTATTTTACACTACTATGTATTAGAATTTTGTGATGATGTTTCTGTTTTGGGTGTTTCTTGGTCCCACGGGAGAGTTTCGTCACCAAGACTGGTCTGGCGCGATCTGTACCCCCAAAACACGAAGACTCTGGTTGGTAGGAGCTCCGTCTCTGACAATCAAGTTAGTATTGGTCGTAGAAGATAAAAAGGTGCGAAAAAGGTAAGGATGAGATCTTCTCGGATTCCGAGATCAGGTGTTTTTCTCTGATGTTAGAGAATGTAGGGTTCTTGTAATAATTGAAGTGTCCCCAAAATAGGGGATATTTCCCTATTTATAAGGTCGTTGGAAAATGTGCCCTTCGTTAGGTCAGGATTACCTAATAAGCTTCGCCGTTTTGCGGCGTTCTTAGGAATTGGGCCCTGAAGGCCGCCGTTCTATTGGTTATCTGAGGCTGACACGTGTCAGCTGAGGAGTGGACCACGTTGGACCCATCCAAGAGTGACACATGTCCCTCTCTTATTGGGCCACGTGTCTAGGGTATTTTTACCCTAAACATTTACCCCTCACAAGGGTGAAGTGGCAGGCCACGAGGCGCCTATGACACGCGTCCCCCTGTAAGTGGTGAACAGTAATAAACGGTTCACCTTCGATTAAAGTGACGGGGATGCCCCCGTTTTCACCCTTCTATAAATAGGGTTTTACCCCCCTCTTTTTCTCCCTCATTTTTGACCACTTTAAAAAGTCTAGAGAGAGAAGGACATGAGCCGGTCTCTGTTTCCCTCTTAACAAAGGAATAAGGGCCATCCTAAGGGGATATGAGCTAGGCGTATGGCAGCTTACACCCACCCAATTCATGGGTAAACATATTGAGCTATATCACTGCTTGCGAATTTCAGCATGTGATGCCTATCTTTAAGGCATTCGCTCATATGCATTATATGAGCCGTCCCCAAGGCAGTTGGGGAGCGTGGTATACTATAACCACACTGCCGGAGTATATGATGACGCTGGACAAGATGTTCAAATGGAGTAACTAGAGGGAGAAGTTTTACTTGGTATCATCCCCATCTTTGCGTCACAACTGGTCCCTCTGCCAGTACAATAAGGACCCGGCTCTGCTAGGAAGGAACAGTGCCCGTCCGTATATCCTTAAGAAGGCTTGGGATGAAATAATGGGGTCGGGTCTGTTTACAACGACCACCTTGCTACTTGACGATGGGACAGAAATAATTGTGCCTAAGTACTGGGTGCCCCATCCGGAGTGGCTTAATGACGAGGCGTTTCTCTCCGCCTGTGGTCTAAGTACCATGTTTGAGAGACATATGTAGCCCCTCAACCGGGAATTTTATGTGTTTTCTTTTTTCATTTTTTGATTCACAATTTTTCTAACCAGTTGATTTCCTTTTACAGCAATTGCTTTGGAAATGGTTGACGCTGACAAGACGCCTGCCATGTCTACAACTCAGGTCTGAAAGGACCTTCTAGAGCAAAATAAAGATCAGGCGGCGGCCAGGAAAGATAGGATAAGGCCCACTGTAGACATCTACTTTGGGCCTCTTGTCCCGACAAGAAGTGCCATGACGATAAATAAAACCATCTTCGAGTTAGATTAACATGAAGAGCACTTATGGATAACTGATTGAATTGCAAGAACATAAAAATAAGCTAGCCTAACCCAAAAAACAAAGCATTAAGGTCCAATCAACTAAGCCCGATCATAATTAGGCTTAAACCCGAGCTTAAACCCTAAAAATGAAGGATTTAGAGGCGCCTAGGTAAAAATTAATGTTGCCGCAGATTAATCCGCGTGCATCTCAATGAGTCGCGCTGGTCTGGCGCTCACAACTCACAAGGTTGCGCGCAACACCCATCGCAACTGCTAGTGATGCGCTTGCGGAAGATTCAGAATTTCATAAAATATGAAATTGAATCTTACCATAATACCGCGCGCAAGACAATCAGTTGCGCTGCCTATTGCTTCACAACTAATTCACTTGCGCTGGGATATCGCGCGCAACCCATTGTGATGCGCGCGACACCTGCTGCGGCAAAATGTTCAAAATCCTAATCGTACCCATTCCCTATAAATAGGGGCTTAATACGAGGCTTAAATAGACAGAAATTAACCTAAAACTCTGGCGGAAACTTTGTGAACTTGTGTGCTACAAAACCCTCTTGTCGTAAACACTCACCCCCTTTTAATACTTGTTACTAAGGTGGAGGTTCCCGAACAAGAAGAGTCCATAAGTGTTCTTAACGAAGATCTAGCAAAGAGAAGTGGTAAATTCCTGAGCAGTTAGATCAATCACCTTTGTTTTGTTGTTTAAAACAACTTTAATTAATTAATTAGTGTTTTTGATCGCTTTAAACGGACTTTTAATTAATAAATTTCACATAGTATCTTGCGTTAAATAAGAATAGAATTGAATAATTAATTGTTGATTGATCACCTAAGCCAAGGCGAATCTTGTTTATTTTGTTTAATTCACGAATATTGATTAAATAAGAATAATGACTTTTGCAATGTAATTCCTACGTGATTAATGCGTGTAAATAAAATCAAATAACTTAGATTTAGGTATCACGTTGCATATATTGTTTGGTGATGAAATTGTGAAAAAGGAAGAGGTAGTAGAGACCGTAACTAGGGCTAGAATAGCGATTCCTCCTTAAAAGGAACGTTATTTTAGTACCCTCGCTCCCGAACTCATTTCTGGTACACGTAGACCAATTTGGGCATGGGTAAACTTACGATTCGTGCTAATTATCCCTTGAACTCTACTTGGGAGAAAGGAATGAACGAGGTTTATGCGTTTTCCTAAAACTTATTAGCGACTCCTACTTGTTTCTTACAAAAAAGCGTGATGAGAGGATCATTTCTAATTCAAGGTCCCCTAAAGAGTCAGGAATTCAAATCCTAATACACCCTAACAAGTGTAAAGTCCTAAGCTTTTAAAGGGCCATGGGAATTTAAGGAGAAAGATCCCCTACGATGGGAACACCCTCTTACAGTGGCGACTCCACTAGGGACTTAGAGGTTACAAGATTAATTCTTAGTTATGGTCCAACGTTTCCAACACCAGGTTACCTATGGGTTATAACGATTTCTAACTTGGATAATCTCAAGTTAGAGAGCGAGACTTGAACGCAGAATATCTTCCTTTTTCACAAAAGTAAAAACCAAACAAGCAACATTGCATCATGCATAATGATAGCACACTTTAACCATTGGGGATTGGCTCATTGACTAGGGGTTGCCAACACTAGGCTTCTATCCCGAAATCAATAACAATCATCCCACCCATATCGCCAACAAAATGTTGGAAGGGCTATGTCATGGGTCAACATGTTGAGTGATTGATTCGTGCATCGTCCCTTAAGATATGGTACCTTTGGACACCCAAGTCTTGACCTTAGAATGGCATTGAATGCTTTGACGGTTCCTTTTATGTGCTTATGTGACTACATGAATATGTGCTTGTATGCTTCGTATCTAATATAATTCCAACTTGTTACATAGGGATATGAAATAAAAATTCACAAAAATTGTGATTCGACCAAAAAAAAAAGTGAAAAAAAAAATTGAAAAAAATTGTTTGCACTTCAATTTAAAAAAAAAAAAAAAAAATTGTCGAACCTACCAGGTAGCACGCGCAACTTTCAAAGTTGCGCGCGCCCTCCAAGCGCAAGTTCAGAAGTTGCGCGCGACACCTCCGCGCAACTCTGTATCTTGCGCGCGCCCACTGTTCAACGTTGACTTTGATTCGTTACGAGCAATATCATACGGAGAAAACGATATTACCGCTTCAAGGTTAATCGTTAAGTAGGTGCTAAAAATATCTCTTTCGCTAACAATGTTGTCTAACTTAGTTATCTTTACTTTGATTGTCTTTTCTGTTATTTCTTTTTTTCAAAAAAATAAGAATAAAATGTTTTTTATCGTTCTTTTTGCGTTTTCGCAAAAAAAAAAAAAAAAAAAAAAAAAAAATCCTTAGACGATTAATATTTCTAAAATTTGATAATCATTTTTAAGGAGTGTGTTTGGGTCGATTAATATTTCTAAAATTTGATAAGCATTTTTTAATCCAACTTTCTTGCCTTTCTCTTCTACCTTTTTCGAAAACAATTCATTTAAAGTAAAATCCTGAGATGATTGCCTTGTTGAATTCAACACAAATCATGACATTCCATTAATGATTGTTCGTGAATTTTTTGACATTCTTCATTAACAAACTTGCTTAAAGTGAATTCGTATTACAAGGATTAAAAAAAAAAGAAATAAAACAATCATTTTGACTTTAGTTCATTGTTTGAATGCTTGGTAGAAAAGGTTTAAGTGAACGCACTCAATTTCTCGTGATACACATTACTAGATCATCTTCCACAATCGCGTACTAGTTCAATCATGGGTGACAATGCAGTATTGGAGAAACTTAGACAGGAACTCCAAAACCTAAAGGCCCTATGAGAAGAATAAGCCCAATTAAAGGCTAATAAAAAAAGTAGAAAAGGCTAAAATAAAAACAGAGAAAGAAAAAGAAAACATTCTGCAAGAAAAAGCAAGAGCCAACAGGCTAGAGGCCTTAGAGAAATTTGTCCTTCGAGCTAGCTCAGGAACTAAGTACTTCAATTATGAGCTTGCACCACAACTTAGTGGCAAGACTCTCCCAGAAAAGTTCTTGACTACGGATTTACCAACCTTTAAGGTTAAGATATTCAAACCTAGTGTAAAGCATAAGGCTGTTTGACTGGGCTTGGGCACAGAGGCAGCCCGGCAAAGGACGAGCTATGACCTTCAGTCCCAAGGATTTATACTATTGTTCAGCAGGTCTCTCCCTAATGGTTGATGTTATCTTCGCAACCTAAAAAGTAAAGTGAAAGAAGCCCACATACCCACTCTTCTTTCCCCCCCATTTCAGGGGGCCTCGTTGTCGCCTTTGGCTTTAACTACTTTATCCTTGCCAGCCCGCCTAGACGATGTTTTTCTTCCTTGGCTGCAGTAAGTAAATCGAGAGGTCGGACAATCCTAGGACTCACTTAATGAGCTTTATCGGAATTATGGCATTGAAAGGGGTTGAGAAAAGTCTATATGCATGTACTTTTCCTCTTTCATAGGACCTAACTGCTAGATCATGGTTTTATAACCTCTATGAAAAACAAACTTCCACTTGAAGTGACGTTGTAAAAGCGTTTTTAACCTAATATGGAGATAACATCAAGCTCACAACTACCTTGCGCGATCTTAAATTGCTTAAGCAAGGGGAAGAATAAGGCTTCATTAACTTCTTTTCCAGGTGGCGATCAAAGGTTGCTCTTCTTTCATAAAGACCTCCAGATCATGAACTTGTTCCAAAGTTCATAGACAATATGTCTCCACCATACAAGTGCCATTTACAATACCTTGGTTTAGACACATTTCAAAAGGTCTATACTGTGGGAACAATAATTGAAAGGGACTTGATAAATGAAACCATGAATCATATAGATGGACTAGATTTTTAGAGAGGATTTCACCTAAGTCGGAAACGGACAAAGCTCGAAGACGCAATCTCTAGAAGTTGTCAACAATTCAAGATGTAGCACCCTAGGTCTTGTTTTGTTTCTTTCCTTTGTTTTTTATGATAGGCTAAGAGATTCATGCTGTCGAATCTACTTATTTTGTACACTCATTAATTAATGAATAAAAAATATATTTTCAAGTATGTCTATCTTGTTCTCTTTTCAATCTCTTTATTGTTATTGACTCGAATTAAATAAAACGTATACATACTAACAGGCAATATCAAAAGGCATACATACTCAACACTTTAAAGAATCTTGATGAGCTTTGGCTTACTAGATTTATCGAATGAAAAGAGGCCCATCTTTGGCCCACAAAGAAAGGATATGATAACTTCACCAACACATGAGGCAACTTGAAACTCCACAAAGATAATCCCATGTTCTTAACCTTAAAGAAAATCCGTCTTTTTGGCACCCCTTTTGAGCCTCGTCAGTTGAGCCTTAGTTATTTAACCTACATTATTCCATACCTTGGGATGGGAACGGTGCAAAGAGATATAAATGAAAAATTGGGGGAACGAAACATAAGAGAGGGACACAAAGTTAATCTAAACCTAAAAGGAAAGAGATCCAATGCAAAAGAAATAAAAATCGTTCTAAACCCAAAACAAAACTTGTCAAAAAAAAAAGAGAGAAAGAAAAAAAAAAGAAAGAGAGGACAAGGAAAAGGCACCAAATGTAGGAAGTTGCCATATAAAGTAGACAGGTTTTAATTTGATAAGCACCAAAAGTAAGGGATTATGGGAGTATACTTGAGCCTCTCCATTCTTCATAACCCCAAGCCTAGCCACGTTACAACCTTGAAAAGGCCCTCCTTGAGGTAGACCATAACCATGTACCAAAATCATCATTCCATGAAAATATGGCCAATCTTAGACCTTTGCACATATGGACCTACTATTGAGTAGTCATTCTCATAAATAAAATGCATGAAGTGTTGAGTTATGATTACAAAATCATATAAAAAAATCAAATGATTTAGTTGATTTGATAGCCATTGGCTTGATGACACCATTTTAGTAAAGCAATCGAATCAAACTAAATTCGATGTTTTCCATATTTTTTTTGCCAAGAAAAATGAGATGACTAATCACTTTAAAAAGAAACACTCATCTTATTTTCTTTAAATAATAGGGCTATTTATTACTATGGTAATTCAAGTTCTATATACATTGCCTAGAAAGGAAAAGAGTCAATACAATAAATTGATTTGATATATCTATAGCCTCGACGTCAACTTTAGATGTCTTTTACAACTCTTGAGCATTGGTCTTCTCACTTATCATAAGCAACTAATATGCCCACCTACGTGGGATATCTCCATCTTCTCCAAGCGAGGAACATTGATTGAACGTTATCGCTACATGAAAAAATGATCGTTATCGCTATCACACGTATACCTCACTGCCAAGTCATCACGATGATTCAAATATTAAGTCAATGATCCTTGCTTTTCGAAAACATGTCTAATTCTCTTTCTTTATTCTTCTATGGGAAAGTTGGATTCCCCTTCCTTTTTATACAAATCCGTCTTTTTTGTTCATTTCGTTTTTAGGGGGTAAGTCGGGATGATCCCTCCCATTTTACAACTACATACTCGAAAAATAGTATAATTTTTTCGCTCTTTGCCTCAAACTGGGGGCTAAAAAGCCTGGACATCCCCACTTCTCTCTATTTACAGATTTGAACACGCTATTTATGTTGCGAAATCAATGTCATGCAAAGCTTATTACAAACCATCTTAATAACTTTAAATGACAAAGGGAAGAATACCACTTCCTATTATTTGACCAAGATAATTAATTATGTTACTTGATCATACAATTCATGATAGACATATACAATATTCCACAAATTAAAAATACAAATCATGGGGCTTCAAATAAACATGAGAAATATCCCTTAGCATGTGTATACATGAATTGCAAAAGCGACCTAAGGTTACACTTGGGGGCTACAAAAATATAGGTCTCACCTCAACTTTCGTTTTGAAATAAGACCATATTTGGAAAGTGATTAGAACGATTTTATAAATTATTCTAACACTCCACCAAACCTAGGTTTGATAAACATTCATTTTCAAACTACGGTGCTTATTTAATTGAAAGAACTTCACTTTCAATTAGCAAAATATGACTATGATGACAAACACTAAAAAGAAAAACATAAACAAAATCAGATTTACGAAAGTGTGCTCACATTTTCATATCTTTGTTGAAATAAGTTGCAAATTACAACTTACCTTCGTCAATCTTGGAAAAAAAAAAAGTCACACTCAATTACGAGCTAGACTTTTCTTTCCATTTTGGGTCCAGTTTTGAAAATAATATGATTATGTATTTTGCTTACGTACTAGAAAAAGTTGCTTTTCAAAACAAACTTTCGGACCCTTTTCAAATTTTGAATTCTAGTTCAAAATAACATGTTTCTAAAAAAAATATTTAAAATTTCCTTTCTGAATTTTTGTTTCTTTTTTTTTCAAATAAATAAAATTTCAGATTCTCAATAACTGTTTGGATAATATGTGTATATACATAAATATTTCCAAAAGGAATGAACTAAGATTCGACTTCTTCTTGACTCAAACTTGTTCTCGCCTAGTCCTCCTACGAATATTGGCTTAGGGATGGTAAACGAACCACCTACAAGACTAAAATCATAGATTGATAAGAACAAAGAAAATATTTGATGTTCTAAATCAACTTTGAGAATAAAATCACCGTAATGATCTTTACAAACGTTTAGACATTAGGTAAGATTACTAGACCTTAAACACAATTGTTTTTGGTTTGTAAACAAGCAAAGAACTAACTTGCTTTCTTGAACATGACTTTAATTAAAATGCGAAAGGCATGTCATTGTCCTAAATATCTCAAAACAAAAATAGGATATATACATAGGTCCATCTCAACATCATGATCATATGAATGGCCTAAACAATAACAAGTCAGTTGAATTACCCCAAATTGGGGGCTCTAAGACTTGTGAAATAGCAAGAATGTGCATAACCCGACACATAGGGGCTCCAATGTCCACAAAAAAACAAAATGAGATATTCATGCCATTCGAGCTACTTTCGAGAATCGCCTAAACTACAAATGGTTTACGTAGATCTCGAGCTTTACAATTTCCAAATGTATTACAATGATTTAATAATCATGTTGTTCCTTTGAAAACTAAGTTTGCAACTGAATTTGGCCATTAAACAGGTTAAATACTCGAGCTATTTTCAAGTTCAACTTCAAAAACTAATCTTAGTGCATAATTGTTGTTTCAATACTTCAAATTTACTCTAGAGATTAGAGAGTATGACTAGTATAGAGCAAAAGAAACAAAATCATGATGCATAAAACATACTTGCTCATACAATAGTTTAGTACTCAATCATTCATCATGAAAATTGTATCAAGACACTTTATTAACATAGGACAAACAATTTCATGAGTAAGAATGTAAACAAAAGACTTCTAAATTCTAAATTAAGGAGTCTTCGTTTTAAATTATTCCTCCGTTGTTGCACACATTGGAATTTCACAAGGAGGATAACATCTACTTTCTTGAGCTTCAAAACAGTAACAAAATTTGAACTCAAAAGAAAGATTTCGAAAGTAGCAAGAATAGAGGAAAAATTTGAACAACATTTAATTTTCCCTCTTACTTGTTCTAATGAATGACCAATACTACTAATGGTAAAAAACGATTTAAACACACTAGTTAAATCGTTTCTAAAATCCTAGTTGTTATTATAATAAGACGAAACACAGGATTTCTAGACACGTTTCAAGCAACATGAAAGGGTCTAATTATTAAAAACAAACAAGTCATCGAAGTCACCCAAAATTGGGGATTACAATATTCGAAAAACATAAAATGGGGGTTACAGTATTTGAAAACATAAAATGGGGCACAAAAGCCCGAAGTATAGCCAAACTATTCTAGTTTGATGATGTCTTTAAGAATTTCCTAAACTAACTAGTTTTTTGCAAATCTTGAAATCACAGTTTTATAAGTGAATAATAATAACCTTCGGTTATTTTTATTATTAATAAGACCAATTTTGCAACTTACGCGTGAAAAAAAATAAAAAATAATAAAAATTTCATTTATAATTTTAATGCATAATTGTTGTTCTAAACACTTCAATTTACATTAAAATTAACAAGTATAGTCTATGTGAGCAAAAAATGAGAAATAAAGTTCAAGCACAAATTCAAAATTAAAAAAAAAAAAATCACATATATACTTGTACATGCTCATACAGGATCAGTACTTTACCACTTCACATGAAATTTGTTGCAATATATTGCTTAAACATGTCACAACAACAAACAAACAAATTCATGAAAACAAGTCGAATCAAAAACCCCAACTTTAAGTTAGGATTCTGCATTCGATTCTCCATTTTATTGACCAAGATCAAAGTCTGGTAAAATAAAAGGAGCAAAATTTACTTTCCTTATGGAAAGAGATCAAAATTGGAGAAAGAGGAGAAGAATAAAGTGAGCTGCAGATCGCGCTTCTCCAACTCTTTTACTAATTCAAATGTTGCGCGCAACTCATCAAGTTACGCGTGGAATCCAAGCGCAACCAAGTTTCTTGCGCGCGCCTGGTAACTTATCAAGTTGCGCGTGGCATCCAGCGCGACCTACTAAGTTACGCGCAGATACTGGTCACTTAGATGACCGGTATTCAGATTTTGATCCGTTTGATCAATTTTTAACGGTTTTTGTTCGTCATTAGACGTAATGGCGCGCAATTATCAAAATCTTTTTAATCGCTTTAAGCGCGTGAAGGTATTTGATCATAGCCGAATGGGTGGCTTCATAGTCACCATGGTATTGGCTTATGACCAACTATGAATCAGAGCAGGCGTCAATTTTGGTTGCCCCTACCGCCTTATACTTGCGGATACCGGCTAGCAGGGCTTCATATACCTGCACCACAGCCGTTCATGGTAGTGCTCCCATCTACATACACTTTTTAAACCTGGTTAGCATTGTCCGGTGCAACCGGCCTTGTCATTTCAACAATGAAGTCGGCAAACGCTGACCCCTCACTGCCTTTCTTGGTTCGAAAGTGATTTCAAGACTTTGCATTTCAATAGCCCAATTGAACATCCTAACGGATGACTCCAAGGTTGTCATTGGCCGCTTGAGAGGTTGGTTTGTGTAGACCACAACCAGATGTGCTAGGAAGTATGGTTTCAACTTCTTGACAGCCGTGTAAAGAGCAAGCCCAAAGTTTTTCAACCATGGGGTACCATAGTTCAGCATTTTTTAGTACATGGCTAATGAAATAGACCAGGAGTTGAATGCCGTCTCTCTCAGCAGGGAGAACGACATTGAGGGCATGATATGAGACGGCTTAGTACATGTAAAGCGTCTCTTTGGGCGGAGGGCTAACAAGCCTTGGCAAAGAGTGTAAGTGTTCTTTCATTTTCTGAAAGGCCGCCTTAGCATCATCTCCCCATTTAAATTTAGTTTTCTTTCTGATCAACTGGAAGAAATTGAGGCACTTGTCACCGGCTAAGGAATCTCCCCAAAGCCGCCAGATAACCGGTAAGTTCTTGAACATCCCTTACAGTACGGGGTGACTTCATGTCTATCACCGCCTGTATCTTCTCCGGGTTAGCCTTATCCCCTTTTGATCAATTAAGAATCCGAGAAACTTCCCAGACTCAACACCAAAGACACATTTCTGGGGATTGAGCATGACCTTGTGCTGCATGAGTGTGGTGAAGGTTTCTCGGAGGTCAGCAAGATGATCCACCTGTTGCTTGGATTTGACTATCATGTCATTAATGTACGCCTCTACAATCCTCCCAATCTGATTAATGAAGACAATATTAATCATCCGTTGGAAAATAGCAGGCTCATTCTTCAAGCCAAACGGCATCACATTGTAACAGAATAACCCTTGATCAGTGACGAAAGCCGTCTTCTCTTGATCTTTTTTCCACAAGGGAATCTAATGGAAACTTGAGTAGACATCCATAAAACTCATCAAGGCATGCCCAGCTGTAGAGTCGACTAGGCTGTCGATCTTTGGAAGCGGGTAACTGTCCTTTGGACATGCCTTATATAATTTAGTATAATCTACACACATGCGCTAGGTACCATTCCGCTTCTTTACAAGCACATCGTTTGCAACCCAATCAGGGAAGTTACATGGCTGAATGAACCCAGCGTCTAACAGCTTTTTGACCTCGACAACTGCCACCTGACTTCTCTCCTCGCCTTGATTTCTTTTCTTTTGCCGGATGGGCTTCTTTTTAGGATCAACGACAATTTTTTGGACAACGAGATCTAGGATGATGACTGGCATCTCTTCCACTTCAAAGGCAAAAAAGTCTTTGAATTCTTTCAGCAGAAGGTCCAAGTCTGCAGCCAACTTTCCATAAGCAACCGTCTCCACCTTAGCAGTTTGCTCTAGACGGCTGTCATCTAGAGGAATATCAATGTGATTGCCAGCAGGCTGCGGACGGAGTTCATCTAACCGTTCCCTAGTTAATGATTGCTATTTCTTCTCCTTCTTCACCTCCGCCAGATGATCAACTTTTCTTTTCTTTCTGGCTGCTGGTGGGGCTGGGTCGGGATCCTTGACATCGTCAAGGTCTATTGGCCCCTCTCCCTGGCCGGTTACGGGCACAGTAAGCTTAAAGTCTGAGAGGTAACACTCTCGAGCCGTCTTCTGATCCCCGCTTAGGGAGCCAACAGAACCATCATCCCTTTCATACTTTAGCAGCATGAGGGACGGGATAATAACCGCTTTGGATTCGTTCAAAGTCGTTCGGCCCTAAATGATGGCGGTCAAATCCTCAACAACCAAGAACTTGACGACCAGGTGTCATCCTTCCCTTTTCTCCCCCAGCCGGATAGTTGAGTCAATCATGCCGACTGGGTACATTACTCCACCTCCAAACCCAACTAAGGGATGTGTGACCGGGTGCATGTTGTTGGGCTTGTACTTGAGTTTCTTCAAGAACTTGTAGATGATGAGATTAGAGGAGCTAACCGTGTCTATAAGGATTCGACCAACCAACTAATTGGCGACCTTACATTCAATGACAACCGGGTCATCATGGGGCTGGCGGACGTTGCCCTGATCCTTCTTAGTGGTGAGGACGTCTGGGAAGGTATCGCTGGCAGACTCCTTCCCTTCATCAGCAGCATGGCTCATCTTTTCCAGATGATCCTTGGTGCCCCGGATGGTCAGGCCACCACTCGCGAATCCGCTTGCTATGGTGTAGGTCGGCTCTTTGTCAATGTCCAAACTACTAGCAGGCTGGGCAGTCTTGGATGAATGTCCAGGATTCCTCTTGAAAATCGCTTTGGGCTTCTAGATGTAAGATTTCAGCACCCCTTTGTCAGCCAAACGGTCCAACGTCCGCTTGAGGCTATAGCATTCGTTGGTGTCATGGCCGACTTCCTCATGAAAGTGGTAGTATTTATTTTTGTTCCTTGACTGGACGAAACACTTCATCGGATTCGTCTTCTTAATGGTCAGCCAGTCTTTTATCTCCATGAGGATGGAGTAACAACCTTTATTAAACTCGTACCTTTGGATGTATGATTTGAATTCTTTCTTTTTCTTCTGGGTTGGCCGATCAGATTCATCAACCGCCCAGACATCCTTTCTCTTTTTTCTTTCTTCGACTTACTGAGTCGTCTGAGCAGACCAGCCCTCCTTTTGTTTGTCAAACTTTTTAGAGTTCGACTGATGACTGGACGAGCAGAGGTTAGTGGCTTGAATAAAGCTCTCCGCCTCCATCAACGCCTCTTGGAGGGTGAAGACCTTCTTCCTGACGAGGTCAAACTTAAAGGTTAACCCGTCCTTCAAACCCTTAAAGAAGTCAGACAGCCCTTGAATCTGGATTCTCACTAGATTGAACCGCCTGACGTAGGAGTGGAGTCCTTCTCTCTCTCCGTGCCGTATTGTGCTCAAGTCGAGACTTGTTTTCTTGGCAGGGATGTTCATTGAGAAGTTGGTAGCAAACAAGAAGGCAATCCTCTTGAAGCTATCAATGCATCCGGCTGGCAAGTTGCCAAACCATTGTTGGGCTATACCCTTCAAGGTGGCCGGGAAGCATCGGCACCACATGGCGTCTTCCAACCCCTGCATGTGCATAAGGTTGGTGTAGACCATGAGGATATCTTGACGGTTAGTGGTACCATCATAGGCACCAACCAAGACATTATTAACCTTGGCCAGCTGTGCCGCCTCGGTTATCTCCCTGGTGAATGCAAAGGTTTGTTCACCAAGCTTGAGCAATCGGAGCTGCCAGTCCAGGGCTTAGACATACTGCCCGTTTGGCATCTGAGGCACATACGGGACTGACCCAATCATCTGAGGGCTGGTATGGACGGACTTTCCACCTGTATGGCTCTCATACAAGGATTGAGAATTCCTTGCGGATGTGCTTTTGAAGCGTTCTGAAAAGCTCGATGTAGAGGCTGACTTAGACAACTAATGGCTCCTGTTATGCTCGATGATGTGTCGAGCATCGGTGAAGGTTTTCTTGGTGCCATCCGGCTGAACAGCTGAGATGACCTAATGGGAGTAGGCTGCCTGTCTCTGACTTGTAGAAGGATTTTGGACCAGTCAATGGTAGGTGCGGCCTTCTCCTTTGGATGTGGAGTAGGCTACCTGTCTCTGATTGGCTTTCTCCTCTCAGCTTGAGGAGTCTTCTTGGACGACTGACCCTTGCTAGAGCCAGTCGTGCTCTTATTGATCACGTCCTTGATTTCACCCTTGAAACTTTTCATGACTTTCATGAGTTCTTCAGGTGACTAGAGCCTGACCCCTTGCCGTTTGGGTGTTCCCAGGCGGTGGTCTAGTAGACTTGCTGGGACCAGCTTCATTGTTGCTCCGTTCCAGTCTATCTCTGGGACAGATGCGCTTAAAGTGACCCATCATGGGCCACATAAGTTTCGACTTCACAATCATTATTTGTATCATGGTCTGTATGGACCTCCCCATCGACCGTAGGCCGGTTGGGTTCTGGTGGTGATACATAATCTTAAACCATCTTAGAGGTACTCTCCCCACAGACGGCGCCAAATATTTTGGGTGTTTTCTTGTCCCTCGCGAGAGTTACGTCACCAAAACTAGTCGTAGACTCCGGTTGGTAGGAGCTTCGCCTCCGACGATCAAGTTAATATTGGTCGTAGAAGATGAAAAGGTGTGGAAAAGGTAAAGATGAGATCTTCTTGGAAGATCAGGTGTTTTTCTCTGATGTTAGAGAATGTAGGGTTCTTGTAATAATTAAAGGTGTCCCTAAAATAGGGAAAATCTGCCTATTTATAGGGTCGTTGGAAAATGTGCCCTTTATTAGGCCAGGATGACCTAATGGGTTGTGCCATTTTGCGGTGCTCTTGGGAAATGGCCCTAAAGACCGCCATTCTATTGGTTATCTGAGGCTGACACGTGGTAGCTGAGGAGTGGTCCACGTTGGAGCCATCTAAGAGTGACACGTGACCCTCTTTGATTTGGCCACGTGTCTCATTCATGGATGCATCATTGATTGTAGCTGTCGATCATGATTGTAAACTTCGGCATTCTTTCATTTCCGATTTTGATCGTGATTGTGAAGTTGTTTTTCCATCTTCTGTTGGATTACTTAATTCTTTTGTTTGATCAAATTGTCTCTGTTTTAGATCAATTTAGTCCCTTCTTTAGCTCGATTTGTGTACTCTGATTTTGGTTGCTATTTTACCCTAATTTGTAGTAGAATTAGCTGATTTTTTTATATGATTTAGTTTATTTTGTGAACTCTGATTTCGATTGCTATTTTACGCTACTGTGTATTATAATTTTGTGATGATGTTTCTGTTTTAGTTTAATTTTAATCCACTTGTTATTGTATGTTTATTCTAATTTTTTTTAGTATAATGTACGTTTTATTTCAATTACTCATTTTTCATCTAATTGAAATGCTTTAATCAAGTATGTTGTTATTATGATCAGTATATTTTGTAGATACGATTTTTTTTTTTTTGGTAGTTTTATCATTTTGAACATTCTTATAATCCTAAATGATCATTATTATTCAAACTAATGCTTTGTTATAGTTGATTACATGATATTTTATATATTCAGTATCTACTATATTTTATTTGATAACGCTAAATGATCATTATATTATTATTGTTTATTGTTTTGTATTTGCATATATATGTTATTGATTATGTTCATTTTTAAAAACTTATTTAATGGGTACTAGTTATGAAATTGTTTTTGAAGAAGCAACTAAATTAGAGTTACTTGGTAAATATTTTAATTCTAAAGAAGAAGCTTATGATAGTTATAATGAATTTGCATTTAGGCGTTGACGAGGGGTAAAACTAGGTCGTTGACTAATCCTCCCTCGGTCAAACTAAATTTATAAACACTTAACAACCTAAATACGAGTATAGAGGCAAGTCAAGGGTCGAACCCAAAGGAACGGTAATGTTCAAGCGCTCTCACTTATGCGGATAAGCTAGGTCGAAGCCAAAGATAAGAGAGAACACTAACAACTAACAATCAAACAACGAAACAAAAATAAAACACTAGGTGTAGACACCCATTTGTGTCTCCCCAAAACCAAACCCAGTGATGAATGCCTTTCACGTCGAACCATAATCGAATGAGGTGAAAGTGGTTGAAAGTCAAGTGTTGCGGTTTAGTTTTGTTAAAATTCTCTTCTCTCTATTTTGAAAATAACTCTATTTGTTTGAAAATAGCCAAACTAGTTTAGTTTGGTCCATAATTAAGGTCCAATAATGGTGTAGTTGGATGCGACTCGAAGAGACCTTTCCAACGATATATTATAAGCCCAATTCCGATGAATATTGAGGAAGTTATGGCCAAAATACTAAACTGGGCCCGGTTAATTATTTACATACGGCCCAATGATCTAGAGGAGGGCCCAATGTTAATTATTATTCCTAAAATTATTAGGATTAATTATAATTTTCTAGAAGTTTCTAGAAGGTTCTTTTTAATTCTAATATTATTAGATTTAATAATTATTTATTTTTAAAATAGACTTTTATTTGGAGTAAAACATTATTTTATTATTATTATTATCTTAAAAATACGTATTTTATCTTCTGTACGGATTCCGTAGATCAAGTTGATTAAAGATCGGATTCCGCGTGAAGAAAACGCGCTAATACAGGTTGTCGCCAAACGAAAAGTTTGTCGCCACACGACAGACCCTGTCGAGTCGCGACAGAGTCGATTCCTGGCGACAGCGTGCAGTTTTATTCCTTATCAAATTCTGTATTTTTCCGGACTATTTTCCTTATAAATAGGGTCCCGAACTTCTGTTTTCAGATCATCAACGATCATCATCAATTCTTACTCAATTCCCTCTATTCTCCCTCTAAGCAATATAGCTTGGTTCTTTCTCTCTCTTTCTAAACCACCTTTTTACAAAACACAATATTCCGCATTCACAAGACTTAGAGTCTCTTAGCCAAGTTCGAAGTTGCCTTCACCCTAGACGTGAAAGGTTGATATTTTCTGAGGGTTTGGTCCAAAACTAGTCAAAATTTTATTTAATTTGATTTCAATTTAATTCTTTAATTATTTTTTATTGATTTTCATTGAAGTTTACTAACTTGTGTGTTTTGTTATTAGAAAGAGGTACGAGGCTTCAAAGTAAGTAGATAAGCTTACTCTCTATTTCTTTCACAATGTAGAAAGCATGCTTATTATTGTTCTTATATTCCTAGTATCATGTTAGGATGTTTAATATTCCTAGTATCATGTTAGGATGTTATCTTATGCTTTCTAGTATCATGTTTAGGGCGCCTTTACTCTTTTCTAATATCATATTGTCATGTTAGTACCATGTTAGGTTTAAAGCTTTGATCTTTATTATTTAGTGACATGCTAGGAGTTGTTATTGATTTTGTTAGTATCATGCCTAGGATCTTGCTATTTTTATTTAAGCTTTATTATGCCTTATCATGATTATAATTATATTATGATTATTTATTGATTATTATTATTATGTTGCTTGATATATTTTTTGTTGTTATTGCTTGATCACACCTTTTATGATTGTTAAAGGGAATTTGTACTTGAAATCACGCTTAATAAGATAATTATTAATTTGGTTTGGGTTAATGTGATTTTAACTCAAGTGATCGCCAATAATAGTTTTATTTGTGCATTAATCTCAACCAACATAGATAAACAGGGTAGGTTTAATATAATGTTTGTATGTTATTCGAAAAGCGCACATGAATACGAGCAGAACAAAGTAGAGGCCTATTTTATAGGGCGGGTCCTTTCTTTTGTAGATTGGATTCGTACCCTCATCCCCGAGCCCTGTTTGGTTCAAGACCTTATGGAGTTGATGGTCCTTTTGGATTGTCTTTTGGGTTTACAAGTTCCTAAAACTTGTTGGCGACTCTTTTGCTCTCTTTTTCTTCCCTTTGGAACGCCACCGTACTTTAGTGTATGATCATAGTGGGGTTCAAGTTTGGGATCGTAATGCTTGAAATATTCCCTACACTAGGGAATGGGGATCAACGAGTAATCATGACAATTGTAGTAACTCGGGAACAACATGCAAATCAATGGTTGCGAAGACTAATGGTAAGAGCAATCAAAAGAGCTCGACAAGCTATCTCCTAGAGGTCTAACTAGGGCCAACTACGAGGGACTCTAACTAGGAACGTCACTAACCAAACTAAATAGACAATTGTGAGCTATAAATCAATGGTCCGTATCAATGTAGACTCGCAATGCAATCTAGCATAATTCTCAAGGCATAATCGAATTACACACATGCACAAATTCCATTAATCACTTTAATCTCAACAATTAATCAACACAATCCCCAAATTAAGCACAATTAATCAATCATCCACGTTTTACCCAATCCCTAGCCAAACAACTACTCTAACATCATCATCTAATCAACTAACAACTAAGGAAATCAAGAATCAAAAAAATATCAAGAGCAACTACACTAATCAAAGATCAAACATCAAAATCAATCCAAACAAACATGAATATTAAACAAAGCAATAAAATGAGACAGAGTTAGAAATGCTCATTGAATCTTCAACACAATTGTCAACATTGAATCTTCAATCTCTCAATCACCATTGAAATTCCTCACTTTCTCTCTCTAAATCTACTCCTAAACTAACCCTAAAACTAGAGAGAGAAACTCTCAACTAAGCTAAAATTATGAATTCTAATTCTAATTCTACACACAAAATCGGATTACAAGTAAATATTTATAGGAGGCGCGAAACGAAATCGAGCAAAACCAAGGACCCGGGGAGGCGCGCTCGTGCATCAGGGCTGCACGCCCGCGCGGCTGGGCAGCGAGCCCACGCTCCTCTGGGTTTCTTCGATTCTTCTCGAGGCTTCATGCGTTCACTAAGGGACTTCAAGTGAGCGCGCAATATGATGATGATGAACACTAAGAGAGGCAGTTTCAAAAGCACTTAACAATGGGTTCGACACCACATCCTCATGAGAGCACGGCTTGAGAGCACAAGAGCTAGAAATTGGAGAATCCACTTCCTTGCACCTTGAGCTTTCCCAATGCTATAAGCTTGCTCCAAATGCATCTTCTACCTTAGTAATCCATCCATATCAAGACCCGAACCACGTACAATACCTAAAACCACTAAAAGAGAACAAATAAAGGAGAAAAGACTAGAAAAACCATAGAAATGCACAAAACCAAAAAATAAGGAGAAAAGGTAGAACAAAGAGCAAAAGCATAAAACTAAGCATTTATTAGGAAGAAAAGCTATGAAAAGAAGGTAAAAACAACCTAAATGCTCATCAAATGGGTGCCATTTATGACACCCATCAAATACCCCTAAGCTTATCTTTTGCTCGTCCTCGAGCAAAACAAAAGCAAGGGGTGGAAAATGATGAGCTTATTCAAACAAACCAAAAGAAGAGAGGTGACAAGAATATACACTAACTCACTTTCGTAGGAATCACGGTTAATTTTAGCAACTAAAGACAAGCCATTTAAACTCCTAGATCGCCCTAGAGAACGAGTAATGCTCTCGTAAGGGTTTCCTAAGAGATTAACCCATAACTCTCACAAACCAAACAAACAAGGCAAAGCATGAAAAAGAAGCAAAAAAAAAGGAAAGAAAACAAATGTTCATGAGTGGATTTTTGCAAATGTACAAGCATAGATGAATACAAATCTTTCTAAACAAGTAAGGGAGTGCACGTTTCAAGATATCTATGGTTGATTGAAACATAGGACATGCTAAGTATAGAGAACTATCAAGACTCTATTCACTTTTATCTCAAAACTTCTTTAGCACATTCTCCCAATTGGCTTCAAATCTACTTTTAGCAAGTATCTCAATGGTTCCTCGAAGGAACCGGAAAAAGAAAGAGATTTGAGGCTACTCGACGTCTCAACTATTACATCCCGCTCTATAAGCTTGACCTACATCTCCTTCCACCGACTAGTGACTCAACCACAAAGGTCAAAAGGTCTTGGAAAGGGTTGTAATGTAAAGGCGAGAAGGGTGAGGGTAGGCTAAATTGTGAAGCAAAGATTGGCCAAATCTCAACACCAAAACCAAGTAATCACCAAACAAAAACATAACACCCCCAAGCTTATTAAAAGCCAAGAATCACAAACATATGCACAAAAAGCGTAAGAACGCTTCCCCCCAAGCTTGAACAAAGCATTATCCTCAACGCTCAAAATAGGGAGAAAGACACTAACATCAAAATAGTTTTTGAATTTTCTCATTTTTCACTTTTGTTTTTTCAATTTTGCCAAAGCTTTTTGAACTTGCTTTGCTTTTTCTCAATTTTTTTTTCATTTTTCACTTTATTTCATTGTCCTCGCCTCTTTTAACTATGGACGGCTTTTTCAACTTTTGCATTTTCTTTTTATTCACAAAATATGTACAACACAAACTTGCTTTCATTATAAGAACCAAACAATCCATTTCATACACCAAAACTCCAATAATAGAGACCAAATGCTTCACAAAAACCAATGATGGAAACAAGAATGAAACAAAAGGCTCAATATCTAAATATGTGGCTTGAAAAGAGGGTTTATGGCTCAAATGTTTAGCAAGAAGGAAAATGAAAACCCAAAATAAAGAAGAGAAAACTATCCTAGAAAAGTGAAATTACCACCCCGAAAAGATGCCTTTGTCCTTCCTAAATGGCTCGGTCACTATCTCAGGAGATGAAAGTCAAATTCTAGATAAAGCATACAATAGTCAAGGATCCACGTGCCGCTCATGCAAAATATGTAGAAGGCTTGAAAAGAATGAAACCTCACATGGTTGTAGCAAAAACTCACTACTAGTTTCAAATTCACCAAAAGGGAGCAATTGCAAATTTTCAAAAACAATAGAATTCGGCTTCAAGGCCCCAAAAGTTCTAAAGACACTACCTTAGCATACTCTATCCTAGAATAAACCCAAGATACTCTCAAACCGTGCATACCGTTACCATTTAAGAAGAAAAGCATTCAATTATATAAGTCAATAAGTATTATGTCCAAAGCAAGAACAAAACAAAAACACATTGCAAATTTGCCTTGATAGAAACAAAAATCCTTTTGGAGTTTTTCAAAATTAAAGAACATGGAAATGCATATACAATTGTGCATGGCATATATGAATCAAAATCCCATCAAACATGATAGAAAACCCTCCCCCAAGCTTGAATGAGACAATACACTCAAATCATAAATCAAATAATCCATGAGAGGGGAAAAGAAAAAAATCAAACCAACAATACCAACACATGTCCAACAAATCATCAACCATTAGAGATAGAGCAAGGAAAGATATTACTGGATGTTAGGTGGGTGTAAATACCCGCAAATGACCCAATTCAACCTTTCAAAATCACTTTCCTTTAGAATTGAATCTCGCTTTCCATATGCTAGCAAAATAGGAGTCAATCTTCCTTGATTCTTGATTCAAACCAATGCACCAAAGTATATCGAGTCATGTACCTAGCAAAAGGCACACAAACAATTCCATGAGATAAAATCTATTCTAAAAAGAAAAGAAAATGAAAGCAATAAAACACGGGTTACTTCCCGAGAAAGGCTTGCTTAAGGTCCATGCATGACCGCTCTAGAAAATAATAATTCAACGCACGCAAAGAGCTTGTCAAATGCACTACTACACATTTCATAAGGAAGTAACTGTGCACATGACAAAAAGAAGACATACAACAAGCTTAGTGCACACCTATGAGGAGAGACATGCCAAGAGAAATAAGAAGAATCAAAAGAAAATTCAACAAAATAAAAAAAGGAAAAAGAAGAAGAAGAAGAAGAAGAAGAAGAAGAAGAAGAAGAAGAAGAAGAAGAAGAAGAAGAAGGCAAACTCTCCTCATAATATTTTTGGGTTGCAACATCACCCTTTTCCTCAATAGGGGACAAATGAGGCCCATATAAATCATCATAGACAAGGGGGTCCCCAATAGGCTCATTGACAAAGGAAGGGAGGGATATAGGAGTGTAAGGGATATGGTTAAATCTTCTTGAAATAGGGGTATGAGAAAAGGGGAAAGGGGTAGCTACTCCCTCACCATAAGGTCTCACATCGCCAATGAGGGCATAAAAATCAATCATAGAATCCTCAAAAGAAGAACACTCATGATCTCCATCTCCCTCAAACATCCAAGTTCCAAGAGGAATTACATAATCCCCTTCATCACAACTATGAACAACAACTCCCTGAATATCCTCAAAGCCTAAAGTCTCAAAACCATGCACGAAAGGATGCAAATTCATTTCAAACTCATATCTCTCCCATGAAGCATCCTCAATGAACTCATTCAAAAGGCTATGGGTTTTCTTTTGACTCTCAAAGAAATTATGGGACATAACCTCAAACGAGTCCAAGTACTCATGGATAGAAAAATCACAATCATGTATAAGAGACTCATCAAGATGGGAAGGAGGGTTGGGGTTTTCGAAATTAACACTCTCTTCATTCTCAACTCCTTCACCATCACTCAAATGCTCACCAAAGGGATCCTCACCCTCTCTTGGTTGCTCAAAATCATCATCATCATCCTCAACACATACATTGGATAGGGATTTTTCACAAACAAGCATCAAGGAGGACAATTGACTTTTCAACTCTTCCTTTCTTTTCAATTCTTCATTAAAAATACCCTCACGCTCTCTAATCATTTCCAATTAACTCCTCAAAGTTTCCATCACTTGTCTCTCCAAGGGCCTAAGATTAGGATTCATCTCTAACTCCCTCAAAGATTCATCAATTTGGCTATAGGGGACTAGAGACTCATCACAAGAGTTTGGAGAATGAAAAGGCAAAGAGGGTTGATTAATAGTAAAAGAAGAGTCACAACCAAGGGTAGGACCATGCACATTAAAATCATAAGCATTTTCATTAAATAGGGGAGAGGAGGCACAATCAAGCATATGAGATTCGTTATTAAGGGAAAGAACTACATCACAAGAAGGCATGGTAAATAGTGAAGAAAATTGAAACTCACCATTAGCATCAACTTGAGCATGCACCTCATCATCATGAACAAAAGGGGAAATAGAATTGAAAACATTTATTTTAGGTTCACTAATGGGATCATGTGATAAACCATGGGAAATCATGCTAATATTAGAAGAATCAAGACATTGCACATCAACATTAGAAACATAATTACCCCTATTGTAAACATCCCAAGCAACCCTAACAAAGAAATCCCAAGCATCATCAATTAACAATGCTCTAAATTCACCATTATGCATGCATTCAACTTCATTCCTAGTTTGCACATTCAAACCAAAATAACAAATCTCACAAGCCTCCCAAAGACTACAACAATTATAGTCTAAAAATCCCTCAAGTCTATTGAAAGATTCACAAAAAGGCTCATTGTCATATTCAGGAAATGATAGACATGCCATTTTTTTTTTACATAAAACAAACAAAAATCAAATAAAAGAAAAGTATATACAAAGACCTAGACTCAAGCAATCAAAAACACTCAAACATAGACACCGTTCCCCGGCAACGGCGCCATTTTGACGAGGGGTAAAACTAGGTCGTTGACTAATCCTCCCTTGGTCAAACTAAATTTATAAACACTTAAAAAACCTAAATACGAGTATAGAGGCAAATCAAGGGTCAAACCCAAAGGAACGGTAATGTTCAAGCACTCTCAATTATGCACATAAGCTAGGTCGAACCCAAAGATAAGAGAGAACACTAACAACTAACAAACAAAAAACCAAACAAATAAAACACTAGGGAATGGGGATCACCGAGTAATCATGACAATTGTAGCAACTTGGGAACAACATGCAAACCAAAAGAGCTCGACAAGCTATCTCCTACAGGTCTAAGTAGCGCCAACTACGAGAGACTCTAACTAGGAACGTCACTAACCAAACTCAATCGACAATTGTGAGCTATAAATCAATGGTCCGTATCAATGTAGACTCGCAATGTAATCTAGCATAATTCTCAAGGCCTAATCGAATTACACACATGCACAAATTCCATTAATCACTTTACTCTCAACAATTAATCAACACAATCCCCAAATTAAGCACAATTAATCAATCATCCAAGTTTTACCCAATCCCTAGCCAAACAACTACTCTAACATCATCATCTAATCAACTAACAACTAAGGAAATCAAGAATCAACAAAATATCAAGAACAACTACACTAATTAAATATCAAACATCAAAATCAATCCAAACAAACATGAATATTAAACAAAGCAATAAAATGAGACAGAGTTAGATATGCTCATTGATAATAGAGAAGATCTTTAACACAATTGTCACCATTGAATCTTCAATCTCTCAATCACCATTGAAATTCTTCACTTTCTCTCTCTAAATCTACTCCTAAACTAACCCTAAAACTAGAAAGAGAAACTCTCAACTGAGCTAAAATTATGAATTCTAATTCTAATTCTACACACAAAAATCGGGTTACAAGTAGATATTTATAAGAGGCGCGAAATAAAACAGAGAAAAACCAAGGACCTAGGGAGGCGCGCTCGCACATCAAGGCTGCGCTCCCGCGCGGTTGGGCTGCGCGCCCGCGCTCCTCTTGGTTTCTTCGGTTCTTCTCGAGGCTTCGTGCATTCGCTAAAGGACTTCAAGTGAGCGCGCAATATGATGATGATGAACACTAAGAGAGGCAGTTTCAAAAGCACTTGACAGTGGGTTCGACACCACATCCTCATGAGAGCACGGCTTGAGAGCGCAAGAGCTAGAACTTGGAGAATCCACTTCCTTGTACCTTGAGCTTTCCCAATGCTATAAGCTTGCTCCAAACGCATCTTCTACCTTAGTAATCCATCCATATCAAGACCCGAACCTCGTACAATACCTACAACCATGAAATAAGAACAAATAAAGGAGAAAAGACTAGAAAAACCATAGAATTGCACAAAACCACAAAATAAGAGAGAAAAGGTAGAACAAAGAGAAAAGGCATAAACTAAGCATTTATTAAGAAGAAAAGCTATGAAAGGAAGGTAAAAACAACCTAAATGCTCATCAAATGGGTTCCATTTATGACTTGAAAAAAGAACTGGTTGTTTGGCTTTTATTCAGTTCAAGATTGATCGTTTAAGTTTATGAACATGTACAATGAATTATATGAAACATAATCATCATATGATTCATTTTGAAAAAATACATTTGTTAAGGTCTCAAAGGAGTGTTTCTAAAGAAAATTTGCAATTCATGTCTACATTAAGGTGTAGTGGAGTTAAAATTTCTGCAGCTTTGAGAGCAATGAAGAAGGATGTTGGTGGTTCTCCCAATTTAGGATTTACGGGACCCAATTCCTATAATGCTTTATCCGCTGAAAAAAGATCTTTAATTGATGGTTGTGATAGTCATCAACTAATCAAATACTTTGCAAAAAGAAAATTTAATAAAGTTGAATTTTACTACGATTTTGAACAAGATGTTTAGTTAACTGTTTTTGTTGTGATGGTCGGATGAAGAGAGATTTATGAATATTTTTTAGATTTGCTGATTTTTGATACTACGTATACGATGAATAAATACGGAATGAGTTGTGCTCCATTTGTTGGCATGAATCATCATGCTAATAACATTATGTTTGGTATGGGTTTTATTCTCAATGAGCAAACTAAATCTTTTGTGTGGCTCTTTGATACATTCTTAAAATCTATGGGAAAGAAAAGTCGTCTCACAATTATGACAGATCAAGCTCAAGCAATTGCAGCCGGTATTCAGAATGTTTTCCCTCCTAGCATGCATCATCGTCTTTGTGTTTGGATCATTGAGCAAAATTCAAAGAAGCATATTGGTGTTTTGAGAGCTTTGGATGGCTTTACAAATTTGTTTGGTTATATTTCTGAAGTATTGTGAAACTCAAACTGAATTTGAATATTTTTGGAAAAAGTATTTTAATTATTCTTAAATATAGCATCTATTTTCGAATTTGTTTATTTACCTTTACTAATATGATCATTTACCTTTACATATATGTACATTTTATTAGATAGCTTATATCATTTTCACTTTATGTATTGATCACTTTTTTTTTTAATAATGTTGATGAAATATGATTGTGAAATGGATGATTGGTTCATATAACATCTATTTTGCATTTGTTTGTTTTTCATTTTTACTTTATGTATTGATCACTTTATTTTTGAATAATGTTGATGAAATATGATTGTGAAAAGGATGATTGGTTCATATGATCAATTACTTTATATATATGTACAATTTTATATACACTGTTCATTATCACTTTATCTAATCGTTGGGTTTTGTGATGTCCAACACCACACAGAACTAAAACCCGACCCCAAGACCCACACATATATTAATGCAACTAAAACATGCATATTAATTAACAACATAATTAATAACATAATTAATTAACAAGAAAAGAAAAAGATGAAATTACCCTTGATGTGTGCTTCGCTCTTTCTTAGAGCTTGGACTTGAAAGCGTCGAGCCCCGCAAATGCGCTAGCCTCCAACGTCTCACACCCTCGAGACCCGACCCGTGCGGCCCTTACCCCGAATTGTAGTCGGGGTTAGACCGAGAAAGACTAGAGTATTACGAACTTAAAGGTTTTCTAACCTAGTGGGAGATGCCTTATTGAGTTCAACTCAAGTGAATAATCCCAACTCCTAAGGTTGGTATTTATAGGCAAAGGCTCCCAAAAACTTCAATCATTTTTCCATGTGAGAGAAATGATAGAGTGAGAAAAGTAAGCAATTAATTTAATTCCAAATTAAATTAAATTAGCTATGTAATAGTCAAATGACAAGTGTCAACATGTGGAAGGGAGTAGGTAAGGAACACAAACCCATCCTTGGAGGGCAAGCATAAACTTACCAACCCCATGTGCATGGAACACTTTGTCAAACAAAGAATGACCAACCACATGCCTTGGGCCTCAAGGCTAACCTAGCTAGTGGCCTTGCCCTCGGTTGGGCATGCTAGCATGCCGCAAGCCCACGTGAGCAAGCGGGCTACTGCTAGGCCTGCTCGCATGCTTACGGGCTGGTGCTAACACTACTAGCATCGCTTTGCTCGCATGCTTGCAAGCTGGCGCTGCTAGCTTGCTTTCTCGCCAAGCCAACACACAATCGTGGCTCCTGGGCTTGCGGTAAAGGCAAGCGCATGGCTAGCTACCTTGCTAGCCTTGCACACCTAACCCTTGCTTGGCTAGGCCAACGTGAGGCTAGGTCTTCGCGCGTTCACTTGTCATTTGACATATTTTCTCGTCTTCTCTATTTGTAAAATCGACTCAACTTGCGACTCTCGGTTTCAACGTTTTAATCTCAGAATCTGACGTCTTTATTCGTAATAACTATATTGACTCATTTAATCCTATCAGATTAATTCGTCGTTTTGGATTGGTTACTCGATTTGGTGTGACCCAAAGTGTTCAGTCAAGATTAACTTGTAATATTAATTATGTATTAATATTACTAATCAGAAGCGACCTCCAGCTAGGCATTCCGATCACTTGACCTCACTGAATAATTAGCTTTATAATAATTCCGAACCCTCTATCGGAATAATACACTTGTTCGAAGGACACCATTCCTTTCAATCTCCCACCCGTCGTTCCGGACAAGTGCGCTTTTAGTGTATAGCCTATTTCCTATGTCGCTTAATGCCTCTTCATGAAATATAAGATAAGATTATTCGTCATCCTTTTTACGTCCTGAAGTGTTTCTAGATTTCTGAGTTTGACTGTCAGTAACCAGATGATTTCTAAAATTCATCTGAGCACGGCCATGCATTTTCACAGTCTCGCTCATCGAGATGCCTTGTAAACAACAAAGATATGTTCCCTTTTATTTTGATAGGGGGAAATTCCCATTCTTGCACTTGTATGCTTCTCTTACTAAGAGGACCTAGCCGCCCGAGTGTTGCCGTTATAATCTCCATGTACGGCAAACGTTTGACTGACATCAAAACGGACTAGTACTCAAACAAGAGAACTTACAATACTCATGGTCGAGGAAAAAGGTTCCGATAGCCATAATGAGAAATATACTTTTGACGATTTTTAATCTCGTAAAGTATTCTCATAGGTCGATCTAGTATGGTTCTAAACCAATACCCATGCAAATTATTTATGACAATCATGTCCTTGTAGCACAAGAAACAATGCTATAAATCATACTATACACTAATCTTAAGTGGTCATTAATCGTCCAACATTTAAATGACCTTGATTAGGGATAATTTTCGATTAAAATATTCAATGTCCACTTAATAGGTGTTTCTTTATCCAAGACATTGTCTTCATACCCTATTTTGAATACTCTCATTATCGAATGGACTCATTATTTAATTCTAAACCACAATTAAATAATTTTGTGGAATAATTAGTAAATTTTATTCCACTATGAAACCTTTTAACGTTTCATCTGATGATAAATGGTTTTCCCAAAATGTTTTAAGAGTAATACTCTTCACAAAACATTAATAGAAATCATACCCTAACGGAATTTTCACCATTTACCACTGAGTTTTAAATTAATTCACCATGTACCACCAAAAATTTCTAATTCATCATGTACCATGGATTTCCTGTGCAATACCACAAAATACATTTTTTTGATAACTGTCGTTAGTCTGTCGTTTGTTTTATTTTACTAATTCACCATATTCCCATATTTATAAAGTTATTTCACCAGATACCATTATATTAAAAGATATTTCACCATATACCTAGAATTTGAAAGACTGTTTTAATTGTTGCATCTCCTATTTTTTGCTGCTTCACTACTCTTCTCTTGAGCTCCTTCAACATGCTCTCATGTCTATGACATTGTGTGTCTATGCTTCCCCTGGTTTGAAAATCATAACTTTAAAGGACATTTTGCTCGGCATTACCCTTGCACCATCGAAATTTCTCTCATATATCACACTTATAGTACAACTTTTATGGATATTTTGCCGAATCATAGCTCCTTATTGCAAATTTCTTCCCACATGTACAATCTTTGTTGAGCATTCATATGTATGAATATTCGTAAGATGACGATGATGATTTCAAATGTGTTGACATCTTTGCAAATGCTTTTAAAGGGTGAAGTCTTGCCTCAATCCCTCGATTATTATGTTTATGTACTAAACTATTCGTTATAACAGTCAACGACTAAATTTTTTTTTTTTTAAATAACCATTTTAATTTTTGGGTATATAGTGAAATATCTTTCAATTTAATGGTATATGGTGAAATAACTTTATAAACATGGGTATATGGTGAATTAGTAAAATACCCCAAACGGCAGGCTAACGACAGACTAATGACAGTTACCAAAAAAAGGTATTTTGTGCTATTGCACAGGAACTCAATAGTACATAGTGAATTAGAAAGTTTTTGGTGGTATCTGGTGAATTAAGTTAAAACTCAGTGGTATATGGTGAAAAAACCGTAATTAATATGTTTGAATTCTTTCATGCAATTGTGAATGTTGTCGTTCACTTATTGCAAAGGTTTAGTTATGATTACTTTGTAGATCATAGCATCTTCATTATCGATCTCTTTCATAATAAGATGATAAAATTTGAGAGTGTTATGAATTATATGTGATTTAGGATTTATTATCCAAGGGATGGCTCCAACTCATTTTCATGATTTGAGATCTTCAACTTGACAACCTAAAATCATCATTGTTCAACAACGAACTTTCCATTGAACAACTTTCTTATTATTGCCTTTAAGGCAACAACATTCTCAACATATATTTCAATAGACTTCCTAATGGTTCTTTGCTTGGATTTTATTCCAAACGGGTCACATTGATTTGGGATACCCAAATCACTTATGATCATGGAAATTTACCTTAAATTTCCGCACATTACACATGGATGCACGTCCATGTTGTCATTCTCAAGCCACGATGCATTTTAGCTCGTGCTTATAAACCGCTTCCTTGTTAAGGGATCTTGATCCTTGCTAAGGATGTGCTTGCAACATCAATTCTCAAATTACATTTGTTTCCATGCGTCAAGAACTCATCCCTTTTACTTATCCATGTACTTTGGATGTTTTTTTATCATAATCTAAAGATCCATTACTTAGATTTATATTTATTGATACTTCATACTTCTCATGCTCTAAGCATGTGAGTTATGTGACGAATCCATATCATAGCCTTTTAAAGCTTTCCAATTCCCTCCAAAGCTATGCCTTTTATACCAAATGCTAGAAAATGTGGAATCAAACCTCTTTAATTCTTGATCCAACACCAATGCATAAGAGTATATCAAGTCATGTACCTAGCAAAGGGCACACAAACATTTCCGTGAGAGAAAATCTAATCTAAAAAGAAAAGAAAATGAAAGCAATAAAACACGGGTTACTTCCCGCAAAGGCTTTTTTAACGTCCAAGCAAGACCAATCTAGTAAATAACCCGACAAAGAACGTAAAAGCTTTTCATATGCACCGGTAAACATATCAAGAAAAAGAGCATATGTAATGCTTATATGACAAGCAAGCATAAATTACAAGGAGACTTTATGCTTGAGATAAGGGGAAAAAGAAAAACAAAAGGAATTAAAATAAAATTCGAGAAAATAAGAAGTAGAAAAATGAAAATGAAAACTAGAGAAAGGGGAGGGAGGAACAAACTCATTTTGTTGCTTTGTGCGAGGTGAAATCCCATCATTGAGTTCAAAAGAAGGGTCATGGGGAGCTAGAGAGATAAAGGGCCCCTCAATTGGCGGAACTTTGAGACTATATGGAATTGAGCTAGGACAAGAAGGAATGTTAACAAGTTTTCTTGAAAAAGGGGTGTAGGTTGAAAAAATTGGAATGGGTACCTCACTCACAACTTCAATCACACCACCTTGCATTGAAACACAAGTCATTTCCTCCAACGAATTCCCTTTTAACACATCTTCACTAACCTCAAAGAGTTTGAAAATATCCTCAACTACCAATTGGGATTATTCACTCTCAATAAGAGCATGATTTTCATTCTCAACATTCCCCAACTCAACATGATCAAACATGAGTATCTCATCATCACCACGACCCATCTTTTCTCTTAACAACCTCAAATTAGTTTTTAGGTCCACCAAAATGGGATCTTCAATGGGTTGCAAAGAGTGTTGAGGTTCAAGTTGGATAAAGGGGGTTGTTTTCAAAATTTCATCAAATGAATCATCTTCCATATACCCTTTATCGCTTTCAAAATCATAATCATAATCTGATAGGAATGATGTCCTTCGAACAAGTGTATTATTCCGATAGAAGGTTCGGAATTATTAGAAAGCTAATTATTCAGTGAGGTCAAGTGATCGGAATGCCTAGGTGGAGGCCGCTTCCGATCAGTAATATTAATGTATAATTAATATTACAGCTTAATCTTGACTGAACCCTTTGGGTCACACCCAAGCAACTAACGATCCGACGCGATAAATTAATTCAAAAGGAATTAATAAGTCACTCGAGTATTGTGAACAAAGATGTTGGATTCCGAGATAAGAGTGTCGGAACCGGATCTTAAAATTCGAGCCAAAATTTAGGAATTGGCGAGACGGGAAAATACTTCAAGTAACAAGTAAAAACCCTACCCACGCGAAGGCTAGGAAAGAGCACCACGTGGCAGCGCACATGGCAGCACACGTGGCATACACTAAGTGGCGGCGTGCCACGTTGGCAATGCCATGTGGTAACAGGCGTGGACCCGGGTGACGGGTCATGGACGCGGGCGAAAAAGTGGCGGCCCAACCGAACCCAACTTGGGGCTCTAGGTTGGGTGGCACATGGTTAGCTCAAAATGCATGTGAGTTGCCTTGGGGAGCAAGTGAGGAAGTGATCCTCACCTAACCATGTGACACTTGTTACATTGTTATTTCTTGGTTTATTTAACTAAGGATTGAATTCAACATTCTTTCTATGTGGGATCTTTTTGTGAAAAAGTCCCACATTGAAAGATGAGAGGATTTTACAAGGAAGCACTCCTTATAAATACCAAGGCATACCTTGGGAAGCACTCCTTATAAATACCAAGCAATAGACCTAGTCGGGGTCGAGTTGCGGGTGGATACCGTTGGAGGTTTTCGCCCGTGCGAGACTAAAAGCTTTCTCAAGTAAGAGCTCAGGGGTACGAGCGAAGCACGCGTCAAAGGTAATTAATCTTTCCTTAATTCTTGTTTATTAAGTTAATTATGTCTTTTGATTATATTAATTGTGAGTGTGATCTTGGCTCGGGTTTTCTTCCGCGATGAGTCGGACTCATCAAAACCCAACAGCGATATTGGAGCCTTGCTCTTTTTTTTTATAATCATAATTTTCAAGGTGTTTTTATGCCTTTACTTTTCTGGTTTTATGTTGCTAATTAGATTAGTAGCTCGTTTTAGAGCTGATTATGGCCCCGAACCCAGATTTTCGCCCAAAAATAGTGAATTTTGGGTGGAAAAGGTGTTCTGGAAATGATTTTACTCTTTAAAGACTGTGTTTTAGGCCAAAATCTGACCAGAAATGCCTTTTTCGAGGGATTTTTTATTTTGACAAAAAATTTTATGTCTTTCTAACCTTGAATCTTAATGACACATTTATTGTGATTATGTATGTGGTTCTTTCCTTAATGTTTCTACACTTTTGAACCTCTTTAAGCATGATTACATGGTAGTAATTAGTGCTTGAAAGATTGGTTCATATTTTCACATAATTGCAAATCCATTGCATTAAGTGTGAAAAATTTGTTCTTTGAGGCTTCTAAGTACTAAAGATTCAATCTTTAATTGTTTTAAGTGATTGAAACTAAATTCCATGAATTTTTTGGTTGAACTTTTGATTTGATTTAATCATGTATTAAGTTGATTGGAATCATAAAGTTTGAATCTTGTGATAGAAATTTCATTTATCTTCATATTGGAAGATATAATTTTTTAAGGATGGAGTTAAAGTTGGAAACCTTATTTGAATATTTGTGTTCATAATTCCAACTCCCCTTTATTTTGTCAAAATCTCATGATTAATTAAATTAATAGTGAGTTATTACCCTTGTTCATTTTGTTGCACCAAGTTAAACCAATTTTATTAAAGAATGGTTCTTGGAAATAATTTTGGTTATGTGCACCTTGATGAATTTTTATTTAAGTTTGAATTGTAATAATTTTTCATTTTTGGCTCATTTTATTGATTCTAAAATTAATTTGGAATTAATTATTTAGTCACGTAAAATTTAGGTTTAAAACCCCGGGATATGGCACGGAAATCGAGGGCAAAGCATCCCTTGGCGAGCCGGGCTGCATAGCAGCCCACATGTGGCTTCCAAGGGACTGCCTCGAGGTGGTGTAGCCCCTGCGTGGCTGCTGCTCACGGCCAGCAGCACGGCGCGCCAGCCATGCGTGCTGCTGTGCGTGGCTCAGCTGCCCGTGGCTTGCTTGCGCGTGCTCGAGCCTTGTGGTGCGAGGCATGCTATATATGTATGTATGCATGTTGGTGCTTGATAGGGGTTAGTGTGTGTAGACATTGCTTGCGAAGCAATGTGGTGCAATGAGATCGCGCGACATGGCCATCATGGGCCACAATTTGGTGTGTGAAAGTTCGCTGAAGTGGTCGGTGTAACGCGTAAGCGACATTGTAAGTCACTCTCACCTTCATTGAGCATCAATTGGTTGTGTGAGTAGTGAGCACTCCAAGTCTTGGTGCTAGGCACTTAGACATTTTTGGACTACGCAATTTTGTATTCTTTTGCCGTTTTAATTATTTTGGTTTTAATTTTTTTAATTAAATTTCGAGGCTAGGCCTCGGTTTTGAGCGGCATTGGCAAAATTTTATTTTGGCAAAATTTTTTATTCGGCTTAATTAATTGGATTAATTAAGATGGATGCGGAATTTAGTGGGAGCTTCAATTTTAAATTGCGCTAAATTACATAATCGGTTAAACAACTTTGACTAGTTTTAATTAGGCGTGTTAATTGAAATAATGACCTAAATTAGTTACTAGTTTACGCGTGTTTGTGCATTGTTACTTGTTTATCGTTGTAAAATGCATGGGCCATTCACAAGTATTGAATGGATGAATGGAACGTATATTCTCCCAGGTTTTATAAAAATGGCAACTAGTGGGGCCCGATTAGGATAGAAAATATGGACTGCGTTCCGTGATGTATTTTTGTAAATCTAAATACAGTCTGCGAACCGTGAGTATTTTTGTACCTTAGTATTTTTGTAAAAGATGTCCCTTGAAGACTTGAAGACTCAAGGAGTCATGCTAGTTGCCAAATGCATCTTTATTTATGTTTTCGATATATATTTATGATTATATATATGTGAATAATATGTTAGATGCATGTTTAGGATTTGGATTGTTGTGATTATTAATTAAGTTCACTTAAATCAACTAACATAGAAACCCTAGGTCCCTAAAATATTGAGTTAAATTGCCATTCCAAAACAACACTTATCGACCTATTGAGAGTAGTGATGGGCTACGCCAAAGCGAGGCATCACTATTACTCCCTAGGATACGTAAGGCATACCGGGTATGCAAGTTAGTTTTGTTTATACTCAACGATATGAGTGATGAAGTCCTAACATGTCGTGGCAAAGTGGATAACTTGTTGAGACAGCATTAAATGCGACGATTTATCCAACCAAGAGTGGCTTGGAGCCATTAGCAAAGAGTTGCTTACCTTAGAAGATTGAGTGTTAACACAAGCCAAAGCATGCTTAACCACTTATTGTTTCTTTGGATCTTGGAATCGCCTTATTCTCGCCAAATGGGGACAAATTAATGCGTGGATAAGACGCTTAATAATATTGAAAGTTTGCGTGAATGCTTTTAAATTTCAAACTTATTATGTTATTTTCTTGATAAATGGTTATACTTTGCACTTATATTTGTAGAATTCCAAATCAAACTATATTGTTTTTCGTGATTGGTAAAGGAAATCTTTGAGAATAGTTCTCAAAGAAAGGAAAGGCATTTCTAAAATACAATTCTCATAAATGACTTTTATAAGTCCGAAAGGACGGTTGGACATCATGTATTCAAAATACTAGAGTTTTGATAAACATGAAGTATTGAGTTGGAAAATCAAAATTGTCAATGCTTGACAACCTACATATCTTTTTGCTTTATACGCTGGTGAGCACAACTCATTGATGTATTAATTCAAGTACGAATTAAACGAAAATATGGAACTTTGTTATACGGCGCACTAGATGCTTAGTCATTCCTAACAAAGTATAAAAGTCAAAGACTCTTAAAGAAATGATCCTTAAAAATTATGAGATGAAGTATGATAAGAAATATAGGAAACAAGGAACAAAGAAAAGGAATTAGATTCCATTTCTACTAATGACTTTATGTTAACTTAGCAAGTCATTATCTTCACAAGTATCAGATACTGTTTGAGTGTTACACTTTGAAAGTGACCTCAAACTATTAAAGATAAACTAAGTTATTGACTTACAAGCTTAGAATGAAGCAAGAAGAGCTACATCAGTTGTAAGGTCGTATGCTTTGTTTAAAGACCTTTTAAGCTAAGGCTGAAACAAATAAATGGTTATTATGTTCCATAATCAGCAAACAATCCGTTAACACACGGAAAGACTCACATTCAAAGTAAAGAGCAATAGTTGCAAATTTATTTGAATGGCATGGTTTTCTAAACCATGAGTCAAGAATGGTTGATTATAAACAAACATTTCCCTAACATGAAAACTCACAAAGCTCAAGTCATGGGCATGATTTGTGCTCCGAACATCTTTAGCGATGTCACATTGACAAGAACGTACTCAAGGCTATATTGGCTCTTGACAGTTGATCAATTTGAAATCATTCTAAGACAAGCAAGTCTTACTTGTTAAAAACCGACAAAGTAAAGAGCTATTGTTCTTGGTATAGACAATTGACTCCGAAAGCTAAAGAGGATTCAATTACTTCAAGGTTTCACGAAAAATTTGAAAGAATATGGCTATATTCATCAAATGTGAACAAACTTGACCTTAAATAGCTCAAGAGTTCAATGAAGTACAGAATCGGCTTAGCAAGATATCAAAACGTCTAGATTAGATCAAGCGATGTTTGCTTGAGCCAAACGTGACCATCACAAAGTTATGAAATTGAAATTTTCATAAATATTTCCACAAAGAACATAGTGTGTCTTCACGGAGACCTCGATGCCATTTAAAAATGACTCGAACAATGATGGATCACATCCCTTCCTATAAATTTCTTAAAGATTTGCACAAATGACTAATGTTACACTAAAAAAAATGTCGGCTCTAAGAAAGGACACCATATTCAGTTATGGATAGAATTAACTTCTAAACGTCTTTTCAAGTATATGTCTAAAGCTCTTAGCCTCAGTGGGAGCTCACTAGCTTAGAGGGAGCTAAGTGACTCAGTGGGAGCTCACCAATTAGCAAGAGCTTGGTGGCTCAGTGGGAGCTTAATGGCTCATTAAAGGCTAAGATAGCTCAAGTAGGAGCTAACTGTTTGTTTCACAACGAACTTTTACCCAAAGACAATATACATGTCTCTTTGTTGGGCTTAGCTAACCTCTAAGTAATAGACCTAGTCGGGGTCGAGTTCTGGGTGGTTACCGTTGGAGGTTTTCGCCCGTGCGAGACTAAAATCTTTCTCAAGTAAGAGCTCGGGGGTACGAGCAAAGCACGCGTCAAAGGTAATTAATCTTTCCTTAATTCTTGTTTATTAAATTAATTATATTTTTTTATTATATTAATTATGACTGTGATCTTGGCTCGGGTTTTCTTCCGCGATGAGTCGGACTCATCAAAACCCAACATAATCATCCTCAACTATGCACTCAAAAGCCCAATTAGGTTCAGTCATATGGGAGGGGGGGAGAAGAAGGAAGGGCATTTGTTTGGGATTGAGCTAGGTGGGAAATTTGGCTCTCAAGTGCCTCTAGCCTAGCTTTCATCTCCTCCTTATGTTCCATTTCCCTTCTCTTCATCATCATTTCCCTTCTCATCAACTCGTTAAGCTTCTACATCAACTCTCCTTCCTCTCTATGTCACATTGAATCACCCTAACGAAAATGCTCACTAGATACATAGGGAAACTCATTTGGAATCATGCTAGAACAAGAAGAGGTAAAAGGAAGATCATGCAAGTGAGGATTAGGGGTATGGGGAGCATCGTTAACATCCATGCATACATTTGAAGAACATTGAGAAAAAGCATGAACATTATCAATATTGGGATGCATCTCATCACAATTAGCATATAAGGGGGAAGGATTAGCATCATGCGTTATGGGTTCATCTTGGGGAACAAAAGATTCATCATTGGAAATCATGCAAGAATTAGAAAAATCATTACAATTTGCATAAGTATCTTGCTCATAACTACCCCTAGCAAACCACTTATAGAAATCCCAAGCCTCATCCAAAGATTTGGTTCAAAATTCACCATTACACATGTTTTCAATCAACCCTCTAGTATACTCATTCAAACCCCAATAAATGATCTCACAAGCCTCCCATAAGGTATAACCATGGAAATTAGGGAAGTCTTCAAACCTATTAAATTAAACCCAAAAGGGTTCATATTCAAATTGAGGCAAAGAAGAACAAGACATCTCCATTTGGACAAATTGATCCATAACTCAATGAATAAAAACAAGAGCAACCAAACAAGAAAGCTCAAGAATTATACACAAACAAGAAGAAAAATAAGAAGAAAACAAACCAAAAGAATATCACTAGTAGAAAAAGAGAAATTAGCACCGGTTCAAACCCCACAAACCCACCGATTTGAACCGCTGAGTTTGTGGAGGGTGCCAATTCCTCCACATGTGCCACCGGTTCAAAACCGGTAGGAAAAGAGCTTTTGGCACCGGTTAACCGGTGGCATATTGTTGTCACCGGTTAACCGGTGCCATTACTGTCCAAAAAAAAAAAAATATTTAAAAAAATTTTTTAAAAGTCGATTTTCTGTCAAAAATTAAAAATAATGTCCCATATTATCTGTCAAATTAATGTCCGAATTTCTTTTTTTAAATTAATGTCCAAATTTCTTTTTTAAAATTAATGTCCAAATTTTTATTTAAAATTAATGTCCAATTTTTTTTTTTTAATTAATGTCCAATTTTTTTTTTAATTTATGTCCAATTTTTTTTTAAGTATCAAACACCTACACCACCACCAACCACCAGCCCACCATCCGCACCACCTTAACCCACCAATCCCACCCACCACCAGCCCACCATCCGCACAACCTTAACCCACCAATCCCACCCACCTACACCAAACCCGCCTACCAGAACCCACATGCACCCACAACCCACAACCCACCCACATCCCACCGTACCTGACGTGGGGAAAACTATGTCGTTGAACTAATCCTCCCTACGGTCAAACAAATTTATAATCACTCAACTACCTAAATACAAGTATAGAGGTAAGTCAAGGGTCGAACCACTAGGAACGGTTATGTTCAAGTATTTCTAATTTGCGCCTAAGCTAGGTCGAAGTCTAAGGTGAAAGGTAATGCTATTCTACTTCCTAAATCAAAAACCAAACAAATGAAATACTAGGGAATGGGGATCAACATGCATTCATGATAACCAAGCTAATTAGGGAGTCAAGCAATCCAAGCAATGCAAAGACAAATAGTAGGAGCAATTAGGGGCATTCAACTAATCATCCTCACACTCTCTAACATAGATTTCTCTAGTGCTAAACAATATGAAGAAACATAATCAAATACTCAACTAATTATGATCAAATCTATATCAAGTGGTCATGTCAATCAATTCAATCATGCAATAAATGCTAGCAATCATGGTTAGCTACTCTAATCAAACTTATGCAACATGCAAACCTCTAAGAATCAATTTAATCACAATACAAGAACTACTCAAATTCCCAAATCAATCTCAATCCATCAATCACACATGTTTACCCAAACCCTAGCAAGTAAACTACTCAAGAAACATGAATAAATCTACTATCAACTATAGAGAACAAGAATCAACAAAATATCAAGAACAAATACACTAATCAAACATCAAATATCAAAATCAAACCAAACAACCATCAAATTATACAAAGCAATTGAATGAGATAGAGTTTAGAAATGCTCATTGATAATTAAGATGATCTCCAACACAATTGTCACACTTGCATCTTCAATCTCTCAATCACCATTGAAATTCTTCACTTTCTCTCTCTAAAACTACTCCTAAGCTAGCCTAAACTAGAGAGAGAAGCTCTCAACCTAAGAGAGAGAAAACTATTCTAAAACTAAAGAATTACATGAATGAAGAATAAAGGAAACCAAAAACTATATAAACAAAAGGAGAAAAGAAGCTTTAAAATCGTAAAAGACCCGGAAACCCGCGCCCGCGGAGGAAGACGGAAACCCCGATAGCCGCGCCCGCGGCCCAAGCCCGCGCCCGCGGGGCCAAGGCCCGCGCCCTCGGGGAGCCCTCGGGACAACCGCGGGTGCTTACTGCCCAAAAAAGGCAGTTTTGGAGCTGCAGCAACCCCGCGCCCGCGGGTACTGTAGCCCGCGCCCGCGGTAGAATTTCAGGGCTAACTTCGGAAGGCTGTAACTCTAAATCTGTGAATCGTATGAGGGCGTGCGACCTATAATTGGAAAGCTCTTTAAGTCTAGTTTCCAACCCAACTTGAATCACATCAATCCGAAATGTAGAACTTGAGATATGGCTAAAACAATGAACAAAGGTCCTATTTGAAACTTTGCAATCCTTCGTTTTCCTTTGTTTCAAACTCAAATTCAATTCCGAAAAGTGCATATTGATGCTAGTGGGTGCTATTTTCAATTTCCATGCATATATCCCGCGACGTACCTATAAAACAACACAAAGAAACATAGAAGGAAGAGAAATAGCCGAGAAATGAATAAAATGATAAGAAAACCATTAAAAGCATGCATTTCTCTAAACTAACACAAAAACACGCGAATCGAACATTATTCTCTAAAAACACGACATAAATGACTACAAAGGAGCATAGAAATATAAAGAAAACATAGCCTAAAGCTGACATAAATGGCACGGATCAGTACCCCACCTGCACCGAACCCAACTACCACCCATCTTAAACCACCCAACTAACCCAGATTTGTCACCCTACCCATGAAAAATACCTACCACAAACCATCCAACACCACCAAAAACCACCACAAATCGTCCAACACCACCAAAAACCACCACAAACTGTCCAACACCACCAACAACCACCACCCCCGAAATTCACCACCACCCTCGAAATTCACCAACACCCCCGAAATTCCACCAAAAATCTCAAAAAAAACAAAGAGTAAGAAAAACAGAACTTACCTCGAATTTCACCAACACCCCCGAAATTTGCTTGATAAAGGTCGAATTTGACCAAAAAACCCTTGGCGACGATGGTTAGTGGCGGCGACGGTGGTGGTCGAAAGAGGGGAAGAGGAGGGAGGAGTAGACGAAAGAGGAAGAGGAAGAGGAGAGGTGAAGAGGAGGAAGGAGGAGACGAGAGAAGAGAGGAACGAAGGAGGAGATCAGAGAGAATGAGGAGAGAGAAGAGGGGACGGAGAAAATGAGGGAGGAGAGAGAGGACGAGCAGGAGAGAGAGAGAGAGAGGAAAGGGAAGTGAGGAGAGAGGAATGTTAGGGTTAGGGGTTTATAAAGGGGGGCGGTTTTTTTTTTTAAAAGAAAGCCACCGGTTGTGAACCGGTGGGTTTTATTTTTTTCCCACCGGTTCAAACCGAACCGGTGGCAATACCCACCCCACAAAATCCCGCCCATTTTCCCCTATTTTTTCCCACCAGTTCAACCCAAACCGGTGGCCATTTGGCGGTGCCAATTTCTATTTTTCTACTAGTGTATTATACACAAATTACTAGTCTTAATAAGATAACATAACGCTAATGGAAGCCGTTCTCCGGCAACGACGCCAATTTGACAAGGGAATAAACATGTCGTCAATTGTCTATCCCTAGATTAAATACAATTTATACAACCTAAACAAACCTAATACGAGTATAAGGCAAGCATAGGGGTCAAACCACAGGGAACGATTAAACACCACCAAATGTTATCAACAACTAAGCTAGTCCGGAATAGGAGACAAGTAAACTAAAGTCTAAAGACACTAAAACGAGAAGTAAAACACTAAGGGAAATGGTTTAGGTATAGCATCCACTCAAGCATAGCAAAGGCATAAAAGTTGAATTAATCATGAACTAAACATGCTTGAATATCGAATTAAGGTCCAATCTAGCCACCTGTCGGGGTCAATTGGCTTCTCCTAACATAGCCTCTATGTTGTCACATTAGAACCATATACTAGGAGGTGCGATCAAATAACAATCGATACAAATGAATCTTTCTAGATCCGCTAACGCATCATCAAGCAATAATTCACCCTCAATCAACTAACAACACACATTTTGCAAGTAGATTGAAGAACATCAAGCATATAAAGACTTTAATCACAAACAAATCAACTCCAAACCCTAAAACATGCTTAAGATCCAACTACACCACAACCATCCCCTTAATGGGGAAATTACTCACTAATCATGCCAACAACAAGATTAATTAACAAATAACCAAGTATCAGCATGATTAACAAGAAATATTAACAACTAAAACCAATAATCAAAAGAAAGCAAATAAAATAGAGGAGAGAAGGTCAGAAATTCTCATTGATTGAAGGTGAAAGTCTACAAGCAAGATGATCAATCTTCCTCTTCAAGATCCAAGCTCAATAATGGTGAAACCCTCACTTTCTCTCTCTAAACTACCCTAATCCTAAGCTAAACCTAAAGAGAGAAAATCTCCTAAAACTAGAGAAAGAGATCTAAAGAAGTCTAATAATTCCGTACAAAACAAGCCTCGCAATATATATAGAGTAGCAAAAATAAGCTGAACAGGGCCCGATGCGCGCCCGCGCGCCCGTGCTGCCGGGTTGTGCGCCCATGCACTGTAGCTGCGCGCCCGAGCATAGCCCGTGCAAAACTCTCTGCCTCAATTCTGCAATTTGCCTTTCTGTGCACGGGTTCTCACAGTGCTGCGCGCCCGCGCACCTCACTTTCTTCAAATATTCTCTCGTGCTTCCTTGGCTTCTTCTTTTCAATGTTTAACTTGAAATACCTAATCACAAACACCAAGAGAAGCAATAAGGTAGGGGCAACGGTGCGAACACTCAATAAAAGCAAACATTCAAGCACATACGCGATTTCAACTAAAATACATCAAGACATGAATGCACGCATTATTTGAACAAAACAACTATAAAGCAACCTAAGACAAGCTAAAACCACGCAAAAACACTACCCTAAGAGTGATATAAATGTCACTTATCACATACAAGATGGTTTCAATTGCAGAATTATTCCAATTTTATTCCATTCATGTGACCTTTTAGCTTATCCAGTTTCACCGAGTCTTGCTAAACTATTTGCTATGTGATATGATTGAAAATCTCTACTAGAGTCTTTCTTGTTTAACTTAGTATTTTCCTAGGTTATACTTAGTTCAAACATTTGATTAGTTTTATACATATGGGTCGAAAGCCTTTCAAAGTCCTTCATGTTTAACACGGTAAATTCCTTTACTCGTTTAAACATTTTATTAAGTGTATACAATAGATCTTAATTCCCAATATTAACTAAGTGTCGCCTTTTGCTTAGTCCATTGTTAAAAATACTTTCAAATCTTAGCATTTAGCCATTTATAGTTAATTTACATCAGAGTTTTTGAACTTCTTGTTGGACCTTACAAGATTGGCTCTTGCTCCCACTAAACTTCTTATCCATTAGAATTTCTATGTTTCCCTATAAGCAAATCCTTTTATTAACTTTATGAGAGAACACGTTCCAATTCCTACATGCAATGCTTCCTTCAATCCCATAATGGATTTCTTGAGCTTGCTTTTAAATCTAGCATTATTTAGATTTTCAAAACCCTTAGACTATTTCCATAGTCTCTTCCAAAATCCTAATTTAGGAAGGCGGTTTTTGCATCTATTTTGTCATATTTCATATGTCAAATTTTGCTAGAATAATCACAAAAAGACTTGAGCATTCCGATTGGTGAATAGGTTTTTATTAAAAACAACCAATCTAGCTGCGTACGTACATACATTTCCACATTTGTTAGTTTTCTCCTTGAAAACTTATATGCTATTGATGGGTTTTTCACCCTTCATGCAAATTAATTAAGTTTCAAACATGATTTTCAAACATGGAGCTTTTTTCGAATTTTATGGTTTCTAACCATTATTCGGAATTTGGATTTGTCGTAGCTATCTTACAAGATATTATTCCCTTACTATCTAATAGTAAATAGTACGCTTGAAAGTTTTAGGTTTATTTCTAACTTAATAGAAATTTATAGAATTCAATCCAAGTCTTTGGTGAATTCTATACCTATATGGGTTAATTGCATCAAACACCGAGTTTCAAGGCGCTTCCAAAGCCCTTAGATTATGTTGATCTTACTCCAACATTTCTGAAGTTTTGTGAGTAAGGAATTCTCTTTTAAGGAACTTGTAAGGTCCTTTTGAGTATTCTTTATCAATCATTCTCATGAAGCTCTTCTAAAGTCTTCTGAGATTCATTCACACGAAGCCTTTCTAAAGTCTTTCGAAATTCTCAGTTCTAGTTTGTTGCTAATCTCGATGGTCATCGAGTTCATTTTCCTCCCACATGTCGTTTTATAAATGTGTTACTTTCCAGAAAGACACCACTTAGAGCAACAAATACTATTTTCTCAATTAGGTTGTGGAGGTAATGCCCGTAGTCTCATTTGAATGCTTACAAAGAGACTTGTATATTGTCTTTGGGTAAAAGTTCATTGTGAAACAAATCGTTAGCTCCCACTTTAGCTATCTTAGCTTTTATTGAGCCATTAAGCACCCACTGAGCCACCTAGCTCCCACTAAGCAAGTGAGCTCCCATTGAGGCTCAGAGCCTTAAACATATACTTCAAAAGACTTTTAGATGTTATTTCTATCCATAACGAAATATGGCGTCCTTTCTTAGCTTCGACATTTTATTTAGTCTAACATTAGTCATTTGTGCAAATCTTTAAGAACTTTATAGGAAGGGGTGTGATCCATCATCGTTCGAGTCATTTTCAAATGGCATCGAGGTCTCCGTGAAGAAATACTGTGTTCTTTGTGGAGTTATTTATGAAAATTTCAATTTCATAACTTTGAGATGGTCACACTTGGCTCAAGCAAATATCGCTCGATCTAATCTCGACGTTTTTGATATCTTCCCAAGTCGATTCTGTACTTCACTGAACTTTTGAGCTACTCAAAGTCAAGTTTGTTCACATTTGATTAATATAGCCATATTCTTTAAAATTCTTGTGAAACTTTGAAGTAATTGAATCCTCTTTAGCTTTGGGAGTTAATTGTCTATACCAAGAACAATAGCTCTTTACTTTATCGGTTTCAACAAGTCAGATTTGCTTGTCTGAGAACGATTCTGAATCGATCAACTATCAAGAGCCTATATAGCCTTCAGTATGTTCTTGTCAATGTGACATTGCTAAAGATGTTCGGAGCACAAATCATGCCCATAACTTGAACTTTGTGAGTTTTCATGTTAGGGAAATGTTTGTATGTAATCAAGCATTCTTGACTCATGGCTTAGACAACCATGCCATTCAAATAAATTAGCAACTATTGCTCTTTACTTTGAATGTGAGTCTTTCCGTGTGTAAACGGATCGTTTGCTGATTATGGAACATAATAATAACCATTATTTGTTCCAGCCTTAGCTTAAAAGGTCTTTAAACAAAGCATACGACCTTACAACTGATGTAGCACTTCTTGCTTCATTCTAAGATTGTAAGTCAATAACTTAGCTTAACTTCAATGTTTTGAGGTCACTTTCAAAGCGGAACACCCAAGCAGTATTTGATACTTATGAAGATAATAAGTTTCTAAGTTAAGTACAATAACATGAACTCTTTGGTAGAAATGGAATTCATTCCTTTTCTTTGTTTCTCGTTTCCTATATTTCTTATTATACGTCATCTAATAACCTTTAAGAGCTATTTCTTTAAGTATTTTGACTTTTATACTTTGTTAGGTATAATTAAGCATCTAGTGCGCCGTACAACAAAGTTTCATCTTTTCTTTTAATTCATACTTGAATTACTACATCCAAGGCCGAAGCCAAGATTTTCAAGTCTTGGGGGCCGGACTTGTTTAACAACATATTGATGGAAAAAAATTAAAATTTACTAGTTTTTTATTGTTACAAAAAAAATTAGTTGAATCGTACTCTAAGATTTTTCATAGTAGCAAAATCATCAATCAAAGATTCAACACTAAAATCTACAACAATCTCTTTTTCTATGTATACAACCAAAACATCTCTAAGAAAATCATCCTCCATTTTACTCCTTAGTTGTGTTTTGACGATATTCATTGCAGAAAAGGCACGCTCATAAGTTGATGTAGAGACAGGAAGAGTTAGCACAAGACGAATTAATCGATCAACAATAGGATATGTAGACGATTTCCCTGTTGTAGTTAACTCTTGGCAAAGATGTGATAAGGTAGATAACTTATCAAATTGCATATGTACACAAATATCCAAGTAAAAATGTTGCAACTCACATTCAAGTTGATATTTTTCTTGTTCAGAGAAGTCTTCAGGGTAATGCTTTTGCACCAAGTGGCATATTTTATCAACATCAAAAGACTTAAAAGAGTCTTTAGGATCCAATGTTGCACTTAATATAAGAAGATCAATCATTTGTTCATCAAACCTATTATTAATTTCTTGTAGTTGTGAATCTGAAGCTGCAATAAATAAATCAACTCAATAATGATGCTCCATTGTTATTTTTCCACCTTGACGAGAACGACCTTTACCGGCTATGTAAAGAGTAGTCATATCTGGAATATAAACATTATTCTTCTCACAAAAAGACTAAACCTTTTGAAACAAATCATCCCATCTAGTCAATCTAAAATTTTGTATCAAGTCTTTTGTTGTAGAAACAAGACTCGTAGCATTCACTATATCTTGACCACGCCGTTGTAGAGCTTGGCATAAATTAGCGGTCACCCCTAAAAGTTCCCTCATCAAGTGTAAAATAAAAATGAACTCAAAGAACATTAATGTATCATAAGCAGCATTAGCATTGGCACGTTGTTCAGAATTTCCTTCTTTAATAATGGATAGAAGAACACTACCTGTAGAAGAAAATGTCCTTACCAAACTGTTGATTGAATTCAAATGAGATGTCCATCGAGTATCAGCAGCACGCTGCAAGTTCCCTATTTGATTCAATCCTCTCCCAGTTTGAACCTCGTCATTAGCAATCTTGTTTGCTAAATCAGCTTTTTATGCAGCTTGTAACTCATCATGTCTTTTCGAAGATGCATCAACTATATTGACTATAATTGACAATTTAGTGAAAAATTGTTGTATGGGAATCACTTCTTTTGTAGCTCCAACCAAAGCTAATTGAAGCCGATGAGCAAAACAATGAACATAGTATGAATAGGGTGAATATTTCAATATTAAAGCTTTCAAACCATTAAATTCCCCTCTCATATTAGAAGCTCCGTCATATCCTTGACCACGAATATTTTTTGGGCTCAAGTTATGATAAGACAAAACTTTATATAATTCTTGTTGCAAGTTTAATGATTAAGTGTTTTTCACATGAACAAGATCAAAAAATCATTCTTTTAAAATTCCATCATGATCAACAAACCTTAAAATAATTGCCATTTGTTCTCTTAATGCCCTATCTTGAGATTCATCAAGGATGACACAAAATTTTGATTCTCCAATTTCCTTCTTATTTTATCTTGTACTTTTTTCGCTAAAATTTGCAAAATCTCCTTTTGAATTGTGGACGACGTATATGAAGCATTCCCTAAAAATAGTAGTGTTAGTTAAATTATGTTTGAGAGCATTGAATAAAAATACAAATCCTCTAAAAAATTTATAATGAGTACTTGGAGCATTTTGCAAAACGACTTTGTTCCCATCTTTGTTGTATGAGGCTATAAACTTTATTAGCTCAAGAAAGTTTCCTTGATTCTTAGAGTTTACACTCTCATCATGGCCTCTAAATGGACAATTTTGCAATGCTAGCCAACGAACTGCATCAATTGAAGTTTTTAACCGCAACTTGGTATTCTTAATCTCTTATCATGTCTGCCTTAAAGGTGCTGGTTCAATATGTTGATTTGTATTCAACAAGTCATCACACGCCTTTTGATTCTTATTGTGTTGGGAATTTGGACCTTTTTCCATATGATTCAAAAAGGAACAACTCTTTCCACTATTCACTTTTTTCCAATTAGTAAACCCATCATGGGTAAAACATTCGGTTGCTTTATTTGTAAAAAGAAAGCATGGAAAATAGAATGCAGCATCTCTTGATGGAGAATATTCTAACCAAGGAAATTGTTTAAACCACGTTAATTGAAATGAACGACGATGTTTTTCTGACCCAGAAAAGGGATAATCATCTTAAATGGGTTGAAACGCTTTTAGTCTCAAATACTCCCTCCTTATTTGCTCACGCTCATTGGGATGATAGTCACTAATTTGTATCCGTAGTCCGGGATCGCGCTCAAGAGTACATGAGGTATTTATATCCTTAGTTTCAAATCTTGGAACTTTTTGAGGGTTATCAGTTTCGGGAATTGAAGTATTAGATTTTTTTCCCCTCAAAATTTGTGTTTTGCTCATTATCATCACTCAAATTACTTTCGGGATTCAAATTTTTCTTTGAAGTGGAACCCTCTTCTTGTTGATTATTAACTTTTTTGTAAAAAAAAATCTAGTGTTTTTTATTTCATGATTTAATCTATATCAATACAAAACAACAATTATCAAATTATGAGCATATAACCCTAAAATTTGATGTAATGGTCCATTCAATAAATTAAAAATTAGCCAAAATTATTAAATAAATAAACATATTAACCAAGAAAACAACTAATCACAATCATGTAAATAACAATAAGAAATTTATTAATTAAATGAAATTACATAATTTAAAAAAATTAACGAAGAAGAAGAATTTTTAAAAATACCTGTTTTGTTTGATTTGCTTCTAAAGTCTGAACAATGATAAAAACAAGAGTAGAATCACAATTCTCAAAATATAATGCAGATTTCCCGTCATTAAGTTTATTTGTAGCTTAAGTCTTTGGGCTTTATCATCAAAATCAAAGCCCAAATTGAATAAGAAGCTTTATCAAAACAACAAGTGAGTGATGGGATTCGAACCCAGGCTCCTTGGAAAAAAGAATCACTACTTAATGAATATGACAAGCTTCATTTGTTGCATCATATGTGTCTTCATTTATATATATAATAACTTTAAGGGGGGCCAAAAGTTAATAATCAAGGGCCGCAAATCTGGACCGGGGAGGCCGGGCCTCCACCAGCCCCCCCCCCCCCCCCCCCCGTCCCTTCGCCCTTGACTACATCAATGAGTTGTACTCATTAGTGTATGAAACGAAAAGATATGTTGGTTGTCAACTACTGACAATTTGAGTTTTCAATTCAATACTTCATGTTTATCAAAACTACCTAGTATTTTGCATACATGATGTCTAACCGTCCTTTCGGACTTAAAAGTCATTTTATGAGAAGTGTATTTTAGAAATGCCTTTCCTTTCTTTGAGAACTATTTTCAAATATTTCCTTTACCAATCATTGAAAACAATATAATTTGATTTAGAATTCTACAAATATAAGTGCAAAGTATAACCACTTATCAAGATAATAACATAATAAGTTTGAAATTTAAAAGCATAAATGCAAACTTTCAATCTTATTAAGCGTCTTATCCACGCATTAAAATTGTCCCTTTTAGACGAGAATAAAACGATTCCAAGATCCCAAAAATCAAAAAGTGATTAAGCATGCTTTGGCTTGTCTTAACACTTAATAAAAGGTAAGCAATTTTCCCTTGCTAATAGCTCTAAGCTATTCTTGGTTCGATAAAACGTCGCATCTAATGCTTTCGTGACACTTATCTCCATTGCCACAACATCTAAGGACTCCTTACTGATATCGTTGAGTTTAACCAAAATCAACTTGTATACCGTGTATACCTTACGTTCTTAGGAAAGTAGTGATGCCTCGCTTTGGCATAGCCCGTCAGTATTCTCATTAGTTCGGTAAGTATTATTTTGAAATGGAAAATTTGACTCAATATTTTAGGGACCTAGGGTTTCTATGTTGGTTAATTTAAGTGAACTTAATTAATCATCACAACATTCGAAATCCTAAACATGCATCTAACATATCATTCATATATAATTAAGCATAAATAAATATCGAAAACATAAGTATAAGATGCATTTGCCAGCTAGCATGACCCCTTGAGTCTTCAGGTCTTCAGGGGTCTTCATTGCAACTTTATGGCTTCGTCTTCTTAGAAACGCCCTCTTCAAGACATCACCATCATTTATGCAACTACTAGTAACTAGGACTAGGACTAATCTAAATATTAAGGTACAAAAATACGCAACGATTCACAGATCATATTTAGATTTACAAAAATACATAACGGATCGCAGTCCGTATTTTCTATCCTAATCGGGCCCCACTAGTTGCCATTTTCATAAAACATGTGATATAATATACATTACATTCATCCATTCACTATATGTGAATGGCCCATGCATTTTACAACGAAACAAGTAACAATGCAATATTACGCGTAAACCAGTAACTAATTAATGTGGTTAATCCAATTAACGCGCATAATTAAAACTAGTCAAAGTTGTTAATCAATTATGTGATTAAATGCGGTAAAATGGCTCAAATAAATAATGAAGTTCCCACTAAATTCCGCATCCAACTCAATTAATCCGATTAATTAAGCCAGTAAACCCATAATTTTTCCAAATAAAATTTTGCAAATGCCGCTCATAAACCGAGGCCTAGCCTCCATTTTTTTAATTAAAATAATTTGAACACAATTAAAATAATTAAATCGGCAAAACAATGCAAAATTATATAAAATCGAGAGAATCTAGGTGCTTCGGGTTGGCCAGGTCAAGCAGCCCGAGCCCTCGTACGCACACATGTGATGCGCGCTGTTTAGCAGCCAGCACACCATGCATGCCGAGCTCCTACTAGGCGTTGCCTAGCAGCCCGCACCCTACGGCGCGCCATGGCCGCAGCTGCTGCTGCGCCATGGCTATCCCTCGCATATCCCCTACGTACCAATGCAACACCAAGCACGCACCAGCCCACGCACACCTTGCTCGAGCAGCGCCCTGCCGAGGCCCCACCCCGCACCCCTTGGCAGCCACATGCGGGCTACGCAAGCAGCCCAGCTAGCCAAGGGGTTTGTGTGGGTTGAGAGCTTCAGTTTGCGTGCTCTTACCTCGGGATTTTTATTCCGATTTTGTATAACATATATGATTAATTCTAAATTAACTTAAGAACTAATTTTGGGCAAGAAAATGAAAAATAAAATATGTGTAACTCAAATAAATTCAATTTCAAGTGCATAACCAAAATTAATTTCAAGAACCTATCTTTAAATAATTTTGGTTTAACTTGATGCCACAAATTGATAAGGGCTAACCTCATAATTAATTTAACCATACATAAATTAACAATGAGTTTTGAAAAAATTAAAAGAACTTGGAAATATGAACTCAAACATTCAACAAAAAATTCCAACATCAACTTGTGCATTCTTGAAAAAATTACATCCTCCAATATGAAGACTAATTACATTTCATTCACAAGTTTGAAGCTTTATCACTTTATTCAACTTGGATAAATGATTAAATCAAGAAATTTCAATAAAATCATGGAATCTAGTAATATATAAAGTTTCCATCACTTAACATAATTAAATATTAGAACTTTAATACTTGAAAGCTACAAACACAAACTTTTTCACACATAAAGCAATTAATTTGCAATTTATGAATAATTTTATAGCCAACTATTCAAGCACTAATTACAACTTAATAATAATGCTCAAAATAGGCTTATATATGTAGTAGGTTAATTATAATAACCATACATATAAAGAACAATTAATATGCCATTAAACAATCAAGGTTTGAAGATTTTAAAATTTTTGATAAAATGAAAAAAGCCTCAAAAACAGTGTTTTCGAGTAGAATTTGGCTTATGGACATCCCTACACGGATCAAAATTTTTCCAGAACATCAATTCCACCCAAAATTCACTTAATTTAGGTCGAAATCTGGGTTCTAGAGTCAAACTTCGATTTAAAATCGAGAGTAAAATAAACAAAACGAGCTTCTAATCTAATTAGCAAGCATAACCAGAAATTTAAAACCATTTAAATCACCTTGAAAAATAGTTACAAAAATTAAATGAGCGAGGCTCCAATACCGCTGTTTGGGTTTTGTGAAATTCAACACCACACGGAACTAAAACCCGACCCCAAGACCCGCACATAAATTAATGCAACTAAATCATGTATATTAATAAACAACATAATTAATTAACAAGAAAAGAGAAAGACGAAATTACCCTTAATGCGTGCTTCGCTCTTTCTTAGAGCTCGGACTTGAAAGCGTCGAGCCACGCAAATGCGCAAGCCTCCAACGTCTCACACCCTTGAGACCCGACCCGTACGGCCCTTACCCCGAAGCTTAGTCGGGGCTAGACCAAGAAAGACTAGAGTATTACGAACTTAAAGGTTTTCTAACCTATTGGGAGATGCCTTATTGAGTTCAACTCAAGTGAATAATCCCAACTCCTAAGGTTGGTATTTATAGGTAAAGGCTCCCAAAAACTTCAATCATCTTTCCATGTGGGAGAAATGATGAGTGAGAAAAGTAAGCAATTAATTTAATTCCAAATTAAATTAATCAGCTATGTAATAGTCAAATGACAAGTGTCAACATGTGGAAGGGAGTAGGTAAGGACCACAAACCCATCCTTGGAGGGAAAGCATAAACCCATGGCTTGCGGGCTGGTGCTAGCGCTGCTAGCATCGCCTTGCTCGCATGCTTGCGGGCTGGCGCTGCTAGCTTGCTTGCTCGACCAGCTCACCCAACCAGCACACAAGCGTGGCAGCAGGGCTTGCGGTCAAGGCAAGTGCATGGCTAGCTGCCAATCTAGCCTTGCACACCTTGCCCTATCTTGCTAGGCCAACATAAGGCTAGGTCATCGCACGTTGACTTGTCATTTGACCTATTTTCTCGTCTTCTCGATTCGTAGAATCAACTCAACTTGTGACGCTCGGTTTCAACGCTCTAAGCTCGGAATCCGACGTCTTTTTTCGTAATAACTCTATTGACTCATTTAATCCTATTGGATTTATTCGTCATTTCGGATCGGTTACTCGATTGGGTATAACCCGAAGTGTTCAGTCAAGATTAAGTTGTAATATTAATTATGCATTAATATTACTAATCGGAAGCGGCCTTCAGTTAAGCATTTTGATCACTTGACCTCACTGAATAATTAGTTTTCTAATAATTCCGAACCCTCTATCGGAATAATACACTTGTTCAAAGGACACCATTCCTTTCACTAATGATCATCTGTATTATGTAGAATGTTGATGAAATATGAATGTGAAAAGGATGATTGGTTGTGTGATTTATACAAGATTAAAGAGATATGGTGTCCAGCCTATTCTAAGAAGCAATGGTCTGGTGGTTTTATCATCTCTGCAAAGTGAAACTAGAAATAAATCTGTTTCGGAAAGGCTTAATAAGATACAAGGTTTGTGTGACTTCTACCATGTTTTCCTTGAAGTTATCTCTGAGTGGAGGAGAAGAGAAAATGGAAATGATTATAATACATTAAGGGGTAATCATCATCTTTCTTTTGCTCACATTAGCATTTTTGTCCATGCTATATCTTTATACACCATTCAAACATATGTTATTTTTTAAGAAGAGTCCATTCAGGGTACTCCATGTGAACATTCTGATGCTGGTCTTCATTTTTTAGAATATCCATACTATTTATGGAGATCTGGGAAAGATTTGCTTAGGCATCAAGTTGTTTTAAAGAAGCAAACTCATACTATATACTGCACATGCATGTATTCTAGTGAAATGGGATTGTTATGCTCTCATTCTCTTCGTGTATATCATTTACATTGTGTACCTAAGATTTCGAATGAGTATATTTTGAAGCGGTTGGACCAAGGCTGCAATGTGTACTCATACTACTGTTAATGAACCTTCTTCAAGAATTAATATTGTATCTTTTATTGTTTGGAGGTCACAAACACTAAGGAAGTTTGTGAAGTTGGTAACTAGTTGTCAAAATTCTTTTCCTGCAAGAGCAGACTGCTATTTTAATATTTTAAAAGACAAAGTTTAGAGTGTTAGGGGAACAATTGATTTCAGTGAGGCTGCTGAAGGTATTGAAATTGTTGATCATGAAGTTAATAATCCTCCCCAAGAAAAGGCAGGTTGGTGAGAGAAATCTACGGCCTAAGGGTACTGTAGAAAAGGAGTGTAATAAAGCTAGGGGTAATTGGAGGAAGAGAAAGTCATCATATACACCTTGCATGAGGGCTAAAGGTCAAGCAGAAGTTAAGGTAATATTGAACATAAAAGCTTTTATATTAGATTATTTAGTTTCATACTTATGTTCATTTCCTTTTTATAGGAATTGGATGAGAATGGACTTCCAGTTTCTTATGCTAATTCTATGTGTGATTCTAATGAATTGGTTATATTGATAAACCCACCTTCTAAGGTAATATTTTTAGTGAAATGGTTTTTTCTCTTAAATTTGTTCATTTATGTTTTTATGAATGATCAAATTGTATTTTTTTTTTTTTAATATTTTAGGTTGCTAGGAAGGCATCTTCTGTAGATGTTCATTCTTGCTCTAATGAATCTGATGAAATTATTTTCATTGGTTTTAATCAGGTATTTGTTTTTTAATTATGTTTTCATTATTTTAAAAATTATATTAATTATGTTAATATAATTTTTATATTATTGTTAATTTGTTGCTTAATTGTATTATTTTTTAGAATAATTTGTTAATTACTACCTCAAAAAGGGGTCCTTTGTGAATTACTACCCCTAAAAAGGTTGTTAATTACTACCACTAAAACAGATTAATTCTAGTAACTACTACCTTTTTTTCTTAATAAGCCTACTTAAGCTTTTAATGACATCATTATTCGTCTAAATTGTAATTAATAGCTTTTAAACCTTAACTAGTGTTTGGCCCGGGCAATGCCCCGGGTCATTATAAATGAGTTTTTATAATAAAAATTATGTGATAAAATATAAATATAGATTAAATTAGTTGCATTTAATATATTTTCTTCGTTCGACTTCAAGTTTATAGATTAGATTAACTCTTTTTAACAAAATATTGTAGACATAAGATGTGTCATTGGAGTAATGGTTGAAGTTTAAGTATAATAAGCATAAGGTCATAGGTTCAAACATTAATCTTAACAATTTATTGTTTTTTTTAATGAATTTAGTAATCGTATGATATGATTCCATATCATCTGCCCAGTGTAGACACCTAAAAATGTCTCCCCAAAACCAAACTCGATGATGAACAACTTTTCACTGCCATTATTGGTCGAGTTGAGTATTTAATCTTTGGAATACTTAAATCCATATTCAATCCAATACATTTCATTAACCAACCCAATTCTTAGCCCCTTTCCCTAAACCGTAACTTATTTTCCACTTTTCGTGTCCATATGACAAAACCAAGCGAAACCAATTTTGTGGCCCTATAATTTTGATCCAAATATTATTTGATTAGATATTACATTCAATAATCTTTCCAACGGTATATCATAATCCCAATTCCGATTTAAAACGAAGAAGATATTAGCAAACCACTAAACTCGGCCCAAAACCGATACCCTTTCACTAAAACGGCCATATCTTAAAATCTAAAAAATTTTTTGACCTGATTTTAATTGTGTTGTAAAGTATACTTGATAATCTTTCCAAAGATATATTATATGCCTTATTTCGAGTTATGGATCAAAAGTTATCATAGTTTTAAAAACACATAAAAACCTAGAATTACTACACAAAATCTAAAATGCCGCATCACGGTGTATGCTAACGTGGCACGGTGCATTGTACCATGTCATGGCATTCTCCACCGTGTCACAGTTCTTTCACATGTCTTTTTCGCATTTTTTCTCACGCGCTAAACGAATTTGGACGCATTTTTGGACAAATTGTACACCGTGACACGGCGTACTATACCGTGCCACGATAGACAGTACCGTGTCACGGTACACACACCATGTCATGGTGCCCAATTAGGGTTTTTCCACGGCACTTATCTCTTCTAGGGTTCCGTGCATTCCCCTGTTTGTTTCCTCTATAAATGCCCCCTCATTTCTGCAGTTCGGGGCATCAAATCATTCTCTCTTCCTCTCTTATACATCAAAACCTTCTCTCTTCTCTCTCTCTTGATTAAACCTAATTTATAGCCTTCCCTATTCTTCCACCATACATCCCTTAAGCACTCTAAGGATTTCATACAACACCCGAGATTCCATCCTTAAACCAAGGCGTGAAAGGTGGAATGAATGAAGTGTTTGGACCAAATCAACTCTACTTTTATTTAATTTAATTTCCATTTGATTTACTATTTATTGAAGTTACTAAAGATTTATTCATGATGTACCAATTCAAAGAAACGCGAAAAGTGAGTAATTAATTACTTAATTACTCTTATTTTTATTCTTTATTGCTAGTATCATGATTAGGGTTATTATTATAATTTGATTTGACTAACGATATTATTGTTTATTCTATTATTTTTTTATGATCACAATATTGTATGTTTAAAGGGAATATGTAATTGAAAATCACGACTAATAAGATAATTTGGACAACCGGTTTAGGTTCCTTTTTATCTTGTTATTTAATTAAGTGATCACAAATATTTTAGAATCATATGTTGCATTAATATTAAACCAATTTAGCCTAATAATAGTTTGGAGCAAATTGAATCTTTGTTTGTATTCCTTTGAGATCACAGGGAATCACTTTTCACTATAAGAATCGAGTAGAGGCTAATACGGGCGAATGTGACTCCATGACTCACTTCGTACCATCATCCCTGATCCTCCTTTCGTGGCTCCGAACCATATGGAGTTAGTAATCTCATGGATTATGAATGGGGTGTAACCTTCACGAGTCAATCGTTGTTGCTTATAGTTGTCCCTTTATTCGTGGTTGCCTTAAATGATCCGTGAACAGTTTACAAGTTCCTTAAAAACTTGTTAGAGACTCCCTAATTTCCTTGTCCCAAATCGTTGTCCCTAATCATGTATGTTAATTTCCACTTCCTAAGAGTGCCAAGCATATTCACACATGCTTAACGTAGGCGCACTTCGAACGACGCCTACACCTAGTCATGATGACACGTGGCGGACAAATGTCTTCCCATTGAGTTATATATATGTTAATATATATGTATATGGATTAAACAGATAAACCCTTGCACCACCTACCCACCACCTCCAGCAGCCCTTCTTTACCACCTCCGTCAACTCCCCCACCACAAAATCAACCCCCTCTTGGTCATCCACCACGAAACTCACCCACACTGCAAAACCTACTGTAGGGAATATTTCAAGCATCCCACACTTGAACCCCACTGTGATCATACACTTAAGCATGGTGGCGTCCAAAGGGAAGGAAGCTAGAGCAAAGGAGTCGCCAACAAGTTTTAGAAACTTGTAAACCGTTCACAGGGTGAAGGTTACACCCCTTAATGATCCAGGAGATCGTTAACTCCAACAGGTCTAGAACCATGACTGGAAGTCGGGGATGAAGGTGTAAATCAAACCTAAAAGAGATTGAACCCGCCCTAAATAGGCCTCTACTTTATTCTTCTCATATTCATGTGCGCTTTCTGACTAACATGCAGTCAATAGGTTAACCCTAAACCTGTTTATCTATGTTGGTTGAATATTAATGCATAAACAAATATATTATTGGCGATCACTTGAACTATAATCATATTAACCCTAAATAAGATTATTAATTATCTTTTTAAGCGTGATTACAAGTACAAGTTCCGTTTAATCCTGCAAGAGAGGGCGTGATCAAGCAATAACAATAATATATAACAAGCAACATAACAACAACAATCATCATCAATCATATTCTCAATAAAGCATAATAATAATAGCAAGATCCTAGGCGTACGTGATATTAACAAGATTAATAACAAACCCTAGCATGTCACTAAACATTAAAGATCAAAGCTTTATTCCTAACATGACACTAACATGATATTTAGAAAGAAATAGGAAGCATCATAATATCAGAAATATTAGTTAACCCTAAACATGATACTAGGAATTAACAAAATAATCTAAACATGATTTCTATATCAAAAGATCAATAAAGAAATTAAAGTACTTACTTCGATGCCTCGTATCTCTTTCTAGTAATAAAATACACACGTTAGTAACTTCAACGAAAAATAATAAAACAAAACAAGTAAATTAAATAATTGAAATAAGATTTGGGACCAAACCCTCAGAAATTATCAACCTTTCACGTCTAGGGCGAAGGCAACTTCGAATTTGGCTAGGTGTGTCTAGAACTAATGTATGTGGAATTTTGTATTTTGTAAAAAGGGGAAGGTTTAGAAAAACAAGAGAGAGAGAAGCTTCTAGCTTTTAGAAAGAGATAGAGATTGATGATTGTTGATTCTGAAAAACGGGGAGATAAGACCCCTTAGAAAAAATAGCACGGGATCAAAGAAAATCATATTCGAAATAAAATACCTCCTGTCGCCAATGACAAGAGTCAGTGCCAGACGACAAGCTCGTCGCCAGGCGACGACTCTGTCGTCTCGCGCTGGTTTAAAAGTCAACGCGCTTTTACACGCGTAATTACCTTTAAAACCGGTTACAAGTAATTATGCGCCCAAGCAGATTTAAAATCAGATTCAACATATTTTATTCAAAATAAAACATCTTTAAAATATAATTATCAATCCTAATCTTATTAGAATTAAAGAGAACCTTCTAGATATTCTAGAAGATCAAAATTAATCCTAATTACTTTAGGAATAATAATTAATAGGCCCTCCTCTAGATCATTGGGCCACATTTAAAATCATTGGGCCTAATTTAATTCAATCCATAACTCCCTCATAATTCATCGGAATTGGGCTTATATTATATCATTGGAAAGCTCTTTTCAAGCCCAATCCAACTACACTATTATTGGACCCTTATCTTGGACCAAACCAAATTGGACTGGCTGTTTTTATATAAATAGAGTAAGAAAAGAAATAATTTTGAAGACAAAAAGAGAGAGATATTTTAATAAAAACATCCACATCAAAAGACCTTCCACACCTTCACTTTGTTCGATAATCAAATGACGTGAAAGGTATTCATCACTTGGTTTGGTTTTGGGGAGACACATTTGGGTGTCTACAGAAGCCCCCACTTTGAATGAGTTTGGAGAAACGCAAGTTTCAAAAACAAAAATCAAAGTAGCAATAAGGATGGAGAATGATTCAAAACATTCTGCAATCCTAAATCATTCTTGTAACGCCGATACCTGCAAAATAGCGTTATTTAAAACAGATAAAAGAGTTAAGAAACGCGTGTCTTGCACCGTCAAGCACACGTCTCTAGAGTAACCGATTTTGTTTGACGATCTTCCTCAAGCTAGGGGATACCGCCTGAAGACTGCCACGCTTGCAACTGCCTTCAATTTCTGTTGTGATATTCTTCCACAAGCTAGGGAACACCATCGAAGATAACTTCGCTTGAAGTGATCTTCTGCCGTTTTGTGACTATCTTCCGCAAGCTAGGGAACTTAATCGAAGATAACTTCTCTTGAAATCACCTCCTATTTCTGACAACCTTCCACATCCTAGGAAACGCCGTCGAAGATAACTTCGCTTGAAGCCATCCTCAATTTTCTGTCAACCTTTTACATCCTAGGGAACGCCGTCGAAGATAACTTCGCTTGAAGTCATTCTTAATTGTTTGTGACATCCCTCCGCAAGCTAGGGAATGTTGTCGAAGATAACTCCGCTTGCAGCCATCTTCAGTTGTTTGTGATAACCTTCCGCAAGCTATGGAACGCCGTCGAAGATAACTCCGCTTGCAACCATCTTCAGTTGTTGTGATAATATTCCGAAGAAAACTACCGAAGACCAACGCTTGTCGATCATTAAAGCTCGCTTGAACTTTGCTGCTGTGATATTTGCTGAAATTACCGCGGTGCCAGTACGTCGGCGCATTTTGCTGCTTGTGAACCATTACGTCGGTGCTTGTGATGAGCCAATGCTTAGGCGCTTTAAGCTAAGTAAGATGATCTTTTATCAGGTCGATCACCTACTGTTATTGTAATCGAGCCAATTACTTAATCATGTCAAATTGCTTATAGGGGCTAACTGGCGTACCAAGGAACCCGAAATTTCTGCATAAGGTCTGCATAGTCATTTATGAGGGCCACATATCTTGTCGTCGTACCAGCGCGCACCAGTGCATACTATCGCCAGTATTTTGCTCTATCGCCAGGCGACAATCCTTAGCGCCTGGCGACAACCTTGTCGTCTGGCGCTGGAGTCGAAATTTTTGAATAAAACCCTTTTCTGCTGCTGCTGCTGCTCGTTTGCTCGGTTTCGCTCCGAACCCTCAACTTGGTCGTTTCCTTTCAACCAAGTCTGCTCAAATATTTTGCAAATTAAAGCTCTTCATCTCTAATTTACTGATCCATGTAAGTTTTGCTTTAACTCCTCTTATCTTGAAAGAATCTTATGCGTTTAAATTTGCGGTTTTTCGAAAAAATCCAGGAATGTTCTTGCTCGCTTGTTCTGTGGAAGTGATAGCTTCCCATGCCTTGAAACTCTATCAAAAATCTTATCCTTCAAGATTTTACCAAGTCCAAATTAATTTCCGTAGAGATCTTTCATCTTGGGAAATTCGTGATTATGACCAATTATTATTCCAAACGAGGTGCTTGATCAAAATCCGGGTGTGCTCAATTAATCATGCTGATCGTCAATCTAACTATGATCGGGCCGACTCTAGTTGATTTGCTAAGCCATTTGCGTCCTTTTGCTTCAAATCTTTTGTAAAGGTTGCTCGTACCTGCATTTATATTTTAGACTATAGGACTTTGCCCATCTTTTTCATTTTTAGGGTTAACCTAAGGCTTAGTGTTGCTTGATTCATTGCATAATACACATATGACTTGTCAGACTCGACTCAAAGCGTTTGACACATATGACTTGACATGACTCAAGGTGTAAACTTGACTTAATGCAATTGACCGACTCGAGGTCGACTCAACTCAATGTGACTCGTGTGTGCGGAGTGTCGACTTATGAGACTCGATGTGTACATGACTTTGTGTGCATTCGACTCGAAAACGCAAAAAAATAAAAAAATTTCGTCATTTTTATGGAGGGTACCGACTTTCTCCTGAAAAAGAAAGACACGAAAGGGAAGAAGTGAAGTGTTTGATGATGCATGTTGAATGAGCTTTAACAAATGTATGGATCAATGTCGTATCTTAGAGCGCAAAGATTGTAACATCCTAGGCTATCTCCATGGTTGATTTTGGATGAAAGTATTTAGGAAACTTAGGCACAGAGGCTAAGTACTTCATACTTCGTGATGCAATGATAATGAGTGATCTTGATATGACAAGACGTGCTTCATCGTTATGTTAAGATTTCATGACAAAGGGTTCCTAAAGGTAGGATTATTTGTCTATTTATCTGTGATGTGTGTGAAAGTGGCACTAAAGCTAGGCTGCAAAGGCTAACAGTATGGAGAAATATTATTTCAAAAAGAAAGTCAAATGATGGTGACTATAAGGCTAGGTAAGCTAATGATGTAGGGATCAAGCCCCCAAGTCTAGCTCTAAATGGATGGGGATGAGCATTGGAGATCCCTTGATATGATCATGCATGAATGTGAATATGAATGCATTTTTATTACGGCCGCACCTCGATGTGAGGTTGCCTACGTATCCGTTAGGAATCAGGCCAAACGTAGCTCTAGCCGAACCTCGCACAAGTATGTGTATACCTCAAAGAAGTCTTTTAAGGGTTGTAACGTGGTTAGGCTAAAGGTTTGATGAAGAAGGGGATAAAGGCTCAAGACCCTAGATAAGCCCCCAAGGTGTGCAACCTTGTTTTTGAATCTTTGTATTATTGTGCTTGAGGTTTCTCACTTTTTGACTCTCTTTTGTTTATATTTTTGCTCTCTCTTTTTTTTTTTTTTTTGCTTTTGCATTTTTTATTTTGAACCTTTTTTGATAAGTGTGGGCAATCCCGATCATGCGGTCTATCACTCACTTGGCATTCATGTTTCTCAGGCACGGTACCGAGCACTCGATAAGAAACGCGATCCGAGACGTGTTCATATCAAAGACGTGTTCATATCAAAGACATGTTCATATCAAAGACATTGGAACACTTGCCCTTTTGCACACTTTTATTGCTAGTTTATTCTTTTGATCTTTTGAGTTCTATGTAAAATCACTCAAGCCTTCGAAATTGCATAAGTTGCACACCATCCTATCCCAAGGTTAGGTAGATGTGGGTCGAAGAAAGAAAGGTTTATCGTTAGACGAGGCTCAAAGTGGTTTATCAAGAAAGGATTTATATTTTTAAATGGGTGAAAGGTAACATGATATGGCTATAAGGGGTACCTCTGATCATAAGTATACCTTGTGTTTAGTTCGGCGTTTTTTTTTTTTTTTTTTTTTTTTTGTAATGCGATGATCATATGTAAGAAAATAAACGCTCATTTTATTAAAGGGAGAAGAAGAAACCTATAAAATAAAATCTAAGGAAAACAAAAGGTGCCTATGCTAGACTTATTTGGGGAAGGGAGGAACAAAAAAAGATAGAAAAAGAGGTCACGAGATCTTGTCGTTGAAGCTCGCCTTGTGTCTTTTGCTTGATCATCACCCGGTCTTCTTGCTAGCTAGAGGCAATGGGATTTTGTTTGCTTCTATGAGATCTTGAATGAGATTTTGAAATCTATAACATTCATCCGTGGTATGACCCTTTCCTTGATGGTACTTGCAATAAGAGTTGGGATTCCATCTCAAAGATCGCTTTTCTGGCATTGTATCTTCAGTAGGGCCGATAGGTTTGATTAATCCTCGATCATAGAGACAATCAAAAGCAGCATCATAAGTCATTCCAATGGGCGTGAACTCTCTTTTTGGTTTCTTTTTAGATCCTTGATTATCCATGGCTAAGACACCATAGGTACTAACATTATTACTAGAGTGAGTGTTTTCGGAAGAAGAAGGATGGTCGGTTTTCTTTCCTTTCCAGCCACTGTTGTTATTTCTACTAATCTTGGCCTTCTTGTTTCTCGGAGGAACATGAAAGGAGATTTGAATCAATGAGGTCTTGAACATGATCCTTGAGGGCGAAACATTCTTCAGTGGTATGACCATGGCCTCTATGATATTGGCAATAGGATTTTGGGTCCCAATTGGAAGACCGTCTCTCAGGTACTGGATCTGGAATTGTACCAATAGGGTGGATGAGACCTTGGCCCTGGAGGTAGTTGAAAGCTTCGCTATAAGTCATTCCTATTGGTGTGTACTCATCAATGGTCTGTTTTGCCCCGACTTAGGAACATTAAGTTTTTCATTAAAGCTTTGACGGGAGAAAGAGGAAAAATAGTGATCCTCCTTTTTGTCCTTTCGGTCTTGACAATGAGAACCTTGTTCGATAACCATTTTCCAGTTTGCTAGTCCTTCTATTGCACCCATATGCATGACAACAGTATTGTGTAGTTCATGAACGTCCTCTCCCAGAATTGACGAGTTTTCCTCGGTATTACTTAAAAAAACTTCTTCTTCACTAGCCATTATTACGACCCTTTTTCTTCTATCAAAGAGTGATACTTTAACAAAAAGTGTTGTCTTGGTTAAACACTCTTCTCTCCTCAATCAAGCGCTGTGGAAAGGGAAGTTAGGGATAATTTTTTATTTTTGACTCAAACTCTATTCAACATGCAGTTGATGGAAGGAGAACATGGAAGGGAATAAGAATGGAATGGGGGATGTATGTGTAGAGAGATCATGTAGAGAGTGAAAAAATGATATAGATAGAGATATATGGGAGAATTAGGAATAGAATAGGCCCCCAACTCAAATGACGGAAAAAACCGACTCATGCATGAACCTAAGACATGGTCATGGTGACATATTCACAAAGTGTGTGCTAAGACTAGTGAGTGTAGGTGACATGTTTGACTCGTGTCATGACCATGGGACTATGTGCCTAGACTAAATTAAGGACTGAACATGATTACTGTCATTAATAAACTGATTAAACCGTTTTTGCAAATTGATTAGTCAAACTCGTCGCGAGGACTTCGAGCAAAAATACGGGTTGTCGTCAGACGACAGAACTGTCGTCAGACGCTAAGGGTCAGCGCCAGATGAAGGGAACGTCGCCTGGCGCTAATCTCTAGCGTGTGGCGCCACAGTCCAAATCTCTGCGCCATCGATCTGGGACTGTTTCGAGTATTTTGCTCTAAAGGGACAAACCTAAAAGTCGTACTAAGTCAAGTTTGATCGATTTATTAGACTTTAATCATTTATAATTAATTAATTAATTAAATTAGCAAAGTCTTTTAGTCATTAATTAGTTCATTTAAACTCATTCACAAGTCAAACAAACCATTAGTGTAAACACATATAGGTTATGCACAAGAAATAATGCACAAGTAGTCATATAGTCACGATATGATGCAATGAGTTTACAACCTAACCATGGCTCTAGTTCTCTAAAGTTCGGGATATGGGTTAGTCAAAGAGGGTCCATGGTTATGAGTCCGGATGCACCGCGCGGAAGCCTTACCTTTGGAAGGGTTGGCGCGAGTGGATGGGACCCCGCGAGTTAAACTCGTTTCTACAGTTTGGTGAATTCAACAAACTCGGATGTACCCTTCGTTGCCAGGAGCGTTCGATTGGGTAGATGGAGCGTGAATCCCCAGAGGGTTATGGCCATATGTAGAACACATATGGGTTTCAGAAAAAAGGGAAAAATTCAATCAAGAAGTAAAATCGAGCAAACAGTACTAGAAAACTAGTCGAAACAAGAAGGTAGATTTCTGGCTCGGTATTGGAAGAATTCGGCGCGAGAAAATAGCGTCTGTCGCCAGACGCTGACACTGTCGCCAGGCGACAGCGCCATCGTTTGGCACTGATGCTGTTTTCTCAACAGTAATTCCTACATGCCTCGGTAGCTTTCTGTTCTTGAATTTTCCAGCTTTTTTTCATAGCGTTATTTCGACTTTAGTTGTGAAAGATATTTCCCTGATTTCTTACGTGTAAAAATCCTATGTTTTTGACGCATTTCGAATGGTCTTTCCAATACGGACCTTTTTATGCTTATGCCAATAATGTCAATCAAAATTACGCACATGAAATACTTAGAATTTTTCGAGTCTCATCCACTCATTCTAAATCATTACCAAAATAAATTTTAGGAATTAAAATAGAAATCCTTCCCCAGTGGAGTCGCCAAAAAACTGTAGGGAATATTTCAAGTATCCCACACTTGAACCCCACTGTGATCATACACTTAAGCATGGTGGCGTCCAAAGGGAAGGAAGCTAGAGCAAAAGAGTCGCCAACAAGTTTTAGGAACTTGTAAACCGTTCACAGGGTGAAGGTTACACCCCTTAACGATCCAGGAGATCGTTAACTCCAATAGGTCTGGAACCATGACTGGAAGTTCGGGGATGAAGGTAAAAATCCAACCTAAAAGAGATTGAACCCCCCCCTAAATAGGCCTCTACTTTATTCTTCTCGTATTCATGTGGGCTTTCTGACTAACATACAATCAATAGGTTAACCCTAAACCTGTTTATCTATGTTGGTTGAATATTAATGCACAAACAAATCTGTTATTGGCGATCACTTGAACTATAATCATATTAACCCTAAACAAGATTATTAATTATCTTTTTAAGCGAGATTACAAGTATAAATTCCCTTTAATTCTGCAAGAGAGGGCGTGATCAAGCAATAACAATAATATATAACAAGCAACATAACAACAACAATCATCATCAATTATATTCTCAATAAAGCATAATAATAATAGCAAGATCCTAGGCGTACGTGATACTAACAAGATTAATAACAAACCCTAGCATGTCACTAAACATTAAAGATCAAAGCTTTATTCCTAACATGACACTAACATGATATTTAGAAATAAATAGGAAGCATCATAATATCAGAAATATTAGTTAACCCTAAACATGATACTAGGAATTAACAAAATAATCTAAACATGATTTCTATATCAAAAGATCAATAAAGCAATTAAAGTACTTACTTCGATGTCTCGTATCTCTTTCTAATAACAAAATACACAAGTTAGTAACTTCAACGAAAAATAATAAAACAAAACAATTAAATTAAATAATTGAAATAAGATTTGGGACCAAACCCTCAGAAATTATCAACCTTTCACGTCTAGGACGAAGGCAACTTCGAATTTGGCTAGGTGTGTCTAGAACTAATGTATGTGGAATTTTGTATTTTGTAAAAAGGGGAAGGTTAGGAAAAATAAGAGAGAGAGAAGCTTCTAGCTTTTAGAAAGAGATAGAGATTGATGATTGTTGATTCTGAAAAACGGGGAGAATAGACCCCTATTTATAGAAAAAATAGCACGGGATCAAAGAAAATCATATTCAGAATAAAATATCTCATGTCGCCAACGACAGGAGTCAGCGCCAGACGACAAGCTCGTCGCCAGGCGACGACTCTGTCGTCTCGCGATGGTTTAAAAGTCAACGCGCTTTTACACGCGTAATTACCTTTAAAATCGGTTACAAGTAATTATGCGTCCAAACAGATTTAAAATCAGATTCAACATATTTTATTCAAAATAAAACATCTTTAAAATATAATTATCAATCCTAATCTTATGAGAATTAAAGAGAACCTTCTAGATATTCCAGAAGATCAAAATTAATCCTAATTACTTTAGGAATAATAATTAATAGGCCCTCCTCTAGATCATTAGGCCACATTTAAAATCATTAGGCCTAATTTAATTCAATCCATAACCCCCTCATTATTCATCGGAATTGGGCTTATAATATATCATTGGAAAGCTCTTTTCAAACCCAATCCAACTACACTATTATTGGACCCTTATCTTGGACCAAATCAAATTGGACTGGCTATTTTTATATAAATAGAGTAAGAAACGAAATATTTTTGAAAACAAAAAGAGGGAAATATTTTAATAAAAACATCCACATCACAAGACCTTCCACACCTTCACTTTGTTCGATAATTAAATGACGTGAAAGGTATTCATCACTGGGTTTGGTTTTAGGGAGACACATTTGGGTGTCTACACCTACGACAATTATCGCCCCTCCCTTTGCCCCAACTCTTAAAACCCATCCCCTCCCCTTTCCTCAACCCCGATTACCGTCCATTCCCTTTTTTTAGCCCCCCAAAAACATTCCAGCCACATGATAGGGCTTTGTTTTGTTGTGAGGAATGGAGAAGGATGAGTTTTGTGGTGATGGAAGGTAAGGGCCATGGTGGGAATTGTGTGTCAGGGAAGCGAAATAGAGGTGGAAATCATGGTAGGGGATTAGGAAGGGGGTGGATTTTGTGGTGGGGGAACGGGAGGGTGGGTTTCGTGGTGGGGGATTAAGTATGGGGAATGGGTTTCGTGGTGGGGGATTAAAAATGGGGAATGGGTTTCATGGTGGAGGAGCTGCCGGAGATGGTAAAGGGCTAAAGGGGCGCTGCCGGAGGTGGTTTAATGGTGGTGGGAAAGTGATGCTAGGGTTTTAGTTAATTAAGGTTTAAGAGCTACTAATTAGAATTAAACAAATGAATATATATTACTTAGTAAATGACATATAATTTTTAGGACATGAACATATATTACCTTAAATCTGTACCACAAGACTTTTTTATTTCATTTAAAAGATCTGGATCTACGACTGGTGACTTTTGTTCACGACTTTTTTTTAGTTTCTATACTTTTGTTTGAATAGGTTAATCATCATCATCTCTATTTTTTAACCAATTTGTTAATGTTTTTGCTAATAAATCCATCATTTAACTAAAAATTATACATTTTCTTCGAAATGAAATTTACGTTTCTTCATAATCTGTCTTCTCCGACCGAATATTCTCCAAATTATTCATTTCCAAAGTGTTCATCTTCGAAGTGTTCATCTCTGTTTCGATTCTACAAAAGTACTACCAAATAAGTAGATTTTAGTCAATTTTGCACAAATATAAGTGAAATTATAGTAGATTATGTTTCCCAACATCAAAACGTAAATTAAAATTTAAAATCTAGGGTTTATACTCAAAATTCTACTAAAATGAACAAACTCTTACTCTTTTTTCTTGGAATCTAGTTGTGATTGAAGAACTTCAACGCGAATGTCATATATTTTTAGTAATTTTGATGCAATTTGCAGTAATTTTGAAGCAATTTGTAGTGATTTTGTTGCAAGTTTTTGTTTTTAAACAAAGAGGAATTGACGAAGAAACTTTTCAGGTTTTGAAATGGTGGTTTTGAATTTTTTTTTTTTTTTTTTTTTTTTTGTATATATAGATGGGGTAGGGGCGGTTACTTGCAGTAACTGTAGTTAGTTGGAAGGTACTACAAGTAGTTATGTGGTTAGTGGGGGTGTGGGTAAGGGGTATATAGTAATTTCAGGGGGTAGACAGTTATGCCTAAAGGGGGGTGTAGCCATTAGGAAATAGGTCGACCTAACCCAAATATTTGTGAGGTCGCTACAAAACGCAGAAGCTTTGTAGCAATTGGTAATTGCTTAAACATAAAAATAAAAGCACGTGACATGAATCAGCACTACCCATGTCATGTCAAATCAATATAAATACTTGTTTTAAATGTAAAAAAACCCAATTTCCTTTTCAAAACCGTCATTACCCATTTTCTCTCTCTAACCATCACTTCCTCTCAAGTTCATTTTCAGAAATCTCCATAAACATTTTCAGAAAACCTTGATGTCAAAAATTTCATGCATAATCATGGATATTAATATTGAAATTGCTGGTGCTAAAGAAAATCCACGTAAAATAAAAAGGTAATTTTCAATTTTTTGCTAATTAGAGCAACATATATCACTATAAACGTAGATTTATATTCAATTGCAACTAGGGGTGCTAATCGAGCGAGTTGATCACGAGCTAAGGGGTGCTCGACTCGTGATCGAGAAACCATGGCTAGTGCTTGAACTCGACTCGTTACTCGCTAAGCTCGTTAACCCGTTGCTCGACTCGTGATTGTTTAGTTTTAAGGTAGTTCGACTCGTGCTTGACTCAGATCGAAACTCGTGTAGCTCAGTTCTGTCAGCTCGATTGTCGTAACCCGAAAAACTCAATTGCTCGACTCGTAGCTCGAAAACTCGATTGTTCAGCTCGTGATTAACGATGTAAAATTGTTTTTATTTCCTTTTATTAACTTAATTAATTATATTTTTTTTGAATAAAACTTTATTAATTTTATCAACTAATGTAAAATACTTATTTTTACAAATCCAATGAAACATAACAATATAATTAGAGTATAAATTCAAATTATTACACAAAAAACAATAGAACAACAAAGTAATAGTACAACAATTGTTCAATGTGTCTTAGCTTATTTATTACTGTACATGAAATAATTCTTGTCTTAAATGTGTCTTAGCTTGCAAGTCCATCCTTCAATCTTCTCCGAGACTCCAAATTCCTACGAATAAATTTCATATCCAAATTAATAGACATTAAACTTATTCATAAGGTATACAAAAATTATATAAATGGTATATTACCAAAACTAGAAAATTGGAACAATGAATTCTTTTGGCTCATCTTCTCCAATGTTATTCTGCAATGAAATAACATAGTATGAAGTTAAAATAATATACTAGTAAATAAAATACAAAAGGATAAAAGTTGATTACAGTTTAAAATTATACAAAGAAAGTACTATTAGCATCCAAACAAAAAGAAGATGGTAGCAATCTTCAATTAAACTAGAACTCCGTACTTCTTATTAAAAAAAAATAGATGAATAACTTCAAGTCTACAAGGAATTAGAGTTAATTAAACCAAAAACACCCACATCAAGTAGGTAAAAAAAATTAACGAAATTTTTGTGTGAATATACTAGATTAACCACAGATCTACAACAGAAGAGAGTAAAAACGTAAAACGCACCTGTCATATTAAGATTGAAGCTTATTCCTTGTTAATTTTGGCTTAAAGATTATCTTGATTGTTGGTTACTCGTTCAATTCATATTCCCTATGAGCTTTTTACTTGAGATTTGAGAAGTAAAGAGATAAAAGGAACAAAGAGGAGCCCATGTTGGGTGAGAGGTGTGACTAGGGTTTTTTTGTGAGAAGTTCGAACTTGGAAAATGAGTACTTGAGTAGTGACACTATGGCAGTAGTCTTCTTGAATTGTAATGGGCTAATTGTAATGGGCTAATTGATGGGCTTCTTGAATGTATGATTAGTGGCAGTGGTTTTAGTGACTTTTTCTAATTTTATGTTTCCTTTCTTTAATAATATGCAACAATTTTTTTTTTCTTTCAAATTTCCTATTTTTTAAATATTTTTTTATATAATAAAAAAAAAATTAACGAGCTACTCGCGAGCTTATCGAGTCGAGTTACAGCTTGCTCGACTCGCGCTCGTTAAGGTATCGAGTCGAGTCGAGTTCGGGTCAAGACAACTCAAATCGAGTTTTGACCGAGCGTTGACCGAGTCGATCTTGAGTTCTCACGAGTTGCTTAACTCGATTAGCACCCCTAATTGCAACCTAGATTTTGTTAATTCACCCCTTTCTCTCTCTAATCGTCAATTTCATTAATTATTAGTTCAATTTTAGTTAATTTATTTAGATTTTTTCACATTGTTAATTTATTGGACCTAGAAGAAAAATTGAAGAAAATTGAGGATTCTTACATTCTAAAAGCATTAAAGAGAAATGTATTGAGAGAAGAAAATGAAATAGAAAGTGAACATGCATTAGTAGTTCCAGAAAGTGAGTTTTTAGAGGCAACAAAAAATTCAGATACAAAGATAATTTCGTTTTTTTATTTCTAAAATGAAACTGTGTTTCCACATGCTGAGTTAATTAAATATCTTTGTTTTTTGTTTACGGCTATTAGAGGAGAAACACAGCCACCAAATGTAGGAAGAGAAGAGCTTCCAGTTAAATGAAAGAAAGGTAGTACAACATATAGTTTAAAAAGACTAGAATTTTCATTCTTTAGATGATAAATGTTCATTCCTTATGTGATAAATGTTCATTACTTAGATGATAAATGTTCATTTTTTGTGATATTGATAAACAATTGAGGAAGTAAAACAATTAATTCCAACTCAGCAGCCAAACAAAATAATTGAGGAAGCAAAAGAAGTAGGAGCTTCTAACATTGCAATTGAAGAGAATGGTCCCAAAAAAAAAAAAAAAAAAAAAAAAAAAAAAAAAAAAAAACAGGTATTAACCTATACTTTTTTATTCATTTCTTTAATTACATATGTTTATTTAATATTAAGTTATTATTTACTTTTTTAGCCAAAAGAGGAAAAAAATTTGGTACAATCTGAGAAAGGAAGTAATGCAAGTAAACAAATTGTACCATCAGAAAATCCAATTCAAGTGAAAAAACCAAGCAACGGCAACGGCGCCATTTTGACGTGGGGAAAACTATGTCGTTGAACTAATCCTCCCTACGGTCAAACAAATTTATAATCACTCAACTACCTAAATACAAGTATAGAGGTAAGTCAAGGGTCGAACCACTAGGAACGGTTATGTTCAAGTATTTCTAATTAACGCCTAAGCTAGGTCGAAGTCTAAGGTGAAAGGTAGCGCTATTCTACTTCCTAAATCAAGAATCAAACAAATGAAACACTAGGGAATGGGGATCAACATGCATTCATGATAACCAAGCTAATTAGGGAGTCAAGCAATCCAAGCAATGCAAAGACAAATAGTAGGAGCAATTAGGGGCATTCAACTAATCATCCTCACACTCTCTAACACAGATTTCTCTAGTGCTAAACAATATGAAGAAACATAATCAAACACTCAACTAATTATGATCAAATCGATATCAAGTGGTCATGTCAATCAATTCAATCATGCAATCAATGCTAGCAATCATGGTTAGCTACTCCAATCAAACTTATGCAACATGCAAACCTCTATGAATCAATTTAATCACAACACAAGAACTACTCAAATTCCCAAATCAATCTCAATCCATCAATCACACATGTTTACCCAAACCCTAGCAAGTAAACTACTTAAGAAACATCATCATCAAATCTACTATCAACTATAGAAAACGAGAATCAACAAAATATCAAGAACAATTACTCTAATCCAACATCAAATATCAAAATCAAACCAAACAAACATCAAATTAAACAAAACAATTGAATGAGATAGAGTTTAGACATGCTCATTGATAATTTGGAAGATCTCCAACACAATTGTCACACTTGCATCTTCAATCTCTCAATCACCATTGAAATTCCTCACTTTCTCTCTCTAAAACTACTCCTAAGCTAGCCTAATCTAGAGAGAGAATCTCTCAACCTAAGAGAGAGAAAACTATCCTCAAACTAAAGAATTACATGAATGAAGAATAAAGGAAACCAAAAACTATATAAACAAAAGGAGAAAAGAAGTTTAAAATCGTAAAAGACCTAGAAACCCGCGCCCGCGGAGAAGAACGGACACCATGATAGCCACGCCCGCGCCCGCGGGGCCAAGGCCCGCGCCCTCGAGGAGCCCTCGGGACAACCGCGGGTGCTTACTGCCCAAAAACGGCAGTTTTGGAGCTGCAGCAACCCCGCGCCCGCGGCAGAATTTCAGGGCTAACTTCGGAAGGCTGTAACTCTCAATATATGAATTGTATGAGGGCGTGCGACCTATCATTGGAAAGCTCTTTAAGTCTAGTTTCCAACCCAACTTGAATCACATCAATCCTATCTGTAGAACTTGAGATATGGCTGAAACAATGCACAAAGGTCCTATTTGATACTTTGCAATCATTCGTTTTCCTTTGTTTCAAACTCAAATTCAATTCCGAAAAGTGCATATTGATGCTAGTGGGTGCTATTTTCAATTTCCATGCATATAGCCCGCGACGTACCTACAGAACAACACAAAGAAACGGAGAAGCGAGAGAAATAGCCGAGAAATGAATAAAATGATAAGAAAACCATTAAAAGCATGCATTTCTCTAAACTAACACAAAATAACACAAATCGAGCATTATTCTCTATAAACACGACACAAACGACTAAAAACGAGCATAGAAATATAAAGAAAACATAGCCTAAAGGTGCCATGAATGGCACAGATCAATACTCAAAACTGTTCATTTTGTTCATATCAATTATTTTATATGATCAATATTTCTTATGGTTATTAATTCATTTTTGTATGATTAAGAGTGAAAGAGGTAGAAAAATCTAATAAGAAAAAGAAAGTTGAAGTTTTAAAAAATGCAGGTATTTATACTAAATGCTAATCTTTATTACAAAATTTGATTATTATAGATGTTCATAATGACAAAGCAAAATGTTCATTTTATTTTAAAGCTCATTGAAATTTTCATATGTTCATAAATCGTATATAATCACAAGTATGCATGTTCATTTTTTTAATTGGTTTTTGTTTAATTTCTATAGCTGAAAAGAAAGAGAAAAAGAGGAAGGGGGAAGAGATTGTTAAACAAAATGAGGAGAAGAAAAAAGAAGAGAAAAGGACAATTAATGATTGTTGAAAAGCAAGAACAACAACAAGCAGAAGAGGATGAAGAGAAAGAAAAAACACGAGCAAGAGGTGCATATGGAAAATTTGCCAAACTTGTTAAAGTGTTAAATAAGAACAGCCAAAAAAAGGAGGTTGTTCAGGAGATTGGATTTGGAGCATTGTTCGAGTTTGATCTTCCATAAACCATCCAGATTTTTTACAATTAGCTACTTGAGAGTTTGAAGAGAATAGTCATGTTCTATATCTTAAAAAAGCTGAGGTTTCTATGGATTGTTGAGGATGTTCATATAGCATATGGTTTTCCTTTAGGGGGAGATAAAATTGTGGAAGCAAAATCTGACAAAGCAAGTGAGGAGTTTGGAGTTTTTATGCAAAAGTTGAAAGGTTCATGGCCTAGCAACAAAATTCCATCAGTGAACCAAATTGTCAGTCATTACACTAATGAGGATTGTATCTACAAACCTCCATACGAACATTTTGTAACAAACTTCTTGGTTGTCGCCATGAACAATCTTATAAAGAGAATTCAAAATAACCAATGCCACCACAAGTTCCTCTACTCAACGATGGATAGGAGTCAAATCAAGAACTTGGATTGGTGTTCATATGTGTTTGATTCACTGGTAAATAAACAACAATGTCGAGTGGAAGTGTAATGAAATGAAGGGGTACGGTTTACAAAGGACCACTGCCATTCTTGATGGTACATTCTTTTTTTTTTTGTTAAAACAATTATTCAAATGATTTTTTATATTTGTTCATTTATTTATGCGTTAATGATCTTTTTATTTTCTTTTTGCAGCTTTTCTATTTTGATAGAGTTTAGTGGTTGAGTTTAAACCTGCAAGAACAATTCCTCTTGTTTCTGTTTGGGAAAAAGATTTAGCAAATGAAAGATTGAAAATAGAGTTGACTAGTGATTTTGGACTTGGAAAAGTTTTGCCAAAAATTGAAATTATGCAAGAAGATACAAGTGCAAAGGTAAATATGATCAAACCTTTTATTTTATATGTTCATTATTAGTTAAATAACAATTTTAAGAAGATTACCACTTATTAAATTGAATACAATCAAATGTTCATATATTTAAAACAGAATGTTCAATTCCAACTGATATGTTAGTTAATGATTTATTTTGAATTTGCAAAAAGTTCATTTTTTTATATTGATATTGTACGTGTGAAGTATCTAAATGTTCATTGTTTCAACAACAGGAGTTTATGGATGATTTCATATCCTTCGTGAACTTGTTTGGAGTCAATTTGAATGCCTTAAACACCAAGCTCAAAAAGGCAAAAGAATTGTTCCCCGGGAATGAACTAATTGAAAAGGTTGGCACCTTTTTGACAAAAATGGCAAGGGAACCATTAATTCTTAGCCAAGATGAGGAAGTGTATTTAGGGAAGATTTTTTAAGCACTCTTAAGGAAAGAGATAGAGAATTAATTAAAGCTATTGAAAAACAAAAGAAGAAGCCTGCTGTGGATTATGATCTCAAGAAAGCTTGTAGCTTAGGAATGAATCTCACTCCTAATCTCCTAATCTGGCAGAGGAGCTACAACACAAGTGCAGGAAGAACCGCAACATGCTGAAATAATGCATAATGCTCAATTAGAATCAGGTTTATGTTAAAAAAAATAATTAAAATTGTTGATAATTTATTTGTACATGATTCACATAAAAAAAAAAAAAAAAAAAAAAAAAAAAAAAAAAAAAAAAAAAAAAAAAAAAAACCAGAACACTCCTATTCATTAAGAAGTTAGTTTCAAAAAAGGAGAACCACAACCAAATTCTGTAGTTCATAATGCTCAATTGGAATCAGGTTTATGTGCAATAATGATTGAATATAAATTTTATGTCTTTCTCTTTTCTATGGTATATTAAACTTTGTTGGTATTTTATTTTACATGATTCGGCCAATGAAATCAACAAGAGTACTCCTACTACTGATGAAGTATTTCGTCTTGCATTAGGGGAAAAAATTACACAAGCAGATGATGATGATATTTCTGGAATGCTATATCCCAGAATGAAGAATAAATATGGAGAAAATATTGGCTGCTCCAAATGAGAATGAAGGGTAAAATTTGGATCCTGATCTCAGTTGAAACAAATGAATTTAATGTTGGAAGCATTGTAATTTTTTTACTATAATTGCAAAAAATTAAATGAATTTAATGTTGGAAGCATTGTAATTTTTTTACTGTAATTGAAAAAAAATGAAACAAATTTTGTAATAATAGACAAAATGTCAAATGAGCAGTAGAACAATATATGATTTTGTTGAGAAATTATCCTTTTGAAAGATTTGTAATATTTAACAATATCAAAGTTATGCACAACCATAGAAATCGAAAATCTTGATTTATCATAGAATCGAAAAGAAAGGGAAACTCTGAATTCAATCTAGAAGAATTGAAACTTGAAAATCGAATTCAAACAATGAAGAAAAAAATATGGTAAAATCGAGAAGAGAGAAAAAGTCCAAATTAAATGGAAAGTAATAATTGCGAAAGAAAATTAAATTTAGGAGCTAAACGACGTCGTTAAGAGGAGGAAGGAAAATACAGTTGCGCTATCCATAAAGCAAAACAACATCATTTTGGAACAACCTCAGCCAAAAATTTGCACTAAAATCCAGGCCGTGAGCTTTAGCATGATGCTATTTTAGTTATCAGGCCTGCAAATTATTGGGCTTGTTGACTTAGTCAGTTTTCATTGTTAGGAGGAGTGGTAATTTGAGCTTTAGTGGAATAAGAGAGTTGACTTAAACTAAATCTACTTTTCCTTTCTTATAAAAGGAGGGCAGTAGTTGTTATGCTATGTTAGTTTAAAGTTGATAGGTTTTAGATTAATCTTTTCATTCTTTAGATAAAACATCATGCTTTACTTTAGTTTTAGATTATTATTTTTTTTACGTATTATTGTTTTACGAAAAGTACAGTTTTCTATATTAAGTTTTAATATTGTTCATCTTTAATTTTTATTATTTTTGTTTTTGTAAATTTCTTCTTCTTTGATTAATTGTTTTCATTATGTTTAATTTATATGCTTTGATTAGTTTAGTTTTAATTATGTCTAAGTAGTTTTATTCTAGGGTTCTTGGGGATTCATAAATAATATGAAGAGATGATTATTATTGTTGATCGTTAATGTTTTAGATTAATTTCCTATTGATTAATTTAATTTATGCAATTAAATTTGGTCAGGTTTTATTGTATGAGTTACGCAATATTTATTTGAGATTGGATAGATGAGAATTGATGTTTAGGCTTCTTAAGAATTGTTGTTTAGGCAGTTTAATTTATAAATGGTTCAGTCAAGATTCGAGAGATGCGATTTAATACCGATAGGTTAATTTTTGTGATTAAAATACTTAGTAAAAGCCCTTTATAATATGGTTAATTTATGCATTGATAATTTATAGTTGTCTTTCATCCCGAAATATTATTTATTAGTGAACCTATGACCCTAGTCCTTTTATTATTGATTATTCTCTTAGTTTATTTATTGTCGTAGTATAATTCCCACTATTCTTACTCGTTTCTTGATAATCTTAGATTATAATAATTAATTAGGTATAAAAGAGCATTGTTTCCTTGTGGATTCGACCCTACTTCCCCATCTATTTTAATTAGTGGTTTTAGGAATTACTTTTGATTAGGTGATACGACTTTAGCCTGTCAATAATATTATTGATAATGTTTTCAGGTTGTCATCCAATTACAACATAATGTGTTTTGGAATTTTTTGGAATACCTCGAGATACAGGTCTTGAATATAGCCAGACGGTCTTAGACGCCTGCAAACCAACGAATATTCCGTTTGACGGAATATTCGCCTCCGACAATCAAGTTAGTGACCAGAAAACAAAGTAACGTAGATAGAGAAAGTAGAGAGAAGTTAGAGCAATTTAATACTCTTGAATGATATGTCTTAATCCAGCCCTACCATCATAATTATTGGGGTAATTATATGGGTGGGAATGTGTGCCATCTAGGGTTTGATGACCTAGAATGGTGTGCTATGACGCGGCGTAATCAGGTAAAGATAAGTGTCCTTTGGGGGCGTCGTTTTAACGCCTTTCTCGAGATCTAGGCCTCTTGGTGTAAGGAGGACTTTCTCTCATTCAGGTGTTCAATGTTTGGACACGTTTCAAATTCCTATTGGGACACGTGTTGCTCTTCTATTGGGCCACATGTCACAATAAAATTGGGTCACGTGTTAGGGGTATTTTTACCCTAAACATCTGCCCTTCAGATGGAGTGACTTGTACCATACGGGTCGCCTCCTCTAATCCGTACTCATCCGCCATTATTCGAATATCAGACTGATGGAGCATCATTATTAAAAAGAGACGGATAGTATCGTCCGTCTGATCGTGGAAGTATTCATTTTTGTGCTATCTGCCTTAGTTAGTCCGCTTGATTTCATTAGTACAAAGGTAACCGCTCGTTTCCTCTCTTTTATATTTTTTCTTTTCTTCTATTTCCATACTTGTTTCATTTTTAAACACGAACTGCCACAATACTCGGCTTCATCTGTTTCTCCTCATGAGGTTGGTCGTTTGCCTGGGACTAAGGAGTCTAGAGTGGACGGAGACGATTCCTCCTCTATTTGGAGTGGGTCCATTTGTGGTGCGTATTAACTCACCCCCACTTATTATTCTCTGTCCTTGCAGTCGAACATGGCACGTACGAGGAAAACGTACGAAATAGATGCCCCTAGGAATCCGGACGACAACATGGTGGATCCCCTAGTCCCTTATGATCCGAGTAATAGAGATGGGGAGAACATTCGAGTAAAGTACAGACTCTAAGGAGTGTTAAAGGGATGTATTGTTAAAGAATAGGGAAGGCTAGTGTTTAGGCTAAAGCATAAGAGAGAGAGAATTATTTGCTGTTCCGAAATTAAGAAATCAGCCTCGTATTTATAGAGAAAATGTGAGGGGCCGAGGTGAGGTACGGAACCCTGGAAATGAAGGCGCCGCGAAACAAAACCCTAGAAAATTGTCGCGTCATGGCAGAAATTGCCGTGACACGGTGCAGTTTGTCTTGACACGGCAAATTCCTTTTTTGCCGTGATACTACAAATTCCTTTTCTGGAATTCCGTCTACATTCATTTTAATCTTCTTATTTAACATTTAAGCACGTGATAATTAGGCACCGTTTCAGAGTTTCGGGCCTATTTAAGATTTTAATATATATTAATCGAGCTTAATTAATAAATAAAATGAAATGGATTAAAAATGGTTTGGGCTAAAATGAGGGTTGAATTATGCTTTGACTACACATTTGGACTAATCTGTTGACTGATTTGTAAGTTGGGTTTGACTGAATAAGGATTTTAAGCACTCCCGAGATTAAATAATCGACCCAACCAATAATGGCGGTGAAAGGTTGTTCATCATCGGGTTTGGTTTTGGGTAGACATTTTTAGATGTCTAAAGAAGCCCCCACCTTGACTGAGTTTGTAGAAACGTAAGTTTCAAAAACGATAGTCAAAGTAGTCGATTGGGACGGAGAATGATTTAAGACGTTCTGTGATCCTAAGTCACTTTGTATACGTCGATACCTGTAGAAAAGTGTTAGTTCCACATAAAAAAGAGTAAGGAATAGAATGCGTATCTGACACCACTTCGTTGGCACCAAATATGTTTGGTAGTTTTCTACACCTCGAGAAATCCACTGGATGATAATTTTTCACGCCTCGGGAATCCAATAGTGAATCATTACACCTCGAGTGATCCGATGAATATAGCTTCCTACACCTCGAGAAATCTACTGAATGGTGATCTTCTGTGCCTCGGGAATATTGATGTGTGATAGTTTTTGCGCCTCAGGAACCCTATCGTGAGCTCCTACGCCTCGAGTAACTCACAAGGTAAAATCCATACTCCGGGAATAACATTAAGTGTCCGCGCCTTGGGATACTATTGCTACCTCTATGCCTCAAGAAGTGTGCAACGATTGACCATTTTCCACACTTGGGGAAAATTTGTGTAATGATGAGAAATTACAAGTCTCTGTGCCTCGAGAACCTTGCAACGTGAATCGTCCACGCTTTGGGAGTTGATCACCAGTGTTATGTAAATGTATGATGGATAATTGTTCGATTGTCCTGAACAGAGGTTGTAGATGATAATTGTTCGATTGTCATCGAACAAAGGCTTCAGTATGTTTTGTTGATGTTGAGACCTTCAAGCTGAGTATATTCGACCGTATTAGGTGCTTAAAACAATGAAAATATGACATTGATATTTGTTGAGGGCAAAATGGTAATTTTGCTGCCATTTAAATATCAGTAAGAATTTCCCGCGAGTTTTCAGTGAAGAAATAATTGTCCAATAATTGCGGAAAAGCGTTTAAACTAGTAAAAAAGCATTAGAAATATTTGCTAAACAATTGCAAAACACGCGAGTTCGCCGTGTCACATGGCAAAATGTCATGACACTACATGTTATGTCGTAACGCGGCGCATTTTGCCGTTACGCGGCGCATTTTGCCGTTACGCGACGCATTTGCCGTGACACGAAAATTCTGACTTTGATTTAAATTCGAGCAAGGCCCGATTCTTTCCATTTCTATTTCGTATCTTGTGGTGCTCGAGTTTCTACTTTCGCTCCTGCTGCTCCTCGCCAAGTTCTCACAAATCTTCACCAAAGTTGCTCAAATCTTTTGCATAGTTTCTCGTTTTTGCATCTTTCCACAAATCCATGTAAGTTTTTTAGCTTTTATGTTGATTTGGCCAAAATTGACTTATTTTATGCAAAGAACCCTTTAAAATATCGAATTGGGGGGTTTTTTATATTGATGTTTTTTGTGGAAATTCTTGCTATGATTTTGCTTGTTTGTGAATGTATACTAGTTTGTGAGCGATTTGAGACCAAGTTTGCTTGATTTGGTGAAGAAATGAAGAATTCACCATTTTTGGTGTTCTTCATGTTTCTCTTGTTGTTTTGCACTTAAAGTGATAATGTAGTTGTTGTAGATCTTGTAGAAAATGCTTTGATACATTGATCTGTTATTTTTGTGCAATTTTAAGACATGCTCTGTTTTTGTACATGTACTACATTGTCATGGAGAACATAGTATCATGCGGCTAGGAGAACTGTAGTATTAGTTTGTCATGGAGAAACTAAGTACTAGAAATGATTCCATTATTTTTAGGGCTGAGTAAAACTATCTAAAAATCCAAAAATCTGAATATTTGATTTGCATCCAATCCGAAAAATTATGGATATTCGATCCAAAAAAAATTTTGGACCAGATATCCGATCCGAAAATGTCGGATCTCGGATATCAATATGGATATGATTTTTTTAAAATCGGATAGATATCCAAAACCCCCGCCTTTCTTAAGTTTTGCACTGGTTTTAAAAAAATCCAATACCCCAAAAGCCCAAAGTGGGACAAGGCGTTAAACCTAACCTAATAATCTAATACAGCCGCCACTCTCTCCTCTATCAATTCTCATCTCTTTCTTTCTCCTCTCACCTCTCAGAAATTTGTCTCAATGAAGTTGCATATCCTCCGATCTCCCACCGATCAATTGGCCATCCTGGTTGTCATCACCTTATACCGGAGCTTCCACAACCCATCATCGTCTTATCGGAGCTTTAGAGAATCAGAGTTTGAAAGTTTGATAAAATATGGTGTTTGATGTCGGTAAAATAGGGAGCTTTAGCTTCATAGTTTGTATGTTGTTTTATATCTGTGTAAAAAAATTTCGGATCTAGAAATTATCTTAGATTCACATTCTTGTGCACTATTGTAGATTCATAGATGTCCGTTTAAAACTTGTTAAATTTGCCATTAAAATCACTTTTTTGCCATTAAGATGAAAAATTTTACACTATGAACGTCGTTAAATTTCGGATCCTGGATATCCGAACTATCCGATTTGAAAGTTTCGGATGTCCGGATGTCGGATATCCGAAAGTTCTCGGATCGGATTCGGATTCCAAATATCTTACTTTTCGGATAAAAGTATCTGATCCATGCTCAGCCCTAATTATTTTGCTAATTTTTGGCCATGAGGTAAATTTTAGCGTATAACGGAAAATGTAGCCTTAGGTAGCCCCATAAGTTGTCTTGAGCAAATGACTAAATAACTTAGGAAATTATGCTAAGTATTTAGATTTTTATTTCTTTTTGAACCAAATAGCAATATAGCATGCCTCGACGACGAGATAGAGATTAATACTTTCTCCGTTTCTTTTTAGTTGACACATTTATTTAGTCACGTTTGCCAATGCACAAATTCAATCATTAATATCTTTAATTACCAGTAAGCAAAAATTATAAAAAGTTGATATTTTGAAAATATACATTGTGAGGAATCTAACAAGATCTCACTTGACTATATTTTTCTTCACATATAAATCACAAAACATGGTCGAATGAAGGTGTGTGAATAGTGCTAAAGTCAAAACGTGTCAACTAATAAAAAAAAACAGAGGAAGTCTATAATATCTTGTTTTAGATAAAAAAAATATTATAGTAGTTACTCGGTCAGTATTATAAATGTTACTTATCCTTTTACAAGAAGGGGAAGTGTGGTCGCCGCACACAAAGCATACTTAAAGATTTAAGTGATGTTAGTTTTAAAGTAATTTCGTTAATGTCAATTAAATGAATCAATTTTATTATATTACCTTTTTGGAAAAATCTAATAATAATCCGGTTAAAGTAACTTCATTAATATCAATTATATGTATCAATTAAAAAGAGTTGGACTAAGATTTTAGGTAAAGGTGTATGGAAGAATTAAGAGCACCAAATAAAAAGTTAAATATTTTTTACAAAGATAATATAAAAGATTTGAAATAATATTATTATAGTTGTATTATACATATATTCTAAAAATTTGCTAAAAGGGAAGAGGAATTTTGGACGGAAAAAAAAAACAGGATGTGACACATGTCACCCCCGGTATCTGTTTTAATATTAAGTTATTGATTGATGATTCATTTTTTTTTATACTAAATATTCATTCAATTTAATGTGTTCATATATTTCAATGTAATGTTTACTTTATTAGGTATGGTCCAGCTATTTTATGATTGTATGTTAAATAATGTTCATGTTTAATATACTAAATGTTCATAATATTTTTTGACGTGTTCATGTTTTAATAATAAATGTTCATTTGTTTTTACGCGACCATAATAATAATTTTTACCCAATGTTCATTTTTAAGGTCTTGGTCCAGTAATTTTAGGATTATATGATAATCATGTTCATCTATTAACTATTAGTAAAACAATACGTTGTTGATGTCATCAATGTCCACATGTCACTCTCATAATAATTTTTTTCCCACCTAAATACAAGAATGATGTCATCTTTTTTTTTTTTTTTTTTTTTTTTGTGGAGCTACCATATTTAATGATTTTAAAAATTGATATTAGAAGCTTCTACATCACAACTACAACATTTCAATTTATCCTTAAAAAATTAAAACAATAGTAAATAGCACACTGATTAATGGACCGTTACATTGATATATGTATTAGGCGGCGTAAAACAGGTAATATATCATATTTATACATTTTTTAAAAATGTACAAATTATAAAAATAGATTTTATATAAACTGTGCTTCGCACGGGTTCTAATATAGTTTATAATATACTAAATGATCATTTTTTTTAACATGTTCACTTTTTAGTACTAAATGTTCATTTTTGTATGTATTCATTTTTTTATTATGAAATGTTCAGTTTTTTTTTTTTTTTTTTTTTTTTTTTTTTTTTTTTTTTTTTGTATTCATATATTTTTTTTAACTAAATGTTTATTTTATAGGGCGCATTGCAGCTTAGACTTATTAACTTGGTTTGTTTAGATTGTTTGTCATGATTTGGGCTCAAAGGTAGCTTTGTATTGGTTGTGGCACATTTAGAAGTTCATAATTGTTCCAAGCTTCATCTGTAATGGAGAAATGAGATTTATTTTTTTGTCATTGGACTTCCGTTTAGGAGTAGGAGACCAAATGTAGATGTCTATACTTAATTTAGTACTTTTTGCTTAACTAGCTATTTTAATTTTTACATTAATCCTTTTTATTATGATTTTATTTGAAATGTCTAAACGCGGGAGAAATTAGGTCGTTGACTAACCTCCTAACGGTCAAACAAATTTATAAATCCTAAACTAACCCCCCTCGGAGTCATACTACAAGGAACAATAATGCTAGATAATTCTCGATCTAATGTTTAAGCTAGGCCAAAGTCGGTTTATGGATAGAGGAACTACAACTACACTAATACATATATAAAGAGCAAGGTATGATAAAGTCTACTAGGGGCAAAGATCCACTTTGAACAATTATTAAACTAATAATGAGAATCCATTTGATAACCAATCATGCAAAGAAAGAATGAAAATGAGAATTTATTACATACACTTAAGAGCAATCTCTCAAATTTCTAGCCTTGATCCCTCTATGACTAGGTGCTTACAAGAAATTAACCCAACCTGCAATCAAATATATCAATTTTAATTCACAATCCCTTGTCAAACTATAATTAATATGCAATTAAGCTTGCTTGCTATCATTGGAGATCAATCCAATGTAAAACAAACAACATGCCACCATCAATTCAATCAGTTTAATCACATAATTTTCATCAGATTTATCTCAAATAACCCAATTAATCATTATAAAGCTTCACTCCACACCTAGTAGAAGGAAAAGTACTCAAACATGATGAACAAAGTAATTAAAGAAAACATAAAGAGAAGATAGAGTAAAAAATGCTCATTAATATAAAATGGAGATCTTCAAATCATTTAATTCCTCCTTTGATTATCCAAAATCCATGAAAACCATTGTGTTTCTCACTTTCTCTCTCTAAAATTTGAGAGTTTCTCCTCTAAAAACCTAAATCTATCCTAAAAACTACTGAAAAAATGAATTCTTCTATCTAAATGAGAATTTTTTTTTATTAATACCCTTACTAAATTTCCTAGAAAACTCTGTAAAAAGTCAATCAGTGCATATGCGAGTGGGCCCTCCAAGCTGCAGCAGAGGAAGGAAGAATCATTCCAAAAATTTTGGAGCGGGCGCTCCTTTTAGACTGCGCGCTCGCTCTATCACGCTGGACAAAACTACTCATCTTAAAATGAACATATCTCCCTTATTTTACATCGGAATTAGGAATATGACCTGTCGTTGAAAAGTTATCAAGATAAGATTTTATCTCCAATTGAAATCACTCAAAAATGTTTTGTAGAGAAAAAGATATAGGCGTTTGAAGTTTGATCTTTGCAACTCAAGTGCACATTTCTTCATTACTTGTTCAATTATGTTTCACATTTCTTCAATCTTTTGCAATGAGCTTATCCAAGTGTTCTTAAATATAAGGATAAACCAATAAAGTTTAATCTGATGCAAGAAGCAACTAAAATATGCAAGAAAAGAAAAATTTGAGCAATAACGACATTTCACACGCAAACATGACAAATGTAATAAAACGTTATTAAAACCAAGTAAAAAGGTATCAAAACTATGAAAAATAACTAGAAACTCCTAAAAAACAGTGACATAAATGTCAATTATCAATGACCTATTTTTTAATATGTAATGGAGTAGTTTATTAGTTATGGTTTAGATGAAAACCCAACCACGATTGATTTTGTAATTGAGAATGGGTATGCATTAATTAGTTAAGTCTATATAATCAATGACTACTTTAGGTTTAGGTTAGTATTTATTAGATGAGTCCAGACCGTAATTTCTAATTCTCAAAAAAATTAAAAAATAATGAGCTTCTTATTTGGTTGCTAATTCTTTAATTTAATTGAATTGAGAATCAATTTGTTCAAAATGAGATGTTATATCCTTCTTCGCCTCACTTTGAAAACGATCATTTTACATGTAAATTTTTGGATATTTCATATACTAGTTGTAGGGAATATTTCAAGCATCAAACACTTGAGCCCCACTGTGATCATACACTTAAGCATGGTGGCGTCCAAAGGGAAGGAAGCTAGAGCAAAAGAGTCGCCAACAAGTTTTAGGAACTTGTAAACCATTCACAGGGTGAAGGTTACACCCCTTAACGATCCATGAGATCGTCAACTCCAAAAGGTCTTGAACCAAATAGGGTTCGGGGATGAAGGTACAAATCCAACCTAAAAGAGATTGAACCTGCCCTAAAAAGGCCTCTACTTCATTCTTCTCGTATTCATGTGCGCTTTCTGACTAACATGCAATCAATAGATTAACCCTAAACCTGTTTATCTATGTTGGTTGAATTTAATGCACAAGCAAAACTATTATTGGCGATCACTTGAATTATAATTGTATTAGCCCTAAACAAGATTATTAATTATCTTATTAAGCGTGATTACAAGTATAAATTCCTTTTAAACATGCATAAAAGGCGTGATCTAGCAATAACAATGAATAAGCATCAAGCAACATAATAATAATCATCATAATAGTAACAATTATAATCATGTCAATAATGAAGCTTAAATATAATAACAAGATCCTAGGCATGATACTAACAAGATTAATAACAAACCCTAGCATGTCACTAAGCATTAAGATCAAAGCTTTAGCCCTAACATGATACTAACATGATATTAGGAAAGAAAATAGGAAGCATCCTAGAAATCATAATTGATATAAGCAAATCACCCTAAATATCATACTAAGGAAAGCATCCTAACATGATACTAGGAACCAACAAAACAATCTAAGCATGAATTCTATATCAAAAGATCAATTAAACAATTAAAGTACTTACTTCGATGCCTCGTACCTCTTTCTAATAACAAATTACACACATTAGTAACTTCAAGGAAAAGTATAAAATCAATTAAATTAAATAATGGAAATAGCGATTTGGGACCAAACCCTCAGAAATTATAACCTTTCACGTCTAGGGCGAAGACAACTTCGAACTTGGCTAGGTGTGTCTAGATCTTGTGAATGCGGAATTTTGTTTGTGAAAAGTTGGTTTAGAAAAAGAATAGAGAGAGAAGAAAGCTTCTAGCTTTAGAGAGAGAAAGAGAGAGATGATGATTGTTGATTGTAGATTGTAGATGATTGAAAAAAAGGGAGATATGACCTCTATTTATAGGAAAAAAGAGAGTCGAAGAATAAGAAAAGAATCCGAATTCAAATCGAAATAAAACTCGTCGGTCAGCAGTTTTTGCAAATTTTGTTTTTATCATAACTTTTGATCCCGAAGTCCAAATAAGTCATATAATATGTCGTTGGAAAGCTCTTGAAGTCTACTTTCCAACCCAATTATAATCAGATTAAAATAATTTGTAGATAAAAAGATATGGCCGAAATAGTGGGTCGGTATCAGTTTTGGATAGAGTTTCGTATTCCTTTCATATCTTTTTCGTTATAGCTCAGAATTAATATTATAATATATCATTGGAAAGATAATTTCAAGATCTATCCAACCATATATGATTTGAATAAAAATTATGAGACACGAAAATAATATCTGACTTTCTTTGAACATCTTTAAATTCGAATAGAATTAGAACTTAAAAAAGGAAAGTTTTAAAAAAGGAAAGTTTTTATTCAATTTAAAACTCTTTGATTTTATCTTTTCAAAAAGGATAATTAAGATCTTTTAGAAACTCATAGAAGCTTATAATTAAATCCTAATTATTTTAGGAATGGGATTAAACATTTGGACCCTCCACATGATCATTAGGCCGTAGGTAAGATCCGATTTGAGCCCATTTTAGTATTTTGGCCATAACTTCCTCATTATTCATCGGAATTGGGCTTATAATATATCGTTGGAAAGGTCTTTTCAAGCCCCATCCAACTACACTATTATTGGATCCATATCAAGGACCAAACTAAACTAGACTGCACGTTTTCATAAAACAAGGTGAGAAAAGAAATATTTTCAAAAACAAAAAGAAGAGATATTTTAATAAAAACATCCTCATCACTAGACTTTTCACACTTTCACCTCGTTCGATAATCAAATGACGTGAAAGGTACTCATCACTGGGTTTAGTTTTGGGGAGACACATTTGGGTGTCTACAGAAGCCTCCACTTTGACTGAGTTTCGAAAACGAAAGTCAAAGTAGCGATAGGATTGGGATCCCATCTTGAAGATCGCTTTTCTGGCGTTGGATCCTCGATAGGGCCAATGGGTTTGATTAATCCTTGATCGTAGAGACGATCGAAAGCAGCATCGTAGGTCATTCCAATGGGTGTGAACTCTCTCCTGGGTTTCTTTTTATATCCTTGATTACCCATAGCTAAGACACCGTTATTGTCAAAGGTGCTAACATTGTTACTAGAGTGGGCGTTTCGAGAAGAAGAAGGATTGTCGTTCTTCTTTCCTTTCCAGCCACTATGGTTACTATTGTTAGTAGCTTTTTGCTTTGCGAGGTCATCCTCGATTTCAATACCGATATCATAGACGACCTTGAAAGTATTCAAATTATGTTGATACTTTAAATGTTTTGAATACTTCTCTTGGATGTTCTTGATAAACATCCTCGCAGATTCTTTTTCGGAGGGCACCTCAATCATCTTAGCAGAAGTTTCCCTCCACTTATTAATGAAAGAAGTAAAGCCTTCATTCTCTTTTTGTCTTAACATCTCAAGTTGTCTATAATCGGTTTCGACTTGAATGTTACATTTATATCTATCAATGAAAGCGTTTACAATAGCATCCCAAGTAGAGGTTTTCTCTTTATCAAGAGAAAAGTACCATTGCTGACAAACAGTTTCTAAAGATAGAGAAAACACATAATGAAAAGTTTTCTTATCTATTCCCTTAATATTCATTACAGTTTCAAAGGATCTTAAATGAAAATAAGGGTTATCCATTGCCTTGAATTTCGGGATGTCGTTGGCATTGAACTTCTGCGGAAGAAGATCCTTGTCCAGCGAGACCCCTTGTGAGCTAATGTCCTGGAATCTATAGTCATTGGATAATCTGCTCAAACTTTCCTGGATGAGCTCCATTTGTTGTTGTCTCATAGGGTCATTGATTTGAAGAGTCAGATTCTTCAACATTTCAGCCATGTTAGCCACTTGTCCCTTGAGTTCGTTGACTTGTTCCTGACTTGCCATTATCTTGTTAGCTTTCCTTTTTCAACCGATTGGCTTATCAAAAAGTTGAACTTGAATAAAGGTGTTGTCTTTGATTAATCGTCCTTCCTTTCTTGACCAAGTACTGTGGGAAGGTAAATTAAGTGATATTCGTTGTTAATTATTTGACTCAACTCTATTCAACATGCAATAGATGGAAGAAGGTGGGAAGAATGAATATTGTGACATGGGGAAAGCATGTAGAGGATGGAAAGATGATTTAGATGGAGAGATATGAAAAAATTAGGAATCAAATGTACCCCCAACTCAAATGACGGAAAAAACCGACTCATGCATGAACCTAAGACATGGTCATGGTGACTATATAAAGTGTGTGCTAACACTAGTGAGTGTATGTGACATGTTCAGGCTCTTGTGTAAGACCATGCGGCTAGACTATGTGACTAGACTCAATTAAGGACTTAACAAAGGTACTATTTATTAATAAAATAATCGAACTGATTAGCAAACTGTTTAATTAGACTCGTCATGATGACTCGAGTAAGAATCTGGACTGTCGCCGGGACAACAGAACTGTCGCCACAGTTTGAAGCTTGTCGCCAAACGACAAACTTGTCGCCAAGCGACAAACAATAAACTGCGGCGCCACAGCCCAAACTTCTGCGCCATTGCTGGGACATTAATCTGGGACTGTTTCCAGTAATTTTACTCTAAGGGGACATGCCTACAGTCGTACTAAGTCAGATTGATTGCTTTATTAGTCTTTAATTAGTCAACTTAATTAATTAATTAGTTAGACAAAGTCCTTTTTAGTCATTATAGTTTATTTAGACTTAAACACAAGTCAAACAAACAATTAGCACATATAGGGTATGCACAAGCAAAGAATGCACAAATAGTTCAAATAGTCACAATATGATGCAATGAATTTGCAACCTAACCATAGCTCTAGTTCTCTAAAGTTCAAGGATATGGGTTAGTCAAAGAGGGTTCATGGTTATGAGTCCGGATGCATCGCGCGGAAGCCTTACCTTTGGAAGGGTTGGCGCGTATGGATGGGACCCCGCAAGTTAAAAAACTTGCTACCACGGTTTGGTGGATTCACAAACTCGGATGTACCCGTCGTTGCCAGGAGCGTTCGATTGGGTAGATGGAGTGTGAACCCCCAGAGGGTTATGTCCATATGTAGAACACATATGGGTTTCAGAAAAGAGAGAAAAACTCAATCAGGAAGTAGAATCGAGCCAACAGTGCTAGAAATGGTCAAAACAAGAAGGCAGAGTTCTGACTCGGTATTGGAAGAACTTGGCGCCAGACTACAGGGACTGTCGCCGCAAAAGTACCCTTGTCGCCAGGCGACAGAAGCACTTTACAGGCGACAAGCCCTGTTTTCTAAACGCTAGTTCCTACATGCCTCAGCAGGTATCTACGTTCTTAGAATTTTCCAGATTTCGCAGTATTATTTCAATTCTAGTTGTGAAAGATATTTCTCAAGTTTCCTACATGTAAAAATCCTATGTTTTTGACTCATTTCGGATGGTCTATCCAATGAGGACCTTTTTTATGCATATGACAATAATGTACTTTTAGAACTTTTAGAGTCTCATTCACTCATTCTAAATCATTGCCGAAATAAATTTCAGGAATTAAAATAGAAATCCTCCCCAGTGGAGTCGCCAAAACCTCCAGGGAATATTTCAAGCATCCAACACTTGAGCCCCACTGTGATTATACACTTAAGCATGGCGGCGTCGAAAGGGAAGGAAGCTAGAGCAAAAGAGTCGCCAATAAGTTTTAGGAACTTGTAAACCATTCACAGGGTGAAGGTTACACCCCTTAACGATCCATGAGATCGTCAACTCCAAAAGGTCTTGAACCAAATAGGGTTCGGGGATGAAGGTACAAATCCAACCTAAAAGAGATTGAACCTGCCCTAAAAAGGCCTCTACTTCATTCTTCTCGTATTCATGTGCGCTTTCTGACTAACATGCAATCAATAGATTAACCCTAAACCTGTTTATCTATGTTGGTTGAATTTAATGCACAAGCAAAACTATTATTGGCGATCACTTGAATTATAATCGTATTAGCCCTAAACAAGAGTATTAATTATCTTATTAAGCGTGATTACAAGTATAAATTCCCTTTAAACATGCATAAAAGGCGTGATCAAGCAATAACAATGAATAAGCATCAAGCAACATAATAATAATCATCATAATAGTAACAATTATAATCATGTTAATAATGAAGCTTAAATATAATAGCAAGATCCTAGGCATGATACTAACAAGATTAATAACAAACCCTAGCATGTCACTAAGCATTAAAGATCAAAGCTTTAGCCCTAACATGATACTAACATGATATTAGGAAAGAAAATAGGAAGCATCCTAGAAATCATAATTAATATAAGCAAATCACCCTAAATATCATACTAAGGAAAGCATCCTAACATGATACTAGGAACCAACAAAACAATCTAAGCATGATTTCTATATCAAAAGATCAATTAAACAATTAAAGTACTTACTTCGATGCCTCGTACCTCTTTCTAATAACAAATTACACACGTTAGTAACTTCAAGGAAAAGTATAAAATAAATTAAATTAAATAATGGAAATAGATATTTGGGACCAAACCCTCAGAAATTATAACCTTTCACGTCTAGGGCGAAGACAACTTCGAACTTGGCTAGGTGTGTCTAGATCTTGTGAATGCGGAATTTTGTTTGTGAAAAGTTGGTTTAGAAAAAGAATAGAGAGAGAAGAAAGCTTCTAGCTTTAGAGAGAGAAAGAGAGAGATGATGATTGTTGATTTTAGATTGTAGATGATTGAAAAAAAGGGAGATATGACCTCTATTTATAGGAAAAAAGAGAGTCGAAGAATAAGAAAAGAATCCGAATTCAAATCGAAATAAAACTCGTCGGTCAGCAGTTTTTGCGAATTTTGTTTTTATCATAACTTTTGATCCAGAAGTCCAAATAAGTCATATAATATATCGTTGGAAAGCTCTTGAAGTCTACTTTCCAACCCAATTAGAATCCGATTAAAATAATTTGTAGATAAAAGGATATGGCCGAAATAGTGGGACGGTATCAGTTTTGGATAGAGTTTCGTATTCCTTTCATATCTTTTTCGTTATAGCTCAGAATTAATATTATAATATATCATTGGAAAGATAATTTTAAGATTTATCCAACCATATAAGATTTGGATAAAAATTATGAGGTACGAAAATAATATCTGACTTTCTTTGAACATCTTTAAATTCGAATAGAATTAGGACTTAAAAAAGGAAAGTTTTAAAAAAGGAAAGTTTTTATTCAATTTAAAACTCTTTGATTTTATCTTTTCAAAAAGGATAATTAAGATCTTTTAGAAATTCATAGAAGCTTATAATTAAATCCTAATTATTTTAGGAATGGGATTAAACATTTGGACCCTCCACATGATCATTGGGTCGTAGGTAAGATCCGGTTTGAGCCCAATTTAGTATTTTGGCCATAACTTCCTCATTATTCATCGGAATTGGGCTTATAATATATCGTTGGAAAGGTTTTTTCAAACCCCATCCAACTACACTATTATTGGATCCGTATCACGGACCAAACTAAACTGGACTACACGTTTTCATAGAACAAGGTGAGAAAAGAAATATTTTCAAAAACTGAAAGAAGAGATATTTTAATAAAAACATCCTCATCACTAGACTTTTCCACACTTTCACCTCGTTCGATAATCAAATGACGTGAAAGGTACTCATCACTGGGTTTAGTTTTGGGGAGACACATTTGGGTGTCTACACTAGTATACGCAAGTTTTTACAAACTTTCATGTAAAGTTATTAAACGCATTAAATTTTAATATTTTATGGAGTAATTAGGACGGTGGAGTCATGGCCACAATATAATGAAACAAAGTCACCCAATAATTGGTGTAGGTAGACTCATCAAGTTGTGTGGGGTTGTTTTTTGTTTATGTTTTTAGGTTTAAAAAAAAAAAAAACTAAATGCAGTATATTAGAAAAAGTTGTTTTTGCTTCTTGTTTTTTCTAATTTTTCAAATTATTATGATTTTAATAAGTTTGACCAAGATGGACCTCTATGTTCCCATTCTGAGATCATGGGGCGTGTTGTATTGGGCTTATGTGGGGTATTGTTCCCATCACGGTCTCCAATTTCAAGGCCATGTGCATAGGCCTATTAAAAGAGTACATTGGTTCATAAGATCCTCTTGAGCCCATTCTTAGATTTATGTAACATTATTGTCTTTGGTAGTGTCCTCGAATGTCAGTTTTACTTTAAATGATTTTTATATAGATTTACTAAATAAAGCTAGCTTTTATAATTAACGGGTAGTAGTTTCTAGGAAGCATAATGTCTAACATGTTGTTTTCATATATATGATTCTTACGCAACATTTACCAATTTAATCATCACATTGGTTAACATGTAACATATATCATCCTCGTTAACTGAGCTGAGAGCTGGATTATCACACTCAAGTCCCTCGAAAGCCCCCCTTTACACTCATATGTGTATGACATATAGCGTACCAACGATACAAATGTAATGTCGTGTTAAAACATTACAGTTTTTCTTTACAGACAATCTCCAAGGAATCTTGCCTTATCCGGTAAATACTTAATCAGATCTACACTTATGTTTCGTTAATACGCGATGGATCATACCTGGTATAACCGGCCAAATTACACGGCTATGAAAAAAGCAACAAATACAATCATGGGAAAATTTGCCAATTACTGCCTCGTAATAAGGTCATTTTGAAAATTACTATCGCAAATTAAAAAACTTGTGAATTACTACTGCAAAAAATTTTAAAAATTTGATTTTACTACCAGACTCAACTCAAAACCATCTATGACGTCACTTTACCTCTTAAACCATGTTTAACCTTTGATTAACTATTTAAACGACCTAAAAAAAACCTAAACCATGGTTACTCTACCTAATTAATCTTCCTCCTTCACCATTTCTAAACACCTCCAAGCTTCTTGCTCTAAATTCACACTAAATTTTCCCATTTATTCTACAATTGCTCTAAGAGAACATGTGATTTACCTCTAATAAATTCGTCTTTATGGTTTTCAAAATCTAGGGGTCTCCAATTTTAGGGTTTTCGAATTTTAGGGTTAATGGTTTATGATTTTGGTTGATTAACATAGGTCTTTTGTATTTTTCTTTGAATTAAGCTATCAATTATGCATAATATGTGATTTTTCTTTGAACTAAAGTATATATTAACGAATTATAGCGTGGAATTGTAAATTGTTTCTTTTCGTTCCTCCTCCTTCTATGATCCCTCCCTTTAACCTCATTGCTCGAATTTCTTGTCAATTTTGTAAAGTAAAGGATTTATTGCAAATCAGAAGATTTGTGACACCAATTTATAGAGTGTTCTTCAAAAATGGAGGTTGAAGGTTAGTGGGTTAAAGTGAAATTGAGAGAGAGAAAGAAAGGAAAGAGGTTTTAGTTTAAATGGGGTAACCATGGGTTAAGGGGATTTTTTTTTTTTTTTTTTTTGCTTAAATGCTTAACTAATGGTTAAATGTGGTTTAAGGGGAAAAGTGACATCATCAATGGCCTAAAGTGGAGTCTAGTAGTAAAATTAAATTTTTAAAATTTTTTACGGTAGTAATTCACAAATTTTTTAATTCGCGGTAGTGATTTTCAAAAATGACATTAATGCGCGGTAGTAATTGGCAAATTTTCCATAATTATGAGATCATGAATTTTTAATTAAACGAACTACAACAAACTCACGGTAAATTTTAGTTGTATAATATATCTTTTTGTCAATTTAAAAGAAGCTTGATCGTGTTTCAACACTTGTGCACAAGGAATGATGGGTGCGATATCCTTGATAAACAAAACAAAATAAATTTTCATTAGTTAGCGCAATTGATCATGCTTTATATAACCGGTCAAACCAAGCCAATTTATAAAACACAACAAACATAATTATGAAATTATGAATTTTAAATTGATAACTATCCCAATGAATTTAAATAATAGTAAATATTTTAACTAAAATCCACACAATGTTTTTACATTTTTCCTATAAAATTCTCTTACACATCTATAAAATTTTGTGTTATTTAATGATTTTTAATATTTGTCATATAAAATACACATGTATTCAAAATATCATTATTTATTACAATATTTTTTTATCTTTCCCGTATAATGTTCCGCTACTTAAATAGTTAATTTTTTGGCTAATAAGGCTAGATATACTTTAAAATTCTCTTACACATCTATAAATTAGTGCATTTTATTCATACAGTTATATATAATTTACATATGCAATTTTTCATTCTTTTCAAACTAACCTCAACATTACCAAATTAATTACAACCCTAATTCTTAAATTTGTTCAAAAGCCCTAATTATCAAATTTGTTTAATAGAAATAATTTTAGTTTTCTTTTTAGAAAACCTGAAACCGGAACTCAACTTCGATATACCAGAACAACAAGGATTGTTGAGTTAAAATTTAGCACATGATGTAATTATAAATAACTTGGATTTTTTGGTGGTTATTATTTGTTGGTGGTTATTCTCAAAAAATCCTTTAAATTTTTACATCTTTAAAAACATGAAAATTTTATGACAAAATCTATATCTAATTTTACGTAACATTTTAATTTATAAATAACTTTAATATAATTTGTTTCATTTTAATTGAACACACTAACAAAAAAAAAATACTAGATGCGTCATTATGAAGTTCAACATGATTAATGGATATTTCTATATGCTCTAATGACTGTGAATCGTTTTTTAGTTATTTATTTTTTTAAATTTTATTTTAATGACCTGTTTTAAATACGAAATAGTTTGATTTTTAATGCATTTTATTTTACTATGCTAATTATTATATATATACCAGAAGATGGTTGTGCGATGCACGTTTGTTTATAGATTTTTAAAATAAATATTTTTTGTACGTATATAATAAAATTTGTTATTTTAATCGTTATACATTATATATCCTTTAGTATTTTTATTTTAAAATAAAGTGTGAATTTTCTCTCATTCGTTATATATTTAGATAAAATTTCTAATATCAAAAGATAATATTTATATTTAATTAATTCAAACTTTAAAATCTCATTCTCCAATTTTGCTTATGTGACATTTGATTTACTTAATTTTAAAGAAATTACAAATCTTATACTAACCCCGGTCCTGAAAGTTCGACTCACTTACTCTACATTTGGTCAAAATAAAACAACTTTGATCACATTTTATGATTTATACAATCAACACAAATTAACAAGTTTGATCTTATTAGATTCCCCTAATGATAAAATTTTCAAATATCAACTTTTTAAAAATTTTACTTATACATAGCCTAAATTATTAATGGTCAAAGATATTCATTGGAGATCATGCAAATGCAAAATGAGTCAAACTTTCAGGAACGGAGGGAGTATTTGATTGGCTAAAACTAAAATTTATAATCCTTCACAATTTGATTGGCTCTCTAAAAACTTGGGAAAAAACTGCCCAATATATATACTACTTTGGTGCCCGAGGATGCCCAAATTGTTGTAAAATTTTAGGATAAAAATTTTGGCTTGTTAAATACGGGTAAATAATAATTACTTATTATGATGTAATATATTTAGACCTATGATATCATATCATTTATTTAAATAATATAGTGTAATTTTTGTAATTTTGTTTGTAAATAGATACTTATGTTATTAACTTAAAATTATTTTACCAAACTAAAAATATTTTTATAGATTAAAACTTATTTTTACCAATTCTCTAATTTTTTTTAAATAAATAAAATATATTATAATTTGATCTTATTTTAAAGAACCTTTTAAAACGAATTTTATGATGGAAATGGAATTGAGTTATTCGATATTTAATAAAAGTTATGATTAATTTTGTATATATGAATTATTAAAAGTACATCCAACTCCATACAACATGTTTATCTTAAAAAATTTATATAAAAATCGCTTACCTAGCGCTCCCTGTGATTATGGAGGTTGTCACCCAATTTGAGAAGATGGATCAAAGCATAGCGGTCTTTGACAGCGCTCCCTAAAAATATGGATGTTGTCATCTGATGAGTCTATTTTATACGACGTGTATATTTTTATTCCCCATCCTGTGTTGGACTTAGTGCTTCAAATTATGGTTCCTAATTTCTAGTGATTCATAGCCATGCTTGTTAGTGGTGAAATACTTAATTAGTTAGTTTCTATAATAAAGCAATTATTTTGTTAGTGGTAAATTATGCTAGGCATGAATCGTGGGATATGGGCAATAATATGGCCCTTGATTTTTGCATTGTTGTTTTACATTCAGTTAACTTACAATCTCTATTTAAAGCTAGTTATAATCTCTTTTAAATGGATTGAAATATACAAGTTTATGTTCTTCTTTCCCCTCTGTCATCTCTTTATTTATAATTTTAACATGGTATCAAAGTTTCAAGTTAGATCCGGGAAAGGGAAAAGCCGAAAAGAAAAGGAAAAGAGATGAAGCCAAAATAAAAATAGAAGGGGGGGGGGGGAGAAAGAGAGTATTATTAAAAAATGAAATTGAGTAAGAGAAACAAGCAACGCAGCTTGATTTTATTGTTTATGAGAAATATCTTTGTTTTTCGAGTGAAATTTTTGTGAGTATTTTTTTCATTGTGTTTAACCATGAAAGTAAGTGTTGGTTTGGTGACATTGGTGTATTGATGGGTTCCCTTTTAGCCCATGTAATTGGATTTTAATCTAGTAAAAAAAGAGGGCAAAATTCTGGTGATTGAGTAATCTTTACGTGTGTGGATGTCAGATAAATAACAATCTGATTAGAGTGGAAGTCGTATTCAACGTAGAGACGGTTTCCAAGTTAGTATTAATGTTTTTTTTGGTACAAGTTGACATGGTCAATGGGAGGACAATGTCAAAGAGAGTTGATGGAGAGATGTGCTCCATTGAATGTAAGATGGTGAAAAATTTCATCAACAAGACCGAGTAGTCGATAAGAAGTGCATCAACAAAAATGTCGATGTTTTGTTGTGCGGAGAGAAGTGCTCCGAGAATATCATGTTGGTGATAATGTGCATCAACAAATTGTGTGGGTGATGAGATGTGCATCACAAATTAAAATATCTAGCAAGATGTTGTGAAATTTGGCGAGAAATAAGTCAAAATTAAAGAAAGGAGAATGGATATTGTGCTTATGGCATAGTTGATTTCCGTAGGAGCGAACAAAATTTGCTTCAAATAGTGAAGAGGAGAGCAAGCTCTTCATGGTGTTTGAGAATCGATCGATGTTGCGGTCGCGGTTGAACGTGAAGATCATGAAATTTGAAGCAAGGGAGCGTGTTGGACTTAGTGCTTCAAATTATGGTTCCTAATTTCTAGTGATTCATAGTCATGCTTGTTAGTGGTGAAATACTTAATTAGTTAGTTTCTATAAAAAAAAAGCAATTATTTTGTTAGTGGTAAATTATGCTAGGCATGAATCGTGGGATATGCGCAATAATATGGCCCTTAATTTTAGCATTGTGTTTTACATTCAGTTAACTTACAATCTCTATTTAAATCTAGTTGTAATCTCTTTTTTAAATGGATTGAAATATACAAGTTTATGTTCTTATTTCCCCTCTCTCATCTCTTTATTTATAATTTCAACATCTCATGGTCATATTTGTGCTTATTTGAGCTTCATGGAGTTATTTTTTATCACTAATATGCGTTTTCTAATGTTTTTGTAGAGCTGATATTATTTTGTTGGAATTTGCAGAATTATTATAGTTCCCGAGCTTATTGCACTACTACGAAGACATTAAAGTCGGATCGTATTTTATGATCGTATGTTTATAGCCCAAGACGACCATTACGATGTTGCAAGATTGAATAAAGTGGCTTCAAAATTGGGGAAAAAATTGCTTCAAGACATAATCTTGGTTATATGGGAATTTGATTAATGTATTCTTCAATGATTTTAAAAAGAAGATTCAAAACAATGTGTTGTTCCTATACTCGTGTGTACCATGCGCCGCATGGTACACCTGAATTAAAACGCAACCAAAAGAACATGAAACGCAGGCTTCAAAATAAGTAAAGAAAGCGGAAAGAACACCATTTTATAAGATAAAGAACATAACTGAAGGAAAACTAGAATACTTGTGTAAATTCCTTGAAATTAGGAAAATAGTTATTAAATGATCTTTATCCTACATTAATTGTCGAATCTTTTTAGAAAAAATCAGTTTCCTGAACAATCTTCTCTCTCTAAAATTATTATTTTTTTCCCTAAAACAATTCAAAATGTTCTTTTAACTTTCAAATTTTAAAATTCAAAATTTAAATTTCATTTTCAAGATCTTATTAACCAAAATATGTCGTACTATATTTCGCTCCCTTTCTTTAAAAAAATATTCTCTAAAAGTATTTTTCATATTTTTTTCACCAATTTTAAAAAATATTTTTAATTATAATATTTATTTTAAAGATTGTTTTGTGTACTTTTTATGAGGTTTTTATATGACTATATATCGTTCTTTATAAAAATAAATTATTTTTATTCTCTAAAATTATTTTACCTAAAAATAAGTTTAAGATTTCATTTTTAAATTTCAAATTTCAAATTTATATATTTCATTTATTTTCAAAATTTCAATTCTCAAACCTTTTTATTTCTTTCATATATTTCACCAATTATATATATAGTTATAATATTTTTCACCAATTATATATATTTCTTGTGATGTTCTATATGTGATTTAATAATATTTTGTATTAAAAAACTTGATGTACTTTATAGTTGTTTGTAATGTACTATTATTTTTTAAAACTATATCTTTTTCCTTATATCCATAATTATATCATATAATGATTTTTAATAGATGTTTTGATAGATTATTTTAAATGTCCATGTTCTTTTATTGTAATTACAATGAACTTTTATTGTCACATAATGTTCATTGCTTATTGAAATGTTCTTTGAATTTAGTCTTTGCGGATCGTGGTAGGTATATATACAAGCTATGTTCATTACATAATATTATCATGCTCTTTAATAATGTTACGGATGTTCTTTATATCTGAAAAACAATCATCAATAGAGGAAATCTCAAAAGAATATCGTCATCAACCTTCATGATTCTGATTTTTAAAATAATGTACATAGTTAGTGATAATTAATATTAAAAAAATATGGAATTAATAAATGATATATCATTAAAAATTGATATTATAATAAATCAAATAACATACAAAATAAATCAAAGAACATCGGAGCAAAGAACATAAAGGATAAAAATAAAAAACATTCATATAATTGTTCAATAATTATAATAACGAACATAAGTACAATTTATAAAGAATGTCATCTTCAACTTTTGACAAAATATAAAGAAAATCATTTTCAACCTTTGACAAAATATAAAGAACATCATCTTCAAACCTCGTCATATGGATCTCAAATTCATAAATATTAAAATTGAAAAAAAAACAATGATATTTTACAATAATCGTGCAAAATAATAACGAAATATAATCAACCTAATAAGAAAATTCTAAAATTAAAATCATAAAAAATAAAATTAAATTACTTTATTCGATCTATCGATTACAATGTCCTCATAATTTGCTCTGTTTTTTTCTCCCTACAAAATTCTCTAAAAACTTTGTTCTCTCTTAATTCGAAATTGAAATATGGTGAAATTTAATTTTGGAAGTTATGTAAAAATAGAGAATATCACATTGAATCCCATGAATTGTAGAAGAGAATTTTTTTTTTTTAAAAAAAAAAAAATTAAAAAACTGACAGGTTGCAAATAAAATGTTAAAAACGCATCATTTAACACCAGGTGTACCATGAGCATGGTACACCCAGTGTATTATGCAATTTTCAATGGTCATATGTGTATTTTAATTATAATATGGTACTAAGCTAGTTGTTTGAAGGTTGTGTGGGATTTTGATTCAGACCTTATTGTGTTGGGATTTGATTAAGGTATAAGTGTTTTAAGGTCATGTGTGCTACTCATTTATCTAGTAAGAGATACTATATTAGAGTAATTTTAATGTAAATATGTGTACAACACATGAGTATAAAGTTTCTGCAAGCTTTTCTAAATTAATATTTGGCTAATAATTTAACATTGATATTATTGCATTGATGTATTTTTCTAATCATCTATATTTTCATAGTAATTATTCAAAAAAAAAATGGGGTACCCTATGACCCGACCCGATAAAACCGGGTACTTGATAGCTGGGTACCCAATCTTACCGGGTCGGGACATGGACCGGATGATACACTACCCAAAAATTCAGGTACGTGGATATGGACACCCCTAGTTTTAAGTATTTTAGTTTTGGTCTTCACGTTTTAGTTTTATTAATTACTTCGTTGGGTTTTTACATTAGCTTCATTAATATTGTTCTTCTTTGACTTTTGTTATTTTTGTTTCCGTTATTTTCTTCTTCTTTAATTTAATTAATTTATTGCTCTCATTATATTTAATTTAATTGCTTTGGTTAGTTTACTTTTATTTATGCGTGAGTAGTTTATTTCTAGGGTTTTTGGGGATCCATGATTAATATGAAGGGATGATTAATTATTGTTGATTATTATGTTTTGAGTTAATTTCTTATTGATTGTTATAAGAAAGCGTTTTGTGTGAGACTGGACTCACGTGAGACCGGGCTCTTAATCAAAAGGGCGCGGGCCTGAGATACCCGACCAAAGCCCGCGCGCCATTTTATAAAATGTGTGAATTTTTTATCATTTATCATTTTCCTCAAATTTCGAGCGTCGTCATTTTCTATCAAAATTGCAGACGCATTAATTTCGCGAAACTAAGAACTCCTTCATTTACTCAAAATTCAGAGCATTCAAATCTTCAAATTTCAGAAAATTCAAATCACAAAAATGGAGAAATCAAACAACAGAATGATAATTGAAGAAGAATCTGATTCACCTATAGAATCAATTTCGAGCTCAATTACTACTGAAAAAGGTATAATTTATTTCAATTTAATTTCATAATTTCAGATCGTATTTAATTTCAGATTGTATTTAATTTTATATTATACTTAATTTCAAATCATATTTAGTTCATAATCAATTTCGAGTTTATAAATTTTCCGCAAAGAATTAATTCAATTTTGGATGCAATTTAAATTTGCATGCAATCAATTTCGACTTATAATTTGCATGCAATGTTAATTTAATTTTAGATCGTATTTAATTTCGAGTTAATTTCGACTTATAATTTGCAACCCAGGCTAATTTCTTTTCAGATCGTTGTTAATTTCGACTTATAATGAATGAATGCAGCAGATAATGTAATTATAGAAGAGAACACCATTCAAGAAAGAGATGAAGATGCTGTAAATATAATAGGTATGTTTGTTTGAAAATTATAAATATTAGAAGATTTATGAAGTGTTAAAATAATCTAAGTCCTGAGTGAAGCATACCAATTGATGAGCAATATTATCTTAAACCTGATTAAAAATAATTAGATTCCTGAGTAAAATATTATAATACCTAACATAAATTATCTAATTCCTCATTAAAACATGCAAATTCCTGAGACTTTGACTTTCAAAAAACAATTTAATTCCTGAGAAAAATATTTTAATGCTTACAAAAATAGAGTAATACCTGACATATATAATGTAATTCCTAACTAAAAGATAAATGAAGAACAGTGCGTTTAGGGTAAGAATAAATGACTCTCAACCAATTATATTAAATATTTTACCTACTCAACCAACTGATAATTAAATGCTCTATAATTATAATGATGTAATTGCTAAAAATAAATTCCTGACAGTATAACTATAATTCCTGATATGTAAAATCTAATTTCTGACTGTATATCTTTAATTCTTTACAAACTATCTGAATTGATATATTTCTTGAGTTAAATATTCAAATTCCTGACTGAAATTTTATAATTTCTTACACCAAAAATATTTTCATTCCTGACTTTTGTATAATTTATATTTACTTTTGCTGCAGATTATTACAAATATGACAAGGATGAAAACATAAGTAGATGTTTAGTAGGTTATACAATATCAGACTATAATGATGGATATTTTTTTATACAAAGCTCATTCAAGATCTGTTGGTTTCAACGTCAAAAAATCAACAAAGAGAAGAGATAATAATGATCGAAAACATAAGTAAATGATGCATTTGGCAACTAGCATGACCCCTTGAGTCTTCAAGGGTCTTCTCCAGCAACTTCATGGCTTCGTCTTCCAAGAACCTCCGTCTTCAAGACATAACCAAAAATTTTAAATACTAGTATCTACGATTAGGACTAATCTAAAATATTAAGGTACAAAAATACTCAACGGTTCGCAGACCATATTTAGATTTACAAAAATACATGACAGAACGCAGTCCGTATTTTCTATCCTAATCGAGCCCCACTAGTTGCCATTTTATAAAATGTGTGAGAGAATATACATTCCATTCATCCATTCACTATATGTGAATGGCCCATGCATTTTACAACGATAAACAAGTAACAATGCATAAACACGCGTAAACTAGTAACTAATTTAGGTGGTTAATCTGATTAACGCGCCTAATTAAAACTAGTCAAAGTTATTTAACCGATTATGTGATTAAGAGCAATAAAAATTGAAGCTCCCTCTAAATTCCGCATCCAACTTAATTAATTCGATTAATTAAGCCGATTAACCCAAAATTTTACCAAAATAAAATTTTGTAGGTGCCGCTCAAAACCGAGGCCTAGCCTCCCAAAAATTTAATTAAATTAAATTAACACAAATAAAATAATTAAAATCGGCAAAAATTTGAAAAACATAGCCCCATCAAGCTCGAGCGCCTAGCATCAAGCCACAAGGCTTGTGTTTCTAGGCATCGAGCCTCGGCATGATGCGTGGCTGCTGCCCGCACAGCCCTTGTTGTTGGGCTCGTGCTGTTTAGCAGCCACAAGCCGAAGCTCCCCGTAAGGCCCTTGCCTTCATGCATCAAGCAACACACCAACTACTCGCACACACGCACATACTAGCATATCGAAGCACCAACCAGTAGCCTCGGCAACCACATGCGGGTTGCATAAGCAACCCAACTAGCCGAAGCCCTGCTCGTAGTTATTGTGCCTCGATTTGCATGCTCGTGCTTTTCAGTTTTTGTCCCGATTTTTGTGTGACATAAAATTAATTCTAAATTGATTTTAGAATCAACATTTAAGCAAAATGAAAATAAAACAAGTCCAACTTAAGTAAATTCAATTTAAGTGCACAAACCAAATTAATTCCAAGAACTATTCTTTAATGAAATTTGGTTCAACTTGATGTAACAAAAATGAAGGGCTACTCTCACTATTAATTTAACCAACATAAATTAATCATGAGAGTTCACAAAATTAAAAGGGAGTTGGAATTATGAACATAATCATTCAAATAAAGATTCCAACTTTAACTTGTGAATCCTTGAAAAATTACATCTTCTAATATGAAGATTAATGAAAATTCTATCACAAGTTTGAAACTTTATGATTCCAATCAACTTAATAAATGATTAAATAAAAAAGGTTCAATAAACATACACGGAATTTAGTGACACAAAGTTCCAATCACTTAAAATAATTAAAGATTGAATCTTTAGTACTTAAGAGCCACAAAAATACAAACTTTTTACACTTAAAGCAATTTTATTTGCAATTTTGTGAAAATTTGAGCCAACTGTTAAGCATCAATTACTACCAAGTAATTGTACTCAAAAGTAGTCTAAAATTGCAGAAGCATAAAGGAAAGAACCATATGCATAATCACAATTAATATGCCATTAAGATTCAAGGTTTAAATGGTTTAAAATTTTTCGTCAAAATAAAAAATCTCTCAAAACAGGCATTTCTGGGCAGAATTTGGCTTTTTCGCAACCCTAAAAGGATCATTATGTTTCCAGAATATCGATTCCACCCAAAATTCACTCGTCTTGGGTGAAAATCTAGGTTTTGGAGCCAAAATTCAAAATAAAACGAGATTAAAATAAATAAAATCGAGCTACTAATCTAATTAGCAACAACAACTAGAAATTAAACCCATTTTAAAACCCTGAAAATTTTAGTTACAAAAATAAATGAGCAAGGCTCTGATGCCGCTGTTGGGTTTCAGTAAGTTTAACTCACCGCGGATCAAAACTCGACCCCCAAGACCCGCTCACAATTAATATAACTAAATGACATAAATAACAAGAAAGAGAGAAAAGACGATCTTACACTTGTCGCGTGCTTCGCTCACACCCCCGGAGCTCTTACTTGAAAAGCCAAGTCTTGCAAGTGCAGAGACCTCCTACGGTATCCACCCGCAACTCGACCCGATCGGTCTCTTACTCGGAGGGGAGTTTAGCTGAGTCGAACCAAAACACTACTCGAGTATTATATGAACTTAAAGGTTTTCTCTCAAATAAAGATGCCTTATTGAGTTCCTACTCAAGTGAACAATCCCAAGGTATGCCTTGGCTATTTATAAGGAGTGCTTCCTTGTGAATTCCTCTCATCTTTCAATGTGGGACTTTTTCTCAAAAAGATCCCACATGGAAAGAATGTTGAATTCAATTCCTAGTTAAATAAACCAGGAAATCACTAAGTAACAAGTGTCACATGGTTAGGTGAGGGTCACTTGCTCCCCAAGGCAACTCACATCCATTATGAGCTAACCATGTGGCACCCAACCTTGTGCCCCAAGATAGGTTCGATTGGGCTGCCACCCTTTGGCCCGCATCCATGACCCATCACCCGGGTCTGCGCCCCGCTGCCACATGGCACTGCCCACCTGGTGCACTGCCAACGTGCCACTCTGCCACGTGTGCTGCCATGTGCGTTGCCACGTGTGCTGCCACGTGGCACACTTTTTATTTGGCGCACTTCCCTAGCCTTTCGCGTGGCTAGGGTTTTTACTTGTTACTTAAAGCATTTTCTCGGCTCGCCAATTTCTAAATTTTGGCTCGACTTTTGAGATTCGGTTCCGACGCTCTAAGCTCGGAATCCGACGTCTTTGTTCATAATACTCGACCGACTCATTAATTCCTTCCAGATTAATTCGTCGTATCGATTTGTTAGTTGCTTGGGTGTGACCCAAAGGGTTCAGTCAAGATTAAGCTGTAATATTAATTATACATTAATATCACTGATCGGAAGTGGCCTCCTACTAGGCATTCCGACCACTTGACCTCACTGAATAATTAGCTTTCTAATAATTTCGAACCCTCTATCGGAATAATACACTTGTTCGAAGGACACCATTCCTATCACAACCAGTTGCAACCAGCTGGCGGGCCTAGCCTTGGTCACCAAGGAAGCCTTGCTGGCGCCTGGTGCCTTCGGCTGAGCCTGCTAGCTGGGCGCCAGCTGCGCAGGCTTGTGCTTCTGCCTTGGCCCAGCAAGCTGCGCATGCTTGCGGGCTGCTGGCCGAGGCTCTTGCGTGCCTACAACTAGCAGTGCTAGCACACTAGCATTGCTAGCTTGCTAGCTGTGCGGGAGCCAGCCGCTTGCTAGCACACTATTTAATTTAAGAGCTGAACATTAAGTATAAACACATAAAAGAGATAGCTGATAGAATCAAGAATGAAAGTATTCTTCTGAATGTTGAATTAACTCAGTATAAGCTCATGAACTCTGATATCAGTTCTAGTAGTTCCTCGAGTGATCAGTTGCTTAAATTCAATGTTGATTTTGAAAATCTGAAAAATGAACTTTCGACTTTAAGAAATCAAAAGGATCAACTTGAAAATGAACTGAATGCTAGAAAGGATAGGAGTATTGACCCAAAAGTTATACCCACATGGATTGCTGAAGCTCAAGGAAAAAGAACTGAAGGACTTGGTTATATGACCAAGAGAAAAGGTAAACAAAAGAAATATGTTGAGCTTCCTAGCATGAAAATGTGTACCTTTTGTGGTAAGACTGGACATCTCTATGATCAATGTTGGAATAGAGAAGAAGCTAATAAAAAGAATGTAAAACAAGTGTGGGTCAAGAAAACTGATATTGCATCCACGTCAAAGGAACCTAAGGAAACCTGGGTTCCTGACTCTAATGCTTAGTTTTCTTGCAGGTTCTAGTGAGGGGGAACAACTCGTGGTATCTCGGCAGCGGGTGTTCAAAGCATATGACAGGTGATAAATCAAAATTCCTCTCACTAGAAGACTACCCTGGAGGAACAGTAACCTTTGGGGATAACAAGAAGGGTGAGATCATTGGAAAAGGAAAAATTGGAAGATCAAAATCTCATTCCATTGATAATGTGTTCCTTGTCGAGGGCTTAATGCACAATCTTCTCAGTATATCACAATTTTGTGATAAGGTAAACTCTGTAAGTTTTACTTCTGATTCTTGCAACATCATCAACAACAAATCAGGAAAGGTTGTTCTAGAAGGAACAAGAAGAGGGAATACATATACTGTAGACCTCAACTTAATCCCAAGGAACAATCTTACATGTCTGAGTGTTGTTGAAGATGATCCCCTGCTATGGCATAAACGTTTTGGACATGCTAGCTTTTCATTACTGGACAAACTAAGGTCAAGGAACTTGGTTGTGGGACTTCCTATTATCAAGTTCCTACAGAATAAAGTTTGTGATGCATGTGTGAAAGGCAAGCATGTTCGTTCATCTTTTAAATTGAAGAAAATGGTGAGCACTACAAAGCCTTTGGAACTAATCCATATGGACTTGTGTGGTCCCATGAGAATTCAAAGCAGGAGTGGCAAGAAATATGTTTTAGTTATTGTTGATGATTATTCCAGATTCACTTGGGTTATTTTTCTTGCAAGTAAAGATGAAACTTTTGACGAGTTTGTTGCTTTTGCTAAGAAAATACAGAAAATTAGTGGTCACTCACTAGTCCGTCTCAGATCAGATCACGGAACTGAATTTGAGAACTCAAGATTCGATGAGTTTTGCAGGGAAAATGGCATGAACCATAACTTCTCAGCTCCAAGAACTCCCCAACAGAATGGGGTTGTGGAAAGGAAGAATCGAACCCTTGAGGAAATGGCTAGAACCATGCTGATTGCAAGTGGATTGCCAAGGAACTTCTGGGTTGAAGCCGTGAATACAGCATGTTACATTCTTAACAGAGTAACAATCAGAAGCATCATCAACAAGACTCCCTATGAACTTTTCAGAGGAAGGAAACTAAACATATCTCATCTTAGGGCCTTTGGTTGTAAGTGTTTTGTACATAATAATGGTAAGAAAAATCTAGGCAAATTTGATGAAAGAAGTGAAGAGGCTATATTTCTTGGATATGCCTCTGATAGCAAAGCTTATAGAGTTTACAATAAGAACTCAATGTGTGTTGAGGAAAGCATTCACATAATATTTGATGAAGTTAACCAGTTTGTGAGTGTACAGGAACAGGAAGAAGATAATGATTTTGAAATAGGATTGATGAAGAAGAAGATCAAAAGCAAGCCAAAGAAAAGCATCCTGCAGCAGAAGAAGAACCTCAAGAGAATGAAGACGTTTCTCACCAAGATGAACAGGTGAATGAGGAACAAGCTGAAGAGGAACAAGTAGAGGGAACAGAACAAGAAGCTCCTCAAATTGGAGTTCCAGCAAGGGAATTTCATCCCAAGTCGTTCAGGTATCAAGGTTCCCATCCTACTGATCTCATAATCAGTGACATTGGGAAAGGAACTCAAACCAGATCGCAAATGAGGAACTTCTGTGCGTTTCAAGCATTTCTGTCCATCCTAGAGCCTCGAAATCATCAAGAAGCCTTGGGAGATGCTGACTGGATAATAGCCATGCAAGAGGAACTAAATGAGTTCGAAAGGAACAAAGTCTGGCACCTTAAGCCAAAGCCTAAGGAAAAGAAGATCATTGGGCTCAAGTGGGTGTTTAGGAACAAGTTGGATGAGCATGGTACCATTGTAAGGAACAAGGCAAGGTTGGTTGTGAAAGGCTATAACCAACAGGAAGGTATTGATTTCGATGAAACCTTTGCTCCAGTAGCTAGATTAGAAGCTATTAGAATTCTAGTAGCTTTTGCTTCTTTTATGGGTTTCAAACTCTATCAAATGGATGTGAAATGTGCTTTTCTAAATGGTTTCTTAAATGAGGAGGTGTTTGTAGAACAACCTCCAGGTTTCGAAAATCCTAAATTTCCAAATCATGTCTTCAAGCTTGATAAAGCTCTTTATGGGCTTAAGCAAGCACCAAGAGCCTGGTATGAAAGGCTCTCAAAGTTCCTCCTGAAAAATGATTTCAAAAGGGGAAAGGTTGATAAAACTCTTTTTCTTAAATCTAGAGGAACTGATTTGTTGGTAGTACAGATTTATGTTGATGATATTATATTTGGTGCTACTAACAATGGTTTGTGCAAGTACTTTGCTGAGCTAATGGGTGGTGAATTTGAAATGAGCATGATGGGTGAATTAAATTTCTTCCTTGGACTCCAAATAAAGCAAACAGCAGAAGGAATAATGATTCACCAGCAGAAGTACATCAAGGAACTTCTGAAGAAGTACAACATGGAGAATGCCAAGACAAATCACACACCTATGGGAACAACAACGAGACTTGATGATGATCCACAAGGAACAAATGTGGATCAAACGACTTATAGAGGTATGATTGGTTCATTGCTATATCTAACAGCCAGTAGGCCTGACATCTCTTTTAGTGTTGGATTGTGTGCTAGATTTCAGTCTAACCCTAAGGAATCTCATCTGACGGTTGTTAAGAGAATTTTGAGATACCTCAAAGGAACAGATAACCTGTGTCTGTTCTATCCTAGAAGTGATGACTTTATGCTTAAAGGATTTACTGATGCTGACTATGATGGTGACTTAGTCAACAGGAAAAGCACCTCAGGTATGGTTCAGTTCCTTGGCTCTTGTCTAGTTTCTTGGGGTTCCAAGAAACAAAATACTGTTGCATTGTCTACTGTAGAGGCTGAGTATGTAGCAGCAGCTGCTTGTTGCTCTCAAGTCCTTTGGATTAAACAACTGTTGCGTGACTTTGGTATTAAATTTAATTGCATTACTATCTATTGTGATAACACTAGTGCAATTTGCATATCTAAAGATCCAGTCCATCATTCAAGAGTCAAGCATATTCATATAAGGCATCATTTCCTTAAGGATAATGTTGAAAAGGGTTTAATTAAGTTAGATTTCTGCCAAACTGACAATCAAATTGCAGATATATTAACTAAGCCCTTGAATAGAGAAAGGCATGAGAAGATGAGAATGGAACTTGGGATGATTAAGTTATACTAAGAAAAATGCATCAAGTTCCCTCAGGTATGAAACTCAAACTGACATGCTTAAACTATTGTATACTGTGCACAAGTGTTATATGTTTAATTACATAGTTAAGGCAAGTTGTGAGCAGGAGTAACATTTACTAATGGGCATGTAAATTTGAAAGTCATAGATATTAGAAGTCCAAAATTGATTGCATGAGCCTTGTTGAATTGTTCCCTGTATCAAGTTGTATTTGCAAGTGATTTCATTATTTGAATTCAAAAGATAAAATTGTTGTGTTTATCTGGTCTTCAAAATTCCAATTTTTTTATCTAAACACTAAATTCGGATGAATATATCAAAATTCATCATTATCTTTTGTTCAAAAGTTTCCCACATCCATTACTCTCTTGAAACACGGTTTACGTTTCCCTAAGCATTAAATAGGAGTGTCAAATCAACTAAATTCACCTCACCTCCCAAACGACACCTCACTTATTCACTCCCTCAAGTTACCTCCACCATAAAAACATGTCAGCCTCACCAAAATTTACACCACTCAAAAATTACCTTCTCTCTCATCACTCCGATCAAAATTTCTCACCAATGTCTGTCTCACCAAAAACCCAAACTGAAGCCGAAGAAATCACAAACCCTATTCCAGAAATCACCATGGAAATCATCCCCGAAACTCGAAATCCTGAGCCTCAAAAGAAGGAATCTCCTACTGAGTCCAATTCTTCCCGGAAAAGGAAAATCGAGGACATGCAAGAAGAGGAAGAAAGCGTTTCGGAGATGGGTGTCAACTATCGAGACAAGCCTGCTTCTATGAAGAAACAGGAGAAAATCAGCGATCACTTTGTGACAGGTTTGGCACTTAATTTACCTTGGTGTAAATCTGTTAAGCTTTATGAATTGTTGGATTTGCTTGAAGCTCAAAATTGGGTGAATCTGTTGGGTGAATGTTTTAATCGAAGTTTGTATGTTGATGCTATGAAAGATTTTTGCAAAAGCTTTAAGTACTCTAAGGGTACTATTCACTGCTGTGTGTATGGGAAGGCTGTTGAGTTTGATGCTATGTATCTGGCTGAATTGTTTGATGTGCCTAATACTAGGTATGATATTTATTTCAAAAATAATGTGATAAGGAACCCGATTCCTGATGCTAATATTGATGAAATAGTGGAGTATTTAGGAGGTGACCCGAAGGAAACCTACATAAACCACAATGTCCTAACCCCTCTTAACAAAATCCTGCTAAAATTTGTGTTCAATGACATAATCCCTCGCTCTCAAAAGAGAGACAGTGCCAACAAGCTTGATTCTGTCCTAATCTACTGCCTAGCCAAAAAGATCCAAATTAACTTTCCCTCTATCATGATCCAACACCTATCTCATTGTGTTCCTAAAGGCTGGAAGGTTGGATATGGTAACCTACTCACTTATGTGTTTGAAAGCTTTGGCATTTCCTTTGCTGACAAAGAACCCCTGCCCCTCAAAAACACTGAATACATACAACCCATTTTCCTTGAAAACCATAAGATGAAAGTTGTAGATGGGTGTTTTGAAGTTGTGCAGGAAGAAAGGAGGCTAAAAGAAGTAGGTGGTTCAGTTGAGGGGGAAGTAGGAGAAGATCAGGCAGGAGAGGCCATAGGGAATGTTGTTCAGGAGTTGCAGGAACAAGAGGAGGAAGAGGAAAGGCAGGTGGAAAAGGTTATTGAGATAGGGGGAAAGAAGAAGAGGAAGAGTTTGAGGTTGATGAAGAAAAAGGAGGCCCCAGCACCTATCTGCATTGATATAACTGGGGTACAGGAGGAACTGCAGAAAGTTACCACCTCTCCTACTTCGGGCAAGTATGCATCTACTTCAGGTTTTGCAGCATTTAGTTCCCCACCTAAGGTTCCCAGCGAGGATGTGAAGGAGTTGAAGGAGATGCTCCAGAGGGTGCTGAAGGAACAAGAGCAGTCAACGGTGAAGATGGAGGAACTGAAGAAGAGTGTGCTCACTCTTGATGCTGATCTGAAGAAACTGGTCAAGAGCTCAGAACAGGGGAGACAGTCCACAGTGAAGGACATCGTATCTCAAATCAGCAAGAAGCTTGAGGATCTTGCTGTTGATGATGACCAGAGCACTGCTTCCTAACCTCTCTTTCCTTGCAGCCTTTTTATGTTGATGAAACTTCTGTTTATTTGTTTTTGGGAAACAATTTTTAAATTTGGTCTGTAATATCTTGGGAACTTTAGTTTTTTTGGTGAACTTGCAAATTTGGTACATTGGCCGATGTTTTTAAATCGGTTTTGGATGATGAATGTCTATACTGCTTTTGACTATATGCTTTGTGAATGTTTTCTCTATATATGCATGCTTCTTGTCTTAACACCAGACCACTTGATGGTGCTGTGTTATGGTATACTATGCTTGTATGTTGGTTTTTGATAATGCCAAAAGGGGGAAAAGATGCAAACTATCCAAGGAAACTTAATCATTCTATGGTCTCTGTTCGAAGTCTTCTCAGCAAGCCTACATCTCTACAGGCAGGTATATTTTCCATTTTTGCAATTTTTCTTCTTTTTGTTTTCTGTCTTTAATTTTATTAAGTAGTTCCCTTTTTGCATTGCATTATATTTTTGCATTTTCCTTCTTTAGTTTAGGATGGATTATCTTTGTTTCCTTGTAAGTAAGTTTGGATTGTTTGTCATCATCAAAAAGGGGGAATATTGTTGGATTTAATGATTTTGATGATGACACAACCTTACTTACTTACATACTAATAAAGGCTTGATTGTTTGAGTGTGTGATCAGTGCAAAGACTAGGAGAATTAAGTGTCGAGCATAGATACCATGAGGAACAGGAAAGCCAGAAACAAAGTTATCCAAAAGAAGAGTTCCCTCATAGGAACTGGCGCTTCAGAAATGAAGACTTGAGAAGAGAAGGTTCCCTCAGGGAACAGAAGCTTCAGAGAAGAAGCATCACTAGAGAAGAGAAGTTCCTTCCAAGGAACAGAAGCCTCGGAGTAGAAGCTTCATCAGAGAAACATGAAGACTAAATATTTTATATATTTTAGGATTTATGTAAGTATAAGAAAGTTAGTTACATTCGAATTTACTGTGTGGAATTGGTCTAAAAAGATAATATTGTGCTAGCTAATTTTTAGGAAAGTTGTTATTCTCTAACGATTATCTTTTCAAACAAAAAGATTTTATTTTATCCTTTTCTGATTTTCGGAAAATATGATTTTCTTTTTCTGATTTTCGGAAAATATTTTTAACAAAATTAAATCTTCCATGTTTTCCAAAACTTGCGGCCTACTCTCCCACGTTCTTCTTCAAGTCGTGGTTCTGCAAAATTGAGGAGTTCATGGTTCCTTAAATTAAGGGACAAGATCTTCTTAGTGGGCATGAGTAGTGGCGTAATGGGTTTGCTGCACAATGAAGTTTTCCAAAGCGTTTATTTCTCTATAAATAGTTCATAATTTCTGTTGGAAAAACTTGTCCTTGCTCACATAAGTTTTCAAGCTTTTAATCGAGTTAAGAGTCCAATTCCATACAAGTTCATTAGAGTGTTCTAAATGTTCTTATACTAGAGTTTGTTTTTCTTTCGAGTTGTAATTGGGGAATGGGGAAGTTCGAGTGAACATTTGTGTATGAGAAAGAGAAGAGAGAAAGAGAAGAGAAAGAGAAGAGAGAACAGAGAAGTGAGAAGAGAGAAAGAGAAGAGAAGAGTAACAAGTTGGGTGACTTGTTCCTCAGGGTCTCAAGTTCGTAGAGGAACTTGAGTTTGAGTCTTTAGCTTGTAATAGGATCATTTGCCCTATTATAGTGAAGATTCTCTTCCCAAAATCCCAAGTGGTCGTGGTTTTTCTCCTTGTTAGGGCCAAGGAGTTTTCCACGTAAAATCTCTCTTGCATTCTTTAGTTCCTTTAGTTAATCTCTCAGTTCCTTTAGCTAACTTAATTTTAATTCCGCAAAAAGTTTGGCTAAACTCTCATACTACAATTCAACCCCCCCTTCTTGTAGTATTCATTGAAACAACACCATGCTAGCACCACTTGCCCCTAGCACTTGGTTTGCTCGGGGCCTTCCGATGCTAGGGTATTTTGGTAATTGTTGATTAATTGATTTTTACCGTCTCGTCTTTTTATTAATTCGACTCGATTTGTGACGCTCGGTCTCGACACTCCTAGCTCGATTTTCGACGTCTATGTTCATAATACTCGAGCGACTCATTAATTCCTTTCGGATTAATTCGTCGTGACGGATCGTCAGTTTGCTTGGGTGTGACCCAAAGGGTTCAGTCAAGATTAAGCTGTAATATTAATTATACATTAATATTACTGATCGAAAGCGGCCTCCAACTAGGCCTTCCGATCACTTAACCTCATTGAATAATTAGCTTTCTAATAATTCCGAACCCTTTATCGGAATAATACACTTGTTCGAAGGACATCATTCCCATCAGGTCCCCCCAAACAACAAAATCAATTTATAAGGTTCTTTTAGACCACTTTAAACATATAAGGTCCTTCAAGACAATAGTGAACATATATGTCCTTTCTAGACAAATTTACCTTAATTGTATGAGTTATGCAATATTGATTCGAGATTCGACAGATGAGAATTGGTATTAAGGCTTAGTTTCAATATGTAAGTTAGTTTATAAATGGTTAAATCAATATTCGAGAGATGCGATTTAATACCGCTAAGTCAATTCTGTTATTATAATAGTATCGATAGCCCTTTATAATTTGGTTAAATTATGAATAGATAATTGATTGTTATGTTTTATCCCGGAGTATTAATTATTGGTGAACCTATGACCCTAGGCCTTTTATTATTGATTATTCCCTTAGTTTAATTATTGTCATAGTATAATTCTCACAATTCCTACTTGGTTATTTGGTAATTTAGATTATAATAATTTATTATTAATAAAAGAACATTTTTCCCTTATGGGCATTAGAACGATTGCACATTCCACACTCATTCAAACACATTTATAAGCAAACATCTCACGAATCAAGCACAATGATAAGTAAGTGTTCATTTTACAAGAAACAGGATACAATCGCTAAAGATCATAACACGCAAGCTAGTTCAAAGACTATTGTTGATTGGGGGTTCGTCAACTAGATAAACAAACTATTGTTCTAAATCAAGTATTTAAAAGCCACTAGGGAATGGGATCCACTCAACCATGGCAATCAAAAATATTGGGAGCAAATAGAGACAAGAGATAGCAAGGACTACATGTAAGACCAACCTCATGCAATTAAGAAAACAACTCACACTCCTAAACCTAGATCCCTCATTAGTTTAGCAATATGAGATAAATAATCAAATTGCAATAAGTAATGACAAACTTAATATACATGCTATCAAGCCTAAAATCAAGGGTAACTACTCCTATCATAAAGAACTAACAAGCAATCTCATACAATTAATTTAATCACAATTCAAACATTAAATACTTCTCCAAAATTCACTTAATTAACCATTAGGTTGAGTTTCACTCAACCCCTAGCAAAGAGGAATACTCACAATGACTTGTGAGTAACATGCAAAGTACCAAGTTAGGGTTCTAAGTAGTTCAATAATAGGGGAAAAATGATTCACTATAGATAAAACTAACATGCAACAACAAATTATCAAGATCAAAAGAGATTCAAAGGACTTGCAACATAACAAAATAAAATCAGAAAATAAGTAGAGGTAAGTGAAAGAAGTTACTGATTGAAGCTTCAAATGCTGAGTACAAATGCTGAAAATATGAAAAAAAATATTTGAAACTTGCTTCTACAATGATTAATTTGAGAGTTTCTAAACTAAAATTACCCGCTAAGGGTTTATTTGGCATTGTTTTTGTTTTCAGTTTTCTCTTTTTTTTTTTTTTTTAAAAAAAACCAAAAACAGGAAACAAGAAAAAGGTGTTTCCACTTTTTTGTTGTCAATTTTTTAAATTATCAGGATTTCAATTAGTTTGACTAATTTTTTATTCATTATACAACATATATCATACGATTTTGAAAATCAAAAAACAGAAAAGCACAATAATGCCAAACGAACCCTAAATTAAAGTTGATTGTTGCTAACTAAGAGGAAGTTGCTAAAAACTATACTAAGACTGATGTTCTTAAAATTAACCAAATGGGTAGTATTTATACTCCCCGAATTACATAGGTTAATCCGTCAAAAGAAAATCGGAATCCCAGTTAGGAGCGCCCGATTTGTTTTGGGTAATTTTACCCATGCCACGTGGGCCAATCATATCCTGACACGTGTCATACTCTGAATGGATCGAATTGGACCAATCTCCATTTGACACGTGTCCTTCCTAGAACTCGGGAGAAAAAAGGCGGCCTTCAAGGGCCCAAATACCGAGTAAGCCGTCATACGGCGCAGCCCAGCAGAATTAGGTCAGAGTGACCTAACCAGGAGCACGTTTCCCAATGACCCTATAAATAGGGAGATTCCCCCCATTTTTGAGACACCTACAACTGATTACAACATACCCTACATTCTCTTACATCAGAGAAGCACCTGATCTCGAAATCCGAGAAGATCTCACCTAAATTTCCGCACCTTTTTCCTACTCTCATTCAATTACTAACTTGATCGTCGGAGGCGGAGCTCCAACCACCCGGGAGTCTCTATTGTTTTGCAGGTACAGGCCGCATTCACCAATCTTCAAGCTGTAACTCTCCCGAGGGACAAAAAAACGCCCAAAACACGCTCTACAATTTATTTATTTAATAATTTTGGAAATACTTTATTTTATAATTTAAAAATATTGGGACATATAATTTTATAAAGGGTAATTTTTAAAGTCAATGGTATATAAAGGAAAGTCAAAATGTTAATTTGAATAGGAAAGGGATCATTAAGAGTAGTAAAGCAATTTTAAGTAGGAGGGTTATTGAGAGAGGGTATAAATACTCATCATATGAGCAAAATCGAACTTTGCCCAAGGTGGAGAATACCCAAAGGTAAACTCTCTCTCTCTCTCTCTCTCTCTCTCTCTCTCTCTCTCTCTCTCTCCTCTTATTTTCTATCCTCTTAATTTTTCCCCTTCCCCTTTATTTTATTTTTGGTTCATCACCACCCACACACACACACCACACTAACCGGCCACCACCACGGTTGCCCACTAGCCAGCGACCACCACCACCAGCACTCACCGGCAGCAGAAGCCGGCCTTGGTGGTTGTGCGCCGGTGGTCAAACAAAAAAAAAATGTTCTTTTTATTTTTAATTCAATCTACCCCTAATCTAATTATTATTTTTTAATTTTGTGATGATTTTTATGATGTTTGATTTTAAGTATGATGTATATAAATTTTCAGGTTTGGTTTTGAATTAAAAAACCCCAAATTACAAACCCTAGGTTTCTAAGTTTATGAATATTGATGGAAATTGTTTATGGATAATTTAAATTATTGAAATAGGTGTTTTAAAACATAATTACAACAATTTTAGATGATTTAATAAAGCTGGAATTTTCTATATAAACTATAATTAAGATTCTTGAAAGGATTTTTAACTACCCATTAATTGGGAATAAAAGTGAGGGTTCTAAATTAAATTTCAGCTTGTTTTAAAGGATTTATGAGTGATTTAAAGAGTGTATATATTGCTTGAAATTTGTGTGGAATACATATTAATGCCACTTTGTAATTTTGGATTGTAGGAGATTTCAAAGTGAGTGATTTCTTGTAGTCGTGATGATTTTGAGATCATATTCAAATTACGTTCGCGTACTTGGTAATTACTTGAGTATGTAGAAACATGTTAGGCTTTGATTTAACTAATTCCAACGTAGTATCATGATAGATATTGATTGGAATGGTTGATTGGATTAATGTTGGTGATTGAATTGTGAAGTATGGATTATTTGTGGTGAATTGATGATTGGAATTAATTATGTTGGCACGTTGAATATGGACCACACTTTTATTATTAACATGATTGAGAGCATGTTTAATTAAACTAAATGTTTAATTTGGTTTGGAATATTAAAAGAGAATTTTATTATGGTTCATATTATTTTTTTATTGATGCTATAAGCATGAGGAATGAGCTATTTAAGTGTCTATGTACACGAGGGTTAAATTACATTTTGGTGCCTGTTTTGGGTGTTTTTGTCCCTCGGGAGAGTTACAGCTCGAAGACTGGTCCAGCGCGGTTTGTACTTGCACAACACGGAGACTCTGGTTGGTTGGAGCTCTGCCTCCGACGATCAAGTTAGAACATGTTGGAGAAAGTAATAAGTGCGGAAAGGTAAAAATAAGATCTTCTCGGATTCCAAGATCAGGTGTTTTCTCTGATGTGAGATAATGTAGGGTATGCTGTAATAAATGTAGATGTCCCCAAAATGGGGGGGAATCTCCCTATTTATAGGGTCATTGATAAATGTGCCCCTAATTAGGTCACTCTGACCTAATTCTGATGAACTGCGGCGCCGAATTACGGCTTTCTCGAGATTTGGGCCCAAAAAGGCCGCCCTTTTTCCCAAATTCTGGGAATGACACGTGTCAAATGGAGCTTGGTCCAATTTGGACTAATTTAGGTTTGACACATGTCACTACCTGGTTCGCCCACGTGGCTTGGGTAAAAATTACCCAAAACATTTGCCCCTCATAGATGTGACGTGGCACGCCACGTGGCATCTGTGACACGTGTCACTCATCCACCATTTTTTTTACTGTGAATTTTTAACTTTTCACATTCCGGGGAAATTACGAAAATACCCCTGTATTTACCCCTCTATAAATACAGGGTTTACCCCCCTCTTTTTGGACGTTTCCAAAAATTTCTTAGAGAGAGAAAGTCAAAGAGTTCTAGAGAGAGAAAATTTGACCACCGTCTGTGTTAAAACACAAACTTCTTTTACCCCGCCTGCCCCAGCCGGTTTAGCAACCACTTGTGCTATATACAAGCAAGATTACCTTCAACCCACCTGCTGCAGCCGGTCAACGCTTGTGTAATTCCCCATAATTATGTGAAAACAAAAAATTTATATTTATGTGAATATTTAACTATGATTATTTATTTATATGATTTATTCTACCATTTCAAAAAATTATTATTATTAGATGATTATTTATTTTACTATTTTAAAAGTAGATAAAACTATTTCATAAAAATTATTTCATTACTTATATTTTAATTATTATACAAGTCCAACCCGTTATTCATTAAGCCTATTTTTTTATAAAAAAAAAAAAACCCACTCACTTTAAGCCCAAGTATCAATCCTAGTTTTATTAGAACTAGGAAACTAAACCACTCTAATAATAAAACCCCTCAAGCTTTCCCCTCCTCCAATTTCACGACAAAAAAAAAAAAAAAAGCTCTCCCTCTCTTCCTTTATTTTTTTTATTGCTTTATTATCTTAATTAAAATTGTTTAAAGTTTCAACCTTTAATTAAAATTTTGTTCTAAATTATATTATTATGGTTTGATAATATGTTTGGATTCTAAAAGATTATAAATTTATAAGTTTTGACATGTTTAATTTATTAAATAAAATTTCAGATTATGTATTTTGTATATTTTAGGGTTTAAAGCATTGATTTTTCATGTATTAGGGCTTGATAACATGTTAATCAAACTATCTAATCATACTATGTTTAAATTACATTAAAGTATAATTATTTTAATCATATATAAATTTTTAGATTTATTAAAGTTTCAATTTTTATGAACAAGTAGTGTTAATTTCATGTTTTTATGCTTCTAAACCTATAAAATAATTATGGTGAGTATTTTGTGATTGAAAAAGCTTTGAACTTTATATTCTAACTTTAAAATATTTTCAGATTTCATACCTTTTATTTTGAAGCCTCTAATTGCATTGAATTAATATATTCTTAGGTTTTTAACACACTAACTTGCTATATAATGACTATTTCAAGTAATTATGCTTATGGGGTTATTTTATATACTTAAAACAAATTTTCAGATTTATTTACCCACTTTAAAGTTGCTGTAATTTGATATAAAACACTATATTTTCATAAATCTAACATATAAACTTGAAGTTGGGATGTTATATTACTAACTTTAATTTTGGGGACAATTTAAAGGCTTTATTTTGATGATTTAAGAGGTTTTAAAGTAGTTTAGTATTGCTGTAATTTTAATTGCTTTGGTATTGATTTATTTCTAATTGTTTGGTTTAGGAGAGGACTTTGTAGAAGGCGACTTCTAGTTTTAAAGTGGCCAATCGAATTGTTTACTCAAGGTACGTACAAGTTACGAAACCTTGCTTATAGGTGCATGTTTAAGGACGGATCGAGAACTTAGTATCATGTATAGGATTGACTGGGTTAAATTGTCTGGTTATACATTGTGAATTTCAAATGATGTGCACTAGTTTATAATGCAAGTATTATTTGTGCTCTAATTATGCAAGGTGCGCTTAAAGGCAAAGGTATGTGATTGGTGTAAAGATCAAATTATTACTCATTCATGATTATGTAAACAGGATGAGTAAAGGAGAAACTCAAGTCTTGTAAGATGAGGTTAAGGTTTTGGGGTGCCTTATGCACTCAAGGTGTTTATACACCGAGGTAGTAATGGAATAATTAATAAATGTTGTTTATCACTAATAAATCAAGAATCTAAATTGAGAATTCGCCATGTTTGATTGAATTGTTTGGGATGTTTGTATTGAAATGTATATGAGTCATCGCCAAGTCTAAACCTGTAAATCACGTAAAGTGTAAGATGGATGAGCAATAAAACTCTGGAATGGTGCACATCTGGAGTAATGACAATTAGGGGTTGGGATACATGGGGTATTAGCCGTGTACTTTTATTGAGGCCGTCTGATCTACGAGTCTCCTCTTTCAAATATTATTTTTCTAAAACTAGGAGTTAGGTGAGATCTCATACTAACTACGGTCACGGAGTCGCGCCCGTGGTCGTTGGATGTTTATTGATGTTTCCGAAAGGAGGCATGGGGTTTTTCTTTATTGATGTTCCAAATGGGACATGGGTTGGACAACCTTGTCTATTGCTAAATTCAATGAACTAATTAAATGAGTCAGTCAGTATCCAATAGTGAGGTCTTAATAAATTTAATAGTTGAGTCATGAATTGAGTCTATATTTAATGATGCTTGTGCTTGATTATTAGTAGCATGTTAGGTATTTTCTTAATTTGATTTCGCAGCTTGTATGTACTCAGCTTTGCTGACTGCGTGCTTTTGTGTGTGTCTTTCTTTGGTCATGGCCTTCGCCTTTCAATGACCCTGTGACGATCTACTTTTTACACTTGTAATATTGGGGAGCAGAATAACCACAGGTTCTTGCACATGTAGCATTCATCAGGGTTGTGGGATCTTGAGTGGAGAGTTAGTTTGCATTTTATTTCTTTGGCAAGTTTGAATTTATTTTAATTCGATTTATTTGACACTAATTCCTTTGGGTTTGAATTTATTTGAACACTGAAATTTAATCACTTACTACTTTTATTGGGTTTTAAATAAGGGCCTTAATGGTTCCAACTTGTAATACTTATTTTGATTTAATTCCTTTGTTTTGAGGTTTATTTAAAACTGTTTTGGTTTTCCGCTGCTAATTTCTGAGATAGCCTTAACGTTTGAACACGTGGCGGTAGCACGTCAGTAATTCTCTTGAAATTGTTCAGGTTATATACAGGTTTCTCACAAGTTTTTAAGAGAGAGTTGTTGGGGTGTTACAAAGTGGTATCAGACTGCTTAGGTTAGATTTAATTACCACTAAAGCCAATTAGCTTAGTATCTTAGGCGCCTAACTAATAGTTGAGGATTTAAGTTCAAAGGCTAAAGTGATTTTTTCGAAACTTAGTATGTTTGAAACGTTTTATCTAAAATTATTTTGAAGCTTATTTGTCTACTTAGTGAGCTTTGGGTAGACTTAAGAAGGGAATGCATGCATATTTCATACATATCTTTTCATTTAATTGTCACATGAAGTGTTATTTTTCTTATTTATTTAACATGTTGTAATTAATGTCCTAATTGATGTGTTTTATGATGTGCTTGTGTTATGCTTTTGTATGTTCGTTGCGTTGGGTTGACGTAGAAAAGAAATGAGTGACTCAGTAAGCACGTCTGAAAGCACGAATAATGGTACTAGGAACAACCCCGTTGTTGTGTCTGAGGATGAGAATGATGCTCGAAGTGAAGATACTCTAGAGAGGTTTGAAAGGACTATCACGCCAGCTAATCCTGATGAGGAAGATTACCAATATATACATGAGTTTAAGACTGCAGAGAACAAAAGGCATAAGATTAAAACCTACCAAAGAATGTTCCATGACTATACTCTTATTGAATTTTCAGATGAGAATAACCTTGAATGGCTACAACCACCACCTGAAGATCCAAATGCTGGAAGGAGAGCTACTAGGAATCCTAATCCGCTTTACAAGGCAATAATTATTGAAGACTCAGATGATGAGAAGGATCCCGATTTTGATGTTAATAATTATGATGAGAAGAAAGATAAAAACAGCAATGTGATACCTTGAGTTTTATTTTTGTTAGGGTAGAGTTAGCATGAATAAGGCAATTTGCCATTAATAACGGTTATTAGAACTTCATTATAGTATGATTTAGATGATTAATGTAAATAAGTAGCCAGTACTACAGAGTCATTATTTGGGATTGATACCTTTATTCAAGTTATAATAAGAAGTTGAAATTTTATTTTAAGAGCCTTATTTTACTTTTCTTTGTGAGTAAGATCAAGTCTAATTTTTGTGATCATATAATTTTGGGAAAAATTTCTTTGTTTATGATTAAAACTTAGTATGAGTGGCGCGGGATGGGGGAAATATTTTCTTAATTTCATTTAATCCTGCGTATGAACATCAAATGATTATAATGTATGGTTTTGCTTGGAACAAGGGGGTGCAATCTCAAAGTACCCTTTTGAACCAACTTATATGACGAATGCAATATTGTGATTCAATGAATATGTGTGAATAGTATATGGATTTCATTTAAAATAGAGTGCACCTTTATTCTATTTCAGGCGTAGCACTAGAATGGCTGGGAACGCTGCCTTAGCTGATGCTATTCGTTTGCTGGCTGAAAATCTTAACCAAAATCCGGAAGACCAAGTCGACCCACAATCAAAGATGTTTAAGAAGTTGGCCCAGGTTAGGCCACCAGATTTTAAGGGAGGTGTTGACCCTACTTTCCTAGAAAACTGGATTAGGGAATTTGATAAGCTGTTTGTGGCACTGAACTGTCTTGAGGGTATGAAAGTGGACCAGACAGCTATGTATCTTAAGGACGAAGCTGATATGTGGTGGAGAGATAACTCTGAACTAGTGAGAGCCAGACCTAACTTTGGGTGGGAAGTGTTCAAAACCGCTCTGAGAGATAAACTTTACCCTCCTTTTCTAAAGAAACAAAAGGCTCAGGAGTTCATAAACCTGAATATGGGACAGATGACAATTTCTGAGTATTACAATAAATTTATGACCCTTGCCAGGTTTGCTCCTGAGGTAGTACCCACAGAAGAACTGAAGGCTCAGAGGTTTGAGCTGGGGTTAACTGACTAATTACAGAAAGACTTAGCTGGAAAGGTATTTAAAAGCCTTGATAAGGTATATGAGAGAGCTGCTCACATGTACCACCTGAATTCAAAGAGTGTGGGCGAGAGTACTAAGGCCGGAGAAAAAAGGAAAGACTTTGGGAGACCCGAACACCAAAGTAGCTTTAAGAGGCCTAGAAATGGGAACTCATTTGATAGAGGTAACCAAAATGTTAGCAACTCTTCTAATGCTAACAATGGGGAGAGAACCTACCATTGTAAGAGGTGTAGGAGAGACTGGGATGGGAATTTGGTGACTTGCTGGTTCTGTAATAAGAGGGGGCACATGGAATATGAGTGTTACACCAAACAGAAACAACAGGGAAATGGTGGGAATGGTGGGAACACCCAACAGAGGCCTAACAACTTCAAAAACCAGGGGAGCAAGGGAAATGGTCAGAATGGGAAGTTTGGAAATGGTAGCAACAACAACGACAGATCTGGCAATGGCAGCAACAACTCGGGCAACAACAACAATGGTTACCAGGCAAGAAACAACACTCCCGGGCGCTTGTCTGTGATGAGCAAGGGAGAAGCTGAGAGGTCCTCGGATGTAGTTACTGGTACTTTTTCTATTCATTCTGTCTCTGTCAACACTTTGTTTGACTCTAGAGCAGCTTACTTTTTCATTTCTTCTTCTGTTGTGCGCAAGTTAAACTTAACTAAATCGAGTTATGTTGATGTGTCAGTTAGTTTGCCTACGGGTAAACTTGTCCATTGTAATAGAATATTCAAAGGCTTGCCTTTGAAAATAGGAGAAGCTATATTTCCATCGAATCTTATTGAGTTTAATCTAGGGGATTTGGATGTAATTCTGGGGATGGATTGGCTGAGTTCATATAAGGCCAAGATAGACTGTGAGATGCAGAGGGTACAATTGAGAGATCCTTTGGGTAAGACGGTGTCCTATAGACATTTAGGGAAGCCTAAGGGTTTTGGGATTAATTCTGCTTTGAAGGTCAAGAAGCTAGTGAATAAGGGATGTCCATTGTACTTTTGTTGTGTCCAAGATTTGAGTATGAGGGTGAGTAGGAGGATGGAGGATGTACCCATTGTGAATGAGTTTTTAGATGTCTTTCCAGAAGAGATTTCGGGAATGCCACCTAAGAGGGAAGTTGAGTTTACCATTGACTTAGTCCCAAGAGCTGCACCTATCTCAAAAGCACCTTATAGAATGGCACCAGCCGAGATGAGTGAGCTAAAGACTCAATTACAAGAGTTGGTAGATAAGGGGTTCATTAGGTCTAGTGCATCACCTTGGGGAGCACCTGTGTTATTTGTGAAAAAGAAGGATGGAAGTTTGAGGCTATGTATTGATTACAGAGAGTTGAATAATGTGACTGTGAAGAATAAGTACCCTTTACCTAGGATAGATGACTTGTTTGACCAGCTAAAGGGAGCAAGTGTGTTTTCGAAGATTGATTTGAGGTCGGGGTACCATCAGTTGAAGGTTGCAGATAAAGACATTCCAAAAACAGCCTTTAGAACTTGGTATGGGCATTACGAGTTTACTGTCATGCCTTTTGGGTTAACCAATGCACCAGCCATATTTATGGACTTGATGAACCGAGTGTTTCATGAGTATTTGGATAAGTTTGTAGTTGTGTTCATTGATGACATTTTGGTGTATTCGAGGAATGAGGAAGAGCATGATGAGCACTTGAGAACTACCCTTGAAACTCTTAGAAAGAACAAGCTGTATGCTAAGTTTTCTAAGTGCGAATTCTGGTTGGAGAAAGTTGCATTTTTGGGGCATTACATTTCGAAAGAGGGTGTATCTGTGGATCCTGCAAAAACCAAGGCGGTGAGTGAGTGGCCTACACCTAAGAATGTGACTGATGTTCGTAGTTTCTTGGGATTAGCTGGGTATTATAGAAGGTTTGTTAAGGATTTTTCGAGGATAGCTAGACCCATGACTACCCTTATGAAGAAGCAGAGCAAGTTTGAGTGGAATGAGAGTTGTGAGTCAGCTTTTCAAACCCTCAAAGAGCGATTGACCACTGCACCAGTGCTGGTATTACCTGATGGGAGTGAAGGATTCGAAGTATATAGTGATGCCTCAAAGCATGGTTTGGGATGTGTCCTACAGCAGAATGGAAAGGTGATCGCATATGCATCGAGACAACTGAAGAAACATGAGGTTAATTACCCTACCCATGACTTGGAGCTTGCAGCTGTTGTGTTCGCTTTGAAGATTTGGAGGCACTACCTTTACGGTGTTTCTTGTAAGATCTTCACGGACCATAAAAGTCTAAAGTACATCTTTACCCAAGATCACTTGAACATGCGGCAACGTAGATGGTTGGAGTATCTTACAGACTACCATGTCCACATCCAGTATCATGAGGGAAAGGCGAATGTAGTTGCTGATGCCCTTAGTAGAAAGTCGAGTCATAATGTCAATGCTTTGATTGTGGCTAATGAGTTGTGTGAAGATATGAGGAGATTGAACCTTGAGGTTATCAATCAAGGAGAGTTAGAGGGATTACTGAGTGCTTTAACAATCCAACCTTCAATATTTGAGGAGATTAAAGAAAAGCAACTGGAGGATGAGTCATTTCAGAAGATTAGGGATCGTGTGACTAGTGGTGCGGAGACTGAATTCAAGATTCATGTGGATGGGAGCTTGAGATATAAGGAGAGATGGTGTATACCACAAAAGTGTGAGGATGTTAAGAGAAAAATCATGGAGGAGTGCCATAATACACCTTATTCAGTTCACCCTGGGGGAGATAAGTTGTATAAGGACTTGAAGGAGTTCTATTGGTGGCCGAATATGAAGAGAGAGGTTGCTATGTTTGTATCAAAGTGTCTGACATGCCAGAAGGTGAAGATAGACCAGAAAAGACCCATGGGAAAGGTGCAACCATTAGAAATACCTGGTTGGAAATGGGATTCTATATCTATGGACTTTGTGATAGGTTTACCAAAGACTCGTAGTGGGAACGACACGATTTGGGTAATTGTGGACAGACTTACTAAGTCAGCAATGTTCATTCCGATCAAGGAGACTTGGAAAAAGAAGAAGCTAGCAAGTGTCTATGTGAAGAGTGTAGTTCGTTTGCATGGAGTTCCCAAGGACATAGTGTCGGACAGGGATTCGAGGTTTCTATCAAAGTTTTGGCAAAAAGTCCAAGAAAACCTTGGAACTGCATTGAAAATGAGTACTGCCTTTCATCCTGCAACGGATGGTCAAACCGAGAGAACAAACCAAACCATGGAGGATATGCTGTGAGCCTGTGCTTTAGATTTCCAAGGGAATTGGGAGGATCACCTACCTTTGATCGAATTCTCCTACAATAACAGTTACCATACAAGCATCAAGATGGCACCATTTGAAGCTTTGTATGGAAGAAGGTGCAGAAGTCCAGTTTGCTGGAATGACTACAGCGAACGAGTTACTTTGGGTACAGACTAATTCAGTCGTGTATAAAAGCAGCACAAGATAGACAGAAGAGTTACGCCGACTTGAAGAGAAGGGATGATGAGTTTAGTGTTGGGGACAAGGTCTTTCTAAAGGTTTCTCCAACAAAAGGTGTGATGCGATTTGGCAAGAAAGGGAAACTTAGTGCTAAGTATGTGGGGCCATATGAAATCCTCCAACGTGTGGGAAAGGTGGCTTACAAATTGGCTTTGCCAATGGAGTTTGAGAAAATGCATGATGTGTTCCACATTTCCCAGTTAAAGAAGTATGTGCCTAGTGAAACCCATGTTTTGCAACCGGAGACAATTCAACTAGATGAGTCCCTAACTTATGAAGAAAGACCGGTTAAGATACTAGATCACAAGGTGCGGAGTACTAGAACCAAAGATGTGAAGATAGTGAAAGTCCTTTGGTCGAACCAAGAGTACGAAGAGGCTACTTGGGAGGCCGAGGAAGAGATGAGGACCAAGTATCCGAAGTTATTTGACGAGGTGAGTTACGAGGGCGTAACTCTTTTCTCTTGAAGGGGGTAGAATGCGATGTGATTTCGCATTTTTACCTCAATTGTACCATTTATTGCTTGATTTTGCATGTTTTTGATTATTATTATGCATTAGTATTGCATTTACACACAATAAAAGTATGTAAACTTTGGCCAAATATGAGTTTACTGAGTACAAAGTTCAGTTTGTTGAGTATACATGTTGAGGATCAAGCAATTTACAGCAATACAAAACACAAAAAGTTTGAATGATTTTGGAAAATTATGGTTTTTGGGCTAAGTTTCGAGGGCGAAACTTCTTTTAAGAGGGGTAGATTTTAATCCCCCATAATTATGTGAATACAAAAAATTTATATTTATGTGAATATTTAACTATGATTATTTATTTATATGATTTATTCTACCATTTCAAAAAATTATTATTATTAGATGATTATTTATTTTACTATTTTAAAAGTTTATAAAACTATTTCATAAAAATTATTTCATTACTTATATTTTAATTATTATACAAGTCCAACCCGTTGTTCATTAAGCCTATTTTTTTTTTTAAAAAAAAAAACCCACTCACTTTAAGCCCAAGTATCAATCCTAGTTTTATTAGAACTAGGAAACTAAACCACTCTAATAATAAAACCCCTCAAGCTTTCCCCTCCTCCAATTTCACGACAAAACAAAAAAAAAAAAAAAAAAAAAAAAAAAAAAAAAGAGAAAGCAGCTGCCGCCAGCCAGCACCACCGCCGCCTGCACCACCGCCGACCACCAGCTGCCGCATGCTGCTGCCGTTCGCCCCTCTTCTCCCTCTCTTCCTTTATTTTTTTTATTGCTTTATTATCTTAATTAAAATTGTTTATAGTTTCAACCTTTAATTAAAATTTTGTTCTAAATTATATTATTATGGTTTGATAATATGTTTGGATTATAAAAGATTATAAATTTATAAGTTTTGACATGTTTAATTTATTAAATAAAATTTCAGATTATGTATTTTGTATATTTAGGGTTTAAAGCATTAATTTTTCATGTTTTAGGGCTTGATAACGTGTTAATCAAACTATCTAATCATACTATGTTTAAATTACATTAAAGTATAATTATTTTAATCATATATAAATTTTCAGATTTATTAAAGTTTCAATTTTTTATGAACAAGTAGTGTTAATTTCATGTTTTTATGCTTCTAAACCTATAAAATAATTATGGTGAGTATTTTGTGATTGAAAAAGCTTTGAACTTTATATTCTAACTTTAAAATAACTTTCAGATTTCATACCTTTTATTTTGAAGCCTCTAATTGCATTGAATTGATATATTCTTAGGTTTTTAACACACTAACTTGCTATATAATGACTATTTCAAGTAATTATGCTTATGGGGTTATTTTATATACTTAAAACAAATTCCAGATTTATTTACCCACTTTAAAGTTGCTGTAATTTGATATAAAACACTATATTTTCATAAATCTAACATATAAACTTGAAGTTGGGATGTTATATTACTAACTTTAATTTTGGGGACAATTTAAAGGCTTTATTTTGATGATTTAAGAGGTTTTAAAGTAGTTTAGTATTGCTGTAATTTTAATTGCTTTGGTATTGATTTATTTCTAATTGTTTGGTTTAGGAGAGGACTTTGTAGAAGGCGACTTCTAGTTTTAAAGTGGCCAATCGAATTGTTTACTCAAGGTACGTACAAGTTACGAAACCTTGCTTGTAGGTGCATGTTAAAGGATGGATCGAGAACTTAGTATCATGTATAGGATTGACTGGGTTAAATTGTCTGGTTATACATTGTGAATTTCAAGTGATGTGCACTAGTTTATAATGCAAGTATTATTTGTGCTCTAATTGTGCAAGGTGCGCTTAAAGGCAAAGGCATGTGATTGGTGTAAAGATCAAATTATTACTCATTCATGATTATGTAAACAGGATGAGTAAAGGAGAAACTCAAGTCTTGTAAGATGAGGTTAAGGTTTTGGGGTGCCTTATGCACTCAAGGTGTTTATACACCAAGGTAGTAATGGAATAATTAATAAATGTTGTTTATCACTAATAAATCAAGAATCTAAATTGAGAATTCGCCATGTTTGATTGAATTGTTTGGGATGTTTGTATTGAAATATATATGAGTCATCGCCAAGTCTAAACCTGTAAATCACGTAAAGTGTAAGATGGATGAGCAATAAAACTCTGGAATGGTGCACATCTGGAGTAATGACAATCAGGGGTTGGGGTACATGGGGTATTAGCCGTGTACTTTTATCGAGGCCGTCTGATCTACGAGTCTCCTCTTTCAAATATTATTTTTCTAAAACTAGGAGTTAGGTGAGATCTCATACTAACTACGGTCACGAAGTCACGCCCGTGGTCGTTGGATGTTTATTGATGTTTCCGAAAGGAGGCATGGGGTTTTTCTTTATTGATGTTCCAAATGGGACATGGGTTGGACAACCTTGTCTATTGCTAAATCCAATGAACTAATTAAATGAGTCAGTCAGTATCCATTAGTGAGGTCTTAATAAATTTAATAGTCGAGTCATGAATTGAGTCTATATTTAATGATGCTTGTGCTTGATTATTAGTAGCATGTTAGGTATTTTCTTAATTTGATTTCGCAGCTTGTATGTACTCAGCTTTGCTGACTGCGTGCTTTTGTGTGTGTCTTTCTTTGGTCATGGCCTTCGCCTTTCAATGACCCTGTGACGATCCACTTTTTACACTTGTAATATTGGGGAGCAGAATAACCACAGGTTCTTGCACATGCAGCATTCATCAGGGTTGTGGGATCTTAAGTGGAGAGTTGGTTTGCATTTTATTTCTTTGGCAAGTTTGAATTTATTTTAATTCGATTTATTTGACACTAATTCCTTTGGGTTTGAATTTATTTGAACACTGAAATTTAATCACTTACTACTTTTATTGGGTTTTAAATAAGGGCCTTAATGGTTCTAACTTGTAATACTTGTTTTGATTTAATTCCTTTGTTTTGAGGTTTATTTAAAACTTTTTTGGTTTTCCGCTGCTAATTTCTGAGATAGCCTTAACGTTTGAACACGTGGCGGTAGCACGTCAGTAATTCTCTTGAAATTGTTCAGGTTATATACAGGTTTCTCACATGTTTTTAAGAGAGAATTATTGGGGTGTTACAGCTTGACCCCTTCTAGAATCTGATTTTAAAGGTAATGTCTCTATCCCCTTCAGCTCATTCTTACTTTTTCCGTTCGTATACTTTCATTCATTAAATGGACTCATCACCAACACACACGGCACAGTCTAGGTCAATAGTCAGCCGATCTCTTGGTACGGCTGAATCTATGACTGGGGGTGCCGGCTCTGGGTGCATGGAGCAATTTGGTACATGCCCCCAACTGATCGTCTCTGTGACTGTGCAAGACACAATGGCTAGAACCAAACAAACAGCCACCAGACGGCGAAGGAGAGATGGTACATAGGAAGTGTCGTCTGATGAAGTGACCCCGGTTGAGGGGAAGAGATGCAAGTCGATTCGGAGGAGTACTCCCCGTTTGGGATCCCTAGGACCCCCAGTGATACGATCATGGATGAAACTGAGGGTAGAGATGGCGAGGGGGTCGTCTCCAATGCTGAACTTGAAGAAGTTGATCCCGAAGATGGAGACGGGGAGGGATCCGCGTCTGCCTCTGGGTCAGACGGTGAAGAAGTCTCCCAGGAGAGAGACAGAGGGAGCACCGCCTCAGGGTCTAGCTCTGAGGACAGTAGCGATGCTCCTCTATCCTTGCTTAAGGATAATGAAGTTGAGGAGAGGAAGAAATGGAACAAGAGGGCAGATCCCTTCGAAATCCACGTCTCTGCCAAAGAAAGGGAAATTATGGAGAAGGGACTTGAGGATTTTAAATTCAAACGGCCTCTTGGGGAGGGATACAGGATCTGGGTGCTGCCTGAGTTGGGCACCGTTTCTTGGAAGGACGACCAAGAAACTCTTATTTCGGCTGCTATGAGGCAGCGTTTCTGGCTGGCCTCCGGTTCCCCCTCCATGATGCTGTGAAAGCCATCTTGCGGGGTTATGACCTAGGCCGATTGACCCCAAAATCCTGGGTTAACATTCTAGGATATGTTAGCGCCTGCGAGATGCAGGGTCTGCATCCCGACTGGGAGGCGTTCGCACACGTACACTATCTCAGCCGCAGCCTAGGCGGCTGGAGGGCGTGGTACACTTTGACCACTTACCCTAAATATTAGATGACCTTGGACAAAGTGTCCAAGTAAGACAACTGGAAACACCGGTTCTATCTGTTGTCTGCCCCCACTCGGCGTGAAAACTGGGAATTTTACCGGTATAATAAGAAGCCTGACCTTCTAGGTCAGAAGTGTGCCCACCCCCGGATTCTAGAGGATGACTACGACAAAATAATAGAATCAAAGTTCTTTGAACTTGAAACATATACTCTCTCAACCAGGGAAATAATAAAGGTTCCAAAGAATTGGATACCCATGAGTACATGGTTGAGAGACGAGGCGTTCTTGTCCGCCTGCAGTTTGAGCACAATGTTTTCAAAGCGTAGGTTTATTACACATCCGGCTATATGCCGTCTGTTTTATTGCACTGTCTATCTTGCTACTCTTTTGAACTTATTGTTCCTTTACTTTTTGCAGAGAACGCTTTAGCAATGCTCCCAGACGACAAGACCCCCAAGCAGTCGGCCGCAAAGACAAGGCGGAGAAGCAAAGGGCGGAAATAGACGCCAAGGGTTAGGTATTCACCGCTTAACCTGTTAACTTCGAATATTATTTTAATCTTTTACTAGAGACGGTTTATTACCGGCTGTATACTCATTGTACAATTTTCACTTGTAGGTTGCTCCTCGATACTTCCAAAAGCTCATCAAGCGGAAGCCGGATGAGACGGTCGACAGCTCCTCCAAGTCTCAGAAGGTGTCGTCAATCCAAACGGCTCCTGAACTTCCAGGTGGGAATGCTCGTCTCACCATCGGGAGGAAAAGCATCAGCTTGCAAGACTTCAGCCTAGGAATAGACCTAGGCAAGAAGCTTGGTGCGACGGCTGCACCTAAGGGGGACGAAAAACCCAAGGCAGCTCGCAGTTCTGCTGCGGCTATATGTGATGATAGCCAGCAGATGGACCAAGGTATGGCATGTCCTCTTGGATCACCGTTTGAGCTCCCCTTGCCCATGCGGGTGAAGTCTCACTCGCAGCAGACTTCGAAGGGTTCATCAGGGAGCCGTGTGCAGATAGGTGCCGCCTATGCAGCTTACTCACCCAATCTTGGTTATGATGTAGATTCCCCCCGGTGGCCGGATGTGCAGTAGTACGCCAAGTATATGCTTGGGGCCATCCCTAGGAAGGAGAAGGACGCCATCCCGGGTATTGAGACGTTCAATACTGATCGAATCACGGCCCTCCTGTGTGAGGTATGTCCTTTCAAATTGAATCATTAAGGATTTCCGCGTTTGGGGTTCTTAACATTCTGGTTGCGTCTATAGGCTATGCTGAGGATTGACGAGCTCAAGCGGCCATACAATTGGAAGAGGGAAGAGGTAAAGCGAGCAAATAAATCAGCTAGGGATTCTCACAACGTTGCTCAATATCAATGTACAATAATTGAACTTGAATCTAAAGCCGTGGAATTAAAACAGGCGAAGAGCATCAAGCAGCTGACGTTTGAGCTGGAAGCAGCTAAGAAAAGGGCTAACGATTCTGAGGCTGCCCTCAAGACTGCTCAATCGAATCTCAAGGCTCTTGAGGGGGCTGACAAGGAGAACATTAATCTCCGAGCAGACATCAACCGTCTGAAGAATGAGATGGCCCAAGCTCAAGCGAACTTCAAAGTGACATTGGAGGCCAAGCAAGAGCAATTCGTTGAAGAGAACGAGTCCAACTGCATAGATCGCATGAAGCTTGCCTGGGACACCCTATGCCCGGGATAGGAGTATGGTCTCTAGGCCTTCCATGAATGGGCCAACCGAGAGGAAGAAGAGTCGGCTCAGACCTCAGGCGGAGGTGAGAAAGAGTAGAAAAACGATGCAACAGCGAACTCTACTCAACCGCTGCCTGAACAGACAAAAGAGGAGGTCCCGGCTACGCCCTAGAATTAAGCTTCTCAGTCTTTAGCTTGGCTTAAGGTCGTTTGCTTTTCCGGCCTGTGTGCCGAGTATTTGAATGTTTCTTTCAACAATTTTAAGTTTGTTTCAATCCGACTGGTGATTCGGTTTAACATTTCTTCTCGGCTCTTATGGCCGGGTTTTATTTATGAAAGTACCGAGTGAGTCGGTTTTGATTTAGATTTTTCACTTAAATTTTGCACATATATTACTTGAATTTTTGCCCAACTATTTAAGAGCGTGCGGCAGATAGCAACCCGGCTGTACTTGCCCCTAGGCGGCTGTGTGGTTGGTTTTAGTACCTTGTCGATTGATTGGCTTGGGAACTTTGGATACTTTAAAGAGTATGAGATGTTCCTACGTCAATCAATCACAGTAGTGATTGCCCCAAACTAAGTACACATCCGTCCAAGTCAGCCCAAGCAGTGGGACACTTAACTTCTTCTCCTCCGCCTGGAGTATCTGCAACCCAACTATACTCGATGTCTGTTTGCCCCATTGGGTAGACTTGTATAATTTCGAAAAACAATCTAAGTTAGAACTTCAGTCGACAACCGGCTAATGTTGTTAAACATCCGGTTTTGTGAACTTAGTCGTTCTTTAGATTATCTTTGTCAGACGGCTATGAGATGACCAATTTGGTCGTTCAATCTTTACCGCCTGCATGTGGTTGTAGAGCACTGTGTTACCCGGTTGAGAGTTACTCTCTGCGACGATTCCACCCAGATGGGCATCGCCGGACGCCTTTCACATGTTGGAGCAGACGAATTTATAAAATATATTACCATCCGGCCATTGGCCTCATGTCTTTTTAAAACGGTTGTATAGCTACTAAGTTTTTAACTTAGTTTAATTTTAGAATTGTGATAATCGACCGTTTGTGCTTTGCACAGACGGTACTTTAGACATTGCGTATGTATGAAAAAATAGAATTGAAAACAAAACGCAACTTTTTCATTGATAGGTTTTATAATACCTCGTATTTTTATACGTATTTTAATTAAAATAATTATTTTGAGAAGTATTTAATTAAATTGAAATATTTTATTTAAAGTATTTTAATTATTCATTTCAATAAGTTTAGAAATATTTTGTAAAAGAAAAGTTTATTTAATTAATTATTTTATTTAAGTTGGGGTTTAATTTAGGAAAGTTTTATTTTAGTAAAGTTTTATTAGGGAATGGATTAGGGAAGATTAAAAAAGGAAGGTTTAGGGAGAAGGGTTTCTAGAGAAGGGGTATAAATATTCAACACTTGAGGCAAATCAAACTTTGCCCAGAGTGGAGAAAACCCAAGGTAAACTTCTTTTCCTTTTCTCTTTATTTTTCTTTTCTTTTTCTTTCTCTTTTTCCCCTTTCCCCTTTATGGCCTCCCCCTCACCGCCGGCCACCACCACCACCGGTGGGCCACCGGCGCCAGCCACCAACAGCACCAGCCAACAGCTGGCGGCAGCCGGCAGTGGTGGCCGGCCAGCCACTTTTTCTCGAATAAAAAAAAAATTAAATCTTTGTTAAAAAAAAAAAAAACCAAACTAGTTTAATCCTAGATCTAATTATTAATTATGAGTTTTGTGATTTGATTTTTGATGTTTGATTATGAGTACTATGTAAATTAATTTTCAGATTTTATTTTTAATTGAAAAGCCCCAATTTTTGAAACCCTAGGTTCTTAAATTATGAATTATTGAAGGATTATGATATATATAATGGTGTAAACATTTGATTAAAGTGTTTTAAGGCTAAATTACAGCAAGTTTTCATTAAAATATAATGCTAGAATTTTTGGTAGTGCATTAAAAATCAAGTTTCGTTAAAGAATTTCAATTACCCATTAATTGGGATTAAAGTTCAATGTTTTAAATATAATTTCAGCTTATTTTAATTAAATTATGAGGGGTTTTATAATAGTATATATTGCGGAAAATTTGTGTAGAGAGGATTTTAATACTCTTCTATCTTGTAGGATATTCGAAGTGAGTGATTTCTATTAATTGTGGCGATATTAAGATCGTATTCAAGGTACGTTCGCGTACTTAGCATAATTTTATTGATATAGTAGCATGCTAAATGTGTTTAATTGATTACAAGTAGTATCATGCTAGATTTGGAATGGAAATTACGATTTGGATGTTATTGGTGATTGAATTATGAAGCATGATTTATTTGTGATGGATTAATGCATGGAAAATTATAGTTTGGAATATTGTTTATGAACCACATACTTATTTATGGCATGATAGAGAGCATGTTTAATTAAACTAAATGTTTAATTTGGTTTGGAATATTAAAAGAGAATTTTATTATGGTTCATATAGTTTTTATTGATGCTTTAAGCATGGGTAAGGAGCTATATAAGTGTCTATTTACACGAGAAATAAATTATATGTTGGTGCCTTAGTGCACTTAAGGTGTTTTTAACACCGAGGGATAGGATTTGTGGCGCTTTATGCGTTTAAGGTGTCATTGGCACCGAGGTAGAATTAAAAAGGGTTCAACATTAAATATTATGTGGTCACCAATTATTCAAGAATTAAATTGGTATGTTTGATTGTTTGAATAATTATTGTTGATTGAATGATTATGGTTTGAGAGTCATCACCAAGTTTAATAATCTGTAAATAACATAAAGTGAAAGAGATTACGCACCAAAACTCTTGGAACGTATATACCTTGAGTATGAACATATGGGGAAGTTATGTGACTTTATATTTGATCATAACTTCTAATGGAGTACAGGACGCTGTACATTCCTTTTATTATTATTATGCGAAGGAATTCCGCCACCTACGAGTGGTTATTGATGCTGGCACGGTTAGCTCCCGTGTCAGTAACCTCAATTTATTTGGGGAAGGTTAGTGGGAAACCCGTTCGATGCGTAGTCAATGCTAAATAAAATATGTAGTTGTCTAGTGAGAAGTTTGTTGAATGTTGTATGCTTGAAAAACAGGTGCAACAAGGTAAGTTGTGTGTTGATAGGTAATTGCATGTTAGTGTGTTATTTACGCTTATGTACTCAGCTTTGCTGATTGTGTGTGTTTTGTGTTTTTGTGGCCTTGTCTTTATCTTGGCCCTATGATGACCCATTTTTAATGGAGAGTAGTGGAAACAAGTTGGGAGAAGCTTTTTAGGTGATGAAGCATATTCATGAATGGGCATGAGTGAAGAGCGAATCATGCTAGTTTCCATAAGTATATGATGTGTTTATTGCTTTAATTATTTATGATATTATTATTATGCATGACTAACGCAAAATTTTTAAAGTTGGTTTGGTTTTAATAAGGCCTATAATGGTTCCAAATTGTAGGTTGATTTTATTTTACGTCGTTTGACTTTGGTTTGACTTTACTTTCGTTGATTGACTTTTCAAGTTGACTTGTTTTGAATGGTTTTGAAATTAGTCTTCCGCTGTGTGTCTTTGATCCGTTTTCACGGTGGCGGTAATGTCTTAGACATTCCTATTTAAAGTTTAAACAGGGCAAAACAGGTATTTTAAAAGAAAGGAATTTCTAGGGTGTTACGAGTTTTTCATTTACAAAAATTTACATGTCTCAGAAGTAGTACTTTTTCAAGTTGCCTACATTCCAAGTTCTAGGCAACCGCCTTCCGACTGGAGTTTCCAGGCGATAGGTGCCGTCTCTCACATCTTCATAGATCCGGTAAGGGGCTTCCCAATTAGGAGATAGCTTTCCATGCTCATTGGCTCTACCGGTTGCCTCCATTTTCCGTAGCACAAAGTCCCCCACTTTCAAGGGCCATTTGTGTACTCATTTGTTATAGGCACGGGTCATTCTCAGACGGTAAATCTAATGACGCAAGGCGGCGTTGCCCCTGCGTTCCGGGAGTGAGTCCAATGCTAGCAGTATGGCCTCCCAGTTTGCCTCTTCATCGTATAGCATGACTGTAGAGTCGGCTCATAATGCTCGATGGGCAAGACGGCTTTAGCACCGTAAACCATGAGAAATGGGGTTTCACCGGTTGCCCCTTTTTCAGTTGTTTGGATGGCCCATAGGACGTAAATTAATTCTTCAGCCCATAAACCACCGACTCTTTCAATTTTCTTTTTGATACCGTCTGAGATGAGTTTGTTGAAGGCTTTAACCTGGCCGTTTGCTTGGGGTCGGCCGACTAATGCAAAACAATGTGAGATCCCTTGATCTGCTAACCAAGTCTTGAGCTGAGGCATTTCGAATTGAGGGCCATTATCAAACACCATAGACATAGGTACCCTAAACCGGGTGACGATGTTCTTCCAAAGGAAAGAGATGACATCCTTTGTCTTGATGCTCTTAACCGCCTCTGCCTCCACCCACTTGGTGAAGTAATCCACAACCACCAAAATATATCGTTTTTCGCCTGGTGCAGGCGTGTAAGGACCTAGAATGTCCATGCCCCATTTAGCAAACGGGACTGGGCTGTGGATTGCTGTCAAGTCAATTGCCGTTTGATGGATGAGCTTGCCAAATCTTTGGCACTTGTCACATTTTTTTACCATCTCCATGGCATCTGACTCAAGAGTGGGCCAGAAGTAGCCTTGTCGCCTGGTCCTAACAGCGAGAGATCTGCCGCCTATGTGAGAGGCACAGTATCCTGCGTGCAGCTCTTCGAGAACTTCTTTCCCCTTTTCGGGGTAACACATTTCAATAGAGGTTTTAGGAAGCCCGCCTTGAAGAGCTCTCCGTTTCTCATCTCGAAGTTTTCTGCTCATTTCTTTAGGATAGCCGCTTCTTGTGGTGAGTTAGGCAGTGCACCGTCTGTCAAATATGCCTGGATGCCATCCATCCAGGTAGAGCTTCGGTCAAGTACTCCAATGGGGTCTTCTTCAGTAATACTTCATTTTTCCATAACTTCCCAAAAGATTGACCAAGGCGTATCACAGGAGGCGGAGGATGCCAATTTCGACAGTGCATCTGCCTGATTGTTTTCAGACCTGGGCACTTGACTCAGATGGAATTCTTTAAGTGTCTCAGCTTCAGCTTTGACCGCCTGAAGGTATTTGATCATTGCCGAATGGGTGGCTTCATAGTCACCATAGTATTAGCTAACAACCAACTGAGTCAGAGCAGGGCGTCAATATTTGTTGCCCCTGCCACCTTGCACATGCGTATGTCAGCTAACAGGTGTAGACACCCAAAACCAAACCCAGTGATGAATACCTTTCACGTCATTTGATTATCGAATGAGGTGAAGGTGTGGAAAGTCTAATGATGAGGATGTTTTTATTAAAATATCTCTCTTTCTGTTTTCAAAAATATTTCCTTTCGTACCCTGTTTATGAAAAATAGCCAGTCCAATTTGGTTTGGTCCATGATAAGGGTCCAATAATAGTGTAGTTGGATTGGGCTTGAAAAGAGCTTTCCAATGATATAATATAAGCCCAATTCCGATGAATTATGAGGAAGTTATGGATTAAATTAAATTAGGCCCAATGATTTTAAATGTGGCCCAATGATTTTAAATGTGGCCCAATGATCTAGAGGAGGGCCTATTAATTATTATTCCTAAAGTAATTAGGATTGATTTTGATCTTCAAGGAATATCTAGAAGGTTCTCTTTAATTCAAATGAGATTAGGATTGATAATTATATTTTTAAAAGATGTTTTATTTTGAATAAAATATATTAAATCTGATTTCAAAAACTGCTCGGACGCTTAATTACCTACAACCGGTGTTGAAGGTAATTACGCGTGGAAAAGCGCGTTGACTTTTGGACCAACGCGAGACGACTGCCTCATCGCCAGGCGCTGACCTTCGTCGCCTGGCTTTGGCCTTCGTCGCCTGGCGACGAAGCTCGTCGTTTGGCGCTGGCTCCTGTCGTTTGCGACAGGAGGAGTTTTATTCCGAATATGATTTTCTTTGATCCCGTGCTATTTTTCTTATAAATAGGGGTCGTATCTTCCCGTTTTTCATCATTCACAACAATCATCTCTCTCTATTCTCTCTCTAAAGCTAGAAGCTTTCCTTCTCTCTCTATTCTTTTTCTAAACCTTCCCTCTCACAAAATTCCTCATACACAAGTTCTAGACACACCTAGCCAAGTTCGAAGTTGCCTTCGCCCTAAACGTGAAAGGTTTTATAATTTCTGAGGGTTTGGTCCCAAATTCCTATTTCAATTATTTAATTTAATTGTTTGATTTTATTTCTTTTCCTTGAAGTTACTAACGTGTGTATTTTGTTATTAGAAAGAGATACGAGGCATCGAAGTAAGTAGTTTAATTGCTTTAATATAGAAATCATGCTTTAATTATTTCCTAGTATCATGTTAGGATGTCTTATTGATTCCTAGTATCATGTTTAGGGTTAATTAATATTTCTAATATCATGTATGATTGTTATGATGCTTCCTATTTCTTCTATTATGTTAGTATCATGCTAGGAATAAAGCTCTGATCTTTATTGTTTAGTGACATGCTAGGATTTGTTATTAATCTTGTTAGTATCATGCCTAGGATCTTGCTATTATTATGCTTTAGCGTTGATATGATTATGATTATTATTATGATTGTTATTATTATGATGATTATTATGTTGCTTGGTATATATTGTCATTGTTATTGCTTGATCACGCCCTCTCTTGCAGGTTTAAAGGGAATTTGTACTTATAATCACGCTTAATAAGATAAATAATAATCTTGTTTAGGATAATATGATTATAATTCAAATGATCGCCAATAATAGATTTATTTGTGCATTAATATTCAACCAACATAGATAAACAAGTTTAGGGTTAACCTATTGATTGCATGTTAGTCAGAAAGCGCACATGAATACGAGAAGAATAAAGTAGAGGCCTATTATTAGGGCAGGTTCAATCTCTTTTAGGTTGGATTTGTACCTTCATCCCCGAACTTCCAGTCATGGTTCCAAACCTATTGGAGTTAACGATCTCCTAGATCGTTAAGGGGTGTAACCTTCACCCTGTGAACGGTTTACAAGTTCCTAAAACTTATTGGCGACACTTTTACTCTAGCTTCCTTCCCTTTGGACGCCACCATGCTTAAGTGTATGATCACAGTGGGGCGCAAATGTAGGATGCTTAAAATATTCCCTACAACAAGGCTTCATATTCTGCCTCATTATTTGAGGCCTGGAACTTGAACTGTAGTGTATACTCATATTTATCCCTTTCAGGAGACTGACAGATTATACCTGCACCACAGCCATTCATAGTAGAGCTCCCGTCTACATACACTTTCCAAACCTGATCAAGATTGTCCGAAGCAACCGGCCTTGTCATTTCGACAATGAAGTCGGCAAAGGCCTGACCCTTCACTGCCTTTCTTGGTTCTTAAGGGATTTTAAGACTTTGCATTTCAATAGCCCACTTTAGCATTCTACCGGATGACTCCAAGGTTGTCATTGGCCGCTTGAGAGGTTGGTCTGTGTAGATCACAACCGGATGTGCCAGGAAGTAAGGTTTCAACTTCTTGACATCCATGTAAAGGAAGAGGCCAAATTTTTCAACAATGGGGTACCGTAGCTTAGCGTTTCTGAGCACATGGCTAATGAAATAGACCGGGAGCTGGATGCCGTCTCTCTCAACAAGGAGAACGGCACTGAGGGCATGATCTGAGACGGCTAAGTACATGTAAAGCGTCTCCTTGGACAGAGGGCTAACAAGCCTTGGCAAAGAGTGTAAATGTTCTTTCAATTTTTGAAAGGCCGCCTCAACATCATCTCCCCATTCAAATCTAGTCTTCTTCCTGATTGCTTGGAAGAAGTAAAGGCATTTGTCACCTGATCGGCTAAGGAATCTTCCCAACGCAGCCAGGCAACCGGTGAGTTTCTGAACTTCCTTGACAGTGCGAGGTAACTTCATGTCGATCACCGCCTGTATCTTTTCGGGGTTAGCCTCCATCCCCCTTTGATCAATCAGGAACCCGAGAAACTTCCCAGACTCAACACCAAAAACACACTTTTTGGGATTTAACATGACCTTATGCCGCTTGAGTGTGGTGAAGGTTTCTCGGAGATCATCAAGGAGATCCGTCTGTAGCTTGGATCTGACTATCATGTCATCAATGTACGGCTCTACATTCCTCCCAATCTGATTAATGAAGACTGTATTAATCATCCGTTGGAAAGTAGCCGGTGCATTCTTCAAGCCAAACGGCATCACCGTATAACAGAATAACCCCTGATCAGTGACGAAGGCCGTCTTCTCTTGATCTTTTTTCCACAAGGGTATCTGGTGGAAACCTGAGTAGACATCCATAAAACTCATTAAGGCATGCCTAGTTGTAGAGTCGATCAGGCTGTCGATCTTTGGAAGCGGGTAACTGTCCTTTGGACATGCCTTGTTCAAGTCAGTGTAATCTACACACATGCACAGGTACCATTCGGCTTCTTTACAAGCACAACATTCGCAACCCAATCAGGGAAGTTACATGGCTGAATGAACCCAGCATTTAACAGCTTTTTTACCTCAGCAGCTGCCGCTTAACTTCTTTCCTCGCCGTAATTTCTTTTCTTTTTCCGGATGGGCTTCTTTTTAGGATCCACGGCGAGTTTGTAGAAAACAAGATCCGGACTGATGTCTAGCATCTCTTCCACTTCAAAGCCAAAAATGTCTTTGAATTCTTTCAGGAGAAGGTGCAAGTCTGCACCCAACCTTTCAGAGGCAGTTGTCCCCACCTTAACAATTCTTTCCGGATGACTGTCATCCAGAGAAATATCAATGTGCTCGCCAGCCGGCTGGGGACGGAGCTCATCTGACCGTTTCCCGGTCAGTGATTGCTATTTTTTCTCTTTCTTCACCTCCACCAGCTGATCAGCTTTTCTTTTCTTTCCGGCTGCTGGTGGAGCTGGGTCAGAGTCCTTGACATCGTCCAGATCTATTGGCTCCTTCACAAGGCCGGCTGCAGCAGCCGTTGGTTTGACGTTTGAGAGGTAACACTCCCTTGCCGTCTTATGATCCCTGTTTAGGGAGCCAACATGTAACACCCCAATAATTCCCTCTTTAAACCTGTGAGGACCCTGAACATTATTCAAGAGAATTACTGGCGTGTTACTGCCACGTTTTCAAACGTTAAGGCTTTGTCAGAAAATAGCAGTGGAAAAAAAACTAAATCAATTATATATAAGTTTCAAAACCAATAACCAAAACCAAACTAAATCTTACAACTTGGAACCATTAAGGCCCTTATTCAAAACTCAAATCGATAGAAGTAGTATGAAAGTAAAATTGAGTTTAAATAACTTCAAAAGTGAATAACAACAAACATAAGAAAAGCAACCAACACTCCACTCAAGATCCCACCACCTAGAAACGGATGCTGCATGTGTAAGAACCTGTGGTTAATCTGCTCCCTAATATTACAAGTGTAAAAATTGGATCGTCACATGGTCATTGAAAGGCGAAGGCCATGACCAAAGAAAGACACACAAAACACGCAGTTATCAAGGCTGAGTACATACAAGCTGCAAAACATAAAAGAAATCCCTAACATGCTACTAATAATCAATCATCACGCATCATTAGTTTGTAGGCTCGACACATGACTCAACTATTTACATTACTAAGACTCCATTAATTAATAATAGGTAAATCATTATTTTTATTCATTGGATTAAGCAATAGACAAGGTTGTCCAACCCATGCTCCATTTGGAACATCAATAAAAGAAAACCCCCATGCCTCCATTAGGAAACATCAATAAAACATCCAACGACCACGGGCGCGACTCCGTGACCGTAGCTAGTATGAGATCTCATCTAACTACTAGTTTTGAAAAGTATTTAAAATAAGAGACTCGTAGATCAGACAGCCTCGAGAAAAGTGCACGGCTAATACCCCGTGTACCCCAACCCCTGATTGTCATTACTCCAGATGTGCACAAATCAAGAGTTTTATTGCTCATCCATCATGCACTTTACGTGATTTACAAGTTTAGACTTGATGATGACTTATATGCATAACAATACAAACATTCCAATATCAATTCAATCAAGCAAGGCAAGTTTCCAATTTCAATTCTTGATTTATTAGTGACCAACAACATTTATTATTTAATCCTTTAACTACCTCGGTGTATAAACACCTTGAGTGCATAAGGCACCCTACAAACTTAACCTCGTCATATAAGACTTAAATTCTTCCTTTACTCATCCTGTTTCCATAATCATGAATGAGTAATAAATTAATCATTTCACCAATCACATACCTTTGCCTCTAAGCGCACCTTGCATAATTAGAGCATAAATAATACTTGCAATATAGAATAGTGCACGTCATACGAAATTCACAATGTATAACCAAACAATTTAACCCAGTCATCCCTATACATGATACTAAGTTCTCGATTTGTCCTTAACATGCACCTAAAAGCAAGGTTTCGTAACTTGTACGTACCTTGTGTAAACAATTCGGTTGGCCACTTTAGAACTAGAAGTCGCCTTCTACAAAGTCCTCTCCTAAACCAAACAACGAGAAATAAATCAATACCCAAGCAAATAAATTTACAACAATACTAAACTACTTTAAAACTTCTTAAATCATCAAAATAAAGCTTTTAAATTGTTCCCATCAGTCAATAATAATAATATAACATCCCAACTATAAGTTTATATGTTAAAATCATGAAAATATAGCGTATAATACAAAATTACAGCAAGTTTAACTTACTAACATATGTTCAAAATTTGTTTTATTAATAGTTTTTGCAATTCAAATAATCTATACTTATCATATTGCATAAATAGTTGTTTAAACATATAGAAGCATTCTAAAACTTTATTTTTGGCTCAAAACTAATAAAAATCAGATTATATAAAATCTGAAAAATAATTTAAATTATAAATTTCAAACTTTTGAAGATGTACATTCATAATTCAATGGTTAGAATAGTGTATTACACATTAAACCTTAAAACCCTTCAAATAAATAACATAAAACTCCAATCTCACAAAATATATAATCTGAAAATTAATTTTAAGTATAAAATTGTGGGTTTTGTCATTATGAAATCATAGTATTGATAATTAACTTGCTTAACACGTTTTCAAACCCTAAAACATGAAAAATCAACATTTAAACCCTAAATTATACATAACATAAAATCTGAAATTTTGTATCATAAATTAAACATGCTAAAACCCATAAATCATAATCTTTTATAACTTATATATAAAATCAAACCATAATAATAATAATTTAGAATCGAAATCAAATAAAAATTGAAACTTTAAATCAAAAATAACAAAGCAAGAGAAAGGAGGAAAAAGGGAGGAAGAAGGGCGAACTGTAGGGGCGGCTGTAGGGCGGCTGGGCGGCACGGAGGTGGTGCGTCGAGGGTGTACTCGGCGGCAGCAGCTTCAAGTTTGAAACTTGATGATTTTTATTTTTTTTGTTCTGAGTCGTGAAACAGGAAGGAGGAAAAGAGTTGAGGGTTTTTTTTTCTTTTCTTTTTGCTGCTTGTACACATAAATAAAAGGGTAAGGGTTTTCATAATGAAAAGTGGGCTTTTACTTTTCCTAATCTTAGTGGAGTTAGGAATTTTAATGAATCTTATTTGGGCTTAATTAGCTGGGATTGAAATTTCATTCGGGCTAGGCTACAATATAATGGGTTAGGGGAATGTAGGAGTATTTAGTCCGAAATAAAGATAATAAACTAAAATAATATTTTTCTTTTTTTTTTGGACTAACTTTCATAAAATATAAATACATAATCTTAATAAAAAAAATGTATGTATAAATACATAACTATAAATATATTTATATGAATATAATAATATATGATTATAAATTTATGTAAAATTATGGGGGATTACACAACAGAGCCATCATCCTTTTCATATTTTAACAACATGAGAGCCAGGATGATGACGGCCTTGCACTCGTTAAGAGTGGGTCCGCCCAGAATGATGTTATAGGTGGTCAGCTCTTCAACCACCAAAATCGGACGATCATATGTCGCCCTTTACCCTTCTGCCCCAGCCGGATGGGTAGGTCAATTTGTCCGACTGGGTGCACGACCCCTTCCCCAAAGCCAACAAGGGGATGGGAGACGTTGCGCAGATTGTCCAGCTTATAATTCATCTTGGACAGGCACTTGTAGCTGATGAGGTCAGATGAGCTACCAGTGTCAATAAGGATCCGACCAACCAGCTGGTTGGCGAACTTACATTCAATGGCGACCGGGTCGTCATGTGGTCGACGGGCTTTGCCCCGGTCCTTCTCAGTGATGAGGACGTATGGGAAAGTGCCACTGGTGGATGCTTGTCCATCATCAACTGAGTGGATCATCTTTTTCAGATGATCCTTGGTGCCCCGAATGGTCGGGCCACCACTGGCAAATCCGCCTGCTATGGTGTAGACCGGATCCTTGTCGGTGTCCGAACTACTAGTAGGCTGGACAGTCTTAGACGACTGTCCTGAATTCGTCTTGAAGTCACTTTGGACTTCAAGACATAGGATTTCAGCACACCCTTGTCAGCCAGGCGGTCCAACGTCCGCTTGAGACTATAGCAGTCGTTGGTGTCGTGGCCGACTTCCTCATGGAAGTGACAACATTTATTTTTGTTCCGCAATTGGACAGAACTCTTCATCGGATTAGGCTTGTCAATGGTCAGCCGGTCCTTTATTTCCATGAGGATGGAGTGGCAGTCTTTATTAAACTCATAACTCAGGACGTACGGTTTGAATTCTTTCTTTTTCTTTTTAGACGGCTGATTAGGCTCATCAACCGCCCAGACTTCTTTCCTCTTTTTGCTCTCATTAGCTTTCTGAGCCAACTGAGCAGACCGACCCTCTTTTTGTTTGTCTGACTTCTTGGAGTCTGATTGATGGCTGGACTAGTAGAGGTCAGTAGCTTGAATGAAGCTCTTCGCCTCTAAACGCCTCTTGGAGGGTGAAGACCCTCTTTCGGACGAGGTCAAACTTAAAGGTTGACCCATCCTTCAGACCCTTGAAAAAGTCTGTATAAGCTACCTCGTCAGACAGCCCTTGAATCTGGATTCTCACTAGATTGAACCGTCTGACATAGGAGCAAAGTCCTTCTCTTTCTCCCTGCCTTATGGTGCTCAAGTCAAGACTTGTTTTCTTGGCAGGGATGTTCATCGAGAAGTTGGAGGCAAACAGGAAGGCAAGCCTCTTGAAGCTATCAATGCACCCGGCTGGCAGGTTGCTGAACCATTGTTGGGCTATGCCCTTCAAGGTAGCCTGGAAACATCGACACCACATAGCATCCTCCAACCCCTGCATATGCATAAGGTTGGAGTAGGCCATGAGGTGGTCCTCAAGGTTGGAGGTACCATCGTAGGCACCGACCAAAACATTCTTAACCTTGGCTGATTGTGTCGCCTCGGTTATCTCCTTGGTGAACGCAAAGGTCTATTCACCAAGTCTGAGCAAACAGAGCTGCTAGTCTAGGGGTTGGACATTATATGCCGCCTGTCCTCCAAAGAGGGCCGACTGCATGAAATGATGGGTGTATTGCCCATATGGCATTTGAGGCACATACGGGGCATTCCGAATCATCTGAGGGCTAGTATGGACGAACTTGCCACTTGTATGGCTCTCATGCAAGGACTGGGAATTCCTTGCAGATGTATTTTTGAAGCTATCTAGAAAGCTCGAGGTAGAGGCTGACTCAGACATCTGCTGGCTACGGTTGTGCTCGATGATGTGTCGAGCATCAGAGAATGTTTTCTTGCTGCCATCCGGCTGAACAGCTCGGATGACCTTCCTTTTGCCCGTCTAGGGCAGAAGGATCTTAGTCCAGAAAATGGCAGGCATAGCCTTCTCCTTTGGATGTGGAGTAGGCTGCCTGTCTCTGACTGACTTCTTCCTCTCAGCTTGAGGAGTCTTCTTGGCCGACTGACCCTTGTTAGAGCCAGTCGTTCACTTTTTGATCAGGTCCTTGATTTCACCCTTGAAACTTGTCATGAATTTCATGAGTTTGTCTCAGGTTACTGGAGCCTGACCTCCTGCCCCCTTGGTGTTACCAGGCGGTGGTCCAGCATGCTTGCTGGTACTAGCTTCATTGTTGACTCATTCCAGCTTATCTCTGGAACGGATGTGTTTAGCAATGAGTGACCCGTTAATGGCCACATATGTTTCGAAGTCCACATCATGGTCGTCTTCGTAGTCTGTAAAGACCTCCATATCAACCATAGGGCGGTTGGGGTCTCGCGGTGGTACAGACTCTTGAACCATCTTTGAGGTACTCTCCCCACAGACGGCGCCAAATTTTTTGGGTGCTTTTGTCCCTCTGGAGAGTTACAGCTCGAAGACTGGTCCGATGCGGTCTGTACCTGCAAAACACGGAGACTCCGGTTGGTTGGAGCTCCGCCTCCGACGATCAAGTTAGAACGCGTTGGAGAAAGTAATAAGTGCGGAAAGGTAAAAATAAGATCTTCTCGGATTCCGAGATCAGGTGTTTTCTCTAATGTGAGAGAATGTAGGGTATGCTATAATAAATTGTAGATGTCCCCAAAATGGGGGGAATCTCCCTATTTATAGGGTGATTGATAAATGTGCCCCTAATTAGGTCACTCTAACCTAATTCTGATGGACTGCGGCGCCGAATTACGTCTTTCTCGAGATTTAGGCCATGAAGGCCGCCTTTTTTCCCAAATTCTGGGAATGACATGTGTCAAATGGAGATTGGTCGTCCAATTTGGACTAATCTGGGTCTAACACGTGTCACTACCTGGTTGGCCCACGTGGCTTGGGTAAAAATTAGACAAAACAGTGCTTAAGTGCACTGGTGTTTCAAACACCGAGGGATAGGATTTGTGGCGCATTATGCGTTTAAGGTGTCTTTGACACCGAGGTAGATTAAAAAGAGTTCAACATTTACAGATTATGTGGTCACTAATTATTCAAGAATTAAATTGGTATACTTGATTGCTTGAATGGTATTGATTATTGTTTTGTTTTGGTTTGTGAGTCATCACCAAGTCTAATAATATGTAAATAACGTAAAGTGAAAGAGATTACGCACCAAAACTCTTGGAATGTATATACCTCGAGTATGAACATATGGGGGGAGTTATACGACTTTATATTTAACCATAACTTCTACTGGGAGTACTGGACACTGTATATTCCTTTTTATTATGTGCAGGAATTCCGCCACTTACGAGTGGTTCTTTTTTACTAGCACGGTTAGCTCCCATGTTGGTACCCCTTTATTGGGACAGGTTAGGGGGAAACCCGTTCGATGCGTAATTAAGCTAAATAAATAAACTAGTCATTCATTGAACGATCATGTTGTATGTTGTATGCTTGTAAACAGGTGCAACAAGGTAAGTCGTGTGATTATCGGATGAAAGCATGTTAGTATGTTTTAACTACACTTATGTACTTAGCTTTGCTGATTGTGTGTTTGTATGTTTGTTTGGCCTTGTCTTGACCTTGGCCCTACGACGACCCATTTCTAATGGCGAGCAGTGGGGACAAGTGAAGAGGAGCTTTTCAGGTGATGAAGCATATTCATGATGGGTATGAGTGAAGAGCGATTCATGTTTAGTTTCCATAATTAAGGATATGATGTGTTTTAATGCTTTGAATATCTCCTATTTTATTATGTTTGTGAGACTAACGCAAAGGTTTTTAAGTATTTATTTGGATTTAATAAGGGCCTATAATGGTTTCAAGTTGTAGGTTGACTTCATTTGACTTTGGTTTGACTTTACTTTCGTTTGGTTTGACTTTTAAGTTGACTTGTTTTGAATGGTTTTAAAGATAGTCTTCCGCTATGTGTCTTTGATAATTGCCTTAACTGTTTTCACGGTGGTGGTAATGTCTTAGATTTTCCAACTTTGTATTTTAAAAAGGGCAAAACAGGTATTTTAAAGGAAAGGAATTTCTAGGGTGTTATATGCCCGCTCCTAGAGAGGTGCACGCCCGCTCCTCTAGGAGCGGCCTCTCCCTTCATTGATTTCTGCATCAAATCTCATTCCGCGAACTTTCCTTTCTTGCCTTACTTCACCTATACCTGCAAATCAAGTACACAAACACACAAGGAGGAGGTAAAGCCAAAATGAAAGATTTATATATAAAAGGGGGTTAGAAAGAGGGGAAAAGATTACAAAACCGAGTTAAAATCACTACAATAAGTGATCAAATAAACCACTTATCATCAACCCCCTCCTATTCATTTACCTTACTTTCCTGGTGAGTCTAATGTGGAACAGGTGGATAGGTGTATGGCAAAAACGTGAAGAAATGATGTCACTCTCAAAATGAAGGTTGAGGCTGATAAAAAGAGATCTCATAGATCTTTTGAGGTTGATGATTGGGTCTGGTTGAAGTTACAGGGTTACAGACATCAATCAGTCTAGTACAGGAGTATCATTAAGATGGTTGCTAAGTACTATGGTCCATTTAGGGTCATTGCAAAGATTGTAAAGGTTGCTTATTAGTTACAGCTCCCAGTTCATGCCAAAATTCACAATGTCTTAATTTCATGTGTCCCATTTAAAGAGTTTTACAAGACATATGTCTGCTGCTGCTATGGTTCCTAAGTGGAATGAAGCTCCTGGGTCATCCTCACCTGTACCAGCTGCTATGTAATACCCCGTATTTTGAAACGTATTTTCTAATTAGTATTCTCTTAAAAAGGGTATTTTAGTAATTTATTTTACTATTTGAATTTTGGAGCTAAAATGATATTTGAATTTCGACGCCTAAAGTATTTTAAAACTTAATTATTATTTTTTGATTTTAGATAAGATTTATTATCCATTTATTTTATTTTAAAAACCGGATTATTTATATATATTCCGGATATTTTAATTAAATAAAATTATATTTTATTATTTATTTAAGATGGCCGAAAACTCCTAATTTAATGACTATGATTTTCGGATTTTCTATGTATAGAAAATCTGATTTTCTTAGTTATTTTATTTAGTGAATAATTGGAATTTTATTAATTAATTATTTTATACAATAAATATTATTTACACAATTATTTTTAATTCCTTAAAACTACCAAATCAATTCCCTAAATATCTAAAGCCACCATGATGGATTTTTGGGTGACTTATTTTGGTAAATTATATTTTTAATTATCTCCTTAAAATCTCTTATGTTCCTTAATTCTAATTCTCCATCTTTTTAATATCTAATCATCATATTTTCTTGTCATTCATTCTTGTTAATTATTCCCCAAGTAATTCCAATGTCCTTATTATTTTTCATGACATACATACATTCCATATTCAATTATACACAATCACCTTAATATCCAAACTTTCCTTAATTCTTTTATTCACTTCTCCAAGTAATTTCCTTAATTCTTTTTACCATAATTTTTCCCACATTCTCTTGCCATAATTCTTGCATGAGCTAGCCTATAAATACCCCTTCATACCTCTCATATTCTTCACACCAAAACTCAATTCTCTTCTTCTCTCTTATTCTTCTTCTTTTCCCTAAACCTTTTCATACTTTTCTTCTCCTATTTTCATATAAATTTTATCCCGTATACCTTTGAAGCCAGTTTTCGGACACTTCTGTCAGTTTTTGGGGTATTGATGTTTCACAGAAGATTGTTCCTCTCGAAAAATCCTTGAGGTTAGGCTCAAGAATCACCCAATTCGAAGTTATATTGAAGGATTTATGACCTCTGCAAGTTCTCCCTATTCTTTCCAACGAAAATTCAATTCTCTTTAATCCTATTCTTTTATCTTCTTCATGGTTAGTTTTCTAAAATACAAATACCTATTTCAAAGCTATAATTTTATATTAATATATTATTTTAAAAGAGTTTTATAGTCCATGCACATTAGATTTGAGTTTATGTTGTGATAACCTTATGGTTATGTTATTTGCAAGGTGTATTCGTGATTGAACTTTGAAAGTGCGAAGTATTGATTGATATTCGGAATCAAGGTTCATGAGGTTCTTTTTGTGTGGTTTTTCTAGCAAGGATCAAGGTACGTTTAGGTGTCTAGATACCTTTGAAAATGATTGGTTTGAATAACATGTTTTACATGATTTGATTGGTGATTGAATTAAATTGATTTGAATTATGATTTTGAAATAAATTATGTTTGAAGGTATTGATTTTAATAAAAGTATTTTGAATGATTGATTTTTAAATCATGTTTTGAATGGTTTGAATTACTTATGGTGTTTGAATAAAGGAATTGATTTTAAAAGGTTTGTTGAATTAAATAAAAGGTTTTTCAAGGAAGAGTTATAGATTTTAAAAAGTTATTAATATGAGATTTTATTCTCAAGTATCTACTTAAAAGGTTTTGATTTTGAAAGTATGTGGAATTATTAAAAAGGAGTTTGAATTATATTGGAATTTATTGAATATTAAAAGGATTTATTGAACTATTGAATTATTATTATTAATGCTTTATAAGCATGTGGTAATCCCACTATGCGGATTTGGTTTATTGATAAGGCCTTGGACTTTGTATGACCGGGTCTTTCCTCAAGAATAGCCTTGTAATATAAGGAGACTAGCTTGGGGGATGTGCACACTTGGGTGAGGGATTGGATTAAAATAAATTGGTTCTTAATAAAGGAATTGTTTTATTAACTATTATTTTGAATATTGAATCATTGGAATCGGTTTTGGAATAATGAGTTTGAAATTACTGGATTAATTATTAGAATTGATTTTTAAAAGCATGTTTGCAAATAAATTAAGTTTACATTATCTTGCATTTATCGTACTTAGCATATTTTGCTAATCCGTATTTCTTATTTGTTTTAGTTCACCCTGTTTACCGTAATGGTAAGCAGTGTTGACTATTTTCAGATGGAGTCATGAATGAGCATATGGGAGTTCAGGGATTTGCTTCACCTAGATTAGGAAATGTTGGTCTTTGTGTTTTATTTTAAGTACTCATAACAATGTTACTATTTTTATAAGAATTAATAAAAGAAAGTTGAGTTTCCGCTGCAAGTTTTGTTATTGAGTTAAGTATTTTGAGTAGCCTTGCGTTATCACGCAGCGGTAATACGCCTAAATCTATCTCTACGGTATAGTTATACGTATTATACTAGTATTTCCGTAGAGGGAGATTTGGGGGTGTTACATGCTATCCTAGACACAAGGCTAGAACAATCTACCGATAAGTCCACATAATTTTTTTTTTGGTTCATTGGGCAAATCAGCTAGCTCATGAGGCTACTTGGGTTGCTCAAGCTGATTTTGAAGCTCAATTTCCTGGTTTCTTACCTAAGCCTTCAAGTTAAGCCTTTTTAAAGGAGGAGGGTATGATATAGGCAAATTATTACAAATTGTTAAGTTTGTTAAGTTTTGGCGGGAAAAGTAGCTGTGATATAAGAGGAAGAATACATACCTCAACAAATCAAAAGAAACTTGTATACTTTCTTTTAACCTGTTTGATTCCCAAATAGCTTATAAATTTAATTAAGATTTTGAAGAAGAAGATGTAGTGGAGAGTTTATAGAGGGCGGAAATAAAACATAATGTTAGATAGAAATAATCAGGTTGAAAATTTTGGAATTAAAGATAATGTGGTTAACTAGAAAGCAAATACACTGAGCAAAAAAAAAAAAAAGATAAAACCTTTGTTTAAAAAAAACAAATTTGTTTTGCATGCTACCTCTTTTCTTTTCTGTTTTCTTTTTTAATAATTTTTTTTTTTTTAAAAAAAAAAGATAAACCTTTATTTAAAAAATACAAATTTGTTTTGAATGCTACCTTTTTTTTTTTGTATAATTTTTAATTTTCTGTCGGCAGCTGTCTAAAAGCTACCTCCACCTCTAACAGCTACTTAAATCATTTCTTCATCAAACAATGATAATTTTTCTATGTAGTGTATGAATTAAGTCTAAAAGCTAACAATTACCTCAAAAGCTACTGCATAATACCAAACATTCACTAAAACAAAAAGACAAAATTAACCTCAACACTCTGAACTATGGCTTGGGTGCACCTAGCACCTTTTACTTTGTGTAGTAGCAAAAACAGTAAAACACCATAAACTAATGACTTGGGTGCAAAGTGCACCTTTAGTAAGTTTTTCGGCCATCATTCTCGCTTAAGCTAATGAATTAAATTTTTAGTTTTCCTTTACGTATCGAAAAATGTCCCGTTAAGGTTTCGAGGGTCATTTTGAACCTTATGAAACCAAATTGAGCTCAAAATAAGCAAAAAAAAACTATCGTAAATTACTCAATTTGGCTTAGAAAATAATGTAACACAAATCGAGATATTTTTTAACACCCACTAAATGAATCACGTTGCGCTATTTTTTTTGCTTATTCCGAGCTCAATTTGGACCCCTAAGGATCAAATGACCCCCGACACCTTAACAAAACATTTTTTGGCACACAAATCGAAAAATAAAAATTTAATTCATCGACTCCGGCGAGAATGGTGGCTGGAAAACTCACTAAAGGTGCTCCTTGCATTCAAGCCAATAGTTTGTGTTGTTTTGGCTACAACGCAAAGTATAGGGTGCTAGGTGCACCCAAGCCAAGTGTTGAGTCCAAATTTGCCAAAAAACACTACTACATTTTTGATCTATTGCAACCCCTAAATCCATTGTATTAGGTGTTAAAAACCGTTGTGTTAGGCCTAATGCAACGGACATGTACCGTGGCATCTGCTAGCGTTGCAATAGGCCTAATACAACGGCAAAATGATCTAACGCAACGGTAAACTTATAGTCATTGCATTAGCTATACATCTACTGCGACGGCGCCCTTATAGCCGTTGTATTAGCTATATTTAGCTAATGCGATGGTCATATATACCTAACACAACGGCCAAATTGCTAATGCAACGGCCATTATAATTATAAAAAATAAATAATTTTAATTAATTAATAAACATTAATAATAATAATAATAAATCTCATTAAGACAATTAAATCGGAATTCTATTAATATAAATTGAGTAATTGTACATTGTTACCCTTAGGGAAAATTACACAATTATTTATCACCAATTAAACTAAGAAAAAAAATATCAAAATTAAATCATTGAGTGTTCTGTCCCATTAAGTCTTGCTATGATGTATGCACAGCATGCTCATATGATCAAATCAGGCATTCTGTTTTCAAGGCTTCATTCTAAAAGAGGCCACTAAGCTCCATTCTGATAGCTTGAGTTGACCAGGCTGAAAGCCCCATGTATGCTGAGGCAATTTTCAACTCTAGATGGGTTTCCTGCAAAGGGGATAAAGAAACCCATTATACCTCACATAGAAATGAAATTAAAATGAAAAACCAATAATATGTCAGAAGACCCAATATGGATTATGGTGTTCTTTATTTTACTATAGTAAAGAAGAATCTAGTTTCTTATAACCCATGGGAAAATGAATTGCTGGAGTGGTTAGGAAAGCAAAGTAACAATAACAAATTTAAAAGTCCAAAGACAAAGTCAAATATTACTCTTATAATCAACTGAAGTTTCTGGAAAGTCTATAACTACGCCATCAACTCCACCTTTCATGACATAATTAATCGATCTTGAAAATTAAATAGGAGAAGAAGTCATATGCCAGGCTGACAAATTCATTTGTGAAAGTTTGAACATATACAAGAACCTTAAATGACTTTAACTATTACACAACATTAGTCCCAGCTATCACAAATCCCCCACTTGTTGGAAAGATGGGCGGCTTGTAACAACTACATAATGAGAAAATTTCTTTATACGTAGACTCATCGACTCCGTAGACAAGTTCATATTACTTGAGTAAAAATCCAACGAAGTTTCATCTAACAAGCTTGTTAGGTGACACTGTGACAGGAATTACCCTTAGTAAAGTTAGATGGGCAATAGAGTGTAGGGAGCTAAAGATAGTCTCTGCAATTTGTAAGGTCTCCAAATGCATGCTTAAATATATATATCATAGTCTAAAACTGTAAAGTGGATTTCTCAGTCAAAAATTTGGAATACTTGTCAGTTTTGTTATTTGTAGAAGAGTAAATAAGATTAAATAGTGCATGTGTTACTCGAGTGAGGTTAGGAAATCAACAAGTCCCAGCCTCCTAGGGTACCTTTGATCACTTAGCCACTACCAAGTTCCAAGCATTCTAGTATTTTTGCTAGAAGATGAGACCCTTAGATTTAGAAATTACATGCCAATTCACTTCTTAGTTTAAATGCCAATCAAATATATAATGCACAAACATATATACACAACATATCAAAATCATAATTATACACTTACAGTCACTCCAATAATGAAAAAGCAAATAAATCATACTCTAATCAGAAGTATACACTCAAAATTACTTCAACAATAGTGATAATCATTTAATTGTCTTCAAAAATCAGAATCATACAGTATTAAACAAAAATCAATTAATCACATTTCTAAAATCAAAATTATTAGCTCAAAGTAACTCCAAAATTGTAATAATCACCATTTCAAAATTCAAATCTTACAAAAATACCCAATATTAGAAATGTGATTATAAATTTATAATAATTTCTGATAAACAAGATTAAAAAGAAAGGAGCAAAGGTTCAATACCCAGAAGACAAAGTAGTTTCATCTTTAGCCCACTCTTGCCACATTTGTGGGTATTAAGGGAGAACACTCATCAAATCTCTCGCTTGAGTGTATCAATCTCCCCCATTTTCCTAAGCAATTTTATGTACTCCAAAAACAATAGCAAATCCAATATAAATTAATCAACTTCCAAAATTACCAAAACTATAGAGATATTTAAACCTAAACTATGTTGTATTATCTATTATACTTGAACATGAGCATCGTAGTTGGATAGATTGCGAGAGCGTTCAAATTCTAGGGTTTTAAGTTGCTGTTGCTGAAGTAACGATGGTATCTCTCGATTTGACGTGTTATCTTCTTCTTCCAACCACACGCTTCTCTATCCTCTTTTGGCTGGGCGATTTTTGGAGGAAGACAATCGGTTTGTTGGGGATCGAAAGTGTCACACTAGATCTAACGAAATACGAACCAGTATAACTCAAACCCATAATTTATAATAAACCCTAACCCTTTGAACTGAAAAATGATCGAGAAAAATGGAAAAAAAAAAACATGAATTTCTACTTCTCCAATCTGATTTTTGAAATGAAAGCTGGGAAGTTTATTTGGATTTTCTCTCAAAATCTACATTTTCTAGAAGATGGGTAACTTGTAGATCTATTTCATATTTTAATTTTAACTATAATAATGGAGATGTGAGAAAGGGGGTGCTTCAATATGTGTGGTCAGACTGGTCACTCGTTTCGAATTTCGAAAATTTGGGTAAATAAAATACGTAGTAATACGGAGAGTAAAGTTTTTTTTTTTTTTAGCCGTTGTGTTAGCTTTTTAGGCCATTGCATCAGCCAATGCCATTGTGATAGCTTTTGGTGCCGTTGTATTAGGCTAATATGATACAACGGCATATAATGAACCGTGGCATTAGATATAACATAAATAGAATTGTCATATTAGCCTACCTATTGCAACGGTTTTTAGGAGAGGCGTTGCATTAGCTCTTTTTTTGACGTTGCATTAGATAAAAAATGTAGTAGTAAAAAAAAAAAAAAAAAAAAAAAAAAAAAAAAAAAAAAAAAACTAGCGGGTCAGCAGGTACCCAAGTTAGTGAGTTACATTAACTTCGGTGCATATTCTTAGTTGCACAGTGGTACAGCTAAGCTGGCTGCACCACCCTCTAAATACAATTATTTTCTAGTAAAACACACACAACGTTTATCCTCCTCCTTCAATACTTGTTGATCCAAATTATCCATTGCTCCATATTTTTCCTTCTGTAATTTTAATACTTTTCAAAGCTGTATTTTGTTTTTATTTCCTTTTTTTAGTGCTTAATTAATTAATCAAGCTAATGAATGATGATTGCTTACAAGTCACAATGAATTGCTTTCTCCAGTAATTTTTCTCTCCTCGAGTACTTATTTCCCTCTCTCCTCACTTATTTCATTTATAATTGTAATTTGTATGATTGTATTGATCTTTTTGAGTTTTTGTTTAATTATTTGAATTCTTATGAATTTGTGATAATTATTAATTAAATGGCTTCAAAAAAAAAGGGAAATTCCCATTGATACACTCCAGGTATTGACTTTTCCCAGTGGTACCACATTTTTTTTTTGACTTCCTGCTGATACACCCAAGGTTTTGACTTTATAATTGACGTGATTAGTCTGTTAATCAGACGTTAATAACTTAGTAAATTTAGGTTAATAGCTGAGTTAGGTTACTAAAGTAGGAAAAGAATTCACGAAGCAATCACAGGGTTTGCAAGGGAAATTCGCTAATTTCGTTGGTCTACAAAGCCATTAGAGGGAAATCTTGCATAATTCAGGTACTTTAGCACTACTACTGTTCATTTATGCATGATTTGGTGCATTTGTTTGATGTTCTGTTTTTCTATGCGATTTTAGGTTTAATTCATGATTTAAATGATGTATATTAGTGCGATTTTAGGGTTCTTTCATGTATATTAGGTGCGTGATTATGTTTGTTCAATTATTTGTTTAGAGTATGGAATTAAATTGGATGAAATGCCATGATCATGTTTCATTGACTGTTGGATACCCGAATTGGAATTTATTTGCATGTTGTAAGTGTGTACATTGTTTTCAATATTTTGCAGAATGGGTGATGTGGTGTTAAGGTTTCATTACTTTGATAAACATGTTGATATTGGTGTTGACTTAGATAGATGTAATTTGATGGATTTGGTTATGGAATTTGAGGACACTGCTGCATTAGACACTGAGTTCCCTTTAATCAACCCTTCCTTTGGTTATGGTTACAATGAAAAGAATCACCCTTTACTAGATGATGCTGATTTTTTTAAGATGATTCATACCCTAGGTGAGTGTGAGATGTATCACATTTGGGTTGGGTTTACCAAGAAACCAAGTGCCTTGAATAGAATGATCAACAGGTTAAGGAACAAATCCAAATCTGCACAACCAATTGCTGCACCTTCCCAAACTGTACCACCCCATATTGATGAACCTTCCCAAACTGTACCACCAAATGATCCACCCCCTCAGAATGAAACACTCCAAACAGATCAACCCACTCAAAATGAAACAACCCAAACATAACCATTCCAATTTGACCCTTCCTAAATTGAACTTTAGCCTTCTATTGATGAGATAATCCTAAATAATGAGTCCTCTCCACCTAGGTATACTGAGGGTTATGATTCACCTCAAGATGAAACAAGTAATAATCAATATGTTGCTGAGTATACCAAGGGTAGAATAGAGTTTGAGAAAACTATGGAGAAGGTAGAAAAGTCTAGGAAGGTTAAGGATGCAAAGACTAAGAAGAGTGCTGCCACCAAAACAGCCCCAATGCAACCACCATCTCCTAGGTCACCAAATACTGTTTTCAAGGATTTAGTACTAAGAAGGAGTCCTAGATTCTCACCTTTGGCAGTGACTGATACACCTAACACTTCTGATGCTGAACCATTGACAAAAGCTACACAGACCTCTGTATTTAGAAGAAAGGTTCCTAGATCCACAGCTATAAGAAAGGTGTTAATGAAAGGTTCAACTGTGAGTGAGAGAAGGATGTTAGGTGTTGGTGACACAGTGAGTCAGCTGCAAGGATCAGCTTCTAGGGTGAATGTGACTTTGACTGAGGGTAGTAGTTCTGGGGTGAATTTGGGTCAGTTGCAGGGCAATTATTTTGGGGAGAATATGGGTCAGGTGCAGGGCACATCTAGTTCAAGTGTGAAAATAAAAATGAACTTTGTTGTCCAAAGCTCTGAGTCTGTTGAGACAGAGAGCATTCCTAGTTACAATCATGGTGAAGAAGAAGAGTACTCTGATGGAGAAGTTGCACCAAAAGGTTCTATTCCAGCAGATGAGCAAGTGTAACTTAATAGGATTCCAAAAGTGAAGGACAATTGGAAACCATCAAAATGGTTTGATTTTTTTGATGATGAAGATGATGAGGATTATTTTCAGAGATTGTACAAGAATAGTGAAATGTATGAGGATGCTGATTTTGGTAAGATATCTCTCAGACCATGGATGATTTTTACAGACAAGGCTCACTTTAAGGATACTTTGAAGGATTTTGCTGTTCAAGAAAGGTTTGCCATCAATGTAGAGTATGCTGACAACAAAAGATAAAGTGCAGTGTGCCAATCTGAATGCTGTGATTGGAGATTGCATGCTAGTAGACTATCAGATAGGAGAACTTGGGCAATCAAGAAAATTTGGCCTAATGTACACACTTGCAGGGGCTTAGAGACATACAACCCCATATGCAATGTAAAATGGGCAGCACAAAAAGTCATGGAAGACATTAGAGCTAACCCAGACATTCTTGGGAAATCACTCAATGAACTACTTTTTCAGAGATATGGCATCTACATGAAGCAGTCAACCTTGTTCAGGTTAAAAAGTTATGTAATTCAGCAGTTGTTTGGAGGACATGATGAGTCATATAGACTACTGCCAATGTATGCTAAGATGTGTATAGAAATAAACCCAGAATCCAAAGCTTTTTGTGCATGGAATGAAACTGAGTCTATCCCTAAACAACTTCAATTTTCAAGAATTTTTATCTCATTCATTGGACAATGGAAAGGTCTTTTAAGGGGTGTTAGACCTTTAATTGGTGTAGATGGGACCCATCTCAAAGGGAATCATGGGGGGTATTGCTCTCTGCTGTGGGAATATATGGCAATAATGAGATCTTCCCCATAGCATATGCTGTAGTTGGGCTAGAAGACAAGCAATCATGGACCTACTTTTTCTGGCATTTGTTGAATATTGTGAAAGATTCATCAAGGGAGCATTGGACCATTATTTCTGATAGGCAAAAGGCAAGTAACTTCCTCTTATTATTTCAATTTTTTGATGTTTTTTTTTTGTGATTTGTAAATATTCACATGCTTATGGTGCAATCATTGTATCAGGAAGTTGAAGTTGCATTAGAACGAACAAATCTGGCCAAAAGCTGACAGGAGGTTTTGCTGTAGGCATCTCAGTAGAAATTTCAAGAAAGTTTTTCCTGGGCCAATGATGTATGTTCTATTTTGGAGAGCTTGCAATGCAAGCTCAGCTTTCACATTCAGGAAAGCTATGGAGAAGTTGCAGAATGTAGGAAGTGATGATGTCATGACCTGGTTTGCAGACTTGGGAGAGCAGTCAAAATGGAGTAAGCATGCATTTGACCCTAATGTTTGCAATGACTCCAATACATCTAATTTTGTAGAGAGCTTCAACTCTACACTTGGGGTGAATAGGTGTAGGCCTATTTTGACTTTGCTAGAAGGTATCCACTATCCACTTGCTTTGTTATCATTGTCATTTCTAATTTATGTGGTTATATGTTAATTAAGATAATGTATGCAGGAATAAGAAGGGTTTGTATGGTGAGAATTTCAACAAGGATGGAGAATGCAAGGTCTTGGAAAAATGAAGACATTACTCCTAACATTGTGAAGCTAGTGAAAGAGATAGGTAAAGCTAGCTCAAAATGCAGAGCTTTCAAGTCCAGCCCAGGAGAATATGAAATTCATGAGGGAATATCACAATTTCCTCTAAGCTTAAACAAGAAGATTTGTTCCTGTGGGGCATGGCAACTGACAGGTGTGCCATGTAGGCATACCATTAGGGCCTGCATTGATGCAAAGCTTGACCCACATGACTTTGTCAGTTCTTGGTATTCTGTGAAGACTTACAAGCAAGTTTATAGTGTCTGCATTAACCCAATTCCTGACACACAGCAATGGCCTGCAGATGAGTCAGGTACAATCATCATGCCTCCTAAGATGAAGAGGGGAATTGGAAGACCAAGTAGGAATAGAAAGAGGGAAGAAGGTGAAGAGCAACCTGGAAAAAGGTCAAAAACAGTCAAATGTAGCAAATGTGGTTGCTTTGGCCATAATAAGACAACTTGTAAGGGAGGCTTAACTGGGAAAGAACTGAAGTCAAATGAGCCTGTTGTCATCAAGAATCCAAGGGTCAGAGACCAAAGTAATGTAGCAAAGGCAACTAAGGCAGCAAAGAAATCTGAAGCAGTTGGATCTCAGTCTACAGCAACTCAACCTGCAACATCTCAACCTGCAGCATCTCAACCTGCAGCATCATCTAAACAAGCAAAGGGAAAGAAGGGCAGACCCTCAGCTGAGCAAGCAACAGTACTGACAGCTTCACAGTTGCCTAGCCAACCAGTGCCTATGTCTCAATGAAACTCAAATTCTCCAAGCTCCTAAGTGTTCTGTTCTGCAGTATAGTAGCATATGCATTTTGCTAATTTGATAGAAAGTCAAATTTTGTAGTTAACTCTGTTTTTTGGTCATTTTGGATGATTTTTGCTGTTGTTATTTGGTAATTTAGTAGACAACTTTACTATTGAAAGTTGGATTTTTGCAATGTTCCCAAATAACTTGGATATATTGATGAATGTTGGCAACTGATGCCATTTTGTCTATTTCAAGTGGTCCCACATTTTGGTCAATTTGTCTATTTTAGTTGATCTCAATGGATGATTCAATGGTAACTTATCAAAGAGCATTAAACACATTAAAAATACACAGTCAATGATCTCAATGCCTTTTATTTATCAATTTCCATTCATAAACCAAGAAACTACAACCTTTCTAGTCCTCTTACTCTCTGATGTACATGGCAATGGCAACTAAATACACAGTTTTAGGATTTCAGAGCTACAAACAGTAAAATTAGATACATAACAAGACCAATCCTAACAACCATATAAACGTAGCTTGCAAACTCATATGCTCTGTGTGTGAAATCAATAAATTCCTCTCTTAATAATCTCAAATTGGATGATTCATCAAGGTTTCCTATAATTTGATCTTTAGAAACCCACATGAACAACCCACAATGCCTGCACTTGTAATATGTCCTCCCTGGATTCGAAATTGAGTCAGAAACCCTAATATCAGCATGTCTTGGTGGATTGCAATTGCATTGAATTCGTCTGACCCACATGGACCTCCCAAATCTGCTGCCAGAAGAGGAACCACTACTTGCAGAACCAGCCATGTTAGAAGAGAAGAGAACAACAGAAAAAAAAAAAGGAGATGAGATAAGTTTGCAGCAATGGAGGAGAACTTTAATGGAGAATAGAAGAGGGAAAGTGGCATTTATAGGGAGGGAATAGGGTTTGAGAAGTTGGAGGGAAATAACAGACAAATTAAGGGGGGAAATTTGGAGGGAATGGATTAAAAAAGGGGTATATTAGTCATTTCATCTTTTACTAAGCCTAAGACCTAAATTTACTAAGTTATTAACGTCTGATTGACAGACTAATCACGTCAATTATAAAGTCAAAACCTTGGGTGTATCAGCAGAAGTCAAAAAAAAAAAATGTGGTACCACTGGGAAAAGTCAATACCTGGAGTGTATCAATGGGAATTTCCCAAAAAAAAAATAAAAAAAAAAATAAAGGGATGAATGATTTGATAATTTTCTCTCTCCTCTTTTTTTTTTTAGCCATTTTATTCCCAATTATGTTATAGATCAATTCCCCTCAAAAAAAAAATGTTATAGATCAGTAATTATTATTTTTAACCAAGATCAAATTTAAGGTTTATATTTAATTATTTAGAGTTGGAATAATTACAATCGAAATGGTGTATAACTTCTGTAAAAAAAAAAATGAACATGTAGTACTTTTAAAATGAATATTTAGTACAAAATGAATATTTAGTACAAAATGAACATTCAGTACATTAAAAATGAAAATATGCGTTTCAAAAAGTGAACATAATAATTCAAAATATGAACATAAGCATTGGTTTCCTTGAAGTGAATATAAGTATCTAAAAGGTGAACATTTGCGTACAAAATATGAACATATGCATTTAAGAAAGAGAACATATGCATAAATAGACTTAATGAGAATATTTCATGAACAACACATATTTACCTTATGAATATTTGAAATTATCTATGAACATATAAAATATTATTATGAATATAAGGCATTTAATTATGAACATAGAAATTGAAGAAATAAAAATAATATGATTATGAAACATATGCATTATAAGTATTAAAAATATGTACATATTAAAAAAAATGTGAATATATAAATTCCAGAAAAAGAACATAATCATGCAAAATATGAACATATACATAGGTTCCCTTAAATGTGAACATTAGTTTTTCAGAAAGTGAACATGTGCATAAAAAATGTGAACATATGCATTTCAGAAAGTGAACATAACCATTCAAAATATGAACTTAAGGCATTGGTTTCCCAATATGATTATGAAACAAAAAAATTCGAACAAAGTATCGAAAAATTCAGACGAAAATTAACGACGAAAGCAGTGATATTCATAAAAATTTACCTTTTATTGGGAGAATCCTTTTGATTTTTCATTCTTCTATAATATCCATTGTTAAATTTTCAGTTTTTAGTGAAGTAAAATCATGTAAAGGAGAGAGAATGAACTTTGTTAGAGAGAGAAAATCAACAGCATTGAGAAATTAATTGTTGAAATGTATTTTTGTAATTATTTAACGTTTTTTTTAAAAAAATTATACTTAAAACCAAAATACGGGGGAAGTGTTGAAATTGGAGTTTGGGTCAGGTTTGGGAAGTGGCGGTGTTCGTAGGTTTCGTTTTTGGTTGGGTCGTATTTTGCATTGGGGGCATTTTGCAAGTGGGCTTCTTTAATGAGCCAGTGTTACACCTATCCTACCTGCATAAGGATGCATGTAAGACCAATTGTAACTTCGGTCTATGACCTGAATACTTTGACGAAGTGGTACCCGGCCCGAAAAGAAAAAAAAAAATCTCCAATTACATGTCGGGTATTTTGCGGGTCAGCAAGTCATCGGGTTGGGTCAACTGCGTCGGTTTTTAATACTTTTTGGCACGAACCTCCAATTCGGCAACTCATTTTCATTCTGTCTCCTCCAACTCATTTCCTACCATATATTCAATCAGCTTGCCTGCGTTTTTTGCCCATCTGGAAATCGAGCGATTTCTTCTGTTATTGTTGCAAAGAGTAAGAGGAAAACTATCCAATTACTCTGAATTTTGCCTCATTTTTGCTTGATTCTTCACCAATTTTGATTATTCTTCTTCGTTAAATGTCAAATGCAGCGGTTTAATGTCAGTATTTCACAATCTGAATTAATTTTAGTTCAGGAATTGAGGAAAATCCATGTTCAAAAATGGATTCAGGGAGCAAAGTATTTACGGTAGATTTGCTTGAAAGGTATGCTGCTAAAGGCCATGGAGTTGTTACTTGTATGGCTGCTGGTAATGATGTTACCATGTGGGGTACCAGCAAAGGCTGGATCATCCGACATGATTTTGGGCTCGGAGATTCCTATGGTTTGTTTACTTACTTCTTTTTACAAATTCATATAATAATTTCAATTAAATTCTATTTAGTTAATGTAATTTGGAAAATGTCCAACAATTTCAGATAATTTGTGAAAATAATTATAGTGTTAGTTGCCAAGGAGGAATTATGACTGTGAATGTTATGTACTACTGTGATTTAGATGCAATACTTGTGGAATTAGACGATTAGTTGATGATTGAAATCATTGAATTGTTCATGTTATTGTAATTGAATGCTTTTATTTAATTAAAGGCCTAAGTAGTCTACTTGGAGTTCTTATATTAGCTGTGAATTAGGTATTGATCTCTGTGGTGGTCGAACCGGGGATCAGTCTATCCACAGTGTTTTTGTGGATCCTGGCGGGAGCCACTGCATTGCTACAATTGTTGGTGATGGAGGCGCTGAAACATTCTATATTCATGCGAAATGGAGCACACCTCGTGCCTTGAGTAAACTAAAAGGCCTTGATGTCAATGCTGTTGCTTGGAATCGACAACACATTACCGAAGGTAGATTTTTTTTTTTTTTTTTTTTCCTTCGTTTGAATGGGGAACATTTTTGCTGTTTGATTGGCTTTCTTGTGCCCTCAATTTGTGTACTCTGTTAAATCATTTGGTGATATTATCTGACATATCATTTGAGAGCTAGCTTGAAATGGATTAGTTGGGAGTCTTTCTTACAACCTGGGAAAATGAATGTGTAATATATCTGGTTTGAAAAATCAGTTCTAATAGTTTGCAACTTTATTGCTCCTGTAAATGACTGCAAACATTCTAAATAATCTAAGGCTCTTATGATATCAACATTTCATTAATGCATATATGGCATGATATAGAGTGCAGATTGCTTAATTAATTTACTTGATTCTCTCTGCATAAATGTTGCCATCTTAGCCAATATCTAATTTGTTCTAGTAATATATTGAGGTTCTATACTCAATGCTATGAGAGTCTTACCAGCTATCTTATGCAACACATGATGCTTAGCTGGATTGAACATTCACTTAAATATGCATATATAGGCTTGTGTAGGCATCAAGAGGCTAGCTTTTTAAGCTTGCCGATGCTGCTTCTGAAATCTGGTCACCCTTTAATTTCATAACTATAATACTATATAAGGACCATTTCTTAGCTACAGTCTTCCGAACCACTAAGAAAGCTTGTATTAGCTAAAATAGAAGCCCTTTTGAATAGTGTGCGTCAACCACTTGGTTGTAATAGGTCGTGAGGGAAATTGTTGGTGCAAAAAAGCATATAAATCATCTTTTGCTACATTGGAATAATTGTATTAAAAGTTTAGGTCTTTGAGCATTTAAATTCTGTTATTATGTTGTAGCAAAAGACTATTAAATATTGATTATAAAAAAATTTGATTTCTTTTCTCATTGTACCAAAAATTTCTGGCCTAAGTATCTCTCTTTTGTTTCCCATTCTGTTCCTCCCTCCCTAGGTGTGTATGAACTGAAATAACCAAATTAAAAAAAAAAAAGATATGACAAGGCTAGAAATTTGATAAGAGAAAAAGTTTGGTGAATTATATAGTCTAACTCCTATGAGTAAGTCAACTAGTGCTTAGTGTTTTTCAATCAAACAAGCTATTCACAAGGGAAATACATCTTATTAATATGGGTTTCATGCTAGTACTATGTCTTCATGTACAAGTTAACTTGAATAAATATCATTCTACTCTATCAAAGTTCATTTCAGACAGTTCCTTCTTTATAATATGTTACTTTCTAGAAATCTTTCATTTATGCAATATTTTTCTGCATGTTACTTTATGGGGTAAGGGTATGCTGGTTCAGATGTGGTTCCTTCGTTATATTATCTGGCATTTTGAATACATCAATTCTAATTTCATTTCTCTTAATTTGAATGTAGCTTCCACAAAGGAAATCATTCTTGGTACTAATAATGGTCAGCTTCATGAGATGGCTGTGGATGAGAAGGATAAAAGAGAAAAGTACATTAAACTTCTGTATGAACTTTCAGAACTTCCTGAAGCTTTTATGGGATTGCAGGTAATATGTGTTCTGTCTCTTTTTTTGTTGCTATATTTGCTGAGTATTTCATGTGTTTTTTTTGGACCTTACCACCTCAGACTTACGAATTACTATTTAAGGGGATTTTGTTGCACACAACTCATCTAAGAACTTTTAAGTGGGCTTTAATTAATAACTTGCATGTTTTGCTATCTAGGCCAATGACACACAATAGTCAACTTAGAAGAGGAGGGTTGGTGACTTGGTGTTTGAAAAATTGCATTGCTGTGAAATGTCTAATGAAAAATAACTCAATTATTGAAATTTATAATTATCATATACATAGATCTTTGGAAGACAAAGAAGATGGAAATTTGGAGGAAAATTTGATATATGGTTGATTAAGCAATGTTATAAAAGCAGCACTAAAGCGAATTGCCTTTGATTGTCTAGATAATCCCACTGACAAACTAAAAGTTCAGTATAATACTATAATTCATTCAATAATGTTAGGTTTAAAGAGGGTAAAGCGGTGGTGTTCCTGGCCTCCTTGTCAATGCCAACTTGTTGATCATTTAAAAATTTTCCTTTTGTATAACCTTCTGGACTGTTTCCTGAATCAAGGATAACTCCATAAAAGATCTCCCACACTCCATTTCTGTAAATTTTTGTGGCAAGCTTCCCGGTGTTGATTACTAGATCTCTAGATCCACATCCTCCAGCACCCCACTACTTTTAAATAATTTTTTAATTGGTTTACCTGCCTAAACCCAATTCCACCCCAAGATCTATCGTCCACAAAGCCACACCAACCTTTGTCGGTAACCGCACGCAAAATATTTGGAATCATCACTAGGGCCACCGCTTGTGTCTTTTGCCTCCAAAATAACTTAGAGTGACACATCATCTCCACTTCCTGCTGCCCCACCTCCTTCATTCTCTCCAGAATGACCAAGATTACCATCATGTTAGGGTTGCAGTCTTGCAGATATGGTTTTAGATCTCGGTCGTTATTGCTGTACAATAAAGGAACCACTTTCGCGAGCAATGCAGGTGGTATGGGGCTATTGTGGCCTAACATTTTGGTCACAGTAAGCTCAAAATCCTTTACAATGCGATTGTGATATGGTGATGTGGTCAAAGATTTAATGCCATGGTTGTAGATTCCACCTTCACCCATGGGCATGTTGATTTTTTGAGTTTCAATGCTAACTTGGTCTTCTTTCTTAAGCTATGCTCATATTAGATTTAGTGAATATGTATTAAAATGAGAACTTATCTTTACAGAGCTACAGTATAAATTTTGTTTGTAGAAAAGCATAAATGAACCAAAGTTTCCTTAATTTCTAAGATGAATTGAACAAGGGCAGACTGGATATGCTGATTTACTTTTGTTCCAAAATTCAAAGATCTGAAACTTTCAACACACTTGTATTTGGGAATTTCTGATTTGATTTTGTGATTTGACTTTGTGCAGATGGAAACAGCTAGCATTAGCACAGGTACTAGGTATTATGTGATGGCTGTAACTCCAAGGCGGCTTTATTCGTTTACAGGAATTGGGTCATTGGAGGTAGGGTTTAAAGACATTAATGCAATCTACCTCTCAATTTCGTAGGGAAGATATTTGTCTCTTTCGAATTATTTGTTCTCCCTTCTTTCTTTGTATATTTGTTCGCTCCTTTTTCACTCTTCCCTCTCTTAAACTTCTAACATTTCTCAAGTGATAAGTCCTTTGCAATTAAGGATTCCAAAATTTCCAATGGGTAGAGGATGGCTCTCCCCACACAACGTCAGTCCGTATAAATTTGGGTATGGATTGGGTTTTGCGAGTTTACTTAGACTTGGGCTATTTAAAAAGTTTTGTGATCGGGGCCATTAAATGATGTAAATTATGTTTCTTAGGTAACTTAATGGTTTTAGTCAGTTGGTATAATTATAAGTCTATTAATTGCGTATTTTTTTAAAAAAGTATAATGGATGGAGTGGGTGAGTAACCTTTTTAAACTATTAACACCTTAATAATTTAATATCCTTGATGGGGACCAATGTATAAAAAGCCTCAAGGCCACCAAGGCGTTTCAGAGTTCCCTCCGCCTTGGTGCGCCTTATTGAAGTAAGGCGCATATAATAAACAATAAAAAATTTATGAAAAAGAAATCTTTGTGCGGGGGTGCGCCTCACCAAAATCGCCTCGCCTAGACCACAAAAGGTGCATGGCCCTTAACGCCTTGCGCCTCAGCGGCTCAGGCATGCCTTTCAAACACCAATGGGGACAACTTTAAACCCCCAATACCAACATCCTTCTCTTGCCCAAAGTAATGTGGGTTTTTGATATTAACTTATTTCACCTCCCTTGACATTGAATCACCATTATGTACTGGTTTGTAGGTGTACCCAAGGGTATTATTTGCTCATTAGGAGAGCTCCAAATGAGCAAAAACTTCTCATGAGAAAAAAAGACTACTCTTGAATAAACCTGCCTCAAGGTGTACTTGTTTACATAATTATTTTTTTCTCTGCCTGTTTGCAGCTCTCCTCCATGCATGCTAATTAAAGAAAACATTGTTTTGTTTTCTCATGTAATCTAATAGTGAAGGGACTTTCAGCATGTAAAAAAAAGGGTTGGAAAACCACTTTGGATAGTGGTTTTGTACCATGGTGCACTAGTTTTGGGAGATTCTTGGTACTTCCTTCTAAAGGTCTAGAGATTTCTTAACCTAATATAATTAGAAGAATGTTTTCCTTTACTTGTTAGAGAAAGCATTCTTATATTAATTTGTTAGGCTTTTACCTTCACTCAAATAGGGAGTGGATTTGACACATTTCCATTATGTAATTTATATAGGGAGCCCTAAGTTAGAATATAATATAGCTATAGTATATTCTATGGGATCTTGAAGATATTATCATATATTTTTTGTTATTATCTCCTTATTCAAATAGATTTGACACCTAAAAATTGACAAAATTTTGGTGTCTACAATGTCAATGCTTTAAAACCCTATATCTTGTACCGTATAATAATGTAGGCCTAATTACCGATGTAGAATTTTCCGTTCAACATATGGGGCATGTGTAGATCACATGAAACCCTTGGAGCCCTCTTTCACTTTGACCAACTTGCTTTTATTCTATGAGCTACATCTCCGTTCAATTCCCCATCCTTTTCAATAATAGATCATGGATATTGGTCATGACAATTCTTTCACCTTAGGTGTCTCCCTGTTTCCCTCGCTGAACTCACATTCCAAATATTATGTCTTACTTTTGCTCAGCCTAAAGCCTCAAGATTAGTGTGTTTCCAGAATTTCAACTTACTTTCCACACTTTTCGTTTAACAAAATGCAAGCATCATGAACCATGGTACATCATCTTATATTGAACTTATCAATTTATCCATGACTATGGCAAAAAGAAAAGGCTACATACTCCTCATGTATGGTTAATGATGTACTCCTCATGCGTGGCTAATGATGTTAATATATAAACGTCAAATGCCATTCTTGTTAAAGCCCACCAAAGTATTTCTCTTGGTACCTTATCAAAGGCCTTTTCTAAATGAATGAAAACCATGTGTAAATCCTTCGTCTTATCCTCATTGTTCTCTAATTGTCTCATAGTTATTTGAACTAACCACCAACTAAGTGGTATTGGCTCTTACCTATACTAAAGGCATCAAATAAAAGGAAAACAAAATCATTTAAGAAATCTCCTAATACACATGGGAGTCAAAATCAAATTTCACCCTATTATCTCTGGTTCATCCTGATTCTAAAGCTATACCACTCAACACCCCTTTCATGTTTTAGGGATGAATCTAATTCATCAAATTGAGATGGATATGATTTGTGATCCAAAATTTAGAATGGAAAAGGAGTGGAACAATTTTCTTACCCATTCTTTAGTACCCCTCTACTAGTTGACCCGTTAGTATGTTCAGTGCTTTCGTTTTCATGCTAACTTCCTCAAACAATTTTCTTACCCAATCTTTAGTACCCCTCTACGGCTCTACCCCATATACTTCTCGGCTTGCATGAGATTTGTATGCTTCTTTTCTTTGAAACGCTAGACTCTAAAGTGTAATCTTTAATCTTAGAAGTTATGTATATATATTTTTAGCATTCAAATATCTTCTTCACCCTGTTTGTGTTTAGGGGGAAAAAAATTCTAGAATGTGGAGCGTAAAAAATTTATAATCTTGTATCTTAATAGTTTTGTCCTTGACTATATTTCTTTCTTAATTAGGGGGCTGCATTAGTGTTTTTCTACTCTTCTCATCTATTTATGCCATATATTCTGGTTCTTTGATATGGTTTTTTTCTTGCTGTGTTGTTTTATTCCTTTTTGATTTTACATTTTATTTGCAGAGTGTCTTCTTGGGTTACCAAGATCGAGCAGTGCGTTTCATGGAACTTCCAGGTGAAAATCTCAGTAGGTAAGCTCTATTTTTAAAAAATAATAACCTACTGAAATTTGTTCACTATGGTACTTCACACTTCAATGTCTTACATATTCCTGCTTAGTGTTTGTAATTGAAGGCCAAGGCGCTTAAATGGCCTAGGCAAGGTATTTTAGAAGAGGTGGATTGATGTGTGTAGTAAAGGGCACTAAGACGCAATGGGCTTGGGGCTACATTATTTTGCTAGAATCCTACTACCTACTGTTTTTACACAGATTTTTATTATGTATCTCACACATGTGCGTTCATGGGTTATAAGATAATGTGCTTCTGGACTCATTGCCTTTGTTCTGTCTTGTGCTTCTCGTGCTGATTTGTTTTTTTGGTCGTCGACTATCTTCTGTTTATTTTTGGTAATATTTTTAATTTTTGTATGTTTATTGGCAGTGCTGAAAATGATTCCCTCGCGATATATGTAAAATATAATTTTTATTAGAATTTGTGCAGGCATGTTTTGATTAATCAATCCTGCTCTTAATGATATGCATCTTTGATCTAATTGATTGTGACTGTGGTTTATTTTGCAGTGAGCTGCATTTTTTTATAAAGCAGAAAAGAGCAATTCATTTTGCTTGGCTCTCGGGAGCAGGAATCTACCATGGTGACCTGAACTTTGGAGCAAGCCATAGGTAACTCTCATACATATAATTTATTTATGTCCGACTCATATTCTGTCTAGTATATAATTCTCCAAAAGTTTGCATATTTTGTCTCTGCCTGAGAGCTGAGACAATTCTTGTTTGGTCCTATGTATTTCATTGCCAGACATAAGTTGTGGTGATATAGCTCATAAAGTTAAAATTTCCAGATAGACATTAGTTGTTGTGATATGGATTGTAAAAACTAATATATGAACATTGTGGTTAGTTCACAGGATGGAGATGAAAATTTTGTGGAGAATAAGGCACTGCTGGATTGTTCTAAGTTATTTGATGGTGCTGAAGCAATTAAACCTAGTTCTTTGGCAATCTCAGAATACCATTTCTTGCTTCTTGTTGGTAATAAAGTTAAGGTAATGCCTATTGGTGACGATTTACAGTCTAGATATATTTGTGCTTTCATGCAAGAGTCACTTTTTATATTTCTTCAGCTTTGTGTTAGAGTGGACTGCACAAACAATCTCTCGAACTTTTGTCTTTATTACTGTTAATTTAATATAATATTTAATTATATGAAAAAATATTAATATGAATGATTCGAATTTTCCCAGCTTCATGTATTACGGCCACCTTGGAGGTTTATAAATAAATTAGAATAAACCCAACTATGGCGATTGCTGTAGCTTGGATCTCGTAATAATTCCAAGTTCTAAGACTTACATTCTTTAGCTCTTTTAAAATTATGAGATGTAAAACATCTTTAGGATGTTATGAGATTACTATACCATAAGATGGAGTTATTTAGATTTTGATGAAGGGTTGTATTATCTTAGAGGATGACAAACTAAATCGATAAATGATAATTTGTATTTTCTTGTTGCAAAATACTTGCAACATAGTCTTCTACACGCATTTTAAGAAGCCATTGCCATCACTTGACACATTCTTGAAATCGTCAACTCAACCAATTTGTTCCTATTCAGGTCTAGAGAGAGAGAGAGAGAGAGAGAGAGAGAGAGAGAGAGAGAATAAGCGAAAGATTAGTAGTTTAGATGTGAAGATAATAAAGAAAGAGGAGTTCAAGGTGTGATTTTGAGTCCTGTTGGCGACGTTAGTGGTGGCCGTGAGGTCGTGGGGGTGGGATTGTTGTTGAGTTATGGGTCTAATGGTTAGGGGGAGTGTGATAGGAATGAGGGTGAAGGTATGGGTGGTTTCCACTTTTCAGTGGGGTGTGGTTTAAGTGGGTAAAGTCTATGTTACTTGGACTTATGTACCCATGCTTAACATTTGTGTCCGACCTGACTTTTTTAATTTTTAATTTTTATTTATGATTTTAGTCAGAAACGAAGGGTTAGAGTGTCCTATGTATGTATTGTGGACCTACCACCGGTATTTGGAGTGAAATGAAGACTTCGAATAGCATAGGATTAAGTGCTGGTTTACAGTGGTTAGGGTGGTAGTTGGAAAGAAAGGGTGGCGTTTCAGTGAGTTTGGTGGTAATTGGGTAGGGTGACTGGTTTCAATGTGGAGGGGAGTGATGGGTAATGGTCATGGTGACCTGATTTTTAGGTAAGGGATGATTTGAGAGAGACGTATAATTAATACTCAATTTGTTTCGAGAGAGAGGGTTTTTAAGGATATTAAAGAAAAGGGATTTGATTAACTTTAGAAGTGGATAAACGGGTAATTATACTTAATTCGTTTCTTTTTGATATTGTTGTTTGAAATCTTGCAACAATTGGAATCTTGTAAAAATTTTCTTACATGCAAGAAAAAAAATCGTCTTGTGGGACCTCTTGTTTGATTCATATCAATGAGTGCTTTAGGAATCTCAATTATTGAAATTTTTGCTCATATGAAATCAAAGATATTAGTAGTTAATGATGTGCATTGGCACATATGAGTAGTGAAAATAGGACACATAAAAAGTAATAAAGGGGATAATATGTATCGTAGTTATGACTTATGACTTCTTATTTGTAGTTCGTTGTGACTTGCATGTTTTAAAATTTCCAAAAGGAAAGAAATGTAGGCTATTTGAAACAAAGGTCATATTACCTTTATTTTATTAAAATTTATTTTTTCTTTTTTAATACGAATAAAACTCATTTGCAATGATATGAGGTAATGAATTTTTTCTTTTTAAGTAAATAAAACTCATTTGCAATAATATGAGGTAATGAATTGTTTAATTCCTTCTAATTAAGTTTGTAGGTAATAATGTGGACATTTACTCTAACCTCCCACCTTAGCCTGAAGGCAGGAGCTTTATAGAGGCCCAGGGCCTATGGTTTACTATGTTGTGGTGTTTCATTGCATCCAGAAGAGTCATAATATTGTTGATTTTCTTTTTTCAATGTCCCTTTTACTGTATCAGACGGTTCCTTATGACGATTTATGTTAGCTGACCCCAAATCTTTTTGGGACTAAGACTTTGTTGTTGATGCTGTTGTTGTAATGTTGAGGACCATAGGATAACTTGGAAAAGTTATAAATCTCGAGTTTTCATGGTTACTAGAGTGTACCCTTGCTCATGCACGGGATACATGTAGTATGTATGTTTAAGAAAAAAAAAGTAGAAGTGAAAGTTATTAAAGGGTGGTTATTTTTTATTTTTTAATTAAAAAGTTGGTTGTTGAGTTTTTTTTTTTAAAAAAAAAAAAAAATCGAAGGGCTAAATTTTAATTGAGTAATATGAGTAAAAAGGGTGGTTATTGATTATTTAAAAAAAAAATATAAAAATAAAAATAGACGGGCTAGAATTGCAAGGATGGGAATTTGGAGTGCTGTGAATGAAAGTTGGAAAAACAACTCTTAAATTATATATTAGATTCATTGTATTAATGAATTTTTTTTTTCCTCTCTTTTTTCCTTGCAGGTTGTGAACCGAATTAGTGAACAGATCATTGAGGAACTTCACTTTCATCTAACATCCGAGTCATCATCAAAGGGCATTCTAGGTCTTTGTAGTGATGCTTCTGCTGGTCTGTTTTATGCATATGACCAGAACTCTATCTTTCAGGTATCTTCAATGGAACCATTCATCTACACTTGACCATTGATTTTCGTTCTCTGTTCATATATACTCTAAATCTTGATCAATTAAACAAGTATATGTTTCTTAGGTTTCTGTTAATGATGAAGGCCGAGATATGTGGAAAGTTTATTTGGACATGAAGGAATATGCAGCAGCTTTGGCAAATTGTCGTGATGCATTGCAGAGAGATCAAGTGTATCTAGCACAGGTGACACGGTTAGCTCTCATTGGGATATACTAGTCAATGTCTTGCATGTGTGCATGGATTGATGACTCAGTGTGGATAATAGTTGTAGTCATCACTATTTAATACATTTTGTTTTCCAAGCATCTTAGTCAAGTCTATTTTATTCTGCAGGCTGAAGCTGCTTTCTCCACCAAGGACTTTCTGAGAGCTGCATCTTTCTTTGCAAAGGTTTTTCGTAATTTCATTTCTGATATTTCAGTGAACTTCAGAAAAGTCATATTGTTTTCAACTTTGATTAGGCAGAACAAGACTAACCATTTAGCAGAAAATGAATATAGCTGGGGTGAGATTGCATCAATTTTACATTGAAAGAAAAAAATGACCAGCTCCAAGTGATCCTTCCATTGGCAGTGTAGGGTGTGGATTGCTTAATGTATTTACTGTAATATTTTTTTGCCATGTTCTCATCAAGGATTTTTTAGGCATGTGAATTACTTGGTGATCAAGTTTAGTTTTTACATGTACCTCAGGTTATGAGGTTAGTTGGATTCCTATGTTATTTGGCCTATAATTAATGTCTAATATGCCAACTGGTATGCTTAGAAGTCTATGATTTAAATCTAAGAAGTAATTTTTTAGATTTGTTTGCAGTTAAACCTTAAAAAGAGAGTTCTTGATAAGATTCAATTTGGTGTTGATTTTAGGATTTTAAGGGGATTGTTCATAAGATGGCCACTTTTGGCCTGTTCATCCTTTATGCTCTCTTAAAAACTGTTAAACACAATAAATCTTTAGATATGATTTTGTAGCTTTTTTTGGAGCATCTTTATCTCATCCATTTTTTTTGGGGTGGGGGGAGGTGGAGTGAGTTGTTAAGGTGTGACCATTAAGGTCTTTCATCGTTGCGTTTTTTCTGTAAGTTTGTTGCTTTTGCACGTAAGATTGAGATGTCAATGAGGAGGCACATAAGTTTGTTGCGAAAATCTAGTTAGTTGGGATGTATTATGTTATTTGAGGTACAACCTCATTTAAATGTAATTTGTATTAATCTGATATGGTCTTGTTTGGTCTGAGCGAATACAATAAGAAATAAGTTTTTGAAATAAGGTGAACTAAATAGGGCCTGAGTTTAACCGATCACACTGCTTAAGTGATGATGGCTTAAATTGACAAAAAGGCCCATATTAAGATATTTTTATTTGTAGATTATGGATCATTAGTAATTTTCCGTCAAGCTTCTTTATTGCCATGCATATTGGAGTGTATGCTACTTATTCCTTTATATAATATATGTTTTTCATCTATTCCATAATCTATCCACAAATCATCTAAGACGGATAATCAGTTTCGCTATCAGTCTAGCTGTCCTTAAATATTTTACAGTAGTAATACTGTTGGTTGTGTATCTACTCTTGTCAGGGTTTTGATTATAATTTACCTAATTATTGGTATAACAAAGCTTTTACTAGCAGTCTCACCTACATTTTAGGCGTCTATTATGTGTAAACAAACGAAGTTTATTACAGTAGATTTTGGAATCATGCATAGTTGGTCAGTTGATGTTAGTGACAACATCTTGATAAAAACCAATTTAGAGTTGGTGGTGGTTGGGTGGGTTGGGGTGGGGGAGTGGGGTAGGGTGAGGTGCAGGGGTGTTGATATTATCTCGTTGCAATTTAAAGCTAGTTGAAATGAACGTATTCAATTATCTATTATCTATCATCAGTGATGAGCTCAAAATCTTTGGGGTAAGACGGTTTGTGGGCTTCATTACATTTATAATTAGCTATTTAAATTGTTTCTTCAATTAGTATGGTGCTTTTAACAGGATATTTTTTTTGCAGATCAATTATATACTCTCGTTTGAAGAAATCACTTTGAAGTTCATTAGTGCAAATGAACAGGTGAATTTTGCCTTCTCACAGTTACAATTGCACCTACCAGCTGATATATAATAATTAAACACTTCATTTTAAGCTAAAATTTCATAAAATGGTCTCGTCTCCTTGACATGTATGTGTATGGGCCAATTCTGACATTTTTAGCAGGACCTGAGTAACATAGTTTACTTATGCCTTAAAAGCAATTGTGATGCCTTCCTTCATTTTGAGGTCGATGTGTAATCTTTAAAGCAGGGTTTTTACTGAGAGTGTGGAGTCTTGGGACTTATCGTGTACTGTGTTGGAGCTTCTGTGGGATCGTTTTGGTTGTATTGAGGGGGCCAAGGAGAAGAAGATGCTTACTGGTAGTTTCTGGTGTTTGAATGGAATGCAAATATTTTGTGGGAACTGTTCTATTTTGTGATTTACTGTGCAATAGAATTACTTATTCAACGTCTTTATTTTGAGGACAACTCATCCTCTTACATTGTATTTTGTTTTCTGTAATGTATGCATATTTGCTTTTAATCCAAAAAAAAAAAAACTGCATTGCCTTGTTATAGGCTTATAGCTGACGGTATAGTTTCCAATTTCCATGTTTGCAGTCCACATTAAAAACACGATGAAAGTATCTTATTATTGGTTTATATGAATGACGTTTTAAAATATGTGACATGGCCTGTGACATAACATTCTCAAAGTAAAGAAATGTCCTATTTGATATGGTATCGATGACTTTGGATTTAAGTGATATTTAAAAGTGACCGTCTTTTCATTATTTCGTAACTTACAATGTATCATCCTATGCATATGAAATTATGAATAATGAGTATTAATTTTCAAGATTTTCTGCATTGCAGGATGCTTTAAGGACCTTTTTGTTGTGGAAAGTTGACAGTCTTTCAAAAGATGATAAATGCCAAATAACGATGATTTCCACATGGGCCACTGAATTATACTTGGATAAGGTTTGTGTTGTCTTCCCTTGGCAGCCTTATTTATTATTTTTGTATAACCTTTCTAAACAAGTTTTGTTAAAATTTAAACATTCCACATAGTGCCAGGAATACTTCGAACTTTTCTACATGGTAACGTGTATTCTTTTATATCTGAATGGTGTTCAAGAAATCTTGAAAACTATTCGTGGAGTAACCTTCCTTTGGTACTCCTTTTGAAACTAGCTATATCTCGTTGACTAAATTCCTCAAAGACTATTAAAACTTTTCCGACTTCTGTATAGTGACCATCAGATAAATTTTGGTGCAAGATGTCTCTTTTCTATGTCTTGAATTTCACAACTGCCTTACATCGGATTTCAGTACTACTCGTAATCTTTTCTAATGGCATTGTTAAAGTTGTAATTGGCCCCAAAGTGTAGACAGGAGAGTAATTCAACTTTTCCAAGCAGCCATTTATGTTCAAGAATAAGACATGAAAGTAATCAATACTGAAAAGGCCCCATGTGAATTTAAAAATTTTTGTCCATCATTTCACCTTAAGTTGGCACCATATTGAAATTTTATATTGTTTTGTTCTTCAATGTCCTTGCTTGTGATGCCTTTTTGGTATATAATTTTGTATGCGTGCGTATATTCATCTATATTACATTATTAACAGAGATAAAATGTACTGTATGTTGCCTTTGATAACGCAGACAACATCATTGATCAGTGCCCTTGTTTTCTGTTTGTCATTCTTGCTGAACAGTGATTTGGAATAGCCCTCTGCCTATTAGAAAAATGTTTGAGCGAGCTTAATCTCTTTATTATCAATACAAAAAAAACTGTCATTTAGCATGACTTATTTTTATTGTAGCATGCTATACTGTAGATTTCATGGCAGGAGGTGGAATATTCCAGTGGAAGGAGCAAGTAAGATTTCGAAGGACTACTTGGGATTTGGCTTTTTTGGGAGATGGTTAGATAATGATGGGATTTCAATTGATGATGAAAGCCACCCACTTTTCAAAGATGGGTATTTGTGCATCCAATTCAGAAAACAATTGGGTGTTAAGTGTTGGAATTTAAATTTTCACTTTCTTTTAGCAAGCTTTTTTTCCTGAAAGGGAATTACCCCCACTGCCCTTTTTTTTGGGGAAATTTTCAATGGTTCCCTCTGGGTTTCGCTTCCTTGATTTGGTAAACTTTTTTATTTATTTATTTAAGGAAATTCGAAAATGCTCTTGTAAGGGCTGTAACGTAATTTGAATTTCATCCATGGCATTAATTATGCATAATTGAATTAGTTTCATCAAAGTGCTAACCATGGTTCTTAAATAAGTAAAGTACTTAGATTTCCCTAGTGTCATCAACTCTCTCCTGCTTCACAATCACTTTACAACCTCCATCACCAAAACAATAACCGCCCCTAACATAAACACAAGTATTGTACCTCAACACAATTTCCAAACTCATCACAACCCACTCTAAGAAAAACATAAAACGCAAAGCCCACCAATCAAATTCAATATAACTGCATCATCATCTTCTCTAGTCCTCTCACACTATTTCATAGCTTGTAAGAAATTCCTTGTTGTGAAGATCAACATCATGACCGAGCCTGAGCCCGGAAGATGGCCCGCTGGACACTTGCGGAAGGTGTACCATTTGTGGGAACCGGTTGATGAGGCAGCACGGCCTAAGATGACCATGTCAATTGTGAGGATGTGGAGGAGGATGAAGAGAGCCAACAATTGAAGGGAGGAGGTGTAGGGATAATTATCGCTTACATACTCTTGACTCATTATTTACATACCATTAAAGGAGCAATAACTGCAAAATCTGATAAGATATACATAGTATAAAACTATAAATTCCAATGATTGCTTGAATTTCTTGAACCAAACGAAGTTTTCTTCTCTTCTTTGAGGTTCACCGGTGGTCTAGCACTTTTTCGTTTGGAAATCTCAATATTCTCAGGTTGATTAATCTTATGTTAGCTTTGATGAAAGTTTTCATTCCATTTCATTTTCTTCTCAATGCCTTTTTTTTTCTATAATTTCGTTGGTAGGCAAGACCCCAAGTTTAGACATTCACAGTGACAGTTAGAGGGATCAAATTTAGGTGCCTGCTTGTCGGTTGCTATGTTTATATATTAGGAAAGTAGGAACCAAAGATGGAGTTTTTACAAATTGGGATGGTTTTCTAATGAACCACAACTTCCTATATGAAAAAGGGAAGAGAATATGGGTGAATTTCTTTCATACCCACTTGATTTATTCCACCGATCCCTCTAAATCATATACAGATGTACTGCCTTCGTTCATAATGTTTTAACATATTTCATTTTAGTCTGTCTCATAAAGTTCTTAACATATCTACTTCATTCCGTTTTTTGCAAATTTCTTTTACTACTTGACCCCCCTTACCCCGCAATATCTACACAATTCAACTCATTCACTCTCCTTTGCTTTAATTCTTGTGCAAAACGTTAATGTGAAAAACATTATGAAATAGCGGTAGTAGTGAAAAGTGAAAACTGATCCAATCTTGTAAAATTTGAACTCCCAACATTTTCGTTATCTCTGTAAATCACAAAATCAAATAACCATAAAGTTAACCACAATGCAATACATATCGATCAAATTTGTTAGGTATCAGGGTGAAATAGAAAATTTGTATGCCTTTTTAATTAATAATAAATGGAGAACCTTATGCCTCTGTAGTGTTTTTATTTTTCTGGACAAACTTTGAAGCAACATATATCCATAACATTAGAAGGTTTGAATTTTGACATATTATATCAAGGACTCCTTATTTGTTTCCTATGATGTGTAGAAAAGCTTTTTATTTTGGGTACTTTGTAATTATCATCCCATGGTTAGAAGTAGTGAGTGCTGAGTGGCCTGAATAATTCCTATAAATTTGTTTTATATACTTGAGGTGATCATAATTCAGGACATCTTATGCAATTTGTTGTTCTATAGATCAATCGACTTTTATTGGAAGATGATACTTCAGGTGATCATAATTCCGAGTATCGGTCACTTATCAAAGAATTCCGTGCTTTTCTAAGTGATTCTAAGGATGTGTTGGATGAAGCAACCACATTGAAGTTATTGGAGAGGTAAAGTTTTTTTAACTTGTATATAAAGTTGAGGAATTTACTGTGTAATCTTATTCTTTATATGTGAAGTTCGGATATTTTTGTTTTCTTTATGCAGTTGTCTTGCTCATTTTTATTGTTTTGATGTGTAGCAATATGATGTGAACTAGAATAGACTTACTTTTATTTGCTCATGTGTGAAGTACACACTCTCTAAGTATCTATAGTATAAATTAATTAGAAGACCAAAATGGAACTTAGGCCCCGTTCTTTAGAGCTGCTCTACTCTGCTCTGCTCAGTCGTGCTGTGCCTGCTCTGCCTGATCAAATCTGCTCTGCTGTGCTCAAAAGAGATCTGATCTGCTCTGCTGTGCCCTACTTTGTTCTGCTCTATTTTCAAATAATAATTAATAATAACAATAATAATTAATATTTAATAATAATAATTAATATTGTATTGTTGATAATAATTAATTATTTTTAAATAATTATAATAATTATTAATATTAAAAATAATTATAATAATTATTAATATTAATAATAATTAATATTTATTAATCATAATAATAATTATCAATAATAATATTTAATAATTTAAACTTTTAAGAATTAATATTTAATAATATTATTAATTAATAATTTCTAATAATTATAACAATTCTTTCAAAAAAATAAATAATAATAATAACAATTAATAACAATTTCTTTTTATAAACATTTGATATTAGAATCACAATGTATAGAAATATTTTATGTGGATATTGATTGTTAGTTTATTGAGTTGAATTATTTTTCAAATCTTTCCATACAATTTAAGAATTAAAAAAAAGAGGTTGTTTTCAAGTAGTAATTTGTATATCATTATTATTTTGAGGGTTAAAAATATATGATTAAGACATATTTATAAGTAAAATCATTATTACTCATTAAATCATTTTATTTTAAAATTTTTGTGAAATGAATATAAGTAAGGTGTTGTCTTTTATCTTTATACTATTAACATATGTTAAATACGGTACACATTTATTTATGTTTTCACTCACCTAAATCAATGGTATATGCACAATAATAATAATAATAATAATAATAATAATAATAATAATAATAATAATAATAATAATAATAATAATAATAATAATAATAATGATAACATTAATAATAGTATTAATAATAATGTTGAAATCTCCTGTGCTCGGCTGTGCTCTGCTCTGCTATCCTGAAATCTGCTCTGCTGTGCTGAAATTTAATCTGTTCTGCTCTGCTGACTCCTGCTCCGCTCTGTCCTGCCCTGCCTGCCCAGAAGCTCAAAAGAAGAACAGAGCCTTACTTCTTTCAACAACAAATGAAATGTTACAAAGAAGGGGAACCCGTAAAAATGGAAAGCAACATACAACATTGCTCCCATAAAGTAACCAAAGAAGATTATTGACCACTGATCCTATCATTCCTTTCGAATAATATCACCCACAATTTGGTGCAAAATAAAAAATAAAAAAATAAAGTAAAAAATATAGAGGGTGCATAGGTAAGTAGGTTTGTCGGAGAATTAAATATTAGGATGTGCGATGAGAGAAGAAATAATGAATGTAGAAGTTGGAGAAATATTTTAGAATGTTATAGTGGGGACCAAAGGAGAGAGAAATATGATTTAAAATGGTAGAGTTTCCAAAAAGGTAATATGCACCACTAAAAAAAAATAGAGGTTTAAGGAAAGTCGCTTGAAAATGCAAATGGAGTAAAATGTAATTCTGTCACATAGTCTTATGCTCTTTCTACCTACAGAATTTTGCATATTGTATTAGTAAATGAGCTTAGGAGAGGGAACAATCAAATTAACTTCAACAATATGTAATTTTTTTGGGAAAAAAATTGGCCCTTGAACAATGTAAAAATTGATGATTCCTTGCCTCCTTACCGTAGAAAAAAAAAAAAAAAAAAAGAAAAATCATGAATTCGTCATGATTGCGGCTACAGTTGTGCTGTAGCAGAAAGGCTTGTGACAAGTGAATAGAAAGGCTTGTGGCTCACGGTGTGAAATTGTGAATAGTATTGAAAAATTCATGTTAATGAGTTTAAGACTTTTTAATTTAATACTTTAATAAGTATACTTTTAACATGATATAACCAATATATCATAGTATGAGTGGATAATATACTTGGTAAACAAATTTTACTTAAAATGTCGTGTCTTTTTTAATACATAATTAAGTATTAAAATATTTTTGGTCAATTTAAGTACAAGAACGGATGTAATGGATAAATACACATTCTAAAGTGTCGATTCAAAATTATGTGACGGGTGACCAAGTAATGGACAAAGTGCAGAGAAAGGCGTGGTTTCAGTTGTGGCTCTATGTAATGGGGTTTCGCGGAGTGGCCAGTTCGTTATGTGACTGCTGAATTTATAGAGTTTACGGAGTAGCAAGATATGCAGTATAAAATACACAACTGACACATGTATTGATAATGTTTAAGGAGACTATAAACTGACAAGCAATGACTAATTTTAAGAAACCTACATTGTGCTTAACATATAATTAATGTGTGGTAATCTTAACTGCCAAGGTTTATAAATAAGCAAAAATTCAACGATGCAAAGCAACCCATTATAACATTTAACCACCCACAAACTAATTGATCCAATAATTACTGAATAAAACAAAAAACCTATTAATTTAGCGATAAAAACAAGCAGTTGCTAGGAGATGTTTTTTTTTTTTTTTTAATTATTATTATTATTATTATTATTATTATTATTTATAAACAAGAAATAAAGCTCTAATTTTTACTAAATCCATACAAAGCCCAATAAAATTAGCAAATGGGAATGCCAAGATTTTGTAACTGCCCTGATTATGTATCATTAAGTACTACTAGGCTGTACTAGGTTGGCCTATTGGGGAGGTTATCGTAGAAATGCATAGTTATTTTTTAGAATTAACTTGAAGGGAAAGGAATGTTATGTAAAGTGGTCGGTAAGATCAGGAAAAGATTATTTAGTTTCTTTTGTACTTGTAAGAGTATCAAGCCTCTTGAAAGCTTGAATATCCTAAAATTCTATTATATCTACTTTTAATGCAAATGTTGAACATCTTCATCCATTAATATTCTGCCCAAAATCCAGTTTCTAGCCCAATGTGGCCACTTTGTCGGATATCTAATATCTTACAATGATCTAGTATGCGGAAAGTGGATTAAAAATATGGGGACTTGTGGGATTCGATCAATCACTTCTTACAATGTGTGGGGTAGGGTCAATTGGCAAGATGTCAATATGCCAACTTTCTATAAGCAGAAGGCCTTATCAGGTGATTATGTCACTTTTATTAGAGATTGTTTGTCTTGAACTCTTTGCGACCTTGATTTTTTGTTTGATGTACCTATATTAGATTATCAGCAACTCAAAGGGATGAGGTAATTTTGGGACTATCTCTAGAATGTAGTTGGTAACTTCGAGGTAAATTTAATGCTTTTATGTACAAAAAATGAAAGCTCTCTTCTAGATGGCTTAGATAGTTGCTAGCTTGTTGGCATATTATTTTGGAAAAAAAATTCCCTGTTTGGAATGTTTATTTGATCTCTGTTGTTTTATTTCTATATTACACAAGGTGTCAAAATTTTATTTTCAATACTTGTGTTTACTGTTTTATTTGTTACCTAATTGACCACCATTTGCTAGAAGAGGTGATTCTTTTTAATCTGTTTGGTTATCGATTCATAGATGCACTGAATTGTTTACCTCCATTTGCTAGAGAGGTGATTCTTTTTAATCTTATTGGTTATCGATTCATAGATGCACTTAATTGTTTATTTTGCATTACCGCATTTTGCTTATATTATTAACTATAAACTTCTCGCTCAGCTATGGTAGGGTTGATGAATTGGTGTACTTCGCTAGTTTGAAGGGGCAGTATGAGATTGTTATTCACCATTATATTCAGGTTGTTTTCTTTCAACTACTTAATGTCTGTTTTAGTGTACATAATATTATTATTTCTGCCTGGCTCTCATTTGAAGTAGAATATTTCATTGTAGATGAGTTCTTTTGCTTGGATTTGGGACAGATTGGTGGCTATTTCTTTCATCTTCATGTATTTTTAATTATGTAGTTGCACCTGCAAGCAATTATTAGCTTATGGTTCTAATCTTGTAAAAGTTTGATTCTCAAAAGTACATCAAATCTGATCTGATGTTCAATGCCAAAAAAAGGATTGCAAAAGTCAAATAGCTTACTCAGCTTCCAATTATATCATCACAAGCACTATTTGCATCATCACTAAAACTAGGGGAAATCAATTGTCAAATTTCAAAGGCATACTAATAACATGAGATATTTCTCGTACTTTCTTCTGTATGTTTGGCGGATATAATCAATTGTCAGCCTTGGATTGCAAATTTGCAAGAGTGAAGTTTGATTACACTGTAGTATTGATACAATCTCATTCAATGCTATCAGTTAATGAACAATTATTATTAGTCTTGTTATGCAGCTCTTTTGAAGACATGGTAAGGGCTTAGGCATATAAAAGCCTCTATCTGGATGAACTATTTTGACACACTGACACTGCATTTCTATTATTTTTCAAAGCAGAAATGCTGATTACGTTTGTCGCAGTATGTCTTATCTTCAAGATATATTATGTGAAACAAGTTACTTTTTCTTTCTAAAAACTGTGGATAAGCCCCTTCCTTGTCATAATTCTTGAAACTTTTTAAGCTGTGGACTAGTATTGATGGGATCCCTCATGTTTACCCAACTTTTTTAGTAGCTGGGAGCTGGGGAAAAGATCCCTTGGAAGTTAAAGTTATGGGTCTTGGTGTTTGACCTCTAATTTTTATTATTAATCATAAGGTGTTTGACTTGCAAATTGTATTATTCATCATAAGTGGACCTACTTGATGTGTTTTGGCTTTTGATAAAACTTATGGTGCTATTCCCAAAAATGTAGTTAGTAGTCCGAGTTGGCCATCATTATATATTGGCTCATTAGCTTTGTTTGCACGTGCATCACATATTTCTTGTCAGAAAAGGTCTTTGGTTTCCTGGCTGATAATGATAAGTCATCAATTTTGGATGAATCAAACATCAATTTTGTACACCCATTAATATCATATCACATTGGTTTGGCATTTCTAGAGTTCAAGTAGGGTCTCACAACAAGAGGTAGTGCCTAAAAGTTTCTCTTTATTGGCTAAACACTCAGGTTGTGTCTGCCTATTAACTGGCTTCAAAAAGACTCAAACTGTAATGATCTTGATTTAGTTTTCTTGCAAATTCTGGGGTGCTAAGGTCCCCCATCTGTGTTTGATCTGTAAAGCTTTTTATTATTTTAGTAATAGCACCATTTCCCTGAGGTTTGTATAATTTCATCACATAACCCCAAACCTTATAGAACTCTGTTAAACATATCCCCAGTATTTGTTACACCCACAAACTGTCTCCCTCTGTTCTTATCACCCTGCTTCCCAATCTAGTTCCTTCTTCCACTTCTCAAAAGTAGAAGATACGAAGATTAAAGTTGGACTATTAGTAATATCCTTTGAGGCCTTTTCATTTGTACACGAATGTTATTGAATTTAATTGAAATGCAATCATCTTGTCTAAAGCAGTGTGGACATTACAATTTTTATAGCTAGGAGAACTCATTTCAATTTGTGATATAAAATATCTATAGGACATAGTAATTTTTTCGATCTTTGTGCGCTTAATAATGGGATTTATCATTTATGTAAATTAAGATGGCTTTTTTATTGGTGTGTGTGTATGTGTTTTTAGGAGTTTGAACCCCAAATCAATGGCCTATTATCCTTTATGTAAAGTGAAAGGGAGTTTTGGGTGATAAATTTCACTTTCCCAAAATATCCCTCTCATTTTTGTCTTTCTTTTTTTTTTAAAAAAAAACAAAAAAAAAACTACCATCTTTAAAAAAACTAACATCTAGAAAAAAAAAAAAAACTTCCATTTGATAAAAACAGAGAACTAAACTTGATGTATTCACACGCACGAATATTCGTGCGTCTCTTAGCTTGTATATATAAAGTGAAAGGGGATTTTGGGCGAAAATTTTCACTTTCCCAAAATACCCCTCTCAATTTTATTTATTTTTTTTTTTGAAAAAAAAGCTACAATTCTTTAAATAAAAAAAAAAAAACTACCATCTAAACAAAAAAGACTACCACGTAAAAAAAACTACCATCTTGAAAGAAAAAAAAAAAAACCTTCCATCTAAAAAGAAAAAACAGAGAATCGAGCCTGATATATCCACACACACGAAAATCTTGCACATATAAAACCTTTATTATTGTTTATTTATTTATTTATTTATTTTTTATTTTTATTTTTTTTCTTTCTAACAGGATTTTCTTGTCTGTTCTTTTTTGTTGTTTCATCTCTAGCAAGGAGAGGCAAAGAAAGCTTTGGAAGTTCTTGAAAAACCTGGTGTTCCCATTCATTTGCAGGTAAATGTCGATTTATCTGCATTCATTAATGAGTATGTTGCTGAATCATTGTTCTTTGATAAACATGTTTATTGAAAGAATAATCTGTCCACACATGATATTTCCCCCTTCCCCCAAGACCACCACTACCAATAGACCATAATTGATCACAGAGCAAAAACATATAAGGGGTATTGAGGAATGGGTCTTTTTTTTTACCTCACACATGTTATAAGTAATAAAATAAATTGCTTCCATGACATCTACAACTTTATCCTGCTTACCTTATTCTAAAAGACATTTGGTGGTATTTTGCAGTACAAATTTGCTCCTGACCTCATCATGCTCGATGCTTATGAAACTGTTGAATCATGGATGATAAGAAAGGACCTTAATCCAAGGAAGTTGATTCCTGCAATGATGCGTTATTCAAGTGAACCACATGCAAAGTAAAGTTAACTTGGTGCTCCAATCTTGAGTATTGTAATGTTGAGTTCTGTTAGGGAAGACGATGCTATGAGTTATATGATGTATGCCACTTATATAGTGTACCATTTCTTTTCTGACCACCAAACATAGGCTGCTTAGCTGTACAATAACCAGTAAATCACATGATAGGCTTTTGTTGAACTGTGCCTTTTAAATATTCTCATTCATTCATCGCGGTCATCATGTTGTATTGTCTATAATCACTCTTCATAAAAGAAGCTGGTCACAACATTACATATTTAAAGACTAGTATTGCACATACTGTAAAACTCCTGATTCATAATATAGCCTGTATGGATAGTTTGAATTTCATTTGATTTTCCTATCAAAGTAGAATAGAAGATTTACGAAAAAAAAAGTAATGAACGTACAAGATTTTTTTTGTTCTGTTTTGTCTTTTTGTTTTTTTTTTTTTTTTTTTTTTTTTTTTTTTTTTTTTCCGATTATCGTACTATTAGCCACTTTTGTGGAAAATTTGATTCTTACTTGAAAATGTTAGATCCTTTTAGTTGTTTATGAATTAGCCAGAGGTTTGAATTTATTTATGTCTAACAGACAATCATTTGAAACATCTCAATTTGCACAAAGTTGTATTTTCTTATGCTGAACTTCTTGCAGGAATGAGACGCATCAAGTGATCAGATATTTGGAGTATTGTGTTCATAGTTTGAATAATGAGGATCCTGGAATTCACAACCTGCTGCTTTCTTTGTATGCTAAACAGGTTCCTATACTTTTACTTGTCTGAGAATTGTATTGATCAGCTGAGGAGAGTTTTACCTTGGCTCCTTTACATTTAGATGCTTATGATCATAGGACACATAAGTGACTCATTCAGTGTGCCATGGTACTTGTCTGTCTTAAATCAAATGGAGAATATTCAGAGCTCATACTAATATTTTGACAAATCATAGTAAAATGAATTAATAGTGTATATCAAACAACTTTCTCTACTTGTCATTAAAGTGTTCTGAACTCTGAAGTATACATAAAAGTAGAAATCGAGGAGCTTGAAATCAAAGTTGTAAACGTTGCATTGGTATTTGATTGCTTGTCAATTGTCATAGGCCCATAGGTTCTTGCTGATTTATTTTAAAATTAGGCTTCTACAGACTCAGTTATTTTAAAAGATGTTTGTTAAATCAGAAAAACACTGCTCACAATGTGAATCCTTATAATTTTTTTAATATCATCTTTGATAAAGGTGTATCTCCAAGGGTTTTGCCTTGGTAATCTCCTATGTGTTTGATGCTTGATACTGTTGTGAAGTTTTATTGTGTGAAGCATTCAGTACAGATTTTTGCCAGTTGACATTGTTTTTCATGCATTGGGCTACTTTTTCTGTTCTTTTTTTTCCTGTTTAACACGAAAAACACTCTCCTCCCAGTCCCCCACTAATAAAAGAAGATGTGGAAAATGATATTGACATATATACTCATGTAGTATCATGGATGTGAGCAAAATGGATTTAGTTTAGTATAGTTGTGGAACAGAGAAGGATGTCTTTTGAAGTGTTAATATTAGCTTGTTGACATTTAAATTCAGGAGGATGATAGTGCTCTCCAGCGTTTTCTGCAATCCAAGTTCAGCAAAGTAAGGGAAAACAGTCCAGAATTCTTCTATGATCCTAAATATGCTTTAAGGCTTTGCCTTAAGGAGAAGAGGATGCGTGCCTGTGTTCATATATACAGTATGATGTCCATGCACGAAGAAGCTGTTGCTCTTGCTTTACAGGTAATATCATCTTTCTTGTGCTGCCTGAATACTGTTCCTTTTCTTCATAGGTAACACTCAAAATTAACATGTATGGCTTCTGCATGAATTTAATCTGTTCTAGTGCTTCCACATCTATGATGCAGCATCCTCGTCTCCACTATCTCTGTTATCTTATCAAGTTAACATTCTCAGAACAGTATATGATTGCATATATTGCTTTTTTGGTCACAGGAGTTGTTACCCTTCTCTCATTGAAAATTTAATATCCTGGAGTAAAAAGGTGGGTGGGTAGAAGAAAATAAAGAGAGTTGGAGTAAAAAGGTAATATTCCTGGAGTAAGAGAGGCTGATAGTAAAAGGTGAATTCAAAATATGGAATTAAAAAAAGATGGAAAGTGAATAGAACACCAGAAAAGCTAGAATCCAATAAATCATGACGTATGATGAAAATTTGTGAATCGTAGCCTTGTTAGTTGCTCGACTTTTGTCTCTTTTTTCTGTAATTAGGACAACTTTGGTTTGGATTTACATTTTACCCTGCAGTCCATACCCCAAAATCATAGTGAAGAACCATTTATAGCCGCTTAAACTTAGTTTTTACAAGGTGAGTCAGGACGAAGTGAAAATCGCATTAGAAGTGCTTAGTGCAGTCCAAAACGTAAGCCAAGATGTTGCATCATGACACTTTCAGTAGAGTTGTGTGGGGTAGAGTATATCCGAGTTCAATTTAAACAAAGAAGGCAAATTTTATCAACTTCAAACATAAATTAAAACCCTCAGTTTTGTATGATTGCAAATCGAGTTAGCAATGGAACTCGTCGAGTCTCTAGTTATTCTTTTTAGTCTCTAGTTATTTTATTGGTTCCGGGTAGTGTCTGGCACCAGATCTGCCAGTTACCATCACCGATTATGCTGTTCCAGGACATTTCTCTCTCTGTCTCTGCATTCATTCTTCTCTCGTCCTAATTAGGCCCTGTTCATTTCACCTTAAAAAAATAATATTCAGTAAAATTAATTTCAATTCAGTTAAAATAAGTTCAAGTTCAGTTCAGCAAAAATAATTTCAATTCAGTATAAATCAGTAAAATTAAAGAAGAAATATAATAGAAAATCAGTAAAAATAATTTCAGTTCAGCAAAAATAATTTCAGTTCAGTAAAATTAATTCCAGTTTAGTAAAAATAATTTCAATTCAGCTAAAATAAGGTGAAGTGAACGGGGCCTTAGCCTGGAAACCTATGGTCTTAATTATTTCTCCTCTAATAAAATCTCATGACTTTATCTTGCATCAATGTATAAGATGGCTCAGGTTCCTTGTGTAATGTGCCCCTCAATACAAAGCCAATGCGTGTAGTTTCTCCTGGCTGTTAAAACCTAATAGACCCCTATGCTACAACAATATGAATTACTTTAAAACTTCTTTTGTGCTTGATTTCAATCTATGTCAATAAGGTTTTAATTCAAATATATATTCTTCATAAAATTTGTCTTGCGAGTTCCCATAATGAAGGACAAAACTTCTGTAGTGGTTACTTCTTTGTCGCTGCAGTGCAAGTAAATCTTTGCTCATGTTTGCACGTTTCACCATTGCATTATATACTCCAATGGTTTCCTTTACTTTGGAGAATGCTTTAATTCTGTTCATTAATCATATCTAGCAACTGCCAACATTTTTCAGTCACTCATCTATATATTCCAGGTTGTCCCAAAATTAGTATGCTTGACATTGGTTAATTTTTAAACCTTCCTTGCTCAATATTCTGTCCTCATTAAAGTTAGTACCCACTCATAGGATTAAGGCTTTGATTGATTGATTGAAAAGGGACTTTTTTTAAAAGGTTAAATTTTTTTGAACAGGTTATATTGTGGCAGGAACAAACCCCCCCCCCCCCCCCCTCCCCCATGTAATGACCATGGTATTGATTTTAGGTGGACTATAGCATTGCTCTGACCTTTGTTCTTTCTGATATTTCCCTTGCTTTGATTGTTTTGGCGACTACCAACAGTGCCACTTAAGTTCTGCATCAGTCATTCACTTGCCTACATTGTTTTCTAATAGATATACTAAAGAAACCCAAATCCTTGAATCTAGGAGCACTGGTAAGAGAGAGACAATTTGTGTGAAAGAGGGTTCTTGATTTGCGCTCAACCTAAACCGGATGTGATACAGTTCCCATTTTAAGAAATAATTGCTAGAATTCTAATTTTGTGGTGCATTTCTTTTCTATGTCTATTTTTTGTTGCTAATAGTCTGGTACTCTAATTATTTATAGAATTTTTTGACTTTTACCACAAAAAAAAAAAAAAAAAAGGTTTTTACCACCAAAACTTCTAAAACTTTTATTTTACCACCAAAAAAATTCTAAAAATTGTTTTTTACCACCTACCATCAAGAAAACAGTTAAATCTAACGGTTTAGAAAAATTCTTCGATTTCGTGCGCAAAACATGTTCATAGGTTTAGGGAGGCATTTTGGTCCTATGGGTCCAATTTGAGGTCAGAATTGACAAAAAATAATCGAAAATGCCTCGTTTTGCGTGCTTTATGCAAATCAAGTTATTTTTAAACACGCAAAACAAGGCATTTCCGATTATTTTTTGTCAATTCTGACCTTGAATTGGATCCAAAGAGCCAAAATGCCTCCCAAAACCCCTAAAGACCATGTGTTTGGCACGAAATCAAAGAATTTAAAAAATTCCGTTAGGTTTTTGACAACAGGTGGTAAAATAAAAGTTTTAGAAGTTTTGGTCGTAAAAAACGATTTTTTGATTTTTTTTGGTGGTAAAAGTCAAAAAATCCTTATTTATATATCATTTTTGCATCAGAAGAGGTCAAGTTAAGTAAGCTGGCTGATCTACTGGACTATTAATGAACTTTATCGTTTCCAAATTCTCTAGGTAGGAAGGTGTGGAATGAGGGGCTCTTATCGTGTGTTTGGTTTTTAAAGATTAATGAAAACAAAGACAAGAGAAGTAACATTTTCCTTATTTTGTTTAATTTGCAAGAATTGCTTGGATTTTGGTCGTTAATTTGAGTAATTCGGAATGAATTGACTGGATTGTAGTTAATAATTTCTTTCAATCTGAATTCCACAAATTTGAGGGATTAAAAGGGTCTCCGATTGTAGTTAATAATTTCTTTCAATCTGAATTCCACAAATTTGAGGGATTAAAAGGGTCTCCTTTTACATGGGATGCTGTAATAGACTAACCTATGGAGGGGTAGTATGAGTATTCTAGTACTATTAGTTTCTTAGGTTAATAATCCTTAGTATAAATAGAGAGGAAGGAGAAGAAAAAGGTTGGCAGAATTTTAAGTTGGGAACCTAGAGAGTTATGGCCTCAAGCCATTGTTAGATAGTGATAGCCACAAGCTATTTTGAGAGTGATAGCCTCAAGCTATTAAACCTATCATTTGTAAACCTTTTGCCATTATCAATCAAAATTCAAGCTTTAATCTTTATTTACTTTATTATTAATTCAGAAATATAAGCCCAGAAAATCAGTCCATTACAGAATCGTTTTTAACTTTATGACTGACTAATCCCGTGATTTTTTTTTTTTTTCTTCATTCTATTTAATTTACTATTTTATTTAAGTTTACAAGACTGGTGAAGGCTAGCCATGATCTAGTAATGGGTTTGAAATGTCCTATATCAGTTAGCTGCAAACATAGCACCTCCAAGCTATTACAAAAACTGAGTTAATATATTCATGAATCTGTTATTGTTTTGTATTAAAGGTCGACCCAGAGCTTGCAATGGCTGAAGCTGACAAGGTTGAAGATGACGAAGAATTAAGGAAGAAACTCTGGCTCATGATTGCAAAGCATGTTGTTGGGCAAGAAAAGGGGGCTAAGAGGGAGAATATACGAAAAGCAATTGCTTTCCTCAAGGAAACAGATGGCCTCCTGAAGATAGAGGATATATTACCTTTTTTCCCAGACTTTGCTTTGATCGATGATTTCAGGGTATTCAATTGAGCTTCTTTATGATATTGTCATTGATCAATTTTTTTACCTAGTAAATGAATCTCTATTGTTCTGCAGGAGGCGATTTGCTCATCACTGGAAGATTACAATAAACAAATTGAACTACTAAAGGAGGAGATGAATGATGCAACACAAGGAGCAGATAACATTAGAAATGATATCGGTGCCCTTGCTCAAAGATATGCAATCATTGAGCGTGATGAGGAATGTGGGGTATATCTCTTTCTGATGATTTGAATATAATCTAAGAAGCACTATATTTCTGTACAGCCCCCTTCCAAAAGGGTGAATGTGTGTCGTGAAGGTGGTGATTTTTTGTTTGGGGGGGGGGGGGGGGGGGGGGAAGGGTGGATGGGTTGCTTACCGGCCAATTGACCAGATTGGTAAATAAAAAAGATCCCTAGCGACAATTTGGTAAAAAAATTTACTCCGCCAACAATTTGGTAAAAGAATTTACTCTGGCGACAATTTGGTAAAAAAAGCTAATCATATGCGACCATTTGGTAAAAACAATAAACTCCGACGACATTTAGACCAAAAAATCTATTTTTTTCCGACAAACTCTTTAAAAATCATAATTTAATTTGTTTTTATATTTTTAAATTTATTTTTCCTTTTAAAAATATTGAATTACTATGTCATCTTCTTTTTATTTTGCTAAATCTCGATACCAAATTTATTTCCTACCCCTTTTTAAAAACATTTCGTTAATAGGGGGTATGAAATTGATACTTAACATGTTTTTTTCTTGAAATTGTTATTTCCATAAAAGGGTTGGTAAAAAACCACGAAAAACGAACTAAATTAAGTATTCCTGAGTAATTTGTTGGAATTTTTTTTTATATTTTGGGTTAAATGTCGCCTTGAGATGATTTTATTTACCAAATTGTTGCTTAGGGTTAACCTTTTTTACCAAATTGTTGCGGAGATATTTTTTTTACCAAATTGTCGCTAAGGGTCTTTTTTATTTACCAATTTGGTCCATTGGCCGTTGCTTACCATGTTAATTTTCTTACCAGTTTGAATAGGGTGTGAAAATTGCATATTGATGCTGATCTGTCCTTGTGTGCATCTTTGAACTGTTTAGTTATTGAATACATTAGATTTCATTTTTATTGTTATTGTTATTGTTAACTGCTTGAAATTATATGAAATCATCTGCTAACTAAATAATATATACATGTGTGCCTTGTTTGCTTTTAGGTTTGCCAACGAAGAATCTTAAATACAGCTGCAGATTTTGGTATTTCAAGGGGCTATGCGTCTCTTGGGCCTATGGCTCCTTTCTATGTTTTTCCATGTGGTCATGCATTTCATGCACAATGCCTGATTGCTCATATCACTCGGTGCACTGATCCTGAAAAAGTAAGTACGTTTTACAATAATTATTTTCCATATTGTTGATATAGTTAATAATCTTAATATGCATGTGATTGAACCGTTAAGTGGAAACTGTTACTATTTCACATCTCTCTAACCCCATAGAGACCCAGCAGTAGCTGTTATTAAATGAAGACTTTGGACCAAACATGTTTATGGAGTTTGTTTATTACATTGTGATTCCTTGTGCTATAGAATGTGATGTTTGATGTGAGAACTTATATAATAGGCAGCTCATAGGTAATTCTACATGTTTTTCTATAATAAGATAATATGGAATTTTGTATGAGGTTCGTGCTAAGCTAGTATAATATAGGCTATTTGGGGGGGAGGGGATAGTTTTTGGTGTGAGTTTTTACGAGACAGCTATTCAGTTTTTTCTTGGCTGGAAAAATTAACAAAATAGAATTAGAAATTGTGAAAGAAATCTTTTGGTCATACAATTGGAATGGGCAATTTTGTAAAAAAATGTTATTTCCTGGATGCTTGCATGATAATATTCGAGTGTTATGCATTGACTTGGCTGTTGATTCCACATTTTTCTTTACAAAGTTGATTATGTGATTAGATTCTCACCCACCCACCCACACACCCCCCTCGGGACCTTCTTTCCCCTTGGATTATCTTTCTTTTAATATTTCAGTCAATAATGATATTGTGGAATTCCATACGCAATGGAAATGTAATGTGGCAATAACGGGGTATTATTGGCATTGTCAAACGAATTTCTTGCTTAGTTCTTACTTTTAAGCATCAAATTCTATATAAGAAAGCTAGGCCTAAGTTAAGCCCTTGCATTAATTATTTTAGTTAATCACCTCTCATCAATCACATGGGCATAGAAAAGAAACATAGAAACTTAGATAGATGGTAAGAATTAGCACCTTAGGTGAGGAAAAACTACACAGTAAGAAAAAAATACTAAGGAAGCATGTTTTGATATTTAATTGTTATTTTCTAATCTGTTTATACATACCCTTCACCTCTTCTTACCCTCAAAGTCGTCTACACCCATTTCTCACTAGGGATGAGCAAAAAAATTGGGTAACTGGTTTTGAAATTGGAATCGGCTTGGATTGGTGGGTTCGGACCTGGAATTGGCTCTACCAGTTCCGATTTCGGCTCCATTAGCAAGGACTCGGTTTGAACCGATTTCCGTTTCGAGCCCTTAGTGTTTGGACTCGGTTGGCACTGGGTACTCGGTGGACTCGGTCCCAAAGCAGTAAATAGGCCCATAGTCCAACCTCATAAAATCTCTCTTAATAAAATATAAGAATCTACTCTCTCTCTTACACTTTGTTTGGCTTGAAGGAAAAGGGGGGAGAAGAAGGAAAGGGAAGGGAAATGGAGAGATAGATTATCTTTCATTTGAATAACAAATGAGGAAGGAAGGGAATTGAAGAGGGGAGAAATGGAGGGATTAAATTGTAAGAAATTAATCTCTTCATTAATGAAGATTTGGTAGGAAAACTCATCTTTCTTCCCTCCTCTACACCTTCCTCCCCTTCTTTTCTTTCCCATTTTATCCAAACACACCATTAGTTAGGGCTAGCAAAAGTTGACGTGACCCGAAAATACAACCCAAACCCTACCTGAAAATAGCGGGTTAGGGTTGAGATTTTCGACCCGAAAACTTAAATGGGTCGATACAAACCCGACCTGAAATTTAAATGGGTTAGGTGACCCACATAACCTGAAAAAATAAATGGTTCAAAATAACCTGATAACCCAAACACAAATTAGAAGGAAAAAAAAAAAAAAAAAAAAAAAAAAAAAAACTCTAAAGTTGGTATAAAAGGCCCAAGCACCAAGCCCAAATTCATACCTTTTAAAATGTAAAACCCTAAATATTCAACTTATTCTCCCCTATTAGCTGCCAACTCAACATTCCCACTCTCTCTTTTATTATTTATCTCTCTAAAATATTCTACCTGAACCATGGATCCTCGCCTCCACCTCCTTCCTTCAAGGGTTTTACCTTCAAATTCTAAGGTAATTTCAATTGGAGCCATAGATCCTCAATTGGAACTTAAGGTGGAGTACAAGTACAACGACGGCACACCATCACTTGCATTGCTCAGAAACATTTGTTGCTTTTAAACTCTGTAATTTGTTCAGTTTAAAACATTTGTAGCTTTTGAAATCCCCTAATTCGTTGAATAGACTTGGTTTGTAATACGTTACATATTAGATTATGTTTATTAGCTTTTGGTTAAGATTGAGTTGTTAGTTTTTCTTAATAATTGAAAAATCAGGTTGATTAAAAAAAATCAGAGTACTTAAAGAATATGGTAGGCTTGATTTAAGAAAAATAAAAAATAAAAACAGGTTAAATGGGTCATTTTCTGGTTGACCCGAACTTGAAAATATCAGGTTCAGGTTGAAGTTTTCAACCCGAAAACTTAAAGGGATCAGGTTCGGGTTGGGGGTAGCTGACCTAAACACGAACCTGACCCGACCTGATTTGTTTGACACCCGTACCATTAATCTCTTATGCCTCCACTGTCAAAAACATCATCCAGAATCTTATACTCTCAACATTTTGTTTATTTTACAGCATCTTTATCTTCAAATTTCATCTTTGATTTGATATTTCCATTACTCCATCTTGATCTTTAATTGGAGTTTTTTTGCTTTTTCATAAACTTAGAACATTTGCACTTTTGCAGCAAATTTCTGATCGAAGAATAACAGGGGTCTTTATTTTCCTCATGTCATTTTAATGTTAATGCATCCATCCTCTTTAGATTCACCCGACTTTAGGTTTTTGCTCCAAAAAGCTTCATCTATGAAGAGATTTATGATGATTCTATATGAGCATTTAACAAGATAACAACAAGCGGGTACCCAATTTGCAGCATCGGTTCTAAGACTGGTTCCAGAAATTTGGGAACTAGTGAAACCCGGTTTCAATTTTGTTTCTAAATTTCAAGAACCGATTTTGACCGGTTCTTGGTTCAGTTCCCAAGAAACCAACCGGGTACCCGGATGTACCATTTGCCTAACCACCAACGGTGACCATTAAACCACTCGCACTACCAACCTTGGCTACACACATAATCCTCCCAAGCACCACCAAACCCATCTCTGCCCTATCACTTTGAAAACCTATCCACCACTTAAAGTAACCCACCCAAAACCAGCCCTTAGCTACAAAATCCAACAAAAATGCACCCACCACCAATTAAAATCAAGCCACTGCCTCTAAAATCCGTGTGAAAACCCTTTTAACAGCCTAAAAAGCCAAGCCTCTACTTAAATACCTAGCCAATACCTAGCCAGCCAATAACCAACCCCCACTTGAGACTTAATGCTGTAATATTCCTAGTGTAAGAGAGGTAGATAGTAAAAGATGTACTCCAAAAATGGAGTAAAAGACTATAAGAGAAGTTTACTGCTGCTAGAGATGGTAGGATGGAATGATCCCTTGATGGTATGATGGAATGATCCCTTGATGGTGTAATGGTGGTGTTGGTAAGATTGAAGGGCGTGGGATGGTGGTGGTAAAGCTTTTTTCGATGTCAGTGGTGATAGTGGTGGTAGTGGAATAAAAGAATGTGATCATGTTAGTTTGGTTTCTATTTCCCTTATATTCACACAAACATCAAAGATTTGGGACTTCTTCTTTCCTTTTCCCTCGAATCCCTTTTTATTTTATCCCTCTGTCCTTCTTTAAAACCTAACGCCCCCTTAACAAATATGAGGTGGAAATGGTAAATTGAAATGTATCCAAATTGATATTTCCTCTGTTTGTTTTTACTTGCAACACAACATTTAGGCACGCAGTTTTAGGAGGTGATTAGTGAAGGTAAACAAGCGATTTTTTCAAAAAAATATATTAACACTCGGATTAGCAAAGGGTTGAATACCACATGTAAAAATTATTTTTAGTCATTTACATTATTTATATTTAATCTTGACCTCAAAGTGCGTGCCGCTAAGCTACGTTGAGAGTATTTAAAAATGGAGGAAGTATAAAGTTGATATTTTGAAAATTCATATTCAGATGAATTTATCAGGACCCCTCTATGAATTTATCAGACCCCTCGTGATTATTTCTCCTTGTAAATTTACCACAAACTATTGTCAAATTGAAGTTTGTAAATAATACCAAAATTCAAAGTGGTAACGATTATTTAAAAGGAAGGAGTTGTGTAATCAATTGGAACTGTTTTGTACAAAATATCAAGTACTCATGATACTCAACACTCAGACACATTTTCGATGTAAGTGATGCAAAATTTTCATATGATGGCTGTGTTTGACATTCCTAGCCAAGTTTGAGTAACAAAGTATCTGTGTGCTGAACTGCTGATGCTTTTTCATAATGCAATTCGATGGCAATGCCTCATTGTAACGGAGAACGTTATGAGTTTTCATTTTCTGGCCAGTTAAAATTTGGGTTCTGGTTTGAGTGTTTTATGTGAGCCGTTATGAACATGTATTGGAGGGTTTACCCAAACATTTGTTGTGGTTTAGCTATTTTACAGCACTTATTTCAGTTATTTTTATTTCTATTTAACATATCCATGTCTTGAATGGAACAATTTGCAGGCAGAGCATATACTTGATTTACAAAAGCAATTGTCCTTGGTGAGTGGTGAAACAAGAAGAGATTCTGATGGTAGCCTAACTGTTCATGAACCTGTTGCCAGCATGAACCAAGTAGATAAGGTTGATTTCTTCACTCTACATAAAGCTTTTTTTTTTTTTTTTTAAAAAAAAAAAAAAAAACGTTCACTCAAATGCACAATTGTTACTGTCGGTTTTTTAGATGCTAGCGGTTAAGCTAAAAGTGCCCTTAGGCCTGTTTAACTTTGGCAATAAAATTCGGAAGAGGACTTAACTGGGAGTTCTTTTTTCTTAATTAATTCTTAACCGGAATTCTGGGGGATGCTTTGCATTCTTGTGATATTCTTTCTATCATGAGGATGCCGTTTCTTCTCATGATTTTCTTTTCATCTCTAGTGAGTTTTTTATATGTGAGTGCATAGAAATGCCTAAAAAAAGTTGACCAGTATAATTTTTTATGTACTTATATGGATTACCTAAATGTCCTCTTGCATTTCCTGCTACAAGTCTCTGTTACTATCCAACAGTTTGACTGTATCCTGCTTCAGGCTTCATATTAATAACAATTATGTGGTTTGTTACCAAGATTTTGCTACCCTTTGCCATCATATACTCATGTCTCTAAGTAACTTAAGGTTTTTTTTTTTTTTTTTTTTTTTTATTTATTTGGAAAGACTCTGAAGTAACTTAAGTTATTACTGTACCAGTATTACTAGTATTTTTATTTGGAATGCTGCTCCAGCAAGAAGTTGAAATATGCAACAAAAATGTTTATGTGGTTAGGAAGAATTTATATAAATAGCCTAGAATGTTCAAAGATGATGGTGCTCCGTTAGCAAGAAGTTGAAATATCAACAAAACTGTTCATGTTAGCAAAGATTTTTATGAAATAGCCTAGAATGTTAAAGATGAGCTGGGTTTATTTAGCTCTCTTTTTTGTACCTGTGGCTACTGGCTAGATAATCCCAGCTACTATGTCTCATTGTGCTTTTCACTTCATGTGTTTATGAAATAAAGAAATGCTAGGGTTATTCGTTTTGTTTACTCATTCAGGATTGAGCTTTATCAGATTATAAATTCAGTCATTTGATGTGTAATTAATCTGTGGACAGATTCGCTCCCAATTGGATGAAGAAATTGCAAGCGAATGCCCGTTTTGTGGTGAGTTGATGATCCAGGAGATATCTTTGCCATTCATTCTCCCTGAAGAACATGAGGTCAATTCTTGGGAGATAAAACCGCTTAATCCCACTAGCCAGAAGAGCATTTCGTTGTCTGTTTAATCACTATGTATGATGTTAGTACAAATTTTTCTTTATGTGAATATCAGGCTTTCAAGTTTCAATCTAAGTTAAATGCTTTTTTGGTATTGAGCTTTATTTTTTCATTGTTGAAATGTTAATTGATCTTCTCTCCAAGGGTATATTGTGCGGAATGTATACTTTCATTTGGTCACTCCAAGAAGACAATTTACTAGTATATGTGAAATTGCCTTCTTTAAGTGTCTTGACAGTTTACAATAATATATGAGGATTTGTGAATATGTACATGAATTTGACTTCCATCTTCTATTAAGTGCCATAATTTTGACCTTTTACATTTAGCCTCTATGGGAGAAGCCGGGAATGACTAGAAAAAATTTCTTTGTGAATGTACGCTTTTTTCAAGGGATGGAAATTACGTGGGAACGTCTTGTCAAGGGCTCAAGGATTGATAAGATAATTCATTTGTTATTTGATCATATTTTGTGATTTATACATTGGAAAAAATATAATTGATCTCACAAGGCTTGTCTTAGACATATATCTTTTAAATATCAATTTTATGAGGCGGTTCCTATTGATATCGTAGACACACACTTTATGTTTTTCTCAATGTGTTAACTCATTAAAAAAGAATTTAACTAAAAAATGAAAGGAAAAAAAAAAATTGGAGCTATTGTTCCATGAATATAGGGGTGAAAGTAATAAGGATAAAAATCGAAAATTGAATTGAACTAATGGTTTTTTTTTATTTATTTATTTATTTTTAAGTGCAGTTTGGATTGTTTTTTTTTAGGTTTTTTTTGGTTTGGATTCGATTTTGGGCTTCTTAAAATCAAAATTTGAACCCAAACCGAAATATGCTTGAGATGTATGTGTAGCCTGATTTAATTACAAGTTAGGCTGAATTTATAACCCACTAGCCTTAGTCTTCCATATATATATATGAGTAGAAAATAAAAACCCTAAATCATACAAACCCTTCAACCGCCACCCGTCTCTCTCTCTCTCTCTCCTCTCGTCCTTCCTTCTTTCTCAGTCTCTCTCCTCTCGTCCTTCTTTCATGGCTCCCTTCTCTCTCTTTCATCTCTCCTCTAGTCTTTACGCCCTCTCAAATTTAATTTTCTGAGTTCTCATTCAATCTATTCTCTTTCATAATTCATGTCTTATATCATCTTTCCTTTCTCATATTTCAACCAAATTCATACCAAGTTGTTGCAGTTGTGAATTACTTTTATGGGGTTATTGTGTAACACCCTAGAAATTTCTTTCCTTTAAAATACCTGTTTTGCTCTTTTTAAAATACGAAATAGGAATTTCTAAGACATTACTGCCACCGTGAAAATGGCTAAGGAAATTATCAAAGACACACAGCGGAAAACTCTCTTTAAAAACCGTTCAAAACAAGTCAATTCAATAAGTCAAATTAAACAAAGTAAAGTCAAACAAAGTCAACCTACAACTTGGAACCATTGTAGACCCTTATCAAACCAGAATAAATATTAAAACTGTTTAGGGTAAAAAATTACCCTCAAAACGTGGACCAATCCCATAGTGACTTGTGGCCCAATCAAAGGGCGACACGTGTCACTATAGGAAGATGACACGTATGCAAACCCTACAAAGAGCACCTGAAAAAGAGAGAAAAGGGCCTCCTTACATCAGGAGGCTCAAATCCCGAGAAAGCCGCAAAACGACACCCCCCAAGGACACGTGTCCATGCCTGATTGCGCCGCCAATCAGAAAACGTCATTTTAGGGAAATAACTCTTAAGGCACAAATCCCCACCCCTATAAATACCCCAATCATTTATGATGGGAGGGTGGGATTGTGACATAACATTCAATAGTGCATAAAAATATTTCTAACTTCTCTCTACTTTCTCTCTCTAGCTTTTTCGATTTCCGGTTACTAACTTAACCGTCGAAGGCGAATATTTCGGCAGCGAAATGTTCATGTTTTGCAGGTGTCTGGGCCGTCTATCAGAAGAGCGTGACCAGTGTCCCAGGGGAAATCACAAAAATACCCGAAACATTTAGCGCCGTCTGTGGGGATACTTGTCCGTTATGGCAATAGATGGTCAGACACCTAACACCGATCGTAGTCTTGGTGAGGACGGACATGTAGAGGATATAATCGCAATGATCAATTCTAGTGATCCTCTGACCGCTTCATTTCATGAGGCCGAGGATCCTCCGGTGACTGCTGGTTCACTAAAGCTCGCCTTGAGGAAGCTCCGAAGGGAGCTTGAGGGTAAGATGCCTTATTCTTCTAGGCCCCCGCCTAGAAGAGGAGGAGAAGGCACTCAAAAGAAGACCCAGAGCAACGTGACCAACGCCGAAGATGCCGGGAACACCCCTTTCAGACGACATGGAAGATCTCCTAGGGTGCCACAGAGAACATGACCAGGCTCCTTGAGAAAACACAGTCGGCTGGGGGGCAGACCAGACAGCCTCAAAGGGAAGAGCCTGAGTCGTCTCGGCGCTGGAAAGATGCAAGGGAATATATTCGGCACAAGCAACGGGAACAAGCAGCCTACTCGGACACTACCTCTACTCCAACAACGCTGGATGAATTCTCAAACTCCTCTCTTTCCAAACATACCAGCTTGCCCAGACCAGCAGAAGTCCAGCTCATCATACTCAAACTCATATTCTAGTTGTTCAACCATTCCAGTATCAAAACCCCCAGAATTTCAATGCAATTCTGCCACCTAACCCCTCTATCTTCGGACAGTACGGGCAATTTGGCCAGCCGTTCGACCAGGCCATGTACCTGGCTGGACCGGCCGCACAACCTCAGCCCATTGATTGGCAAATGCGTCTGTTAAATCTTAGTGATAAGCCGCCTCCATTTTCTCAAGAAATTCTCAACTCTCTTTAATCAGCTAAGGTGAAGAGTGTACTTGTGGGTGTCTATGATGGTACGGGCAACCCAGAAAAGCATGTCACCTCGTATAGGAATTTAATGTATCCTCAATGCGTGGATGATGCCACATGGTGTCAATGCTTCCCAGCCACCTTGAAGGGTGTGGCGCAGGATTGGTTTAATAGCCTTTCGGCCGGGTTCATTAACTGTTTCACTACGCTCAGTCTGTTATTTGTGGGAAACTTTTCATACAACATACCTCCTCGCAAGACTAGTCTTAACTTGGCCACTATTGTTTAAGGGAAGAACGAAGGATTGCGTTCGTATGTGTAGAGATTCAACAAAAAAAAAGCCCAAATTCATAATCTGCCGGATGAAATGGCCTACTCAGAATTTCTCCGGGGATTAAGGCATAATGGTTTTAACTTTGATCTAGTCGGGAAAAAGGTTCGGACGTACGCAGGCGTGCTACGAGAGGCCGAAGCCTATATCGAAGCACCTGATTTTCGTTCGCTCACCAAAGCGGAACAACCGGCCAAGGGGGCTGAGAAGAAGCAACCTTCTCAGTAAGACTCGTTCAGGAAGAAAAAAGAAGGAAACAACAAGTGAAAGGAAGTCTGGGTGGCCGATTGCCAGAAGACAAAATCAAAGAAGGCTAAGATGTACGAACCTCAGTATGAGTTCAACAAGGATTGTTACTCAATCCTGATGGAAATCAAAGATAAATTTGAGTTCGAGAAGCCCCAACCACTGAGCGGCTCGGCCTAGTACCGCAATAAAAACAAATACTGTCATTACCACAAGGACGTGGGACATGACATGAATGAATGCATCAATTTGAAAAGATTACTGGATAAATTGGCCGAGAAGGGTATGTTGAATTCTTACGTCTTGAAGTCAAAATTCACGTACACTCGGATAGACAACAAATCCAAGAAGAAAAAGCAAAATGACAAGGAAGATGATGGAAATAGCACTGATTCTTGTTTCGTGGCCGTCATATCAGGCGGCTTTGCCGCAGGTGGCCCTACCATGAAGGGAATCAAGCAGGACGCTTGGAAGTTGGGGAATGTGATGCACGCCGAGGGGGTAAAGGACGAGCCCCTCTCGGAAGTAACGGTCTGTGAATCAGACCGAGGCAAGATAAGAGCCCTCACAATGACCCCATGGTGTTCATTATGAAGGTTTCCAACCTGAAGGTCGGCCAGGTGCTAGTAGATACTGCCATCTCGTCCGACATAATCAGCTTATGATGTCTAAAAAATTTGAAGTTTCCAGAGGACGCCCTCTAGGATATCTCCCATCCACTTGTTGGATTTAGGGGAAGTATCACTCACCCGGTCGGACGAATTGATTTTCCCGTCCGATTTGGGAAGAAGGGAAAGGGAAGGGACATGGTCGTCCGCTTCTTGGTGGTCAAAGAGCTTACAAGCTACAACTTCATCCTCGGCGGCCCGATTGTAACAGTAATCGTACCTCACTTAATGCTGATGAAGTTTGAGCGGACAGACGTAAAAATTGGTACCATTCATGGTAACCAAAAAATGGCTAAGGAATGTAATCAACTGGCTGTAAATCCAACAGTTAGAGGACGACCACGATCGTCCGAGCCAAATTTAGATGAAGGGTCACTCCAAACATAGCAGGTCGGCCAGAAGTGCATCAAAAAAGAGCAGGCATAGCAACTAATGGTCGTCGGCCGGCCAAAAGAGTTAAGGCCACAACCGGCTGGCGATCATACGGACATAGTGCTCGATCTAGACCAGCCTGATCGGATGGTCAAGGTGGGTACTATGGTCGTGGGCTTGCTTGGAGATGACCTGATAAAGCTGCTAAGGGAATTCAAGGATGTTTTTGCATTTGAAGTACATGAGATGCCGGGAATAGATCCAAGTCTGGTCATCCATAAATTGGCGGTAAATCCGACGATGAAGCCTGTCCGACAGAAATAAAGAAATCATGGAGAAGAAAGGAATCAGGCTGCCGTAGTAGAGGTTAAAAAGCTGCTGGACGCCGGTTTCATTCGGCAATGTTACTACCCTGATTGGGTAGTGAATGTAGTCTTAATAAAGAAGCCGAATGGAACATGGAGAATGTGCGTGGACTACACCGACCTCAATAAGGCGTGTCCCATGGATAGCTTTACCTTGCCTAAAATTGACCGACTGGTTTACTCAATGGCCGGACACGCCCTAATGAGCTTTATGGACGCATACTCTGGATTCCACCAGATCCCTCTATGGGAAGAAGATCAAGAGAAAACTGCGTTTGTGACCGAGCAGGGTCTGTACTGCTACAAAGTCATGCCGTTTGGCCTTAAGAATGCCTATGCTACATTTCAGAGACTTGTCAACACTGTCTTTAGAGATTAGATCGGCTGGAATATGGAAGCGTACATTAATGACATGATTGTCAAATCAAAACAGCCGGCCGACCATCTGAATGACCTTCGAGAAACATTCACCAAACTCAAGCGGCATAAGATGATGTTAAATCCAAAGAAGTGTGTTTTTGTTGTTGAGTCCGGCAAATTTCTTGAATTTCTAATTGATCAACGCGGCATAGAGGCCAACCCTGAAAAAATCCAAGCGATCTTGGACATGCAATCGCCGAGAACTATCAGAGAGGTTCAAAAATTGACCGGCTGTCTAGCTGCACTTGGCCGATTTCTGTCAACTTCAGGGTATAAGTGCCGATATTTCTTTCAAACAATCAAGAAAAAAGTTATGTTTGAGTGGTTTGAAGAGGCCAAGGAGTCCAAGAGCAAGTTCTTCATGGTTGCGCCCTCATACCGTGTGGGCATGAAAGAGTGGCGTCGAACCCACCAAAAAGAGCTCTTAGTTACTGCTTATATCATCATGGCTCATCCGGAGCTCACGGGATCAATCTCGGCCGCACAAGGAAGCATGCCCTGCTCCCATGGCACGGCCGCACGCGCAAGAGGAGCGGCCGCGCAGGTGCATGGTGCGGCCGCGCGCAAGCCAAGAGCGGCGGCGCACTCTCTCCTCCCTGTTTCCATACCCATTTTGTTGCGACCGCGCAATGGAGTGAGAGGCCACGCCTTTTGAGGTCTCTTTTGGACGTCTAACTAACTTCTTCTTAGTTTGTTTTGCTATGTATAGATTTCCTTCATTTCTAGAGAGAGGATAATAAAAGAAGTTTTAGACATAATTTTGATCATAATTTTAGCTTAGTTGAGAGTTTCTCTCTCTAGTTTTAGGGTTAGTTTAGGTGTAGATTTAGAGAGAGAAAGTGAGAGATCTCAATGGTGATGTGAGAGATTGATGATACGAGGGTGACAATTGTATTGAAGATATCCATAATCAATAAATGAGGATTTCTAACTCTATCTCATTTTATTGCTTTGTTTAATTTCATGTTTATTTGGTTTGATTTTGATGTTTGATCTTGATTAGTGTAATTGTTCTTGATATTTTGTTGATTCTTGATTTCTTTAGTTATTTGTTAATAGGTGATGATTCTTGAGTAGTTGTTTGGCTAGGAATTGGGTGAAACTTGTATGATTGATTGATTGTGATTAATTTTGGAATTGTGTTGATTGATTGTTGAGATTAAAGTGATTAATGTAAGTTTGCATGTGTGTAATTCGATTAGGCCTTGAGAATTATGCTAGATTGCATTGTAATTGCTAATGACACGACCAATTGATTTAGGAATTGCAATTTCTTGGGATTGTGATTCTCTTAGTTTGTTATTCGTAGAGACATCTAGCTTAACAATTAGGAGATAGCTCTTTGATTCCAATTGACAGCTCTTATCATTAGTCTTCACAACCTTTGATTGGCATGTTTGTCCCAAGTTGTTGCAATTGTCATGATTACTTGTTGATCCCCATTCCTAGTGTTTATTTGTTTGGTTGTTTGTTTGTTAGTTGTTAGTGTTCTCTTTTTACTTTAGACTTCGACCTAGCTTAGGTGTATAATTGAAAGCACTTGAACATAACCGTTCCTTTGGGTTCGACCCTTGACTTACCTTTATACTTGTATTTAGGTTTGTTAAGTATTTATAAATTTAGTTTGACTTAGGGAGGATTAGTCAACGACCTAGTCTTTTCCCTCGTCATGCATACACTTCCTCGGCTCGTCAGTCGACTCAAAGACGAGAAGCTATACATGTATCTTGCCATTTCAGATCATTCTTTAAGTGTCGTCCTCCTTGCTGAGAGGGATGGCCATCAAATCCCCTTGTATTTCATATGCCATATCCTACAAAATGCCGAGCTGAGGTACCTACCCATCGAAAAATTTGGATTGGCATTGTTCATGGCATCAAAAAAGCTAAGGCCATACTTACTTGCTCATTCAATAGTGGTCTACATGGACCAACAGCCGAAGAAGCAATTCACAACATTGGAGGCTAGTGGCCGAATGCTTAAATGGGCCTTGGAGTTAAGAGGTTTAGATATCACGTTCGAGCCCTGGAAAGCAATCAAGGGGCGGGCCTTTGCTGATTTTCTAGATGAAATGACACGACCGGATTTACAGCCGGCAGGGGATCAAATTTAGAAGGTATATGTGGATGAAAGTGATACAGCGACTGGATGCCAAGGAGCCGGCCATGATGAAATATCTTCAGATGGTGAAAGACAAGGTCGAGGGTCTAGAGCATTTCACCCTGCAACAAGTTCCTCGTTCGGAAAACCATCAAGCGGACACGCTCTCCAAGTTAGCATCCTCGGCATCATGTGATACTCCCAGATTAGTGTTTTGCGAAGTAAAAGAGAAGAGGAGTATTGATGCCGAGCCTGTGCAGATCATAGACCTAAGCTCCACTTGGATGGACGGAGTGGTCTCCTATCTGAGGGATGGAACACTCCCGGACGATCCCAAAGAGAGCTGGCTGATGAAGAGGAGGGCAGCCTGGTTCGAAATGAAGAATGGGGAATTATTCAAAAGAGCGTTTGTTAAGCCATATTTAAAGTGCATCAATCTAGAGAAGGGGCATGATGTATTGGACGACCTATATCAAGGGCAATGCGGATCGCACATAGGCGGACGGGCCTTAGCAAAAAAGGTTACCTACCTTGGGTACTACTGGTCGAGCATGAATTTGGACGCCATGAAAATGATGAAAAAATGTGATAAGTGTCAGAGGTTTGCCACCCTTATTCACCGACCTGCAAATAACTTGTCGGCCATAAGTAGTTCGCTCCCATATGTAAAATGGGGCATGGACATCTTAGGGTCGTTGTAGGGAATATTTCAAGCATTACGATAACCCCAAACTTGAACCCCACTGTGATCATACACCAAAGTACGGTGGCGTTCCAAAGGGAAAGACAAAGAGCAAAAAGAGTCGCCAACAAGTTTTAGGAACTTGTAAACCCAAAAGACAATCCAAAAGGACCATCAACTACTCCATAAGGTCTTGAACCAAATAGGGTCCGGGGATGAGGGTACGAATCCAATCTACAAAAGAAAGGACCCGCCCTATAAAATAGGCCTCTACTTTGTTCTGCTCGTATTCATGTGCGCTTTTCGAATAACATACAAACATTATATTAAACCTAACCTGCTTATCTATGTTGGTTGAATATTAATGCACAAATAATACTATTATTGGCGATCACTTGAGTTAAAATCACATTAGCCTAAACCAAATTAATAATTATCTTATTAAGCGTGATTTCAAGTACAAATTCCCTTTAACAATCATAAAAGGTGTGATCAAGCAATAACAATATAATATATCAAGCAACATAATAAATCAATAACAATCATAATAATAGCATGATAAGGCATAATAAAGCTTAAATATAATAGCAAGATCCTAGGCATGATACTAACAAGATTAATAACAAATCCTAGCATGTCACTAAACAATAAAGATCAAAGCTTTAAACCTAACATGGTACTAACATGATATTAGAAAGAGTAAAGGCATCCTAAACATGATACTAGAAAGCATTAAATAACATCCTAACATGATACTAGAAAGCACTAAACAATAATAAGCATGCGATCTACATTGAAAGAGAGTAATAAGATTACATACTTTGAAGCCTCGTACCTCTTTCTAATAACAAAATACACAAGTTAGTAACTTCAATGAAAATAATAAAGAATAATTAAAGAATTAAATTGAAATCAAATTAAATAAAGTTTATACTAGTTTTGGACCAAACCCTCAGAAAATATCAACCTTGCACGTCTAGGGCGAAGGCAATTTCGAACTTGGCTAAGAGATTCTAAGTCTTGTGAATGCGGAATATTGTGTGTAAAAGCTAGTTTATTTAGAAATAGAGAGAAAGAAAGAATATAAGAATAATTTAATGTGAATTGATAATTGTGAATGATCTTTGAAAACAGGGATTCGGACGCTATTTATAATGAAAATAGTCCGGAAAACATAGAATTTGATAAAGAATAATACTCCACGCTGTCGCCAGGAATTAACTCTGTCGCGAGGCGACAGTGTCTGTCGCGCGGCGACAGACTTGTCATTTGGCGACAGCCTGTATTAGCGCGTTTTTCTTCACGCGGAATCCGATCTTTAATCAACTTGATCTACGGAATCCGTACAGAAGATAAAAATATATTTTTAAGATAACAAAACGATATTTTATTCCAAATAAAAATCTATTAAAAATAATTAATTATTAAATCTAACAATATTAGAACTAAAAAGAACCTTCTAGAAACTTCTAGAAAACTATAATTAATCCTAATAGTTTTAGGAATAATAATTAGTATTGGGCCGTATTTAAAATAATTAACCAGGCCCAGTTTAGTATTTTGGCCATAACTTCCTCATTATTCATCGGAATCGATCTTATAATATATCGTTGAAAAGATCTTTTCAAGCCCCATCCAACTACACTATTATTGGACCTTTATCACGGACCAAACTAAACTGGTTCGGCTATTTTCATAAAAAGAAATATTTTCAAAAACAGAGAGAAAAGAATTTAATTAAAACTAAACCGCAACACTTGACTTTCAAACCACTTTCACCTAATTCGATAATAACACAACGTGAAAGGAATTCATCACTGGGTTTGGTTTTGGGGAGACACAAATGGGTGTCTACAGAAGCCCCCACTTTGACTGAGTTTGGAGAAACTTAAGTTTCGAAAACAAAAGTCAAAGTATCGATAGGGACGGAGAATGATTCAAAATGTTCTGCAATTCCAAATCATTCTTATAACGCCGATACCTGCAAACCAATCATTAGTTAAAACAGATAAAAGAGTTAAGAACCGTCGAGCACACGTCTCTGAAAGTAACCATTTGCTGTTGCTTCATTTGTTTGTGACAACCCCCATAGTACCTCGTGAACGCCATCGTTGAAGATAACCATATGTCGTCGCCTTCAATATTCTTGGTGACAATCCTCCACAGTATTTCGGGAACATCGTCGAAAATAACTGTATGTCGTCATTTCCAGGGTGTGGCAGTACGTCGCCACGGCAGTACGTCGCCGCTATAGACAATCTCTTCTTTACCTTGAGGGACCGTCGAAGTTGACCTTGCTTCGCCATCTCCACTTTTTGTGACACTACCTCGCCACGGCCGTGCTTCGCCACTAGACAACTCCTCTCTATGTTGGGATATCGCCAAAGAATCATTCTACTTATTGACCCTTAATATATTGTTGTCATCGCTTTTGTATATTTGTGCCAGTACTTCGGTGCTTTTGCCTTTGAGAACCATTACTTTGGTGCATCTATTGAACCAATATTTCGGTGCCTGTTGAACCAATATTTCGGTGCCTTATTATGAGCCAATACTTAGGCGCTTTATGCTAAGTGAGACGATCTTTCATCAAGTCGATCACTCAGTGCATTGCAATCAAGCTGACTAAATCATGTCAATTTGCTTAAAGGGGCTAACTGGCGTACCAAGGAACCCAAATTACTAAAATAGACCCACAAAACCATAAGGAGGGGCCCAGCACTCTGTCGCCGCTTCAGCGCTGGCCAAAAACACCTGTCACGAGGTTTTGCCTCTGTCGCCGTGCGACAGAGTCTGTCGCCTCGCGACAATTCTGTCGTTTGGCGACAGAATCGGGGTTTTAA